>NC_090438.1:476162035-476808393 GCF_031143425.1 Pleurodeles waltl
AATATGTTGTTTTTCACTACCAGGACAGGCCACACAACCAGGCACACGTCCTGCCTTCTACATAAATAACTCCCTGCCAATAGGGCTAGTTAGGGCCTACCTTAGGAGTGACTTACATGCAGTAGAAGGAGAGTTCTGAGCCTGGCAAGTAAGTTTAGATGCCTGGTCCATGTGACAGCCAACTGCGCATGCAGTTCCTGCGTTAGCAGTCCTGAGACAAGTTTGAAAGTCTACTTCTGTGGGTGGCGCAAGCAGTGCTGCAAGCCCACCAGTACCATTCATTTCACATGCCCTGGGTATAGGGATACCACTGTACTAGGGACTTCAATGTAAATTAAATATGCCAATTAGGTGTAGGCCTATCATACCAACTTTACAAGGGAAAGCACATGCACTTTAGCACTGATTAGCAGTGATAACATGACCAGAGTCATAACTTCAGCCAAAAATGGTCAGAAAAATTAGAAGGAGAAGGCAAAAGGTTTGGGAAAGGACCATGTAGAAAGGGCCAGGCCTAACAGCTGGAAGAATGCATTTTGCAGAAAATCAAATCAAATCAATTTTCTCTGACATACTAAATAAAAACTAAATAAAACTAATGGAATCACGTCTGTAAATCCATAATAGAAATCTTTCTGGCTAAAAAAAACCAAAAGGATAATCCCTTTGTAATTACTCATAACAGATGGTACTCATTTAAGCTTTATCAACAAAAGAAGGCTCTTAATGGAGCCAAAAGGGCAGGTTGCCAGAAGAAACATGTTTAGCAGAAACATTCATCAATACTTTGAAACCAAAAATGTAAATCCTTAAGGGGCGTATATAAGCAAGAGATATGGAAGACAAAAAGGGCGTATCACAAGAAGTTATAGAACAAATTGCTTTGTGCAAGCAAATCAACTAACATCAAGGCCTTTTGGGCAATTAATAATGACTTTGAAAATTGTAGTAACAGGGCTAATAGTGCCAATATTTTGGAATATTTCTGGCCTGACTTCATCACCAACCTGTATGGTGCATGGAGTTGAATCTCCCACAGAACTTGGATCACAGTGGAAAACATTTTCCATTGTGAAGTCAAGTGATCACTAGGTACGTGATGATGACAGAAATCTATATACTCTCAGGAACTCAAGATTCCAGATAAATATTATACAATCATCTGGCACTGAGTCATTAAAAAAGGAAAATATATCAACCCTTCTGGACTCCCTAGTGCTATCTTTAGAGGGAATCCAGATCTGTGGTCAGAGGTCCTGACTCGACTATACAACGAGATTCAACTGATGAAGTCAGTCCTTGATTCATGGCAAGGAAGCCTTTTGCATCCCGTTTATGAATGCGGTCCCTCTGACAACCGACAAACTGTCAACTAATAGACTTGACAGATGTCGAGACAAAGGTTTTTGCCTCTCATTTACTAGAAGGACTGGAGGAATGGTCAGCACTGCATCGCATATTCAATGTTTACCAACCAGCCAGTCCACAGTTACCAATCTATTGACTCTAAGCCTAATGACTGAGAGAGCAATTTATAAAATGCAAAAAGTGTACATCTACTTTGTTAATTCAAAGACAGCCTTTGACACTGTTCGATGAGAGGTGCTATGGAAAAAGCTAGTGACAAGGGGAGTGTTGCACAAACATCTTGATTTGATCAATCTCCTCTATACTAACATGTGGGTTCAGGTAAAGCTGGGGGATGGAACCAGCTGACTCAGTGGATTTACACCTACAGATGCCTTAAGAAATGATGTGAGGTTGCACCGTGTTTATTCTTTTTTTTCATGGCAGATTTGTATCAGCATCTGGATAATGCTAATGCACACTCTCCTTAATTTGCACATTGCCATCTAAAATATCTGCAATATGCTGATGATACTATATTAATCAGCCATACACCTAGAGGTTTAAACCAGATAATGAAGTCTTTCGATGAATACATAACAACTACTTGTTTGGAACTGATTATTAAGAAACCTAAAATAATGTCACAGGGCAGTCTACTTTCAGAACCTGAATTTGGCAAGAAAGGGATAAGTCTATTGAGTCAGGCACGAGTTACAAATATCTAGGAGTTTTATTCTGATGATTAAGTCTTGTTTAAAGGCCAATTTAATCTTTTAAGAACCTTTTCATCCATATTCGGTTTTAAATTATTGTGAGACAAATTAATATGCCCATCGTATGATCATTTAATACAAATCATAGGGGCAAATTTGATTCCAGTGCTAGCCTATGGCTCAGCCATCTTTTGAGGAAAGGATGCTAAGCTACTTGACCAGATTCAAATTAAGGATATTAAATCTGTTTTCAAGATTCTGAAGAATGTTGGCCATTCAGACATTTGTTTGGAGTTTGGTCTTCAAAGTCAAGTCCTAGTGAGACATGATGCCTTTCTAAAAAGCATACAAGCCCTGTTCGTATCCGAGCCTGGTTCTCTAGCAAATTTGTGTTGGTTATGCTGATGCTTGGAGATCTCACTTATCAGCGTGCTTTCACTCTTTTGACTATCAGCCATCTGGGATTTTAGAAATGAATAAAGTTTCCTTTATGATCTTTTTAAATCGAGTGAGGAATCAACAATCCTTCAAAGCAGATAAAGATACTCCAGCCTTTCCTGTGTTCATACTTTCTGCCACAAAGTGAGAGATGCATTTCTCAAGTGAAGACTTGGCAAATATTCAACTAAGGGCGATACCCCAAATGGGTGCAAGAGTGGTCAACAACCTGTGGTTATGCAAATAACCTTATTGCTCATAGTTTGTGTCTGTCCTCATCAGCTACATGCACGATAAACTCTGTTAAAACCACAGTTCTTAGAAGCAGGAGAGAGAACTTGCCATCAGGCTGTTATGCTATGTTTATCGGTCAGGTCAGTTGATCTCCCGACTTATCAAGTTTTTGATCAAGGTTTACAGTATGTTTAAATCTGTATCTTAAATGGCCAGCTTTTACCTACTTATGTGTTTCACCTCTTTAAATAAAAAATGTCTGCCCCACATACAATAGGGATAGGAAGATAAGCACTTTAACTCTACCTTGTACATGCTTTATCCCATTTTACTATCAATATGTAGGGGTTCATAAGACAATTTTATCAAACTGAATTTGGTAATGTCTTAAAAGTTTATTTAATTATTTTATAATGCCCTGAATGAATTGAAAAACCCTAAGCACTTTATTGCTACATTGCACTGACAGTTAATTATGATTGGTAATGTTTTTAGGAGCTAATTCTTGTTTTTATTTTTTTATTATTTTATAATTTCTAGAATGAAGTGAAAACAAACTAAGCACTATAGTGTTACCTTGCACTAACTCTTGAATATGATTGGTAATGTTTTTATGAGCAAATTCTTATAGAATTGATAAATTTGTAAATGTTATCATTTCTAGATGGTATACACCTGAAGCTCTTTCATTTTATCAAGTTTAGATCTAGATTGTGATTGAAGTATAGTTGTTAGAATGCATTTGTTTTTCAAATTTGTCTACATTGTAATGTTTCTTATTAAGCATACATTAAAATCTTTCTTATTATTAACTAACCCTATTCTGCACTCTGCAATTCACGCAGCACTACACACCAAACTCCTTTGCTGTACTGTCCTGCAGGCAACATGGGTGCTATTGGACCCTAGGGTTCAGTCGACACAAAACTACACATCAAACCACGTTGCTGCACTGCATGTAAGGGGAGGTCAAAGCCTTAATCTAAATTTGACTGGAGAATCCTGTAATTTTACAATGCACACTCCAGTCAACTCCAGACTTCACAACACTAGGGGGGTCATTACAACATTGGCGGTAAAAGCCGCTTACCGCCGTGCAGAAGACTGCCAAAACACCGCTGCGGCCGCGGAATTCCGCCACAGCTATTATGACACACATCTCCGCCACACCAAAGGTCAGTGTTAAACTGGCGAAAATAATTCCTCCACCGTCACACCAACACAAACAAGCCCATGCTATCACGACCCACGAATCCACGCGGCGGTCTGTCAACCGCGGTATTCCATTGGCGGTACACACCGCCGCGCTCAAAATACACACACATCTCCAAAACACCCCCACATTGGACGATTCCAAATACACACACCTGACACACATACAAACACCACTCCCACACACCCAATTCAATATAAAAAACACACCCACATCACCCACAAACCCCTACGACCATAATTCACGAACGAAGGCCAGAGAGACAGAGAGCACAGCAATTGAGAAACCCACCACACAGAGGCACACAACACCATCACCCATAAAACATTCCACTCTCAAAACACCACACACCACTACACATCACCACACACATCAACACTTACACCACCCCACACATCACCCACACCACCCCATGTCACGGCAAAGACACCCCCGGTTTTCCGAGGAGGAGCTCAGGGTCATGGTGGAGGAAATCCTATGGGTAGAGCCACAGCTATTTGGCTCACAGGTGCAGCACACCTCCATAGCCAGGAAGATGGAGCTATGGTGCAGAATCGTGGACATGGTCAACGCTGTGGGACAGCATCCAAGAAATCGGGAGGACATCAGGACTAGGTGGAAAGACCTACGGGGAAAGGTGTGTTCTGTGGTCTCCAGGCACAACATCGCGGTACAGCGGACTGGCGGCGGACCCCCACCTCCTCCCCCACAACTAACAACATGAGAGGAGCAAGTCTTGACCATCATGCATCCAGAGGGCCTCGGAGGAGTTGGTGGAGGAATGGACACTGGTAAGTCAAATCTTAACTATCATATCCCCCACCCTACCTGCATGCTATCACACACCCCCACCCTTACCCCCTCCCCTATTACCCCAAATCCTCACTAATGTACTAATAACACAAACCACTCATCCCAACACCAAGCCCTGCATGACACAACTAAGCATGGTCACCCCTCACCAAAGCATGCTCACTGCACATACCCAGAACAACCCCCTAACCATCATCACACAAACCCACACACAGAAATGCTTGCACTGTGGTACACGCACACCCACCCATTGCACACCATTACACACACACATGCAATAATCATGCTCTCATATCCCTGCAGGACCACTAAGGAACGTCACCACACTGGAGGGTCCAGACATCTCCACTCCACCCACAGAAGAGGCCCACAGTGACAACAGCAGCTCTGCCCTACTGGATCCTGATGACCAGCCCAGACCATTGTGGGCCTTGGGACAGTCGGTTCCCCTTGCACAGGCACAGCCCAACACTGACCTTCCACCCTCTGGTAACACCACACAGCACCCACCCCGCAGGCCCATACCTCTGTCCCCAGGACACATCAATCAGCTGTGTGTCCACCACTACAGGAAACCCAGGATAACCCACCACCCCAACAACAACAGGGACCTGGGGGCAGTGGTAGTGGGCACACAGTCCAGGGGACGGAGGCACAGGAACACAGGGGAACTGGGAGGGCTGCTGTGCGACAGGGGGCGGAGAGGCCAAGGGAACCCACCATCCACAAGGCCCTCTCCTCCATCATGGGAGCATACCACCACTCCCAGGAGATGATGGCGACGGTCCTGGCCAAGTTTCAGGAGACCCAGCGCCTGCAGGAGGAGCAGTATTTGGGGTTCAGGGAGGAGCTCAGAACCATCAGCTCTGCCCTGGGCACCATCGTAGGGGTGCTGAAGGACATGCAAAAGACCATGAGGGACACTGTGGCACTCGAAGGGCCCCCTGACACTAGCCTGGATGATGAACTGCCCACCACATCCGCCGGCGCTAGTGGGCAGGACGCCCCGCCACAGGACCACCACACCAGCACCCCACCCCTGCAGACGGACAACCACCACGCAAGGGGTCCCTGAGATCCAGGAACAGGACAGAGCAAGATGGCAAGACCCCCGCCAGGAAATGAGACCACCCTGATTGTCCTCCCACTGTCCCACTTTGTTACCCTGTCCATACTTTAACTGCCCCAGCTCCACTTCCTATCCCCATATGGGCAGTGCACCTGTGTGACCAATAGGCTGGACTCTGCCATGGACATTCCTCCACCGTCCCCATCACCATTTTACAACCTCCCTCCATTTTTTAGCACTTAAATAAACACCCTTGAACCACAAAACAATCTGGAGTCAGTCTGTGATTTGGTAATTTTTTATTATCAGTGACAGTGTCAAAATGCGTTTTCAATTGTAAAGAAAACGTACCAATGTCACACATCACAAGTCCTTGAAGGATGCAAGCAGATGACACACGTTGGTTACCACACCTGTGAAACCGTAATGGAAAGGTACAACTCAGTGACCAAATAGTTCTATGGAATGACAGACATGATAGAGGTAGAAATGTGAAAGTGAATGTAATGGTAAAAAAGAAATGTTCTCACCTGTGTGTCACTGGAAATATTGCTGTATGACTGACTCCCTGTTGTCTATGTCTTCTTCATCAGCTTCCTCCTCATCACTGTCCACAGGCTCCACAGGCTCCACAGCTGCCACAACACCGCCATCTGGACCATCCTCCTGCAGAAAAGGCACCTGTTGTCGCAAAGCAAGATTGTGAAGCATCGAGCAGGCGATGATGATCTGGCACACCTTCTTCGGTGAGTAGAATAGGGAACCACCTGTCATATGGAGGCACCTGAACCTGGCCTTCAGGAGGCCGAAGGTGCGTTCGATCACCCTCCTAGTTCGCCCATGGGCCTCATTGTAGCATTCCTCTGCCCTGGTCCTGGGATTCCTCACTGGGGTCAATAGCCAGGACAGGTTGGGGTAACCAGAGTCCCCTAATAGCCACACACGGTGTCTCTGGAGTTAACCCATCACATACGGGATACTGCTATTCCGCAGGATGTAGGCGTCATGCACAGAGCCAGGGAACATAGCATTTACTTGGGAGATGTACTGGTCTGCCAAACATACCATCTGTACATTCATAGAATTATAACTCTTCTGGTTCCTGTAAACCTGTTCACTCCTGAGGGGGGGGACCAGAGCTACATGGGTCCCATCAATAGCACCTATGATGTTGGGTATATGTCCAAGGGCATAGAAGTCACCTTTAACTGTAGCCAAATCCTCCACCTGAGGGAAAACGATGTAGCTCCTTACGTGTTTCAGCAGGGCAGACAACACTCTGGACAACACGTTGGAAAACATAGGCTGGGACATCCCTGATGCCATGGCCACTGTTGTCTGAAAAGACCCACTTGCAAGGAAATGGAGCACTGACAGCACCTGCACGTCAGAAGGATTCCAGTGGGATGGCGGATTGGTGACATCAGGTCTGGCTCCAACTGGGTACATAGTTCCTGGATAGTGGCACGGTCAAACCTGTAGGTGATGATTAAATGTCGCTCCTCCATTGTCAACCGGTCCAACAGCGGTCGGTAAACCGGAGGATTCCGCCATCTTCTCAAATGTCCAAGCCGACGGTGCCTAGGAAGGACAACAGCGACCACAGAGTCAACAAATTTCCAGGTATGTACCCACAGATACTCGTAAGTACACAGGGAGCAAGTTGTATGGGATATGCCTGGGTGGAGAGGGCTGGTTGTAAGAAGGAAGGGGACAGAGTTCAGGGAACAAGAAGGACTGTGAATGCATGTGCCACATGGCAAGGGTAGGGATGGGGGCCACTCACATCGACGGTGCAGTTGGTATTGACTTTTCTTCTTCCCCTGTGCATGTCATGTAGGTCAGCGCCCACCAGAAGGAGGACATTTGGCATGCCATCGCCAAGGACGTCCGGACCCTGGGGGTCCACCAGAGATGGGGCACCCACTGCCGTAAAAGATGGGAGGACATTCGCCGCTGGAGCAAGAAGACGGCGGAGGCTCAGCTGGGGATGGCCTCCCAACGTGGGAGGGGTGCCCGTCGCACCATGACCCCCCTGATGTTCCGGATCCTGCCGGGGGCCTACCCGGAGTTGGATGGGCGCTTGAGGGCATCACAGCAGACACAAGGGGGTGAGTACACTCTCATTCTGGGGACTTTGCGCGCAGTGGAGGGGTCTGGGTGGGGGAGGAAGGATGTGGGTTTCCCTAGGCCAGGGCGACTTACGTAGGCTAGGCCCCTCCGTAATGCAGGCCATGTGCAACTCCACCCCACCTCAGTAGAGGGCCAAGTACAGGTATACATGCCCCTGTGGCATCCATGTGTGCAGATGTCCACCATAGCCATGTAGGCCAGTTCCCAGGAATTACATCTGTAGTGGCCAAGAGCACGGCGTAGTGCAGGGGGCTGCTGTGTCTGTATTGTCTGCCAACGGAAGCGGTAAGCCATGCCCTCAACCTGTCTTTCTTCTGTCGTTCCCCCCCCCCCTTTTTCTGCTCTCCCTGTTCTTTTGTGCATCAGCATCATCAGGCGGAGATACAGTGGCACCGGAGCACAAGGGATCTGCATCCCACATGGCCATGGAGGGCCACACCACGGACTCTGAATACACCAGTGGGACGGAGGGCGAGGGGAGCTTCACGTCGGTCACCAGGTCACCAACCAGAGACACGGACTTGTCCGCCGATGGGAGCTCCCTTGTGGTGGCGGCACCATCTGTGCCCCCCACTTCTACAGGTACAGCCGCCACCTCCCCTACCAGCACCGCCCTCCCAGCAGCCCCTCAGCGTTCGCCCCGTGCCCGCTCTCCCAGGAGGGTGGGCATCACCTTCGCCCCAGGCACCTCAGCCCCTGTCATCCCTGCTGCCCTCAGTGAGGAGGTCATTGACCTCCTCAGGTCACTCACTGTTGGGCAGTCTACCATTGTGAATGCCATCCAGGGTGTAGAAAGGGAGTTGCAACACACTAATGCATTCCTGGAGGGCATTCATTCTGGTCAGGCTGCCCATCATCGAACCCTGCAATCTTTGTCCTCAGCACTGATGGCAGCCATTGTCCCTGTGTCTAGCCTCCCCCCTCCAACTTCCTCCACCCAGACCCAATCCCCTGTACCCCAGCCTATCCCAAGCACACCATCAAACAAGCATGCATACACCTCAACACACACAAGTAGCTCAGGCAAACATAGGCACCACACAACCCACCCACAGGCACTCACGCAAGCATCACCCACATACAGACACAACAACATCCACTGCCTCCACTGTGTCCCCCTCCTCGTCTTCTCCCTCCTCCCTCCCAGTGTCGTCTACACTCTCACCTGCATGCACTACATCTACAGGCACAAGGACTCGCACCAGAACACCCTGCACCACACCCCGCTCACCTGCACTCACCACCCCCACTACCATTTACACGTCCCCTTTGTCAACTCCCAGTGTGTCTGTGACGCCCCCTCCCTAAGTACACAAATGCGGGCACCCACACACCCAACATCCATCCACCTCACGACGGCCTCCAGTACCTGCACTGCACCCAAAACACCTAAAGTTACATCTCCTACAAGCACCTCCTCTTCCTCCACTCCCAGACCCCCTCCAGCTACCCATCCCAGTCTTCGTCAGCAACTCTTCCTCAGCAACATTGACCTCTTTACCACCACCCCCACCCCTCTAATTCATAAGTCCCGTGATAGCACCTCAGCCAAAAAAACTCCAGGACCTGTAGTGTGTGTTCAAGGTGTGTGGAGTGCACCGGCCACCAGGGCAGCCAGTGTGACACGGAGCCAAAGCACTGCCAGTCCACCACCTGTAAAGCACCTCATGTTGGAAAGTGGCCGACGGGACAGGGTGAAGACTCCTGGCGGCACAACTGCTCACAAGGGTCCCAGGGGGATTGCAGAGTCAGCTGTGACTCCTCCAAAGGTGGTGAGGGGCCAGAAGAAGTCTGCACAGTCTGGTAAGAGCAGCACGGCAGAGAAGGGTGCCATCCTCCCCGGCGGCCGGGACGCCACTGCCAGCACTGTCGTCACTGGTCAGGAGACTACCGCCGGAGTCAGTGCCCAGGAGGGCAGCAGTATCGTCACTGGTCAGGAGACCACCGCCAGAGTCAGTGCCCAGGAGGGCAGGTGTATCGTCACTGGTCAGGAGACCACCGCCAGAGTCAGTGCCCAGGAGGGCAGAAGTATCGTCACTGGTCAGGAGACCACCGCCAGAGTCAGTGCCCAGGAGGGCAGCTGTATCGTCACTGGTCAGGAGACCACCGCCAGAGTCAGTGCCCAGGAGGGCAGCAGTATCATCATTGGTCAGGAGACCACCGCCAGAGTCAGTGCCCAGGAGGGCCGCTGGGCAATGAGGGACCGTCATGCCACACACTAATGCACAGGTCGGAGACCGCCATGGCAAAGCACCGCTGAACAGGTCAGAGACTGCCATGGCAAAGCACCGCTGAACAGGTCAGAGACCGCCATGGCAAAACACTGCTGAACAGGTCAGAGACCGCCATGGCAAAGCACCGCTGAACAGGGCAAAGCACTGCTGAACAGGTCAGAGACCGCCATGGCAAAGCACCGCTGAACAGGGCAAAGCACCGCCGAACAGGTCAGAGACCGGACCGCCATGGCAAAGCACCGCTGAACAGGTCAGAGACCGCCATGGCAAAGCACCGCTGAACAGGGCAAAGCACCGCTGAACAGGTCAGAGACCGCCATGGCAAAGCACCGCTGAACAGGGCAAAGCACCGCTGAACAAGGAAAACGCCGCCACATCAAGCATCGTTATCCCATGTGCAGCTGGGACAGTGACGGAACAGGAACCGTCACAGGGAGCCTGATGCAGTCTGGGCACCATTTCCCCTCCAGAACCAGTGGAGACATGCATCCACTCAGTCTGTCCTTAACAGGATGAAGCACTCTGGGCACCAGTCCCCCTCCAGAACCAGTGGAGACTGTTATTCACTTGAGAGACTGTGGCTTTGCACTCCCCAGGATGGTACAGTGGGCAAACCACCCACTGTAGAGACTTGAGAGACTGTGGCTTGGCACTCCCTAGGATGGTACAGTGGGCAAACCACCCACTGTAGAGACTTGAGAGATTGTGGCTTTGCACTCCCCAGGATGGTACAGTGGGCAAACCACCAACTGTAGAGATTTGAGAGACTGTGGCTTTGAACTCCCCAGGATACATCAATGGGCATGGAGCCCCGTCGTGGATCTGGCGTGGTGCTGTCATCCGGCTGAGGTGCCCCCCCCCTTCCCTTACCCCTGAGGTGCCTGTTGTATTTCTATCTGATGCCCCTGCAGTGTTCTCTCTGTTTGTGGACAGGTATCTAGTGTGGGCCTCACCCATGCCTTTTTGGACCAGTGGTGCACGGACATTGATATGTGCATACCTGCACTACTTCTCGTAATGTATATATTTTGAATGTGTATATATATCTGTATATATTTGGAACTGTATTTTGATACATTACAATGTTTGAACTGATTTCCTTTTGTCTTTGCATTCTTCCGGGGGGGTTGTGGGTTGTTACTGTGATGTTTGGAAATGCATTGGTGTGTGTGTTGTAATGTGCGAGGGTGGGGGTGGGGGTGGTGGTGTTGCGTGTGTGTCCCCCTGACTTTTGCCTCCCCTATGCTGTAGGTGCAGTACTCACAGTTGTCTTCGGCGCCGCCGTTGCTGGTGTTCGTAGATGAGCAGGAAGACAAGGGAAGGGAGTATTTGTAATTCCGGCTCCATGGTGTCCTTCTTCCTCGTGGAGTGTGTTGAGGTGAGCGTTTTCCCATTGCAAAAGCTGTTTCCGCCGTGTTTTTATCCACGGCGAAACCGCCCCGGAAAAGGTGGCGGATTGGCGGGTTGTGATACTATGGGCGGTACATTGTCTTCCGCCTGTCTGTTGGCGGTGACCGCCGCGCTGCTTGTCTGTACCGCTGTGGCGGTCGGAGTGTTAAAGTGGCTGTCTATGTTGGCGGTTTCCTCCACGGTCATAATTCCGTTTTTTTGTCCGCCGGCCTGTTTGCGGTATTACCGCAGCTTTAACCCGTCCGCCAGGGTTGTAATGACCCCCTAAGAACTAACAAACATCTCTGAAAGGGATAGCCTCCCTCATTTTTAGTAGTTTGCTGCAGCTATTGCTCAGTCCATTCTCTGAGAATGAGAGTCCATCAAATCACTTCACTCTGCCCAACTCTCTTGAACATGTAGATGATTCTACTGGCGATTCATTAACCCAGGGACTGTACTTCATCTCTTACACCAATGACACCAAGATCAGTCACTCATGTGACACCAGAACCACCAACAGTAGTTCATATGTGCTGTTAGGCAACACGGCTTCCTGTATGTGAGATTAATTGCTCATATGCAACATGACATGATAAGTGTGGACATTCTGCAACATGTACTCACTGTGGTTGTCCACATGACTTGGCCCCAGACCCTCCAATGGCCACAGACAGCTGACCAACATCCTGGGCACCTACCTCACCATGAAACCTCAAATTGGCACAATCACCTGTTTTCACTTTATTTGCATTGTCAGACTTTTCTAAGTATGCCGCTGTCCTGACAGCTGTACAACCATCACCTAACCCATCATCACATGTTGCTTGTAATACACTAATCATCTCTTATACAGCATCTCTGTACACCTGCTACACATGAGGCAAACTATTGAAAACACCACTGTCAGACTACTACTCAGCCTACCTTGCAACACACACATCACACGTCACATCAGAAATGTATATTGCCTCAACATTCAGATGCACTGGCAGTTCAAGATGCTTAGCCACACACCTACAAAGTGCTACACTGCCAGGGATCCACCTAGCTCAGACACCATCCATACTTCCACCAAGCAATCATGACCCTCTGATGCACATCACATCCACCTACCCACACCCTCAAACTCTATACGATCATGCCAGGAGGTAGGGTGTTTCCATACATGGCAGGCTACAACTGGGCCAATCTCCCCCAGCACATCAGGTCAGCTGTGTCAAATATGGATTTATACTAGTAACTGTACATGTGGTTATTTGAGTGATACTACTTGCAGTGAATGCTCCTCCTCAGCCCTTTGAGACCCTGTTGGATGACACATTGACCCTGTACATGGACAACATCACTACTTATACAATAATGTACACTTTGGGCTACCTGGCCCTGATGCAAGCATAATTGCAGGCTGGTGCAACGAGGCCTGCATTGCACTGGCACATCTGCCAAGTTTCCCAGGTCCATACATGATGTGCTACTACAATACAGATTTTGTACTTTGTACTCTGTAACTTTCAGTCCTGTTTTGTGAAGGAATAAATGACAGTCGCTGTACTAGGAGGTAATCCCTTGAGTGGGGCAGCACATCAGGCATGGATCTGTGAAACTTGGCAGGGCTTGACTGGGCTGGTATCATAGGTACTCGCCTTGAAAGGGACAGTGATGTGCAGGATGATTTGACATGTGGGACATTCATGCCTTTTTATTTTCAGGCAGCACAGCAAAGTGTGTTGCTGCATTGGCCTGCATGTCAGTTAGCTAATATATAGTCCCTTGATTTGACTCACCCTATAGTTGTTCCTGGTTCTCCATTTCAGCACTACCAACTCTGTAGGGATGAGGGATGCCATCTGCTCCTCTAATGGATCCGGCTCCTTCTGAACATCAGTACTCTTTTGGTTCTCATGGAACCCAGTATTGCTGGGTTGAATGCATCACATTTTTGTGTGTGTCCATGATGCAAAGCACTCCTCCATCATGCAATACTTACTTTCCACACGTAAAAATGCTTTACAATCCACAAATCAGCTTTGTGTGACATAGGTAGTACCTGTGTTGCAACACCTTGCAACATCCCTGAGACAGGTCCGTCAGAATTTGTGACACATCTTTGGTCCTTGCCTCATGGGCCACCTTACTATAAATGTAAGCACAGTTTTTTCTGACTCAATGATTCCGCAATGCAGCACTGTCTCAGAGCTCATAAATATGCCCCTATGTGTATATTGTGTCATCAGTGTATGGGCCTAGGCGGTTACTGAAAAAATGGTGGAAAATATGGGGAAAGATACCTAACCAAAGAGAGTGTTGAAGAAGGGAGGAGTTTTTTTTTTACTTTTATGGATGGCGTTGCAACTGACTTAAGCCTCACACTGACATTCCAGGGCATTAATGAAAGAGTCGCTTCAGGCGATATGTTGCTTTAAGATGTTCATATCAATGTAGCTTGTCACAGAATGACTTTTTTCTACAAGTTGATGATAATGATGTCGATATTATATGGAGTGTTGACACTTTATTCTCAAAAATTGAAAATATACAATGCAATATGTTTCATAAACCTAAAGAAGCAAGTGCCCCTGTTTAGAGTTAATCATGTGAACATTTTTTTAGCTCTATTCTTTGATTTTTTGCACCTGCAGTTTGCCTTGAGATTGGAAATGCAAGACTGGAAGTCACAGAACGCAGATAAAATGACAGAAATTCATGAACATCTCACAACTCACATGTGACAAACTGACATTTTTGTAAACTCCACCATGGGCCAGATGTATCAAACTCACATTTGCCATTCCCTAAACGGTGAATTTTAAGAAATCGCTATTTAGGGAATGCCATGTAACAAAATAGCGATTCCCTAATAGTGATTTCTTAAAATTTGCGATCGCTATTAGGGATTGCAACTCCATTAGTTCCTTTGGGCCAATGGTTTTGCATTTCCTAACTTGCGTTTTCCTTGTAAGAATTTGCTCATTAGGAAATGCGGTTTCCTAACTGCAATTCGCATGGAATCACAATCAGGAAGTTGCAATTCTAAATGTTCCTGCATGTGGCCCTAAGGCCCATATTTACAAGCACCCTGCGCCGCCAGTGCGTTGCTGTCGGTGCATCGCCACCAGTGCGTCACGTTTAGTCCAAAGCCAATCTGCGTGCTTTTCATGGACTTGTAGATATGAAGTAAGGCAACGCAGCGCAAGGCACTGCGTTGCCTTACTTTGCATCGGGAGACGGTTCCATGTGTGTTGCGTGGGTGTCCCCACACAATATCCATGGATTTTTAACACATTCCCAGATTTACAAGGTTTTGTAAACCGGGAATGCAACGAAAGCCTACGCCTCCCTAGGGGTGGCCTACGAGAGATGCAACAGGTGGAAATATCTTTATTTTCCAAATTTTTCCTCTTTCTATGTGTGCTGCATTCTACAGTATACATAGAAAAAGGAAAACAGCTCCATAGATTGTTTTTGTGTAGAAAGACTTTCCTTTCTGTACACAAAAACAGTCATCTCCACAACATAGGCACCCGTGCACCATGGTGCAAGGATGCCAGCGTTGGCGCATGGCAGCAATTTGTGTGACAGCGCAGGAGGAGAGGACAGAAATGCAACATATCTTGTATATATGGTGCATTTCTGCCTTTTCCCTGTGGCGCAGGACAGCACAACAAGGCACTTTCTGTGCTGCTCTGTGCCACGGGCCTTGTAAATATGGCCCTAAGTATTTATACCAGACAGCACTCTTCTAAACGTAGATAATATCGATTTAGGATGTTAAAAAAAAATGCAATTTTTCAAGAGTGAAACATATAGGGAAGAGCACATAACATTCCATCTTGTGCAAACGTCAGAAAGCAAATTTGTGCATGTAAACTATGGTCCTTCCTGATTTCCCTGAAATTTCTATAATATTTCCCAAATGCACCTTCATTTCAGTTATAAGCTAAATCCTCGACCATATACTCAATCAATTTCAGATTAGTCAATATTTTACTCGGATCTTACTGACCATGTTGATTCTGAATGCATGAGTAATACCAATCATGGGTTACATTGCTTTTTGATGAGCACTGCACAATTCTACCGAGCTCGGTGATGACGTCTCTTCTGATGCACCATTCCCCACCACAGATGACAACCTGCCAGACAGCCTTTTTTGATCCACTAGACGTATTTTGCTATTCATAAACAAGCCCAATGGTTAGATACATTGCTGAAAAGCAAACAAAATGGTTAGTGGTACATAGTTTTTTTTTTTCACTTTGTGCTGTTGGCTTTTTAAAATGTACCTTCCGTGACAGCTTGGTGTAAAGACAAATCAGTGGTGGTAGGCCTACCCTAAATAGGATGGGGTCCTGTTCACTGTGACTCGCAGGCCTTGTGATGGACAGTTCACACAAACTAAATAGTTTCAAATGGGCGAGTAACCTAAGATTTTGCTTCAGAAACCCAGATGTTCCTGCCCCTATGAATGCGACTTCGAAGCCACACTTTTGGTGGGGTAGGAACCCCATCAAGTTATGATACTGTCTGAACCCCACTCCAGAAAACTCCGACTCCGTATGTGTATTTTTCTTTGAATCCAAGTTGAATACAGTGTCCCTCTCAATAAGAAACACCTATTACCCAACACATGGCACTGGCATTTAAATAATGGATCGATGGTGGGTAATGCAGTCAGTGTTAGCCTGCATGTGAATGAAGAGTTGCTTAGGATATGGACGTTACAGGAGCATCTAACACAATTCTGCCCTAACTCGCAATTGGAGAATGGCATTCCTGGAAATGGATGTTTGATAGCTTAATATGTCTTTGTTCTGCACATGACATATCGTGATGTGCTATGTTCATTTACACAGGTTACAATGGATGCGTCTTAAAGGAACATCTGCTAAGCCTCCACATCTGCAAAAGTCTATCAGTACACCATCCACCATTAAAATTTCGCACATATCAATACACATAAGTCCATTAAACACACATTTATGATTCAGATATTGGTTCTTCTGCTTTAACCATTTCGAAGGAGTGCACATTGTTATCACGCTTGCTGCTTAAAAAATGAAAGTGACAATTTAGGTGTGGCCTTTTAAGCACACATGCTGCTTTCACCGAATTAGGTAAATGGAAATAGAGATGTTGTACATGACCTTAGATACCACAACACACAGCTGTAAACTATCCTTTACACATACATATTGTGTGTATTATTGGTAAAAATGTGAAAATTATTATTACAACATCAAGAGCAAATATATACTGAGATAACATTCATCTGCCCCACCATTCACACAAATACACCACATACAAAACACCTCAATAAACAAGCGCTAGCCATGGGACCAGATTGAACATGAAGAATACCTGAGGGGCAAAGAAAATAACAATTTACTAACAGTTAATCACACATTGCACGGCATAGTGAAACCCGAAATTCATTAGTATGTCTATCACAAAGTAATTAGTGAACAAATGTTCCATACAATTTAACACATGTGATGCACTGAATGCCTTGTATATACAATTTCAAACTAATTAACCCCTTCGCTGCCAGGCCTTTTCCCCTCCTGTGCCAAGCCATTTTTTGGATATTTGGGGAAGTTCTCCCTTAGGCCCTCATAACGTTTTGTTCACATAAGCTACCCATGCCAAATTTGTGTCCTTTTTTTCCAACATCCTAGGGATTCTAGAGGTACCCAGACTTTGTGGGTTCCCCTGAAGGAGACCAATAAATTAGCCAAAATACTGCAAGGATTTAGTTTTTTTAAAGAAAATAGGAAAAAAGGGATGCAGAAGGCAGCTCGTGGTTTTTTTCCCCGAAAATGGCATCAACAAAGGGTTTGTGGTGGTAAGATCACCATCTTCTCAGCTTTCAGGAACAGGCAGACCTGAATCAGAAACCCCAATTTTTCAACACAATTTTGACATTTTACTGAGACATACCCCATTTATACTATTTTATGTGCTTTCAGTCTCCTTCCAGTTAGTGGCCAAAATGGGTGAGAAACCAATGCTGGATCCCAGAAAGCTAAACTGAAAAGTAGACAAAATTTTGAATTCAGCAAGGGGTCATTTGTGTAGATTCTACAAGTGTTTCCTACAGAAAATAACAGCTGAAATAAAACAATATTGAAATTGAGGTGAAAAACACAGCCATTTTTCTTCACGTTTTACTCTGTAACTTTTTCCTGTGATGTCAGATTTTTGAAAGCAATATACTGTTACGTCTGCTGGACTATTCCAGTTGCAGGGATATATAGGGCTTGTAGGGTCATCAAGAACCCTAGGTACCCAGAGCCAATAAATGAGCTGCACCTTGCAATGGGTTTTCATTCTATATCGGGTATACAGCAATTCATTTGCTGAAATATAAAAAGTGAAAAATAGGTATCAAGAAAACCTTTTTATTTCCAAAATGGCCACAAGATAAGGTGTTGAGAAGCAGTGGTTATTTGCACATCTCTGAATTTCAGGGTGCCCCTACTAGCATGTGAATTACAGGGCATTTCTCAAATAGACGTCTTTTTTACAAACTGTCTTACAATTGGAAGGAGAAAATGTGGAGAAAGACAAGGGGCAATAACACTTGTTTTGCTATTCTGTGTTCCCCAATGTCTCCCGATAAAAATGGTACCTCACTTGCGTGGGTTGGCCTAGCGCCTGCGAAAGGAAATGCCCCAAAACACAATGTGGACACATCACATTTTCACAAAGAAAACAGAGCTATTTTTTACAAAGTGCCTAGCTGTGGATTTTGGCCTGTAGCTCAGCTGGCACCTAGGGAAACCTAGCAAACCTGCACAGTTTTAAAAATTAGACACCTAGGGGAATCCAAGATGGGGTGACTTGTGGGGCTCTGACCAGGTTCTGTTACCCAGAATCCTTTGCAAACCTCACAAATTTGGCCAAAAAAACACTTTTTCCTCTCATTTCGGTGACAGAAAGTTCTTGAATCTGAGAGGAGCCACAAAATTCCTTCCACCCAGCGTTCACCCAAGTCTCCCGATAAAAATGGTACCTCACTTGTGCGGGTAGGCCTAGCGCTCGTGAAAGGAAATGGCCCAAAACACAACGTGGACACATCACATTTTTCCAGAGAAAACAGAGGTGTTTTTTACAAAGTGCCTACCTGTGGATTTTGGCCTCTAGCTCAGCCGGCACCTGGGGAAACCAGCGCATTTTTAAAACTAGACTCCTAGGGGAATCCAAGATGGGGTGACTTGTGGGGCTCTGACCAGGTTCCGTTACCCAGAATCCTTTGCAAACCTCAAAATTTGGCCAAAAGCACTTTTTCCTCTCATTTCGGTGACAGAAAGTTTTGGAATCTGAGAGGAGCCACAAATTTCCTTCCACCCAGCGTTCTCTCAAGTCTCCCGATAAAAATAGTACCTCACTTGTGTGGGTAGGCCTAGCGCCCGCAAAAGGAAATGCCCCAAAAGACAACGTGGACACATCACATTCTAACAAAGAAAACAGAGCTGTTTTTCACAAAGTGCCTAGCTGTGGATTTTGGCCTGTAGCTCAGCCGGCTCCTAGGGAAACCCAGCAATTCTGCACAGTTTTGAAAACTATACACCTAGGAGAATCCAAGATGGGGTGACCTGTGGGGCTCTGACCAGGTTCTGTTACCCAGAATCCTTTGCAAACCTCAAAATTTCCCCAAAAAACACTTTTTCCTCTCATTACGGTGACAGAAAGTTCTGGAATCTGAGAGGAGCCACAAATTTCCTTCCACCTAGTGTTCCCCCAAGTCTCCCAATAAAAATGGTACCTCACTTGTGTGGGTAGGCCTAGCGCCCACGAAAGGAAATGCCCCAAAACACAACGTGGACAGATCACATTTTCACAAAGAAAACAGAGCTGTTTTTTTACAAAGTGCCTACCTGTGGATTTTGGCCTGTAGCTCAGCCAGCACCTAGGGAAACCTAGCAAACCGGCGCAGTTTTGAAAACTAGACACCTAGGGGAATCCAAGATGGGGTGACTTGTGTGGCTCTGACCAGGTTCTGTTACCCAGAATCCTTTGCAAACCTAAAAATTTGGCCACAAAAACACGTTTTTCTCTCATTTCGGTGACAGAAAGTTCTGGAATCTGGGAAGAGCCACAAATTTCCTTCCACCCAGCGTTCCCCCAAGTCTTCCGATAAAAATGGTACCTCACTTTTGTGGGTAGGCCTACTGTCCGCAAAAGAAAATACCCCAAAACACTATCTGGACACATCAAAATGATCAAAACAAAACTACCTGTTTTTGCGGGGGGAAGAGCTAAAAACATGTCAATATTGAGGGGGAACCAAAAGGGGTCCAAATGCGCAGTTTGCAAAAAAACATTTTTAGGCTGACAAGTGCAGCCAAATTTTTATCGGTATCAATGAAATAATGCTGGGTGGTAGGAATTTTGTGGTTTCCTGCAGATTCCAGAAGGTTCTATCACAAAAACGTGGGAAAAATGTGTGATTTCCAGCCAAGTTGGAGGTTTGCAGGGCATTGTGGGTATGAAAATGGTGCGGGGTGCATGTGAAACACACCACCCTGAAATCACCCAGATGTTTAGTTTTCAGATGTGTCTAGGTCTTGTGGATTTTTCTACATGGCAGCGTCCCAAAGTCCATAAAGTGTATCCCTCACCATTCCAAGTGGGACGATTTTGAGAGTTAGCCAAGCTCTCATGGGCCGTATGTAAAACCAAAACCCAAAATAATCAAAAGACTTCTTACTTGCTGTGGGATAAGATGTTTTAGAGTGCGGGGAGAGCTGAAAGACTGTTACTCCCTTCAGTTGGGGTGGGGGCATAACCAGGCCCATACTGGTTGGTAGCCACCGCCCCATTATTTGTTTTTTTTAAATTCCCTGGCATCTAGTAGACTTTCTGCCCCACAGGGGTGTGGATCAGGGCTAATTACCCCATCTGCCCACTGGTGGGCAGAACAACTTTGGCCCCATTTTTTTGGGTTGGGGGTATGGCCCTTTCATCCCTGCCTTTGGGGGGTGGGAGGGAAGACCACAGAGGGAGTGCAAGCGCTCCCTTTGAGCTCTGTGCCCAGGACATAATGGTTACGTCCTGGGCACACGAGCACTGTGCCGCAGGACGTAACCATTTTGTCCGTGGCACAGAAGGGGTTAAAAGAAAACAGCAATTACAAAAGTACACATTTAGGATGACCGATCCTGCATTTGCCTCTGGTTTATAGGGTCACTTTGTGCCATGCCCATTGTCCTGATGAGGGGGTAAATGGTAGCACTATTCTGTCCGGTGAATCGAGCCCAGGTACATACATCTGTAGGTCCTACTAATCTGTTGGGTACTCACTACCATCTATGATGCGCAGACTGATACTGACAGATGGGCCATCATGGTGGCACATTGGATTTAAGTGCAGTAACAATAGCAATGACTTTGTGTGTAGCCATATTTGGATAGGGATGAAGCTCATCGCTAAGTGGCAGTTGTTCCTGCAAGACTGTGGTATGCCTGCCAATACACTAAAAAGTTCCTCTCCCATTCTTTCTTCACATAACACAAAATCCATTATATATGACTGTCATTACTTTAGCTGATCCTTCCATTTCCATTTGTGCCATAACGTATTGGCAGTTTTCAAAAAGTAGCTGCTACCAACCTGGAGGCTCTAACATCAACCCTATTGGTGTCTGTTTTTTTTTTACTGTATCTTTTTATTCCTTGGTTTGGCACCCACCTCTGAACCCTAAAACCCTCATTTGTTCCTTAACCTTAAAAACCCTTCATTACCCTAAACATTACCCATCTCTGATCCCACAAACCTCACAGTAGTCCAAAACTCTACCCATGTGTATTGTAATTTTGGATTTTTTATTAAAACTATATTTTTTAAATGTTTTTGTTAGAAATGGGGTCTCTGGTTGGCAGTCAGTTTGCACTCTGTCCAAGCAGGGACCCTCACTCTAGTCAGGACAATGGAGTTATACAATTAAGATAACCCCCGCTCATCCCCTTGGTAGATTGGCACAATCAGTCTGGCTTATCCAAAAGGCAATGTTGAAAGAATTTGTACCAACACACACTTTAATATAGTGAAAGCACAACAAAATGGACACCACACCAGGTTAGAAAAATAGGCAATATTTATCTAAATCAAGGAAGACCACAACAACAAATATCCAACATACACAAGGAAAGTTATGAATTTTTAAAATGATAGAACCTTACTGCATAGAAAACAATGGAAACATTGTTGTTACACAAAGTACGCGGTATGCATAAAAAATAAAGCAGCACGGGCGAGAGTCCATCAAAAAAGTCAGCCATGTGTCGTTTTTCTCTCCACAAGAGAGCAATGTGTCATTTTTCGAATGGGGCACCTTGGGTCCATGCAAGTCCATGTCAATGTTTGAGACTCAGTGATGATCCGGTTGCGCATTGATGGAAAATTGCACTGCGTGGGACTTGTGTCGTTTTCAGCAGCCGCAAGCAGGTGTTGCATTATTTCTCTAGCTGCAATGAAGTTGATGCGTCGGTTTCCCATCTGCAATGCAGGTGGTGCTTTGATTTCAGCTGTGAGGCAGGAGGCGCATCATTTTTATAGCCACGTTGCAGGTGGTGCATCAAACTTTTCCCCTCACAGTTCATGTACATAGATTTTCACCTTGGTTCTACCAGCTTCACCTTTCAAGTGCCAAGGGACTAGACAACGCACCACATTGCAAGGTAGGAGTCATAGCAGAGAGTTCAGGTGCTGGCAGAGGAAGTCTTTAATGGCCCTGAGACTTCAAAACAGGAGGCAAGCTCAGTCCAAGCCCTTGGAGACACTTCACAAGCAGGAATACACCATAAAGACCAGTCTTTGTCCCCTTTCAGGCTTAAGCAGCAATTGTAGTCCAACCCAGCAAAGCACAGTCACTGCAAAGGGGCAGTACTCCTCCTCCAGCTCTTCTGCTATTTTTCTTGGCAGAGCTTCGTCTTGGTTCCAGAAGTAATCTAAAAATCGGGGTTTTGGGTCCACTACTTATACCCTTTTCTACCTTTGAAGTGAGCCAACTTCAAAGGAAAGTCTCTGTTGTTCACAAGATCCTGCCTTGCCCAGGCCTGGCTCCAGGCTCACACCAGGGGGTTGGAGACTGCATTGTGGGAGGGCAAGCACAGCCCTTTCAGGTGTAAGTGACTACTTTTCCCTCCACTCTAGCCCAGATGGCCCATCAAAATATGCAGGCTGCATCCCAGCTCCCTTTGTGTCACTGTCTAGTGGGTATTCACAAACAGCCCAATTGGTAGTCTGACTCAGACAGGGAATACACAAGCAGGTGAAGTCACAGAATGGTTTAAGCAAGAAAATGCTCATTTTTTAAAAGTGCCATTTTCAAACTGACAATTTAAAAACAAACTTTACCAAACGCTGTATTTTTAAATTGTGAGTTCAGAGACTTCAACCTCATTATCTCTATCTTCTCCCAAAGGGAAGCTACACATAAAAGTTATTTAAAGGCAGCCCCCATGTTAATCGATGAGAGAGGTAGGCCTTGCAACACTGAAAACTGACCTTGGCAGTATTTCACTGTTAAGACATGTAAAACACATCACTACATGTCCTACCTTTAACATATACTGCACCCTGCCCATGCAGCTACGTAGGGCCTACCCTAGGGATGCCTCATATATATAAAAAGGGACTGTTAGGGCCTGGCAAGTGGGTATGCTTGCCAAGTCGAATTGACAGTATAAAACAGCACACGCAGACTTTACAGTGGCAGGTCTGAGTTGCAGGCCTACTAGTAGCATGTGATTTACAGGCACTGGTCACCTCTAGTGCACCTTACTGGGGACTAACTAGTAAATCAAAGCTAATCATACATGCAATTTACACAGGGAGCACTTGCACTTTAGCACTGATCAGCAGTGATAAAGTGCCCACAGCACCAAAAACAGAGAAAACAAAGCCCAGCACACAGTGAAAACATAGGAAGCAGAGGTAAAAAAGACAAGAGAGACCACTCCAAGGATGCCGGGTCTGACAGTTTCCTTTACATTTTTTATTTTTTTGTATTTCCTTAAAATTATCTACCCTTAAAATTAGTTTGCCATGATTTGGCTTCGTCCAATCTTGTTGCTCAGTTTCCATTTCCATTAATTCACACATATCAATTAATAAGAGCCAAAGATCAGTGGCAGCATGAGTTTCTGTTGCTGCTGTGACATCTACAAAGTGCCACTCTTACAGCATCTGTTCATTTCATATGTCACATGTCTCATGTACACATAGGGCCCATTAACAAATGTACATATAGGGCCTATGTACAAAGATATTTTGGAGTATCTACATTAGCACTCTTGTAATACTCTCGTAATACTTACATGCCTATGTAAATTGTCCCACACATATTCAGGAAACAGTCATAAATAATTAGTCCAAATAGAAATTACTGTGCTCTCTTTGTTTTTTTACCAACATGGAGTTGGACCTTTCCGGCCAATTCATAAGGGCATGTAAGAAAGTTTCAAGCTGTACAAAAGGAATACTACTTCTTGTACTACTCATAAATGCTTTTGTAAATCAACCCCAAACTAAGAATCCCCAGCAATCTTATTGCTCATTGGGAATATTAGGCATTTTCACTACTAGAAATTGTCTTGTTGGCAAATGTGTACATTTGCAAATGTGCATCTTTCACACATGCAGCCTTAGGATTTTTCCACTTGATAAATGGGTACTATGGGGATCATTACAACATTGGTGGTAAATCCTGCTTACCGTCGTGCAGAAGACCGCCAACACACCGCCGCGGAATTCCGCCACAGGAATTACGACCCACAGCTCAGAAACTGCCAAAATTTAGACACCCACACAAGTCCGCCACATCAAAGGTCAGTGATAAACTGGGGAGAACGAAACCTCCACCGTCACGCCAACAGGAATACACCCACAATATCACGACCCACGAATCCACGCAGCGGTTTTTCAACCACGGTAAACCATTGGCGGTACACACCGCCGGGCTCAAAATACACACACTCTTACAAAGCACTACCACATTGGACAATTCCAAATACATACACCTGATACACATACACACACCACTCCCACACACCCACACCACTATAAAACACCCGCCCACATCACCCACAAACCCTTACTACCTAAAATATTGACAAAGGCCAAAGAGACAGCACAGCAAAGACAACACCACCATACAGAGGCACACAACACCATCACAAATACACATCCACTCACAAAACACCACACACCCCCAAATATCACCCCACACATCACAACACACACCACCTAACACATCACCCACACCAACGCATGGCACCGCAAAAACACCCCAGGTTTTCTGAGGAGGAGCTCAGGGTCATGGTGGAGGAAATCATCCGGGTAGAGCCACAGCTATTCGGATCACAGGTGCAGCACACCACCATAGCTAGGAAGATGGAGCTATGGCGCAGAATCGTGGATAGGGTCAATACAGTGGGGCAGCACCCAAGAATATGGGATGACATCAGGAAGAGGTGGAACCACCTACGGGGAAGGTGCGTTCCATGGTATCCAGACACCACACCGTGGTTCAGAGGACTGGTGGCGGACCCCCACCTCCTCCCCCACAACTAACAAAATGGGAGGAGCAGGTCTTGGCTATACTGCATCCTGAGGGCCTTGCAGGAGTAGCAGGAGGAATAGACTCTGGTAAGTCAAATCTTAACTATTACATCCCCCACCCTACCTGCATGCTAACACATACCCCACCCTTACCCTCACCCCCATCACTCCAACTCCACACATATGTCCAACTATCACAAACCACACATCCCAACACCAAGCCCTGCATGCAACACCAATGCATGGACACCCATCACCAATGCATGTCCACTGCACATACCCACACAGAGCCCTAAACAATTAGCAAACAAGGTCCTACACAGGAATGCAACCACCAGGTACAGGGTCACCCACCCATTGCACACTATGGCACACACAGATGCAATAATCATTCCTTTACACCCCTGCGGGACCCCTACCCAACGTCACCAGACAGGAGGTTCCAGACATGTCCACTCCCCCCACAGAAGAGGCCCACAGTGATGACAGCAGCTCTGTCCAACTGGATCTAGATGACCAGCCAGGCCCATCTGGGACCTCGGGACAGTCGGTTCCCCTCACACTGGCACAAGCCACAACAGAGCTTCCCCCCTCTGGAAACAGCAGCACAGCGCCCACCCAGCTGGCCCATACCTCTGTCCCCAGGACACGTCAAGCAGCAGTGTGTCCATCCACCACTACAGGGAACCCAGGCAACACCACCCCAACAACAGCAGGGACCCGGGGGCAGTGGCAGTGGGCAAACGGTTCAGGGGACAGAGGCCCACGGACACAGGGGAACTGGGAGGGCTGCTGTGCGACAGGGGGAGGACAGGCCAGGGAACCCACTCTCCACGATGCCCTCTCCAACATCATCGGAGCCTACCACCATTCCCAGGAGACGATGTCAACTGTACTGGCCAAGTTTTAGGAAACCCAACGGCTGCAGGAGGAACAGTATTTGGGGTTCAGGGAGGAACTCAAATCCATCAATACCACCCTGGGCACCATTGTAGGGGTGCTGAAGGAACTTGTGAACACCAGGAGGGATATTGTGGCACAACAAGGGGCCCCTGACACTAGCCTGGATGATGAACTGCCCACCACCTCCGCCCGCGCTAGTGGACAGGAGGCACCGCCACAGGACCACGACACCAGCACCCCACCCCCTGCAGATGGAGAACCACCCCGCAAGCAGTCCCTGAGATCCAGGACAAAGACAGAGAACAATGCCAAGACCCCCCAAGAAATGAGACCACCATGATTGTCATCCTTCTGTCCCACTTTGTTACCCTGTCCATCCATCAACCTCCCCAGCTCCACTTTCAATGCCCCTTTGGACAATGCACCTGTGAAACAAATAGACTGGACTCTGCCATGGACATTCCTCCACCATCACCCCTGCCCGTTTTACAACCCCCTCCACTATTTAGCACTTAAATAAACACCCTCAAATAACAAAACTATCTGGAGTCAGTCTGTGCTTTCGCAAATGTGTATCTGCAATAACTGAGGAAAATAGCAATATCCATTGTATTGTCAACATACCTATGTCACGCAGCTCTAGTCCATGAGGAAACATAGCAGAGGTCACACAGTGGGACCCGCATCTGTGAAATCGAAAGGGAAAGTGATAAATCAGGGTCCATACACTGGGTGAAAGTGACAGACAGATGAGAGGTAGAACAAGTGTATCAGATGTAGCAGGCAGTGATGTCTTCTTATCTGTGTCTCACTGGAAGTATCGCTGGATCACGGTGTTTCTGTTGTTGATATCCTCTTCTTCTGCTTCCTCTTCTTCACTGTCCACAGGCTCCACAGCTGCCACAACACCTCCTTCAGGACCATCCTCCTGCAGAAAAGGCACCTGTTGTCGCAAAGCCAAGTTGTGCAGCATACAGCAGGCCACGATGATCTGGCACACCTTCTTTGGTGAGTAGAATAGGGAATCACCCGTTATATGGAGGCACCTGAACCTGGCCTTCAGGAGGCGGAAGGTCCTCTCTATAACCCTCCTAGTTCGCCCATGTGCCTCATTGTAGCGTTCCTCTGCCCTAGTCCTGGGATTCTTCACTGGGGTCAGTAGTCATGACAGGTTGGGGTACCCAGAGTCACCTGCAAATGTCTAGGGACAACTGTTAGACACACACGAACCGTTAGGGACAACCCCAGACCCAGACAACTATTCACATGGTATAGGGTCCATGTCCTCACCTAATAGCCACACACGGTGCCTCTGGAGTTGCCCCATTACATAAGGGATGCTGCTATTCCTCCGGATGTAAGCGTCATGCACTGAGCCAAGAAATTTGGCATTCACATGGGAGATGTACTGGTCGGCCAAACACACCATCTGCACATTCATAGAATGGTAACTCTTCCAGTTTCTGTACACCTGTTCACTCCTGCGGGGGCGACCAAGGCCACGTGTCCCATCAATGGCACGTATGATGTTGGGGATCTGTCCCAAAGCATAGAAGTCACCTTTCACTGTAGGCAAATCCTCCATCTGAGGGAACACGATGTAGCTGCGCATGTGTTTCAGCAGGGCAGACAACACTCTGGACAACACGTTGGAGAACATAGGCTGGGACATCCCTGATGCTATGGCCACTGTCATCTGAAAAGACCCACTTGCCAGGAAATGGAGGACTGACAGCACCTGCACTAGAGGGGGTATCCCTGTGGGATGGTGGATAGCTGACATCAGGTCCGGGTCCAACTGGGTACACAGTTCATGGATTGTGGCACAGTCCAGTCTGTAGGGGACAATTACATGTCGCTCTTCCATTGTGGACAGGTCCACCAGCGGTCTGTACAACGGAAGATGCCGCCATCTCCTCACCTGCCCCAGTGGAACGTGCTCTATGGAGGAGGACAGCGAGCAGAGGGTCAGCCAACACTGAGGTTCGACTTTATTGCACACATTTTTCAATCAGCTATTGGCCTGTCTTAGTGTGTATGCAAAGCCTAGATATGTGTGACACATTTAAAAATAATGACATGTGGCCCCCTGAAATGGTGGCTGCCTGACCTGTAAGGTGGGACAATGGGATATGAGGTAACTGCGCTGGCATTATAGACCGTCGCGGTAGGCGGTGGAAGACCGCAGCGCAATCCTGCATTGGTTAACATTGGGTCCTATGGGTCCCAGGAGCCAATGACGATGTACGCCAGCAGTGACGATACGCACCGCCACGGACGTGACTGCCATTTTCTATCTGTTCATTCATTTGATACCTGATCTTTGACAGGAAAGGACCTACACTGCAAGTGCTGCTGTGACCTCAGTCTGGGGAAAGGGCCCCTGCCTTTACCATGAAGGAGTTGGAGAAACTAGTGGATGGGGTCTTCCCCCAGTACACGCTACTCTATGGTTCTCCAGACAAACAGGTAAGTACACTGTGAGCATGCTGTATGGGAAATGCCTGTGTGGACTGGTGTGGATGGGAGATACGGGGGGAGAATGAGGCGTGCATGAAACGACGGTGAGTGTATGTGCGTCATGGCAAGGGTCGGAACACGGGCCAATGACTGTACTGGTCCGGACGGTTATATCTTCTCATTTTCCACTGTACTATTCCTGTAGGTCAGCGCCCACCAGAAGAAGGATATTTGTCGTGCCATCGCAAAGGAAGTCCGGCCCCGGGGGTCCACCACTGACGGAGCACCCACTGCCAGAAAAGATGGCAGGACATTCGCCGCTGGAGCAAGAAGACGGCAGAGGCCCAGCTGGGGTTGGCCTCCCAACGTGGGAGGGGTGCCCGTCGCACCATGACCCCCTTGATGCTCCGGATCATGGCGGTGGCATACCCAGAGTTGGATGGGCACTTGAGAGCATCACAGCAGCCACAAGGGGGTGAGTACACTCTCATTCAGCTGTGGGTACGCCTAGGCCAGGGCGAGTTTTGTAGGCAAGTTCCCTTTGTAAGGCAGGCCATGTGGCACCCCATCCCACCAGTGTTAAGAGCCAACTACACCTAGTCAGGCTCCTGTGGCTTCCATGTGTGCAGCAATCGGGCATAGGCCTTGTACCCCATGTCCCTGTGATTAATTAGGGAACTCTAAGTGCATGGCGTAGTGCAGAGGGCTGCTGTGTCTGTAGTGTCCGCCAACGGTAGCGGTATTGCATGCACTGAACATTTCTTTCTTCTGTCTTCCCCCACATTTATGTGGTCTCCCTGTTCTTGTGTGCAATAGCATCATCAGGCGGAGGAGCAGTGGCACCGGAGCTGGAGGGAGCTGCATCCTACATGGCCCTGGAGGGCGAGACTACGGACTCCGAATTCACCAGTGGGACGGAGGGCAAGGGGAGCTCCACGACGGGGACAGGAGCTGAGACCAGCGACATGGACTCCTCCTCTTATGGGAACTCCCTTGCGGTGGCGGGCCCCCCTCTGTGCCCCCCGCATCTACAGGTACAGCTGCCACCCCCCTACCAGCACCGCCCTCCCAGCAGCCCCTCAGCGTGTGCCCCGTGGCCGCTCACCCAGGAGGGTGGGCATCTCCTTCGCCCCAGGCACCTCAAGCCCTGCCCCAGTCAGCCCTGCTGCCCTCAGTGAGGAGGCCATTGACCTCCTCAGATCCCTCACTATTGGGCAGTCTACCATTCTGAATGCCATCCAGGGTGTTGAGAGGCAGTTGCAACAGACAAATGCATACCTGGAGGGCATTCATTCTGGTCAGGCAGCCCAACAGTGAGCTTTTCAGACTCTGGCCTCAGCACTGATGGCAGCCATTGTCCGTGTGTTCAGCCTCCCCCTCCAACTTCCTCCACCCAGCCCCAATCCCCTGTACCTCAGCCTTTCCTAAGCACACCATCAGACCAGCATGCACACACCTCAACACACAAGGGTAGCTCTGGCAAACATAAGCACCACACTTCCCACAGGCACTCACACAAGCATCATACCCATGCACACATACCAATATCCACTGTCTCCACTGTGTCCCCCTCCTCCTCGTCTCCCTCCTCCCTCCCTGTCATGTCTCCACTCACACCTGCATGCACTACATCTTCAGCCACTATGTCCATCACCAGCACGCCCATCACCACACACCGCTCACGTGCACCCACTACCATTCACACATCCCCTGTGCCCTCTCCCAGTGTGTCTGTGAGCCCACCTCCCAAAGTACACAAACGCAGTCACACACCCACCCAACAGCCTTCCACCTCACGACAGCCTCCAGCCCATACACCCTCACCCAAAGTCAGCAAACGTACACCTCCTACAACCACTACCTCTTCCTCCACTCCCAAACCCCCTCCATCTACCCATCACAGTGTGCCTAAAAAACTTTTTCTCTTAAATGTTGACCTCTTCCCTACACCTCCCCCACACCTTCCGCCCCCTAGGGCCCGCCTTTCCAGGTCCCATCCCAGCACCTCATCCACCACATCACCGGGAACAGTGGTGCCAGCAGTAACAGGCTTCTGGAGTGCCCCGAGCAGCAGGGCAGCCAGTGTGCCAAGGAGCCAGACCACGGACAGTCCCCCACCTCAGAAACATAAGAAGTTGGCCACAGCCAGGAGGGAGAAGGGCAAAACACCTGCCACCAAGGGCTCTCCCAGGACTACAGATGGGAGTGGAAAGACAGCTGCGCCACCCTCCAAGGTGTGGAAGGGGCAGAGAAAGAAAGGGAAGTCACCGCCAATCTGCACGGCGGACAAGACCACCACCAGCACCGCTGCCAAGGACACCGCCACCACCAGCACCACTGCCAAGGACACCGCTGCCACCAGCACCACTTCCCAGGACACCGCCGCCACCAGTACCGCTGCCAAGGACACCGCCGCCACCAGCACTGCTGCCAAGGTCACCGCCGCCACCAGCACCGCTTCCCAGGACACCGCTGCCAAGGACACCGCCGCCACCAGCACCGCTGCCAAGGACAACGCCACCACCAGCACGCTCACTGAGCCAGCCACCAACACCGCAGGCCAATGAACGCCGCAAGCACCGCCGCTACTGAAGCCGCAGCAAGCACCGCCAGCGGCCACGCCACATCATGTGCCAGTGGCACCACCGCAGACATGGCTGCCATCCCCAGTGGTCAGTCGTACGAAGCTGGTGGTCAGTTTCAGGGGCCTGGACAGCTTCCATATAGGCCCACCGTCAGTGAAGAAAGACATCCACTACCTCAGTCCTTGGCAGGATGAAGCACTCTGGGCACAAAGCCCCCTCTAGAACCAGTGGAGACTGTTATCCACTTGTGAGACTGTGGCTTTGCACTCCCCAGGATAAAGCAGTGGGCAAACCACCCACTGGAGAGATTTGAGAGACTGTGGCTTTGCACTCCCCAGGATAAAGCAGTGGGCAAACCACCCACTGAAAAGACTTGTGAGACTGTGGCTTTGCACTGCCCAGTATAAAGCAGTGGGCAAACCACCCACTGGAAAGACTTGTGAGACTGTGGCTTTGCACTCCCCAGGATAAAGCAGTGGGCAAACCACCCACTGGAAAGACTTGTGAGACTGTGGCTTTGCTCTCCCCAGGATAAAGCAGTGGGCAAACCACCCACTAGACAGACTTGTGAGACTGTGGCTTTGCACTCCCCAGGATAAAGCAGTGGGCAAACCACCCACTGGAAAGTCTTGTGAGACTGTGGCTTTGCACTCCCTAGGATGCAGCAGTGGGCAAACCACCCACTGGAAAGATTTGTGAGACGGTGGTGATAACGCGTCCAGCCCTTATAAATTACTTGTACCTGGACACGCTGGAGGTCGGTGAACCGTTTAGCCGAGTTGGACTCTCCTCATCCTAGAATAGTCGGATCACTTAAATCATTAATCAATAACTATTGTAATCGATACCCAATACTCATTTAATAGATCAAAATGACACATTAGGAATCAAGAACAGTTGGTATTTCGACGCACCATGACCGTTCAGTCATGAAAAACCACACCGGTTTATTAAAAGTTAATGAGCTTATTTCCCTATATTAACAAAGCTAGCACAATGTATATAAGTCTCAAAACCAAATGATATATGTATACAAACATTACTAGCTGTCCATGACGGTGGAAGAAATGCAATCTACGCAAAATCTGGATTATTATGCACTCGGTTATAGCAATGCAAATCACTAATATGAGTAACTAAATTTGACTAATTGCATACATCGGTCAGCATAACAAGATCTCAATTCAACATGGTGCATCAATTGAATACCTCAACTAGCCTCTAATTAGCATTGGCATGTGGGGCTTCATGCAAAACAAATTTAGTCAACACAAATTTGGAAAACTTCTAGCTTGGGCCCTATCAAAACAGCAGTTTGTACCTAAAAGGAAAAACACAATGCATAATACAATTATCTTTTCATAATTACCAAATACAATCAGCATTCAAGAAAGTCTTTGTCCTTCAGGTACCGGTTCAATCAGCATGGGGCAGATTTAAAAGGGCAAAGTTAAAGGTAAGTTTCCTTGCAGCAGCAAGGAAAATGGGGCAAAGTTACTGCATGGGCAAGATGGGGCAAATCAAAGTTAAAGTCTCTAGGGTGAGAATTCTTAAAGTCTCTTTCTCTGGAATAGAGAAAAGGGCATCAAGATGTCATCTAAGATGGCGTCTGGCATTTAGCTTCAAAGATGGCATCAAGGAAAAATGGCTGACTTCTCTTTGTCCGGTGGATTTAAGTAAGAAACATTCCAAATTCTGCAGGGTGTTCCATTGGAGGGTTCATAGGGTGGCTTCAATTTGACCAATGAATAGTGTCTTTCTCCTAGTACTCATAAATGCATACATTGTCCTTGGAGCTTCGTTGCAAGTTGCAACAAAGTTTGCCAATTAATTTTATCTTAAAGCCTTTATTGTCTGCATCTGCAGGAGCTGACCTTGTATCATAGGGGATGAAACCGGCCTAGCACGAAACTTTGGAGAAAAGTGTATTAGTCATCTTCTACTGGAAAAATACAGAATAAGGTATTTTGCTTAATAAAAGTGAAAACCACGCAGTTAAATTTGAGACCAGGCGACTAGGCCACAGCCTCTACAAAATTTAAGCTAAGCATAAAACAGTTTCAACAAGAAATCATAGCACATATTTGCAATTATGACGGATTACTACATTTTTCAATTCTTCATGATTAATTAAGCTCGTTTATAATAATGGCAAACTACTCTGAGGGCAAAATTTCCTACATACATTATTTTCTTTACTAAAACGACACTACATTATACGATTTTGGTTACATGATATATGAATATATGTTGGTCCTTCTTTTTCTGCGTCATCAGTGGCTTTGCACTCCCCAGGATGCAGCAGTGGGCAAACCACCCACTGTAAAGACTTGTGAGACTGTGGCTTTGCACTCCCCAGGATACATCAATGGGCATGGAGCCCCCTCGTGGATCTGGCGTCGTGCACTCATCCGGCTGAGGTGCCCCTCCTTCCCTTCCCCCTGAGGTGCCTGTTTTATTTTGATCTGATGCCCCTGCAGTGTTCTCTCCGTTTTGATCGGGTATCTTGTGTGGGCCTCACCCATGCATTTTGGGCCCAGTGGTCCACGGACTATGTAGGTGCAGTACATGGACTTGAATTCTTGGTGTATATATTTGTTAATAGTGTACATATATTTTTGAGTAATGGATTTTTATTGATTACAATCGTTCAACTAATTTCCTTTTGTCCTTGCATTCTTCCAGTGGGCGTTGGGGGGTGTAAATGTAATGTATCAAATGTACTTCTGTGTGTGTTGTAGTGGGTGAGGGTGGGGGTTTTGCGTGTTGCATGTGTGTGTGTCACTCTCTTTTCCCTCCCTCCTCCCCTGTGTCGTAGGTGCAGTACTCACCGTGGTCTTCGCCGCCGGCGTTCGTGCTCCTGGTAGAGGAGCAGGAAGACAATAGCAGGTAGAAAATGGAGTTCTGGCTCTCTCATGATACTGTGGGCGGTACATTGTCTTCCGCCTGTCTGGTGACCGCCATGCTGTTTGTTTGTACCGCCATGGCGGTCGGAGTGTTAAAGTGGCTGTCGATGTTGGCGGTTTCCGCCACGGTCGTGATTCCATTTTTGTTACCGCCGGCCTGTTGGCGGTTTTACTGCCGCTTTAACACCGACGCCAGGTTTGTAATGAGGGCCTATGTCTCTTTTTACCTCTACACTGGCGTGGAGAACAGAACTTAGGCAAAGAATATGCTGTCCCTGTCTCATTCTGACTTCTGTGATGAATCCCTGACATTGGCTTTTCATTAAGCCAAGCAGAACATCAAATTTAACTCACTTACAAAATCCAAATCCATGTTGCAACTTATGTCACTTGCAATTCCTCAGTAACTTGTATCTCTTTCAAAGATCTCCCTCCCCAATTTATCAGCCTATCTAACAGTAATCTGTAACGCTCTGCCCGCACAGATGTGTAACTATCAACTCACTTTTTTTTTAAAATCCAGTGCCGATGCAGAAGTACCAGCAAATTAGAAACCTATCTCCTGTCTCTCAAATGTAGCAAAATCCTTTAAAACATTTAATATTCAACCTATATTTCTTAGTGACTAAGAATCTGACTGCCATACTTGTCAGAATTCTAAAAACCCTTTAATGAATAACAAGAACTTATTATGGTAAGGTACTAATTACTTACTACTACTATAACATTGGCTTACAAGTCTATGTTGACTAAGTGACCTCAAATTAGAGATTTTTTTAGTAGTAATAAACATTATTTTGTGATTAATTAACATCATTCCATGATTACAATAGACAATATAAAACACTGGTTTAAGAGTTCTGGATAAATTTCAGTTACACAAGACTACTAGTAAATACAAAATAAACTGAATGTTCAAATGTCCTTCATAATTATTATATAGAAGATCAACGTTCAAGACAACAATGGAGTGGGACTTTAATTGCCAGTATAGCTGAGCTACCAAGGGCTATAAGGCTATAAGAACATTCTGCAACTAGAGGGCAGAATGTTCTAATAAACAAAACAAAGCCGTCATGGAGCACAAGGGGATTAAAATCCCCTAGAGCTTTGTGAGGCCTTTGTTCACAGCTATTGCTGTGAACAAAGAACATTGGAATGTTGATGCTCCAGGCTTTTAACAGCCAGTAAAAACCCAAATCACTGAAATTGTGTCCAATGGAGCTGCCAACATTCCAATGTTCAAATGCCAGCTAACTGCCATTTCGATCTGGCAAAATAAACAATTTGTCAGGCCAAACTATACATATAAGTCAACCCAAGGGTAGGTTCTGAACAACTCAGAGGGCAGGGAGCAGTGTATAAAGTTCTGGACATGTATTTTTTAGTTTTACATGTCCTGGTGGTGAAAAACTCTTACATTTGTTTTCCATTACTTCGAGGCCTACCTCTCCCATAGGATAACACAGGGATTCCTTATTACATTTAATAAGTGATAACTTTCAACTGGGGCAGGTAGAAACATCTAGTTTGTCATCTGTGAATTTGTAATTAAAGTCGTCTTTAACAATCAAGTTGGATTTTTGGTCACAATTCTGAAATGCCACTTTTAGAAGTTGCCATTTTCCTGGGACACATGACTCAGTGTAGTTGACAGTTGGTCTATGTGTATTGCCCCCTAACAGTAAGACAAAGGGAAGCTAGGTGTTGGCAGGATGAACCAATCTGAGTTTACAAGGGGGGAGACCTATCACCTTCCAAACTTGCACATCACAAAGGCTCTTCCTGAGCACTCTCACAAAAGGTCTGTCACTAACCTGTTGTAACCCCCCAGACAATCTGGGGCCAGGGCAGAGAGGCAGGAAATTCCAAGCACCTATGGGAGGTGGAAACTTTGAAACCTCTTCTACCTCAAAGTGGACAGCTGGTGTAAATATTGGACCACAGATCCCAACTATTCAGTACATTTCTGGACCTATGGAAGACTTTGCCAAGAAGAAGGACTTCTGTGCCACTAAAGAACTGACACTCTGCGGGGCTGCTGCCTTGAAAAACTGCAGCCTACTGTGCTGATCTTCTGCCTGCTGACCTCTTGTCTGGGTGAGAAGGACAGGACCTTCGACCCATACCCTGGACCCTGAAAGTGCCTTCAATGGCTAGTCTCTTGCAATCAGCATATGTAATCTGCAACTGTGTGTCCAACACTGCCAAATGCGGTACCCCAGTAATAGACCCTTAGAATTGGTCCTGCAGGTGCTTTGCCAGCCCATCGATAGAAACAGCAGAACTGACACATCTTTTCTGTTGTGTGGCACACACACAACCCTGAGAAGGACCGATGTATCGCCTCTGCTGTGAGAATTCTTCCAGTGCAAGAACTACACTTTGACCTGCCATCACGCAGCCTCATTGAAGCAGCCACAGTGCAACACATCCTCAACACAGGCCTTTATGTCACAAGCCCTTCATCGATGGAAGCCTCTACGCAAGCCCCACCGTCTCTTTGGAACCAGCTGTTGTTTGAAGCAGCCTTGATGTAGGACTTCGCATCGCAAGCTTACCTCATTGACGGCCTCCTTAATGGCAATACAGGGCCTTGCGTCATAACCTCACAGCTACCCAAAACTGACACTATGTGGCTCATTTCTGACCTCGACCATGCATCGCCTCAGCTGCACAATGCATCCTTGACACAGGCCTCACAACGCTCCACAACCAGGATTTAGGGTACTCTTGTTCAGCCGTCCTAACTGGGTCCTTGTAGCCGACCTGTGCTTCATCGTGGTGAGCCTGAACTTGTGACATGGTCCCAGTTCGGCGTGGCAGAGTTGGCACCTTTTGACATTATTTTCACTTAAATCTTTAAAACTGCATATGTACGGTTCTACTGATTGAATTGCTATTGCACATGCATTTCGCTTGCAAGACACTTTAGTAGTTAGAAAAAGGCTCGGAGCCCCGTGCATGTTACATCAGTGTCTTTCATTGGTTCGTGGGCTTGCCTTTTAAAATCTGCTTGCTTTCATTAGTGGAAGGCAGGCACACGTCATGCCTTTTCCGGTGGTTAGCCCTCCTCGAGTGCAGTGACCAAGTACTGAAAACATGCTTTCTGTCCGGTTTGTGGACTACTTACTTTCTTTTTTCACAGCGCAATCTCACTTGCCCGAAGTCGAGCGCTTTGCATGACATCAACCCTGTTACATAGTTAATTGCACTTTTGCCGGTTACGTAGATAATTGCACTTTTGTCGATAGGTTTCACTACAAGTGAACTGTAGCAGCGTGATCGCGCTTTTTTTTCTTTTTTGTCTCTCCACTTCCTCGGCCATGGCAGTTTCAAGCGCAAACTCCAAACTCCCCTTCATGTCACACTCCATGTTGCTTTCATACACTGCGAACTCGCGCAGAGGTATTGCAGGCATTTGTATACATGTTTGTTTTCATCTCTGTGTTTATGCGCGGTGAGTTTATAAAGCATTGAGCAATTGTGTTTGTGCTTTTCTGTGTGCTTTACATCCTGGGTGCGTGTCTATCTGCGTGTTTGCTTGTGTTAGCACACCGTCCTCGGAGTGACTGGGTTTCTATTTTAAGCTCTGCTCTCCTCCCCTAGGGGGCGCATCGCCAGAGAAGGGAAACATGAGCAGCCTCTTAAATAATCGAGTGCAAGAAAGGCAGTGAAAATTCTCAGCTTGCCACAGCAGTAAGCAGCAGAGCCGTGAAGTGAAACATGGCTGTGCTCCAAATACGTGCTCAGTTTTACGTCTCTTCAGTAAATAAGCACGTAATTTGTTTGTTTCTTTTTCTCTTTTAGGATGCTCAAAGTGCTTAGAGTTGTGACATTTTTCACAGCTGTTTGATGAGAGTGTATCCGTTTCAAGAAGATTACTGTTTGCCTCTTTATCAGGGATAAAGTCAGCAAAGGGGAGAACATGAGCTACCCAATGCAGGGAGGCACTGGCTGGCTGAAGATGGCTTGTGAGAAGGCAGATAATGAGCACACGGTGTGCTTGCCAGTGCTTGCCACAGCGTGGGTTCTCTATATGACTAGGGACATTTTTTCAGAATTTACTTTCTGTTCAGAAAAGTCCTGGGTCCTATGAATTTCAAATACCAAGCACAGAAACATAGAACTCCATCAAACAGCGAACTGAAAAACTATGGACAAGAATGCAGCCCAGAATAAGTACCAGTGGCTGAAGTTAATTCAAGTATTTCACCGATCGCTTTTTTGTTTTCCTAACACAGGCCACGTGCATTTTCGTCAATCAACGTTCAATGCTTCGCAAACTATGAAAGCATTGTCAGTGGTCAGAATTTAGCTGCCCTTCGTGGGTATTCGGCACTTGTTTATGAACCGATGCATACACATTTTTTCAGAAGTGCACTTCACTCCTCTTGGCACTGGGGTTTGTCAGATGGCCCCGTGCAAGTATTTTCATTCATTCATCCATCCATTCACTCACTCCAGGAGGTGAGAGCTGGGATGCCAAAACCTGGAGTCTGCCTGTCGCTGCAGTACCCATTGCTGGCACCACTAACTGTGTTGACTAGCAGGCACATGCCCGCAAAGGAACTTCTTCAGACTATCCCACCCCCAACTCCCACATGCCAGTGCATCTTTCCTTCATGTGAGCCAAGGGATTCCTGATTCCAAATCAACAAATTCTGCCTTACTGTGATCTGCTAGAATTGAGGTGATCGTGCACTCGGGGTACTACCAGTGAATTTGTGCCAGTGCAGTGAATCAGCACTCTTCTTTCAGGTCCCGACTTAATTTTCTTAATTTTGACTCTGCTCAAGAGATAGAAAGAAGGAAAAGGAAGACAGGAAACAGTGATAAAAGGACAAAAAAGAGATGAAAAAACCAGCACAAGTGATATGCAGTGACATCACAAAATGTTCCTTATATCACTAGTTTGTTTCACCATAAATGGGTGGTAGAATGAGGTATTCTCTTTTTCCTATTGTGGCATATCTAAGACATACCACTAACCTGCGGCACTGGGCTTCTTTGTTTTAACTCACCAATCTTGTTTATATCCACAGTCCACACTAGAATTTAATCTGTTATCAATTTACCAACAATTTTTGTGATTGACACATCCCATTTGTCCACAGCCTTGAAAAAGTCAATGTTGACGAAACACGTGTCGGCTGTTTCCTTACAATCATGAAAACGGTTTTAGCTTTCAAACAACTTACCTAGTGTGTTTTATTGGATCAGGGGACTTTTTTCCTGAGACATCACTAAGGAATAAATGGATTTCACTACAATCCTGCGATGTGCCGTGGTTTTTCTTCTTTTCATACAAGTGATATGCACTTTAACCCTCCAGAGTATTTATGATGAGTCAAGACTGTGAACAAACAACATACAGATCTCTCTATTTCAAATAACCACAAAAGAGGTTGACATAGGCATGAAAGTCAGCAACTCTGATGGAGGGGTGGTGAAAGTGGCATTCTATTCTAATTAGCGTGGCAGATTTAAATTAGGATGCTAAATGGCAATATTTTCATTTTTCACTGCAGATAGATGAAGAAGTTAAATGGAAGTGCTTTAGTTATATGCAGTGCCACTGGAATTATGTGGCAGAGAGGTGCAAATTATGTGGCAGGGTTGAATGATTTATGTGGCAAGAAAAGTCTAGTTATGCATTTACAACACCAATAGCTCTAACTCTCGCAAATGCAAGACCTATTGCATTGCAAATGCTTGTTCTAATTTGTTGTTGGATTCTTCTTGTGTGGTGTTTTCACATTATTACTGTTTGAAGTGTTGCACAAATGCTTTTTACATTCCCTCAGAGATAAGCCTGACTGCTCTGTGCCAACCTACCGGAGGGCTGAGCACGGTTAATTTAGGGATTGCTTGTGACTTCACCTGACAAAGATTGTCGTTACTACTTGAGTAGGACCCCAACCCGTCCACCAGTAACCCAATTTCTTACAACAAGACATATATAAAAACTGAGATCTGGTAGTTATATTAGGGGCAGCTGTTGACAAATTATTTTCGCACACTATCTTCAAGTCCAAATCTAAAAGTGTAAGGAATAAATCTTACATTAGAGAGTGATTGTGTCCAGGGTCATCTGCCATTGATGAGCATCAGGGGCATTAAGCTACCACTCTTGGGGACTAACACGATGGTGAAAAGAACTCTGAGTAACTGGAAACAAATAAAACATTTCATTTGCTGTACAGAGACAAAGTAGGCTGAATATACAGTCTTTGGGAGGTTTGAGAGGGGGATTGGTTGGGAGGAGGGCCTCCTGCACAATTATTGCCACCGGCTGGGGGAGATCTCCCTTGCCCAGGTAAAATAAACAACAGCAGTGATGTCATAGTGGGGGGTGTGGTGGGTTTCATTGTTAAGTATAGGGTTTTAGTTTGGCATTTAGATCAATGGCTTGGGGTGGATTGCACAACTGCATTAAACAAAAGGGCCAAGGCGGAGCTCGTTGAGAGGTTGAGTATTAGAGTGGGTGTGGTGTCAGTGACTTCTATTCTGCCTCCTTCCAGGCAACCCAGCAACTGATGCTGTTGTTTATAGATAGGTGGATTGGAGCCTTGGGAGAACACCACGTGGTTGAAAGAGAAAGTTACTGCACGTTTTTCAGGGCACACAGTTGAGTTCACACTTTACAGTCCTGACCGGATGGAACACAGGAAGGAAAGGGCAGAGTTGATCCCTCAGAGTCTCTGCCAGTTTTAACACATCAATAATGAGTTCCCTATCAGGAGGGGCTGTGGGTCGTGGACTGCCCCCTCAAGCAGCCTCGTGCCTGGCCTGGGTTGTGAGGGCTACAAAGGGCCTGGCCTACATTTGCAAATTGGGGCAGTTTTAAACATTCAAAAGCAAGCTGTATTGTATAGGTATTTTGCAAGGCAATGGAGATGGTATGTATTTGTGTTTGCTCCATTGCTGCAGACAATGTTTGTGGCAATATATGAGAAATCAACAGCAATAAAAACAGTCCCACTGGCCCATAAAACAGGCCAACGATCAGCCAAAACAATCAGCCAATACATTGTTCTGTGTGACCTGCCTCTGGGCACTGCCAGTCCATATTGCCCATTGGCCAGTCCTACCATAGTCTAATTCCTTCAGTTATATTTTGCAATTTGTTTTCTCAAAGCCATAACGATTAGGATGAGCATATTTTATTGCCCTGCACATCTGCACTCTGAAGACAAATTTATCGACTTGATTTGTGATACAATCAGAACAAATCTTTCAGTAACATTCAAAAGTACAGACAATCAAATCAAAAACTACTCGCTTATGCTACTTTGATACCGAATAAACCTCAAAATGCAGAGGTTCTTGGCAATAGCTTAAATATATTTTATGCAAAGGAATATTTAAATTACACATTTATCCAGTCACGTTTGGGAGATTTGGGGCAGAAACATTAAGGCAAGGGGAAACAAGCATTGGCAATGGAATAGGTCTGCATTTGCAAGAGTTGGAGCTATTGGTGTTGTAAATGCCTAATCAGACTTTTCTTGCCACATATATTGGTCAACACTGCCACATAATTTGGTACTTTCCTGCCACATAATTCCAGTGGCCCTGCATATTGCTAAAGCATGGAGTGCTTAGCTAAGAATAAAAAAAGTAGTTCCCTAAAGTTGAGCAGTGATAGGATACAAGTCACCCAATCAAAAGAATGGTGCGTAGGCTAGGCTTAAGGGAAGGGACTACAAGAAGAGGAATGCAAGCCATCAAATAAAAAGTAATGAGTGTCAATAAAGCCAACCAATTACAAGCAATTCACAGGCTATAATCATATTTTAAGTGTGTGGAAAGACCACAAAAGATCATTCACAACCAGACAGTTTGTGATGTCTGGTAGGAGAGACCTAGATTGCACCCTTGTATAGCTAACCAAACAATAACTGATCACACTAATTGAAAGAAAAATATCAATATAAAACATTGTGAGACTGATCTAGGCAGTCTGTGTCCTAACTCACACACCATTTTGAATTTAATCTATAGATAATTCTGTACTAAGCACACATCATTTGAATCAGACACAACCCCTCTCTGTACTGTACAGCAGTATCCATAAAAAAGAACCAGTCAAAACTGGATAAACATTTTCAAAATATTAATATGGGTGCAGATTCATTTTATGGACATTTGTGGTTCTTGGCACAGGATTCCAGAGCACTCACGACTGTCTCCATATGAATTGCTGAGCTATTTGCTGCTCCGGTGTGAAACATTAACTAATATAGCAAGTCAACTGGCTCCTCTATTTTAACTGAAAGTGTTAAAAAACGTCCATTTACTAAAATCCATTTGCCTTTTGTGAATTCAAAATTTGCCATGCACTTATGTGCATGAGAAACATCAACTCAGTGCTGCCGCAAACTCACCCAGCTTTGTCTCAAGCAGTAGTTAAAGTGCATTAGAAAAAGTATGGGAACTGTGACAGTGGGGGCAGATTCAGTGATTGTGGAGGAATGGCCAGGAGGCGGTTAAAGAGAGACAACCTGGCGGCTGACTGCCCCTGTTCAATGCTTCACAGGAGACCACTTGGCAGGCTTGCATAGACGATGTCATGAGGTCCGTGCCTCACACCACAATTACCCCAAAAAAACCAACAACCCCATAACCTGGTGTTACTCGGTTACTGAGAGATCACACAAAATAAACACTAAGCAATAACACCAAAACAAATAGAGTGAGATACCTAATCACAAAATAAGACCCACATATAATCAGAAGCACACATGCTGTTACATGGGGTACAACAAGACATACAGGCAAGCAAATACAGTATTAAACTTACATATTCACAGATATACTCAGAGCTTGCAATGTAAAAGACCCACAACCCAGACATTGTAACACAGAGACACACAAAGCACACGTAAAGCCCATAACATCCAGATGCACACATTATTCAGTCAACACAGGTGTGGCCCACTTTTACTGTAACACATGGGAACATTGTGCGCACCAGCTTGGACACAAACATATGATGAATCACCGTGCATACAATCACCAAATAAAACACACATACATGCAAATAAACAGTTTTAATATTAAGTCCTTGAAAAACAGTGCCATATTTCCAAAGGCTCAATCCATGGAAAAAAAGTTTCCACTGTGCAAACTTGGACTACGGCCCAGCTAATCTGGAAGTGTTGGGATTGTTTACAGGATACTTTTAAAAAATCTCACTCGGCTACCACAATATTATTCCAAAAACAGTTGTAAATGTAGAATTGAAAAAAGGGGGTGGTATATCATTCAATTTACTGCATCCACTGGTGGGTGCCAATGTCAGAAAGAGAATAAGGGCGATGGTCGACTCTGGTATTGGAAGGCAGGTAAGTAACGTCAGGCCATCGCCCCACTGCAACCTTACTTGAGGGAGAGTCCTCTAACATCATGGGTGCCACGGGCGGGGGACTAGCCTCCTGAGCAGTGTGCCTCTTCTTCATCCACATTTTGGGCTGCTGACACACTGCCTCTATGCTTTCACCCGGGCCACCTGGGCAGCTCTCCCCCTGCCGCTGCACTTGCACCTTGGGAATGTTGGGTCTTACCAATTAAATGTCACATTTTAGAAGTTAGACATTGTACAGAAAACGCCAAAGAGTGACACGGACAGGTGGGGTGGGGGAGGGCGGTTATTAAAAGGGGTCTGAGTGCCACGGAAGTGCCAGCTGCTGCCTGGGAACTGCTGACCGAGCTGTCCTTTCGTCTTTCATGGGCCAGAGGGGCAAGGAGATGCGAGGGACCCAGGAGAGGTGCTCAACATGATTTACAGCCTTGTTTACAGCTTAGCTAAACTGAGAGCAAGAATGCTCTGCAAATGAAAACTAATGCTTTGCCAAACGTGAGCAGGAAACAAAGAAAAAAAAGTCCCCCTAAAGAAGAGCTAAACAGTACAAAGTGCAATTATACAGTAGTTGGTCCCTGCTCCCAAAGAGAAAAAGAAGGCACAAAGAGGCATGACTGACCCCCAGCAAGGAAGGATTTTTAAATGACACTGAAATGAGCAAATACAATGGCATGAAGCCCAAGAAGAATAGCATACTTAAAAGTACACAAGAGTCTGTACGCTTACGTTCAACATAAAAACCAATGAAAAACCAATAAAATATTCACTGAATCCTAAATGAGTTCAGGGCTGGTGGCAGACCACAGGGCATAGAAGGAACACAGAGCGAGCTGCAGGGAGAGGCCTCCCAGTATACAGGAGAGAGAGTGCAGCATGAAACTACAGGCTGCAGGGACAGAATGGAGAAGGAGGGAACGGGGTGCATGGGTTTAATGCAGTGTGCAAAGCAAGACCTGGTATATGGGCTAAATTCCAGGTGTGGGGGAAACAGGATGTGTGGGGAGAATGCAAGCTGAGGCAGAGAACACAGGGTACAGGCAGAGAAAACAGGAATAACTACAGGGTGGAAGTAGGAAATGCTGGCAGAGGGCACAGACTGCAGATGTACGTCAGTTGCTGCATGAGAACACATGGTGCATGGGTGAGTAGAATGCAAGTTGGCCAGCAGAATGGACAATAAATATATTGAATCCCAAGACACCTTCCATAGGCACAGTGTACTTAACAAATCCACTTCTTGGGGTTTGACCCTAAATCCGAATGGTTTCTTCCTAGCCACACTTCCAGAGCCACTCTTAGTGACTATGCAACAATTAAAGGAAGCAGAACCTGTCATGTTGTACACTTTCGATTTTCAAAATCATTGCGACTCTGATAAGAGGAGCAACTTGCTGTTCTTTTCTTCTGGATTTGCAGCTGACATCCGCATAGCTCCTCAGGACAGGCCCTAGCTTACCTACAGAGGTTGTCCATCGTGCTGCGTGTCTTGTACATTTTATTTATTTTACAATTGCACATAGGGTAATATTTTTCCTTGGTACAGGGAGTCCAAATATTGTTGTATCAGTTAGTTTGTTTGAGAACCCATGCTTGTCAGGAACCGTGTTGACAACTGATTGAAAATACAAATTCAGGCCTGTGGACCGTCCCTTCGCTTCGTTCTCAATCACAGTGCTTCCTCCCACTGAGTGGCTGTTCTGCCCTCTTGCTACGTTAATGCATCCGTGGCAGTGGACACTTTCTGATCATTTTTACCGTTTCCAGGGCACAATCATCTGGCTAAATTGTGGGTGCGTGAGCACTGGCTGCCATAATGCAGTGCAAGCGTTTCTGAAAACTCATTTTCCAGGTGATGACATTCTCTCCTTAGCATGTGAAGTACGTCATCATGATTCAAAGGCTAAGAAGAGAATGTGGACTATACCTGAGGAGCGAGATTCACTGAAAGATTCCCTTAAAGTCCGCAGCTTCCGGTGGCATCCGGGGCGAGGCCTCAGCTGATGGGCACAGTGGCCGGCTGCTTGCGCTTCAATTAAAATCAAGCACCCATTGACCGAGGCAGCCAGATCTTCACACGTCAATACATGCACTGTCTGGACTAAAGCAGGATTTATTTAATCGAAGACCACACACCCTCTGCCCTGTTCACAGACTGGACACAGTGACCAGTGTATTGTTGCATTTGCCTGTTTCCTCAATAATGCTTAGGGTGACCACCCGTCCGTAAATTTCACGGACTGCCCATAATTTTGCCCTGCCGTCCGTCCGTTGTCCGTGATGGAAGGACAGAGGACGGCAGGGCGAAATTATGGAATGATTAGTTTCCCCAGCAGGAGTGGAAGGCAGGGAGTCTCCTGTGCTCAGAAGGAGGGAGGGGCAGACAAAACAGAAACAGACCTTCTTGCCAGGTTGTCTCCTTCCCCTAAAGAAATGCAAATGTGGGCAACTGGTAAATCTGCAAATGTAAAGGGGCTTGAAAACCTGCATCCACTTTAACCAAAAGGAGTTGCTTGAAGCTTTCTGATGGCAAAGATATTTTCTTTTAGAGATGCACTGCAATGGTGTTCCAAGGTGATCTGGGGAGTGTGTGGTTTTAATGGGTGTTATAAATTTTTTTAGTACTAGGTATAAACTGTATATTATTCATATCTGTACTTGAGAAGCATTTTTTTATTTAACCAAACAGTATTTGCACATTTTGTAGCAGCCTATATATGATGTAATTGTATTTCTATAGCACTCACTATCCCTGACTAAGCATGGAACGCATGTTCAAAATAAGGACTTACACATTCACAGTTCTTTCAGGGGCCTTGGTACTTCATAGTACTAACAACCATTGGCAAAGCCAGTAGGTCTAGTCTACGCAAGAGTTATTGGTTTTGCCAATGTGTTTTAGCCATGTTATACACCAGAGTGGCTGCTGTTCATGGCTAAAAGTTAGTGGCATAGTGGTGTGGAGTAGAGCGGCATAGGAGCAGTGACAAAAAACCCAGTAGTGCAGGGTACAGTGCAGTTGTTTAGAGTGCATTGGTGTAGAGTGCAGTGGTTTAGAGAGCAGTGGCATGGGACAGAGTAGAGTGGCATGGAGTGCAGTGGGGTAGAGTGGCATGCAATAGAGTCCCAGAGAGGGCAGTAGTGTAGAGTGGTGCAGTGGCATAGAGTGCAGAGAAGACTTGTGTGGCAGAGAGTGCAGTGGCGTAGTGTAGAGTGGTGCAGTGCAGAGTAGAGTATAGTGCTGTAGAGTGCAGTCGCGTAGAGTGGAGTGATGCAGAGTAGAGTGGCATAGAGTGCAGTGGCTAAAATTCAGTAGTACAGAGTAGATTGGGGTACAGTACAGTGGCGGAGAGTGCAATGTTGCAGAGTAGAGTTTCAGTGCAGTGATGTAGAGTGGCACAGAGAGCAGCGGCATAGAATACAGTGGTGCAGAGTAAAGGGCAGTGGCATACTCCCGAAGTGACAAAAGGTGACGAGTCATTACCCTTCAGTGTTATTTCTAAGTGTTCCCTTTCTGATACTGTACTCACCCCCTAAGAGTTAAAGATCTGTACAAGAGCTGCCCCAAGGTATTACATGATGTCCTGACTCCACGGCCCAGATTCTGAAGATTGTCAGGCAACGCAGGGCAGCAGCCAAAAATACTGTGCTGCATTGCGTTGCATGACAGGGAGGGAGCAGAAGAGTGCCATATCTACATAGATATGACACTCTTCCCCTATCCCTAGCGCAGGTACTGATATTTTGCTGCTGAGCACCACTCACACACCTTTGCGCCATCATGCAATGGTATGTGTTTGAGTCTAGCATAGGTTTTGTACTTGAAGTGTGCCTTTCCAGTGCAAAATCCAATGCTTAGACACATTTTAAAACTTTTCCCACTTTGTATGTGTGGTGTACAGTGCAGCACACTTCAAAGTCGGAAAAGCAAGGAGAAATTAAAACTTTTTTCCCATTCACACCTGCTTTCAAAAGGCATACATTTTTTAGGCAAAACTCTGTCTATTAATGTTAGTAGATAGGGTTTGCTTCAAATAAGCATGGGTGGTTGCATGGCAATTCCTATTTGTCACCCATGTAATGCCACCTTGGAGCTCAGTAACACAAAGCAGTGTTTCCCGCTGCTTTGTGTTTCTTTTCCATAGAAACCAAAATGAATACCAATTTAAATTGGTTTGTTAATCCCCCAGAAAGTTTCACATCAGGCTGCATTACAAAAGTAACACAAACCCGATGCAAATCCTTTGTGAAGCTTGTCTCGCAAATGTGGGTGTCACACTACTCACTAAATCTGAATCCACAAAACACTGCATTTTTTGCGTTTCATGAAATTTGAAGGCAAAGGTAATCCAATTCTACTGGACAAACTAAAGGTGGAAGTTTTTGCCCCCTCTTTATCACATGAAGAAAAGTTTATTGGTTATATCAAGTATTGTACAGTCATTTACTCTGAATATAAAAAAAATCAGCAAAATCTGCTAACTATGTATCCAAAAAACTCTAACCCTGCAAGGCCTGTGAACACCAACACATGCCTTAATAATCTCACACCTCTACTGAGGGAGTGCAACTCTCTCAGGAATGCCAAGTGTATCACTCACTCCAGCTATATTCCATGTGACGCAGGGTTAATAACCAAGAAGAGGAAATTCAGTACAACCCACTGGTTCTTCTTAAAGGACCTGTATTGGTTGCCTGTGAAAGACAGGATTACATTCAAAATTGCCTGCTTAGCTTTGAAACCCATTCACCCAAACAAACCTCACATCTGACCACCAGTAGCTTCATGTCCAGTGAGAAGCCAATCATTGAGATAGGGCCAGTGTGAGTGCCTGGGGCAGAGGCTCAGGAGACACAGCAGGCAGAAGGAGCCCTGAATACCTTGGAGTGAATTATCTTCAAGAGGGAAGAGGATGTGGCATAATAGCCAGAACTGCCAATTTTAAAACTGGGGAACCAGGTATGAGTCTTCGCTCAACATTCTGTGATTCTGGGCAAATTACTTAGTGCCCAAATACGAGATGGGCAGTTGAACCACCATAACCCCAATATGGTGGTGGTGAGCCTGCCGTCAAAAAGGCAGCCTCACCCCTGTCATATTATGATGTTTCCATTGGGCTGACCATCGAAACATTCATAATATGACGTTTAAGCTGGTCAGCCCTGTGTAAACAGTATGGCAGCATTGGCTTCGGCTCCCTAAGGGACAGCACACTCGGAATGCACATTGTCTGCCATAGCAGATTGCGCATTCCAAGGGTGCTGGCAGGGGGACCCCTGCACTGCACACAACCATGTCTTGGCCCCTACTTGGCCCACAGCACTACTTTTCATGGGGCCCCTGCCATGAAAAGGCTGGCAGAAAGGGAAGTCTTGATCAGCATGGTGGTTCCAAAGTCGGCACTGCCGTGGCTGACCAAAACTTTGATCACCGCCAACCCGTCGGGATCACTGATCCTGGTGGAGGTGGCAGTCTCCTGGTGGTCCAACCGCTATGATCGTAATCCGGTAGTCAGACCTCCAGGATTGCGACGGTCTGACCGCCAGTGGGAGTTTGGCGGTCCACAGACCGCCAAACTTACAATTAGGCTCATAAAGTCTCAATTTCTAAAATACAAAAATGAATGTATTCCTGTGTAATGTAAGTGGGGCTCATGTAAAGAGCTCCAATACATTTGGGTCGAGTTTGCACTACATGAAACTGCAAAACAGAGCCTGTTATCTGGCAGTGTAAATCTTATTTTTACTTGTATAGCTAATTCCAAAGGTGCAAAGGATGGATCCATCTTTCAGTATCTTATTTTTTGCAGTATTTGATGTGTACAGTGTCCGCAATTTTCTTGGTTCAGATTGACCTATGTAGTGAAGAAGCAGAGCGATGTTAGAGGTAGGGTAAACCTTCAGTGCCTAATTTCATGGGTGGGTATGTGTGCTTGGCTTCGGGATGGTTGAACGGTTTGCAAACAGACCAGTTTTGGCTTGCTTGTAATGATCCTTTTACACGTGTGTGTTAAAGTGCCCCATTTGTATCAACTCTTTTTACATAAACTTGTTTCAAAGGCATGTTATAAAATCCACCATTTTAATCCATGTTTTCTTGCACGGGAGAACCCCCTTCTCCTGCATTTTCAGTTTGGGCTCACTTGCTATGCTTTAGCATTACAGTGATATCTAAAATTTTCTGCCCTACTACATTTGAAATCCACCAACCGCCACTGATTGTGTCACTAATTTCTTGGAGAAAGTCTTAAGTACATCTATGTATAAATGCTGACAAGTCAACCTGAATTAATTCAAAAAGATGCATTTAACTTGGCATCATTGAGACAGCTTGTCCTTCCCTTCGCTTGGCTGGCCATTTCGGTTCTCCCCTCACTAGAAATTTTGCAGCCATGTGGTAACTTTTGAAGCCGACTTCCCTCATGGAAGGCACAATTGGGAACTGTTGTAACCGTTAGTGATACCAAGCAAAATAGCAACAATCCAAGCGATGGTCGGACCCTGTCATGACTATTTCAAATGAATCTGCATACTGCCCCGTCAATGTTTTGAAGGAACTGCAGCTGATATGAAGCCATGCTACCCCTGCCACATTTTCAGCCTTTAGAGGCAAGAGCAAATCTTCCACACAATGAGGAGCTAACTTTTATGACCAATGACATAAAGTGTTAACTTAATAATTAAATATGTAAAATATAATAATTATTATGTTATTCTGACTCACTCTATGCCCCACATCTTGTGATGGTGGGCCTTTCTTCTGCTTGCATTATGGTCGATGCACCTTTGCCACACCCCATTAGAACTAGGGGCATAATTGTACTCTGTTTGCTCTGAAATAGCATCATCTTTTTAACGCTATTTCAGCGTAAAGTTAACTCCATATTTATATTTTGACGCTAAACCTGTCTAGCATCAAATTATTAGAGTTAAGGTAATTTTTTGCCTGCAGAAAACTACCTTGCGTAAATGAGATGCAAGGGAGGCATTCCAGGGCACAAAATGACTCTAAGGCCCAGGCGCCGTATTTATCCTCCAGTGCAAAATTGGTGCACGGGAGGGTGGCGGGCCTAAATAGTGGCACTAAGCTTGCTTAGCGCCATTATTTAACACCTCTGTCAGGGCAGGCGTTAGGGCTACCTGTGGGCCTTTTTCCATGGTCAGAGACCATGGAAAGAGCCCACAGGTGCCCTTCCCTGGCCCCAAGGACACCCTCACCCATCCCCACCCACACCAGGAAGACATCTAATGATGGGGGGACCCCATCCCAGGTAAATAGAGGTACGTAGATGCGAGTATATTAAAAACAAAATTAAGGTGGTCATTCTGACCGCGGCGGTCGGCGGTCGCCGCCCGCCAAGCGGTTCCCCCCGAAAGACCGCGGCGGCCATTCCGGCTTTCCCGCTGGGCCAGCGGGCGACCGCCAGAAGACCGCCGGCCGGCCCAGCGGGACAGCCCCTTCAACAATGAAGCCGGCTCGGAATGGAGCCAGCGGAGTTGAAGGGGTTCGACAGGTGCAGTGGCACCCGTCGCGATTTTCACTGTCTGCACAGCAGACAGTGAAAATCTTTGTGGGGCCCTGTTAGGGGGCCCCTGCACTGCCCATGCCAGTGGCATGGGCAGTGCAGGGGCCCCCAGGGGCCCCACGGCAGCCGTTCCCGCCATCCTGGTTCCGGCGGTGGACACTGCTAGAAACAGGCTGGCGGGAAGGCGCTCGGAATCCCCATGGCGGTGCTGCAAGCAACGCCGCCATGGCGGATTCCCTGGGCCAGCGGGAAACCGCCGGCTCCCCTTTTCTGACCGCGGCTTTACCGCCGCAGTCAGAATCGCCCAGGAAGCACCGCCAGCCTGTTGGCGGTGCTTCCGCCGCCCTCCGCCATGGCGGTCATGGACCGCCAAGGTCAGAATGACCCCCTAAGTGCCATGGGGGGGCATCTTGGGTCTCCCTACCTGGCACTGGTCCCAATGACCATGCCCAGGGGACATAAGTCTCCTGGGCATGGCAATTTGGCTGGGGGGCATGACTCCTGTCTTTACTTAGACAGGAGTCATGTCCATGGGGGCTGTGCGCCAAAATATGACGCTAATCAGGTTAGAGACATTTTCTTGACTCTAACCTGACTAGCGCCATTCTTTGACACACAACCTCCAGTTTTCCCTACGCCTCCCCCACCCGGTTAGCATCAATTATTTTGATGCTAACCGGGCCTTACCGCCGGCTAACGTCATCCCATAAATATGACCCCAGCTGGCATCTTGTGATGGCGCTAGCCAGCGGTATACTTTTTGATGCTAAACTGCGTTAGCGCGGTTTAGCATCAAAAAGTATAAAGCAGGACCTTAGTATATTATAAAGTGAGTAAGCGCAGATTACTAGGTGAAAGGGCTGATCCAACTAAAATAAAAAGCAAAAGAAGCCACACATGCAGTCCCCCTGCAGCAAAGTAAAGCGATCCTCGACCTCTTTAATTGACGTGGGGTTAAATGACGGTTCCTTGGATGTTTACTAGCTTAAGATTCTATGTTTTATTTTAGGGCTATTACATGCATTTAAAATATCCAGTTTCAAAGATAGTGAATCCAAGGGGGCTGAATGAATCAAGTTCATGACAGGCAGTTGATATTCTCATTTGCAAGCAAACATAGAGAATGCCCTCTGGACATAGTTCAGCTCGGCTGGTCTAATATGAATCCATGGGAGCAAGGTGAAGAAACTGAGCGATGAAAATGCTGTTAGTATATTTCTCATCATTTATTTTTAAAAGGTTCAAGGCAGAAAATAGAAGAGAACATTAGAGGAGCAAAATAAAATTGTACTCATTGATTTTCTTTCATTCTTCATTAACGATACATGGCTGGATGGTCTGAAATAAAATGGTAAACTCAAGTAATAACGATTACCTAATATAAAGTATCTCTCTGTTCAGGGGTACACTGTGCGTGCTTAATAGACATATAGGGAAATCCCAAGTTTAATTTTGGTATCCAAATACAATAAAGTTGTCTTAATAATTTTAATGGCAAGATATATTGACTAAAATCTTAAAATGCATCAAACATCAGCTAGGAATGTCATCTTTCACTTATGGTCTCAGACATGAAGAGGTGTTTTATGCTCACTGAGGTAAAGATATACAATTTCAGACTCACGGACATCAGAGGCCGAGTAAGAGAACACTTTGGGCCTGATGTATGAAAAGGTAGCGCCACCTTTCCGCCATTTTTTGAAGCAAAAGTGGTGCAAACTTACAAAATATGGGGAATATTTATACCCCATTTGCGCCAAATTTGCATAATTTTGTATGCAAATTTGGCGCAAAATGAACTTCATATTAATATTTTGACTTTAGACCAGTCTAACGTCAAAATATTGGAGTTTGCACCATGTTTTAGATGTGTGAACCTACCTTGCATCAATGACATGCAAGGTACGCGTTCCCATCTAAAAAAATGGTGCTAACCCCATAGCCCCATATTTATCCCCTGTGCTAAAACGACGCACGGGTGGGAGGAGGGGTTATATAATGGTGCAAAGCTAGCTTTGCACCATAATTTAACATCTGGGTCAGACAAGGTGTTAAGGGAACTGTGGACCCATTTCCATCGTTAAACTCCATGGAATGGGTCCACAGGTGCCCTCCTCAAACCCCAGGAACATCCCAACCCACACCAGAGGGACACTGGATTAAAGTGCCATCGGGGCCCACTGCATGGCACAGGGTCGCCTCTGCTGGTCATTGGGGTGATGGGTATGACTCCTATCTTTTCTAGTACAGAAGTCATGTGGTGTGGATGGTTTTGCATCAGAAAATTATGCTAGGCTGGTTAGAGTCATCTTTATTGACCCTAACCAGCCTAATGTCATTTTTTGCTGCAATACCCCCTTCTCCCATACTGCCAGCCCCACCCAGCTAACGTTATTGTTTTTTACGCTAGCCCACCCTTTGCACCGGCTTGCGCAGTTCCATAAATATGGCACCCGGCTGGTGCTCAGGAATGGCGCAAGCCAGTCCTGAACATTTTGGAGCAAAGCTGCATTAGTGTAGTTTTGCACCAAAGTATAAATATGCCCCTAGATTTAGAGAGTTTGCGCTGCTTTTGCATCAAAAAATGACATAAAGGCGGTGCTAACTTTTCATAAATCAGGCCTTTTGTGAGCTCACCATCCATTTACACCCAGTTTCATCTCTGCTGGGGCTGTTACATATTAATGAAGCAGAATAGGCTGCTTTTATTTCCTCTCTTGCAACACCGATTGAGACTGCAGTACACCGGTGCACACTGAAATTGGTGATGGTGTTCCCTCATTTTCATGGGGGAATTCCACCATACAAAAGAGGGATGCCTTTGTCCTTGGACCTGTGGTATATTACAGACAAGGGCACATGCGCACAGACTTCTTCAGGAGGTAGAAGGGAACATGTAGAGAGTACTCAATATATTCTCAAAGTCCTCTCAACAGTGTGGTACAGTACCAAACTCAAACTGTATTCTTTGATCATAACCTATATATGAAAGTAGGAACCTGTCACCATAAAAAGGTCAATCAGTGTCCCACTGCAGTACAAGATGTTGTGATGGTTTGAATCACTGCTCCATATCTTACTGCTGTACTCTCTCCAGCTAATGAATTAACTTGAAGAGTTAACACATATACTGAGCTGAGCATTTGTTTGTGTCTAATTAGGTGTATGGGCCTGTACTGTGCTTATTGCCCCCAGCGATTGAAAGCCCTTGCAGAAACCATGCATGAGTCTGTTTTTGGCCTTAGCTCCATTCACCACATTCAAGTGGTGTAACTACATTGAATGTATGTGCTCGAAGGATCAACATTCTGCATGTTAGACTTGTCAGTCTTAGGGTGATCTTCGCCCCAACTTTTTGCCTTCCTCCTCCACTTATTCTGACCTCGTGATTACTGGTATTAGGGCTCTGTGCACTTTACCACTGCTAACCAGTGCTGCTAAAGTGCTTGTGCAGTCCCCCCATGTGGCATATTTAGTTTACTTATAAGTTCCCAGTATAGTGGCACTACCTGTGCCCAGAACTTGTAAATTAAATTCTACTGGTCAGACTGCAGGACTGATCGTGCCACCCTCGTAAGTAGCTCTTTAACCATTCTCAGGCCTGCTATCACAGAGCCTGTGTGTGCAGTTCTAAACTGCTATCTACACCTGGGAAAATAAACATTTTACCAGGCCCAAATCTTCCTTTTTATCCTTATATGTCACCCCTAGGATAGGCCCTGGATAGCCCAAAAGGCAGTGTGCAGTGTATTTAAAAAGTAGGACATGTACTTTTAGGTTTCACATGTCCTAGTAGTGAAAAACATTTCAATTCATTTTTCACTACTGCAAGGCCCATCTTTCCCATGAGATGACAATGGAGTTGCTTTATTACATTTTCTAAGAGTATTTTCCAAATGCCAGGAGATAATAACTGTTTTATGTTTGGTGTCTCTGAATTCACAATTGATAATCCTAGTGTATGGTGAAGTCGAATTTTAAATTGTAATTCTGAAAATGCTACAGTTAGAAGATTGGTATTTTCTTGCTATAGCCATTTGGTGCCTGTGGCCTGTCTCTGGTCTCATGACTTGGTGTAGTTGGCAGTTGGGCTATGTATATTCATCCTAGACAACCACACACAATGGGAGCTTAGGTGTGACTGGATGGGCCTTCAATGGCAGGATGGGAGGGCGGAGTCGGACACAGCCTCACTTACACCTGGATAGGCTGCGTCCTGTCCCCGCACAAAGGGCCTAACAACCCTTCATTGTCACTCTAGCCAGCTTGGAACCAGGGGATTCAGGAAATTACTTGCACTTCGAAGCCACTGCCTAGAAGCTTCTTCCACCTTCAAGAACCAGGGCACCATGGTATGAAAGATGGGCTTCAGACACAACCACTTCAGTATATTTCTGGGCCTGTGGATACTCTGCCAGGAAGAAGGACTGCTGCCCTCTTGCCTGGGTAAGAAGGACTGGACTTCTATCTCTTGAACCCAGAACCCGGAGTGACTCCGAAGGCTAGTGGGCTGGCCTCCTAATCTGAAGCCTTAGGGAGATAACAGGCTTTAAAAAAGCTTGCATATGCACCTGAACTCTGCCATCTGTGAGGTTTATCCTGCCAAGTGCTGCCACCCCAGTCCTGGTTCCTTGGTAGTGGGCCTAAGATGCTTTGCTAGCCACTGTGGATCCAGCAGAACTGACGCATCACCTCTGCTGCACAGTACAACCCTGAGCAGAACCAACGCATCTCTGCTGCTGCTGCACGTATTAGACCCATAGCAAAGACCCACATCACCCACCACAGTTCTTAGGACATATGCATCTCCCCAGCAGCGCAGCACATCTCCAACCCAGGTCCTTGCATCTCTTGTCAACAGGAGCCTCAATGACAAATTCCAAATTGCAGCCTTGCAGCTCTTCGAAACTGATGCATCGCCATGACTGTGCACCACATACCCAATGCCAGACTTCGCATCGCCATCCCCGCCGATGGGATCCTCAACATAACAGAACCTCATACCTCAGCCTTGAAGCATCTCAGAACTGAGACACAGCCTGCGAGACGCATCTTCAATGTGGATCCACACAACCCTCCCAAATCAGAATTTAAGGTACTTTTGTTCAGCAGGCCTAAGTGGCTTCTTTTAGCTGGCCTAAGCGGCTTCTTTTAGCTGGCCCTCGCTCCATCGAAGTCGGCCTGAACAATTGACTTTGTCCTTGTGTGGCATGATCTCCACTGTTGGCAATTAATACCTTTTGATACTATTTTACAGAAAAACTTTAAAATTCTGGTTCTACTGATTGGATTTCTGTTGTTTGGTCTTCTTTAATTAATTCAATTAAGATCTAGGAGCCAGATGTATAACAGTTCAAGTTAGCAATTCTCAAATTGCGTTTTTTAAGAAATCCCAATTTAAGAAATGCAAAAAGCGATGTATCAAAATTGAAAATCGCTAATAGCAATTTCTTAAAATTTGCAAATGCAATTTGTGAGATGCAAATACCGAATCACAAAAAAAATTGCGATTCGGTAATTGAAAATCGCAAATTGTGAAAATGGCATACAGAACAGCCTGATGACATCACAACCAGGAAGTGAATCATCCTATGCTGTTTCCAGGAGCCATGCCCACAGGAGCAGGGAGACAGACACAGCCCAGCACCATTAAGTCAGCATTGTGACTAATCAAGGGCCAAACTGCAACATGGCAAATGCTGGAAATGGGAAGGAGAAGAGAGACAGGAAGAGGAAGCTCAAATTTAGTAAGGCAGAATTGGAGGTGCTCATTGAGGAGGTTGTTGGGAACCATGATAGACTAATTGAAAAAACTCACTCCAAGTACCTGAGAGTGAGAAGCAGAATCTCTGGTCTGACATACAGACAAAAATATGCATAGTGGGTGTTGCGCAGCGCTCTGTGGAGGAGATACGCAAGCGATGGTACGACTTGCAGTCCCATGCCAAGGAGAGGGTGGCCAGCAGCCTTATGGAGGCAAGGAGCACCGGAGGCGGACCTTCAACCCAGACACCGTCCACCCCTATGGAAGACCTGGTGGAGTCCACATTGCTGCCAGAAGTTGTCAGTGGTGTAACTGACATTGAAACCTCAGGGACACCCAGCACCAGCAAAGGTAAGGCCAGTATTTATGTGTATCCCCACATGTGCATGTACAAATGTCCCTTAGGAAACAGAACATAGCTTGATGCACAGTGAAAAGAAGTCCATGTCACATCTTACATACAACAGAACAGTGCCTTATGGTATTGGTAGTACACAACCCTAAGGTGAATACACAACATAAATAGCAAGATAGTGGTCAGCCACATAGAGAAACCCCACAAACGACTCAGGGTGACACAATTTAATTGTACATTTAAAGCCACACTGTTGAAATCTGTGAAAAATGCTAGAACGTACATGCTGCACATTGTCCTTGCAGATGACTCGGTCCCTGCTGCTGCAGGATCCGAAAAAGTGGGGGAAGCAGAAACACAGCCACAGTCTGACTCTAATACCAGTGAGTCATACAGTATTGTTCTGACTAGACGCAGGGCAAGGGTGTTACCACTGCCAGAGTATAGCCAGGACTCAGATGAGATGCCAGAACATGAACCCACACCACCACCAGAGGCGAATCCCAAAGGGAGACAGCAGTCCCTGCACCAGCGCCAGCACCAGTCAACTCCCCTCAGGAGGCACCACGATGCAGGCAGTCAGTGCACAGTAGAAGGAGTGAGCCCATCAATCTTTGGCTGCCTTGAAGCTTCCATGCTGAAGGTGCAGCACCTGCAATGCAAACAATTGATTTCACTGCACAGACAGTTTGTGTCCCACAATAGCAATATGGGGCTACTACACAAGCAGTTGGATACTTTAATTGAGGGACAGCAAACAGCTGCTGAAAACACCAAGGAGTTGACACAGGTTATTGGGGAACTCTGCACTGAGATACGTCAGGAGCGCGTCAACCAACACAGGCGCCATCACCAATATTTGGGGAGGTTTGATAGCTTATGTAGATCATTCAATCAGCTAGCAAGTTCTACAGCCCTGATATCACGGCGTGCCGTTGCCACACAGGTGGAGATTGCACATTGCAGTCAGGACATTGCATAGGGCTTGGTGCAAATTACCAACGTACTGGATGCCATGCAAACAGCACGCAGTGCCACAACCAGCAAACTGGGTGTTGGGGACAGTGAGGAGTCCTCTAGCCTCAGCAGTCTGACAGTCCCTGTGATTGATCCGAGGCGTCGCAGTGCCAGACACAGTACTGCATGTGAACCTGTTACTAAAGGTGCCAGCGAGGGCACAGAACACTCAAGTGGAGTGCGTGGACGTAAGAAGTGATGTTGAGGGCTACAGGGGACCACCTACACATGTAAAAATACAGTCATGCTATGATGCTAATAGTGTGACACTGTGAATTGTTCATGTCTGCCTATGGTGAATAGCTATGTCCTAATGGCACATTGTTTACCTGAAGTCAAGGTAATAAAGATGGTAACTACAGAAATACATTTAAGTGGTTTTGTCATTACTTACATCAAAAATGGTTGCACATGATGTCAGCACGTCTTTGCCTGCCCTCTACTGCACTGGTCCTGTCTGCTGGTAGAAGGGGTGGTAAGGGATCATCATCCTCATCTGAGTCAGGCTCTCTGAGTTCCACTGGTATGCCCCTGGTGGTTGCTATGTTGTGCAAGATAGCACAAGTGGCCACAATTTTGAATGTCGCCTCTGTACTGTAGTGTACCTTCACTCTTATGTATGCACCTGAAGCAGCTCTTCAGCAGCCCAAAGGTGTGCTCCACCACATTGCAGGTTGCCCTATGTGCAGCATTGTACCTCCTCTCTGCTGGAGTTGCAGGGCTCAGGTAGGGCGTTAGCATATAGGTGCGCACAGCGTAGGCACTGTCTCCTGAATGCACAGAGAGTAAAATGAGTACATGTGCTGTCTGACGTCATGCTTACATCAATGCATTATTCTGAACTATCAAATTACCTAGTAGGTATCCTTCCCCAAACTCCCCAGCTAGCAGTCTTGTGTGTATCCTGCTGTGGCAAAAGATGTAGGAGTCATGTGTGCTCCCTGGGTATCTGGCCACGAGATCGGTAATGATGTAGGAGGCATTAAATATCACCTGCATGTTCATAGAATGATGGTGTTTATGGTTGCGATACACATACTCGCTGGCCGATGGTGGACAGGTGTCTACATGTGTCCCATCAATGGCACCTAGGACATGTGGGAACTGTACTATCTGGTAGAAATTAACTTTAGTTTGTTGTAATGCCTGTGGGATGTTGGGTAATCTTATGTACAGTTGTATTCTGCTCAGCATGGCATTGAGAAATGCGTTGAAAAAAAAATCTTGAGAGGGAACTCTGTGATACCCCTCCAGCTGCTGCTATGACCCCTTGATAGCTCCCAGAGGCTAGTAGATGCAGGGAGCATAATACCTGCACATGGGTGGGTATGCTATTGGCCCTGTGTGTTGTGTGCTGCAGCATGGGTTGCAGCTCAGCTGTCAGGTCAAGTATCATGGCTGAGCTTAACCTGCACTTCTCATAAATGTCCTCCTCAGTCTGGTCAAAAAGGGTTATGCGCACTCTGAAAATGCGCTCCTGTCTCCTCCTCTCTCTCCTCAAACCTGCCAAAATCCTCATTCTCCTCGCCGTGACGTAGAGTGCAGCCATTGTGGAAGACGAGCTGAGGCATTCTGGGCCTCTTTATATAGGTTGCACCTGGTTACCACTTGGTTTCAGTTCGTGGTACATTGCATGTGCAAACGGCCATTCTGCAAATAATCGCAAATTGCGAATTTTTGCTGCATCGCATTGCAAATCCGTTTTTGCATGTCACTATCTGTATATTGCAAATAGCATCATGATTTTGTGGATCGCTATCTGCGATTTGTTAATCTGTATCGCAATTAGCGTTTCGCAAATTGCGATTCGGTAAATCATATCGCTATTCGTGATACGCTGTTTGCAACATGCTAATTCATGTCTCATTCGCACAAAATCCCTATTTTTGTGATTTCTTATTTTTGTCCTGCGAATGCCTTTCATAAATCAGAAAAAGCATTTTTGCATTCGTAAATAGACATTCGCACCGTTTGTGAATGCAAAACGCTTCATACATCTGGCCCTACAATTCTTACTTTGTGTGAGGTTCTTTTTGTGTTGTGTTTCAACTGTTTCACTGTTTGAAGTGTTGCTCAAATACCTTACACATTGCCCCTAAGTTAAGCCTGACTGATCTGTGCCAACATACCTCGGGATGAGCACAGTGTTCATTTGGGGACTGCTTGTGCCTTATCCTTGTGGTTGCTGCTTGACCAGTGCTCACACACCAGTCAACCGACAACCCATTTTCTTACAGTACCATCATTCTTTTGAGACAGGATTTGATAGAGACTTCTGTTTAACTAGTTTAAGGGTCGAAGCACCTTAAATACGTTAAGAACCCGGGGATCTGGTCAGATGTACTAAGCATTTTAACTGTCATAAATGCTTTGTTTTGATGTTTGTAACAATTAAAATGCTTTTTCTTATGTACTAATCCCTCTTGGAAAAGATTTTCTGACTCCTAAAATAGGATTGTGAACTGAAACAGATTCAATAACTGTAAGGAGCATGTTGGAGGACACCTCGACTAATGTATCAATGATCTGTGACAGAAATTTCGTAACTAAACATTGATATTTCACCTACATCTCCAATGAGGTGGTAATGCATTCACAAAATGGAAGGGGTCACCTTGAGTCTCTCCCATTTTGTGATTTAAAAAAACGTTTGTCACAGAGTAGGCAGAGATCCAATGGACACACTGCCAACTTTTAAACAAGTAAACTTTTATTTTTAAATACAATCTCAATTCCTTGAAGAAAAATGGATACATTTAAAAAAAGTTTACTTTATTGAAAAGTATTCACTGACATGTTGATCTGCTGGCACCAGCTGGCCCCAATCACTGTGAGGCCTCCAATTGTTGCATGTTACATGTTCCAACCTACCTCATTAATATTCATGAGGTATGTCAAATTGTGACCCCTATGGATTCATATTTATAAGATTTTTAAGAATTTTGAGAACCAAAACATCAGTACAGAAGTCAAGTTGCTAAAAATGCTTACTGGTCACAAAAATACTGGTCAGAAATCAGGACCAATAATTAGCAACCAGATATTCATATATCTGGCCTTACAGTCTTAATTTTGAATACGTAGCATCTCAGCTTAAGGAAAAGACTAATGACTATTGAGAAAAGGGTTGTACACTGACCCAAGCTAATTCAATTTAGATTGCAATTACAATTGAACACACCCATATTTTTTATTTAAGGAAAGGCCTGCTGAAAACAAAGCAATTCAGCTATTTGGGGATACCTGTTTATGCATATTTATGACATGGGTCTCATTCCAGGTCTGGTTGTTCAGTGAACAACTTCATTGCTCCATTATGAAAAGTTTGTATCCCGGTGGGTCCACTCCTTCATTTTAATTCCTCCAAGATTGGTAAAATGGGTACTATTGAGTTGGGTAACAATAAACATTGGTTGTCTTTTGATAGATCCAAGACACCTTCTTGGGGGAATGTGTCCTCTACATATATGCCTACCTGTGAATCATGCCACATGGTTTGCTGATGCAAGTAAAGTACAGAATTTTTTTTTAGTGTGACTATGAATGTGCACATTCTGTCTCATGAAAGTGGGCATGCAACTGAGTTTATTCAAGAGGTGTATGAGTAAGGTGAGGTTGCCTGTGATATTGGTCCATGCTCTTCCAGCATGAATAGTTCAGAATGTAAGCTGATGGCTTTGAAAGTTTGAGTAGGCTGAATGCAGCTGGGAAATGAGTCAGTTCTCTGGAACAGCATAAGGGACTGATTACGAATTTGGCGGTCCCACTAGGGGACTGCCAAGGCCATGGGGTGGCCACTACCGCCATGGCGTCCCCAACCATATTACAATGTTCCTTTGGGGCTGACCGTGAGAACATTGTACTACGAGGTTCCTGCCAGGCTACCCAGCGGGAACAGTGCTATGGTATTGGACTCAACTCCCTTAGGGAGCCAAGGCCAATGCAGTAGCATTCAAAACAAAGAGAGGGACAGGGTGGTTTTTTGAGGTCCAGTGTATAGTCTCCCTAACTAAATCGAAAAACAATAGGGTATACTGTTCCTAATAGAAAAAGGAAAGTAAGAACACAGGTCCTCAAGGCACTTCTAAAATTAGAAGCAAGAGCCGTCACACATCCAATGGATGTCATGCTTCATCATAGGGCTAGCTCCCCGTCAGACCGGCGCTGCAATGTCTGGCAGGCCTCATTAGATGGCTCTTTACCGGAGATCTTGAAAAAAAGTGTGAGCCGTGACAGATGCAGTATGAGTAAGGTAAACCTACTGTTTTAGAAAAAGCAGGGGAGAGAAGAAAAAAGACTTAAAATTGGCTCAAGGACCTCAATAAAAATTATTTAATTTATGTTATGAGGATCTTGGTCAAGATTAAAAAAAAAAAAACACATAGGAGTGGGTAAGGAATAATGCTCCACCACTCTACTCGTCGAAAAGAAAGGGCTAGTGGGGAAACTTCCCTTCTAGCTACAATATAGGATCAACATGTTTCGCGCCTCCAGAGTCCAAACGGATCACATGGTGCTTCATCAGGATCAAAAACACATACCTCCTAAACTTTTTGTAGCAAATCCTAACCTAAATATTACAAGGAAAAGAATTGACTTACATTGAAAAAAGGCTACACAGCTCTAGACCTAAATAGGTGAGAACCCTCTTACATTTAGGACTGGGTTCCATGGGAGCATGCAGGCCACTGGACAAATGTTGCTTTCTTTTTGGCGCGGTCCAATGCAGGCAAACCTACCCAACAGCCGCGAACGCAGAAGATTGTTTTTCAATACTGTAGCATCCCAGCACAAATCGAAATGCGCATTCTGATTGTGCTGGGCAGGGGCAGTGCAGAAGCCCCCTTGTGGTCCTCTGCACTGGCTTTCCACCAACCTTTCTATGGCGGGGTGATCGCCATGGAAAGGCGGATGGAAAGTGGGGTTATGATCAGCTAGGCAGCACTGAGCTCAACGCTGCCTTGGCTGGTTACAACTCTGGCTCCCATCAGCCAATCGGGAACCACAATCCCAGTGGAGACAGCGGTGCCCCCATGGGTCGGCCCACCAGGGTTGTAATGTGGTGGTCAGACTGCCACAGTTATGGCTGTCTGATGGTCACCACAAGGTTGGCCATCCTTGGACCTCCAGCCTTGTAATGAGGGCCTAAGAGTTATGAGGGGGAGTTGAAAGAAAAAAAGAAAGGAAGGACGGGTAGTACGAGTAAGGGAGAGGGTAATATGACTCCCAATATAACAAAAAATGGAGCAGGTAGCAACCTATGGGTGAGGAAGTTACTACCCCTAAATCTATCTAAACTATTGTTTGCTTTTTCCAAATGCCCCAGTTTGAAAGAAATAGGGACAAAGGACCTCATATATGTGAAAAAAGTAGAGGTAAAGAAGTGACTAAAGTACTGCTGTATTCATGGGTAGTAAAGGCGATAAATGTAGATGTGTACAGGGAGGTACTGAAAGAAGGGATAAGGTTTGTCCACGAAACATAAATTCTGGAGGGGGATGATCGAAAAAAAATCTCTTCTTGAGGCACCATGCAGGGCTCAGTTTTTGACAAATTAGGCTGATTTGGAAGGGGTACAGGTAAAAGCAAACATTAGAGATAACTGTACCAACCCCTGGTATGGTTAAGGCCTGGGGTGATATGAGACATAAGAACAGGTATGTGCCCTTGTCTTCACTAGACCCCGGCGAGGAGGGGTCGCTGAGTGATACTGATTAGGGCTCTGGGTTGTCGCACAGCCTAGGGGTGTTAATATGGAATCACAGTGGTTTATCAAGTATGTTAAAGCTAGGAAGTTTTGAAAGCAGGGTTATCGTGTGTCTGCAGGAAACCTGGCTGTGTGACGAAACCCAAATGTTTGAGGGTTTTGTGCAGATATATAGGATTGTGAAAAGGAACTCACACGGTCGCCCCTCTGGAGGGATAACAATTTTGCCATCAACTAAAATAGTAAAGAAGTTTGAAACAGTATAAGTAAACTGTAATGGTTGATGGCTTGCACAGTGTATTTTCATGACACAGATATAAGGTATGAGTCTATGATAATAGTAAATGTGTACATAAATGCCTCACAAGTGGAGAACTATAAGGCTGAAGTCGGAAGATTTAAGGAGGTATGAAGTCCTGTTATATAAAGGTCCATAAAGATATGTTTATTATGGTAGGGGATTTTAACCATATGTTAAACCCAGGCAGAACTGACCTCTGATAAAAAGATATATTAACAGCATATAATATAAATTTGGCTAATTTTCCAGCCACAAAAATATAGACACTGGAAGAGGAACTTAGCACATTCCTGGGCTTAATGGTTTTCTTCTGCATTAATGGACGGGTGGACCCTGATCACTCAGCATACAGAACGGTTAAGTATGCATCAGAGGCCTTTCCTATTGATTATGTCTTTATGCACGTCTGGAACTTTGATAAAGTGAGGAGTTTTTGGATTGAGCAAGGTGAAGAAAGTGACCATTATCCCTTAAAATTGGAATTAAGTAGAGAGTGAAGTTTATTGAGGCAAAGGGTAATTCCCCTGTCTATGGAATACACTAAGCATCTCACCACCCGCATCACTGAGGAATTTATGGACAAGTTACCCTCATTTCAGCATAAGCAAGCATGACTGGCTACTAATATTAGCTGGTATGAGGATATTATCAAACAAGCAGTTTTACATTTGGAGGTGGTGTTGAAAGGTACAAGGGGTCAGAAAAATAAGACCCATGACAATCGAAGGAAAGGAAAAGTCTGGCTCAATGCTAGATGTAGGAAACTAAAGGGCTTGATTAGGAAAGGTGAGAAAATCTTAAGACTTAGGTTTGAATATAAAAGGTATAATCACTTTCAGAGCATAAAGAAAGTATATAAACATTTTGTTAGAAATCAGAAAAGAGTTTATAAGGAGAAGTGTTGAGGGAATTCACCAGAAGCAATGCAAACTTTCAGGGGGCAGTATGCCCTTAGAACCTACTAATTTTGAGTGCCCCTGGGATCTGGCAGCAGTGGTGGTTGAGGGGGCCGATGGTGGCAGGGACTCAGCAGCTCCTGCACCTTTCTCATATAAAAAGACTTCACTCCAGATTGACGTTGACACTGATCGTAATGGGCCCTTGGACATAAGTAACCTTGCTGGGGGCCTTTCCATGACATCTTTACACTTTTCTGCTCCTAGTTTTAGCAGTGATGACCAGCTAGCATTGCCTGAGTGAAAGAACTGTCAGCTGTCATAAGGCCTCACCCCTCTGGGCAATGTAAGGCACGCTCAAGACCCTGAGATAGAGCACTGCGACCTGGCAGCAGCAAAACTCTCACCAGCAGGTGCAGACTTGTTGGCCCTTGTTTGCATTCTCTGGGCCACTCGCAATTCCTGGCAGGGAAAGGAGGATTGTCTTGCTCAGGGCGAAGTCTGAGAGAATTTGTATTCCCTTTCGGATCAATCTAGGGACTCGGATGATGCCAGCACTAGCTCTTCCACAGACACAGAGACCTGTAATAGTTCCACTGCCCCCACCTCCATGCTGAGGCGTACTGCAATCAAGTGTTATGAAAGGTGAGGGGCCCAACCTGGACATGTTTATAGAGCCCAATGAGAAAAAGAAAAGAAAGAAAAAGGCACGTGGGGCGAGAGCGATGTCGTGGGACTATACAGGTATACAACAACTGCAGCACGGTCTGGATGATCTCTCGGTGGGTCTAGTTGCCTCTGAGATTGTTGCTGCAAGGACAGAGACTCCTCCCCATTCAATGTGCCTTATTTACCAAACCATTATGGCACAACATAAACAGACTCAAGGTGATAGCAAGAAAGCCAGGGTGGCTACAAAGCAACTACAAGTAGCAGTTAGTAGGAATGAAAAGACTTGCTCAGAAATTGGGGAGTGGATTGCTACAATCGGGTCCCGGGCTGATGTATTAGAAACAGGCCTGGAGGCGGTGGTACAACAAACTGCCATACATGATACTCATCTCTCTGACATCCAGTGGAAAATAGAGGACTTTGAAAACCGGCAATGCCGTAATAATTTACGCTTACTGGGGATACAAGAATGAGTAGAAGGATAGGACCCAAGAGCCTTCATAATTAGACTGTTTAAGGCAGCATTTCCGGAGCAGACTGGATGGGATTGAGAGAAAGAGATACAAAGAGCCCATTGGTTCCCATTGTACCTGAAAAAACAACAAGCGGCAGAAGGAGCCGGGGCAAATCAATAGCAGCCCAGGGCCTTAATTGTTTATTTTGGCAATTACCTCCTTCACCAAATAATTTTTGAGAAAGCCCGTCCGACTCTAAGATTAGCTGTGAGGGCTGCACTTTTTTTTCTCGTCCGGATTTTTGCCATGCTACAGGTAGAGAGACGTTGGCGCTTGAGAAAATTGATTAGCCCCTTTCAGGACAAGGGAGCTGAAGCTTATCTACTGTCCCCTGCTCGACTTAAGACAATATATTAAGGCACGGTTTGTGTATTCTCATCCAAGATTAAGGCCAAAGAGTATTTGCACTGTTTGACTTAATTGACTTCAAGAGGTTTAAAAAAAAAAAGGGGGGGATTGGGGAAGGTGGAGAAGGTGGAGACGAGTAGGGTGGAAGTGGAGAAAAAGAGAAAGGAAAAGAGAAGAGGAAAAAGAATAGAAAAAAAAGAGGGAAAAAAATGCTTTATATGATATTGGTTTAGTAGTTTAATGGTGTGCCTGAAGTATATTATTTTGTTTACCTTTTGTGGCTTGTTTTTGGGGCTATTGGGGGGGGGGGTTTATTTCAATGCCGTTGTTGGAGCACCCAAGGGGAGGGGGCCTTGTCCATCTTACAGACCTTCAGTCTGGCTGTCTCATTTGGTAGGGTGTGGGGGACGAGGGGAGGCAAGGTGGGTTCTGGTTTGGGGGGCTGGTGATTGGTGAGTGGGGTTGGGTAGTCTGGGGTAGTGTTAAAGCAAGGAAGATGCACAGAATGATGTACATGAAGGATTTTATTTGTATGTATGATTAACTATGGTTGCATTTGTTAGAGCTTTAAATGGGGCACTGTAATATTCTCCGTATAGCCATGTTAAATATATGCAGGTTAAATGATCTGGTGAAAAGGCGCCTTGTCACTCATGGCTTAAAAACATTGAAGGCTGTTGTAATCTGCCAATAGGAGATGCATGTTATCCCAACAAAAAAACACTTGTTGGATTTTCCTGGCTTCCAAATATTGGCCTACACCACTCAAGGAACCATAACAAAAGGAGTTGTAGTACTTGCATGACGTGACCTCTTTACGGTTTGCTAAGAAAAGGGTTGATAATCTGGGCCACTGGGTTATATTACAGTGTATAATGGGGCAATTCAATTTTACTTTGTGTTCAATTTATGGCTCTAACTTTGACGATCCGGATAGTATTATTATCTTGAATGTGGAGCTTGCTGCTTGGCCTTTACCGCTTATTGCTTGTGGTGATTTGAATATACATATTGGGACTAGTACTCCACTGCAGAATCAGGATTCATATTCGGGAAGAAAACCAAAGGTGTTTCGACCTCTACAAACTCTAGTGCAGAGCTATGGCCTTGTGGATGCTTGGCAGTATTGTACGCCTGCTGATCCTGGGTATTCCTTTTTTTCCTATCCACACAGGAAGTCTGTTCGGTTAGATTATATTTTTCTGTCAGCCCGCTGTGTGAAGGGCTTTCTGTTGAAAAGTTTCCCAGGGTCATGTCTGATCATAATCCTTTGGTAGCACAATTCTCTGTCTTGCGCAAAGAGCGACAGCTTAAACCCTGGTCTTTTGATCGGGGGCTATTACTAGACCCGGCTTATGTGTCACGGCTGAAAAAATTGATACTGGAGTTTTTGAGCTTTAATAGGGTCATGGCTCCCCCTGGGATGCTCTGGGATGCCCTAAAAGCAGCTGTTTGTGGGGAAACCCTGAGCTATGCCCTAAACTGGGAAAAACAACGTATTTGCAGATATTGGGGTTGACAATGAATAATCTTCCTATACAGGATACTTTAGATCAGATCGCCGCTATGAAAGCTAGGATTACCCAGATGTATTTAGATCAAGATATTATTAAGTCCCAGACTCATAGACAGGAGTACTACGCGTTTAGCGAGAAGGTGGGCAAGTTGCTTGCATACAATACTAGACAGAAGGCGACTCGGGTGCCATTATCGCTATTAAGGATATCCAGGGGCGGATCGTATGGGAGATCTGGTGATATTAAAGGTTTTTAAGGATTACTACTCTGCTTTGAATTAGCAGGAAAACCATCCCATATGTGATTTAGAAGAAAAAATTAGGCAGCACTTGAGTGAAACGCCAGGCCCAAGGCTGTTGGCAGACAAGAGCTGTCAGCTGCCTGCTCCTATCCTGTTGGATGGATGATATCACAGCAGCATTAGCTTCTCTGCCTAATGGGAAAGCTACTGAGCCCGATATGATCCCAATTGAATTTTTAAGACTTTCTTTGAGGAACTGAAAGACGACATCCTGTCGCTGTTTTTGTCAGTGCAGGATGGAGTGCAGGCGCCGGGCTCATGGCTAGATGCTAACATTATCGTATTCTTAAAGAAGGAGAAGGACCCATTATTACCAGGCTCTTATCGCCCTATCTCATTAATAAATGCAGATGCCAATCTGTATGCTAAAAGTCTTGCGACTAGAATGAGCCGAGTAATTAGGGCACTTGTTTCCCCATGGCAGCATGGGTTTGTCCCTGGGCGGGGGACCGCCGACCATGTGAGGCGGGTCATTGCTATGTTAGATGCATCCCAGGCCATGGCATGCGATTAATTTTGTTAGATGCCGAAAAGGCCTTTGACAGAGTGAGCTGGGAGTATCTTTGGGCAGTGCTCCTTAAAGCTAATATAGGTCCTGGCTTTCTTAGGGCTATAAAGGGTTTATATCAGAAACCCACGGCACTAATTTAATCAGCCGGGGCAGCCTCTGACTCTATTTTTATTACAAGGGGTACCAGACAGGGCTGTCCCCGCTTGCCTCTACTTTTTGCACTCTATATTGATCCCTTGATTAGAAGGCTTCTTCAAAGCAATTTGATCCCGCCCAGGGTATTGGTCGATGGCACGTTTAAAATGTTGGCTTATGCTGATGATATAGCCGTTACTACACCCGATCCCGGGTTGGCAATTGAAGAAATAGAGAAGCTAACAGCAGAGTTTGCCAAGGTCTCTGGCTATTTATTAAATAAGGCTAAAAGTCAAATATTGGGCAATGAATGGATCTCTAGTGTAGATGATAGAAGGGTTGAACATGTGACCTACTTAGGTGTTAAATTAATGATTAACCAGGAGCAGATTACTGAGATTAATTTTGCTCCTATACTAGCTAAAACTAGGAAAGAGTTGCACCGTATGTATAATTTATACCTAACGATTATTCGGCGGCGTAATCTTATTAAAATGCTCTTTTTACCCAGGGTTCTGTATCTTTTTCGCACCATCCCACTGGAAATTAGCAAGGATTGGTTTAAACATATGGAGAATTTAGCAAACAGTTTTATAGGGTCCTTTTCCAAAACACGGTGAGCATATAAGTATCTAGTGCTCCCAAGAAAGAAAGAGGGGTTGGCTGCTCCTAATTTTCTTTTTTATTATTGGGCTTTGCAATATATTCAACTGTTAATCATTCAGGATGTTGATAACAGAGGTGCTGGGGAAATGTGTCCCATTTACAACATGATTTGGGGAAGCCATGCTAATGCAGCTTTTATGAGAATTGTCGAGCCTAGTTATTTAAAAAAAGTTAAGTTTAAGACTGTCCGGGCGGCATTTAAGGTGTGGTCCAGTATTAAAACTCAAATGGGAATTGATCGGATTAACTTTTAGACCCCGATCTTGAACTCACCCATACTCCCTGACATTTTTAAGGATAAGCGCTTTGCCAGTTGAGCACAGCGGGGTGTACGGCGCATCTTAAATCCTTTGAGGAATTGACAAACTACTTTAAGCTTGACAGCAAAGATTTTTTTTAATTCTTACAAATCAGGATTTTTTGTTGACAACCTCCACTTCTGTACATGAGTCATTGGGGGACAGAATCCCAATCCTCGAGGTTTTATATAAGTCTACAAAATGGGGGGTTCGGTCGCTATACCCTCGTTTTTTGGATTTATTGTTAGACAATTTTGGTAACCATGCGGGAAGGTAAGCATGGAGTATTGGGGCTTCTAAAGCCTTATTTCTGGCTTCTTTAGATATGGCTTATTGCTTGCGGTTGGCCCTCAAGGACAATATTATAAAACAGTATTTCATCTAAATTATACCCCTTCCAAGTTATCTAAATGGGGTATCTCGAGGGGGGTGGTATGTCCCCGCTGCAAGAGCAAAGCAGCCGATTTAGCACATATGTTTTTTAGCTGTTGTAGATTACATGAATTTTTTACTGATATGGCCAAGTTTTGGTCTAGGATTATTCATTAGGACATTGTGATTACGCCTCAACTTGTTTTGTTAGGAATTGATGGAGCTGTGCATGCGGACCAGCCACAGAGGTTTTTGTTCTTAGCTATGTCAGTGGTCCGCTGTTGTATTTCGTCCGATTGGCTGGAATGGATGCCACCAACTTTTAATCACTGGTTGACCCGGCTGTGTTCAATGTTTTATCTTGAGATGGGTTCCTATGCACTTAAGGGTCCTATCCGTAGACAGATTAGTAAATATAATTGTGCCCCGCTTGCACAGTGGCTTGGTGATAGCTGAGCTCTGACTGTAGGGGATTTGTATTAGGCATAATCAATTCCTGCACTTTACCCGCATTTTACTTCCTTTTTTACTACTTTTTAGGATGGGTTTAACTAACCTAATTAATAATCACTGTTTGTACATATGGATGAGATAAATGATATGTATTTATATGCCTTCTACCTGTATTGTTCCTTTTTCTTGCTGTGTATCTTCAATGAAATTAAAAAAAAAAAAAAAAGAAGCACTGCAAACTAAAGATCTAAAAAAGTTTTTGAAGCTTGTGAAAGATGGGTCTGGGAAAATGCACAAAGGTATGAATAGTGTGGTGAAAGAGGACAGCTGGGCCAGGTCTGATTGGTGGGCAGTATTTTATCCTCAGATGTTCCTCAACATTTCAGCAACAGGCAGGATTTTCGAAAATTGAAGATGCGCAATTATTAGACGTATCCATAAAAGAGGTGACTTTAAGGATCCAAAAAATGACAGGCTGATTAACTTGCTGGATGTCGGAGAAAAAGTGTTTGCTAGAATTCTATTATGAAGACTTAAGGAGTGGGCTGAATCAAATGATATTGTGCCTTCAGAGCAGGGGGCCTTTCTGGAAGGCCACTCAACATTTGACCACTGTTATTCCCTTTGGTGCATAGCACGGAAGTCAGTGGAACTTGGGGCAGCTTTTTTTGCTGCTTCATTGACTTCCGTGTGGCTTTAGATCTGGTGGATCGCAAATGTTTATTGGAAGCTCTGGTAAAACAAGATATCCCAAATAGTTGGTTGGATTTAATTCAGGAGCTGCATGTGCAAAACTGGGCTCAAGTGATTATAGATGTTGAGGGGACATTAACATTGGAAAAACCTATTAATAATGGGTTGCAGCAGGGATGTGTCCTGGACCCCCTTCTATTTTCACTATTTATAGCTGATCTACCTGCAGCCTTGGCTGTAGACAGGGGCGTCAGCCCTAACGCTGCTGGGAAACATGTGACATGTCTTCTGTATGCAGATGACCTTGTGATTTTTGATCAGTCAAAGATAGGCCTGCAAAGGAAGCTGGATGCGTTCATGAAATATTGCCAGGCAAAACAATTAGTGGTTAATTTAGAGAAGTCCAAAGTGCTGAACTTTGGGAAAAAACTGCAAGATTTAGTTGGCATCTGGGAGTCAGTTAGTTGGAACAGGTGAATGAATATAAGTAGTTGGGGGGTCTGATTTGAGAAGTCCTTGAAGTGGAGTGTACATATTGGATCATCAAAAGTAAAAGCCCTTGCCTCGATCGGCAGCCTGAAAAAATTAAATGGGGGCTATGGTGAGATGTCCCAGAGGCCTATGTTGAAAGCTTCTATTGCAATGATACCTCCCCAATTTCAGTATGGGGCAGAGCTGCTGTGTGCTTGTGGTAAAAAGGGTTGCGGTGATGAGAAGGGAAAATGCTTATAAAAATGATTTTCCCTCCTAGCATCATCAATGATACAAGTTCTGAGATTGGAGACGGGTATGGCATCATGCAGTATTCTGGCGCAAATGGTGTTTTATAGGTTTTGGCAACAGATGACTGAGGATGAAGGGCAAAAGGTTGCATCATGGTGCAAGAATGATAGCAGGAAAAATGAAATTAAATGGGCTAAGGTCGTGAGGGAAAGATTGGGAGCCATTTGTAATGTAATGAAATTTAAGCTGTTTCCAAAGAATTTACAAATGGATGTTTCTAAGAAAGTTCTCAAGGTACTTGATAAGAAGCCGTCCAGAGAATGTGACCAGCAAATATGACCGGCAGAATGAAGAATAGTTCCCCTACCTGGATTTAGTACCAAACTGTAAACTTAGATACAAATTACTAAGGATGAGGATCAGTGTCAGCCCATGTTACGGTAATCCTGACTTCAAATCAGCAACGATTGATTCTGTTGTAAATGTAATTGGTCTGAGGACAAAGTGGATAATTTGCACATTATTATGGATTATAATGGATTGTTCAAAAATCCAGTCCCTTTGGGTGACCTTTTTTACGTCCTATTTTTTTAATAAAATATGGCATTGGGGAACATTTGCAAGCTGTAGAACTTTTAACTAATATGTGATTCTTAGATGTGGCATGTGCTGTAGGTAGTTTTATGGTTGCAGTGAAACAATTTTTATGGTTTTATGACTGTGGTTTGCTAAGGATTTGATGGTTTTAATGGGCGTCAGTTGGATCATTTTAACATTAAATATTGTTATTTTATGTTTGTTATTTATGAGAATGTTGCAAGTAACCAGGTATGTTTTTTTTATTTTTTGAAGACCTATAGCCAAAATAAACATTTATTTGCACTGAACTGAACTGAACTGAATTATTAGTGAGCTCCTGGCAGTACAAATATTTTCACACACAAAGTGAAAGGCATTTCAATGGAGGCCTTACTATGCTGAGATTACTGTGAAAAATCATAGCATTTCACTTTATCGGGGCTAGATTGACATGGATAGTCATGAATGGTCAACTACTACAATATGATACAGTAGTACATGTAGTTACACAGCCAGTGTTTAATCGTGTTCCACAATTCGTTGATCAAAATAATTATGCTCATTTCGATAGCGAGCAAGTTTCTTGTGGATTTTTCCTCCATTTGTATTTCTTAAGGTTCAAGCCCACAGACGTCTTGGACATGTGTATGCACATTAAAACTTACACACATTTACAAAGTGAAATAATACATAACAAGCTGAAAGAAACATTGCACACTTGTTAAGCATGCACCAGGCATACTTAGTATCTTATTTAGAGTTTGGCAGATGCTGACACAACTGGTAAAAAACAATGTCTGTTTTATCCTCTGCTATAACTTACCCTTCACCATATCTAAAGTCTGAAAAATTAACAACAGAATCTCAGTTTTCTGTCTAAAATGTCCATCACATGCTTTCTATCCTGTTGACATTATTTTGGTGCCTAATTTGGACCAAGATTACAGTGCTTGGCACCGACATTTCATTGTCAGCTCCATCACTTTTTATGACAGGCAGCTAAATGGTGGCAATGTTTGTCTACAACAATCAATCATGTATTTGTAGAGCACGATTTGTCACCCACGGGGGTATCCAGATGCTGAAAATGGTCCTATTCGAAAAACCTGGTTTTCATCCTTCCTTGAAGTCTCTGAGTGAAGAGGTGATGCGGAGGTGGAGGGTGAGGGAGTTCAAGTCCTTGGTGGCAAAGACGGAGAAGGAGTGTACTCCGGTGCAGCAGCCACAGGTGTGAGGGATCTGTGCTTGGTGTGTGGAGCGGAGGTTCCTGCTGGAGCAGTGGAAGTGCAGGTGCTGGTTCAGGTAGATGGGTCCTTGGTCATGGAGGGCTTTGGAGGCGTGGGTGAGGAGCTTGAAGTGGCATCACTTCTGGACCAGGGAGCTAGTGGAGCCCTTTCAGGTGCTAGGAGATGTGGGCTCTCTTGGACAAATCGAGAATCAGTCTGGCTGCAGCATTCTGTATTGTTTGGAGCCTGTGCATGAGTTTGGTGGAGGTGCCAGCATAGAGTGTGTTGCCATAGTCAAGCTGGCTGGGATGAGAGCGCGAGTAACTGTCGTTCATGTGATGATGGGCTGCAGAGCATGTGGAAGCAGGCTGAGGCTACAGAGTTGACCTGACTTCTCATGGACAGCTCACTGTCTAAATGATGCCGAGGTTGCAGGCGTGGTCTTTATGGCATTGGGCTAGGGCAGAGATCTGCCAGACACCAGGAATCTTTCCAGAGGGCAGAGTGTTTGCCAAAGATGAGAACTTCTGTCTTCGTTGTGTTCAACTTTAGCCAGTTATCCTTCATCCCTGCTGCCATGCTTTTCAAGGAGTTGTGAAAATTCTTCTTGGTTGCAGTAGGGTCATGAGAGAGTGGTAGGGCAAGTGATAGGACGAGCTAGGTGTAGTTGGCGTAGGAGATAATATTGATGTACGATCTGACGATGTCGGTGAGAGGCGTCATATACATACAGTTGTTAATTCATTCATTGTACATTAAAATTACTATTATCTTTCGTCCAAGCCATTCCTATAGCTTTAGGTGGATAGAATAGTCAGAATTGTCACACTTCCTTGAGTGTGAAGGGAAGTAATTCAGGACTAGTTTGTGACAATGTGGGAGACAAACCAGCAAAATACCTCTAAAATGTCTGTCATATTTACAGAACATATTCAGTCGGCAGATTCCTGGTGGGCCATACACATGCAATAGTGCCAACCCACAAAACAATCAACAAAAGCTGGTGTCGCTAGCTCTGAACATGCATCTTCAACTGCTTGTGAACCTTGTGGCATCGGCTGTGCAAAACCAAATCTAACTAGACACACCACGTAACATGTATACATAAAAAAAAAAATGCTTTTTAAGACAAACATCTACAAAAGTTTCTCATGAATGTAAATGGTTGTCTCCGAACAACATAGCCATTAAATGGCACAGAAATGTCCCAGCATGTTAAGACACTCTTTGACCCACTGACATGCTGACCCCACAATCCCTCATCAAAACATTATTGTAGCCATGTAATGCCTAGATATTGCAATCTCGTTCAAAAAAAGATTATGGAAATGTGAAAAATGTGCTCTCCCAACATTTTTATCACAATAATACACCCAAATGTTTCCTGTAGTCTTTTGTCACACGTAAAAAAAAATGTAACACAACATGCATTCAAATGTCCACTACAGTATGCTCATCTCATTACAGGTAAAGAAGTGAACCACAACATTCAAGAATACCATACACAACAGATATCAGCCCTTAACTAGCATCTGGTTACAAGTGTATTGGGACTAGCAGTACAAATTTCATGAACAGACTAACAATACCATTATTCACCATACTGGTCACCAGTGTTTAATTTGTGCCTGTGGTTGCAGGTTGGGCCCACCAACACTCTTTTTGGTGACAGACACTTATTGTTCCTAAACAGATTTTATCTAGCGCAAGATAGTGAAAATTACAAAAGGGTAAAGGAGGAAAATAATGCAGGAAAACAGTGACAAATCAAAGAAAGCAGGAACCTATAAGCAGAAGAAAAAAGGACAGGGAGCATGAAAAAGCATTGGTATTTAGCAACCTGTCGTTTGATAGCACTGGCCATGGGTTTCTGAGCAAAATGTTGGGCCTCAAACGTATTCTTTTATAAATTGAGTATTTCCGGTAATCAATGGACCTGAAATCTTTGGTTTGTTTCCTATTTCATATTAGTATTAGAATAATTTTCAAATCACAAATGGAATAGTAGAGTGCCTTTATCCCAGCCCCAAGGCTAGAAGTACATCATAGCTCAGTGTTATTAATGTTTCAATGTATATTATACCACAAAATAATATAAAAACATAAAGAACTCATTATTTTAAATTAAATTCCAAGTGTCTGTATTCAAACAGGATCAAAACACCAGCATTTTGAGTTGTTAGATGTCACTAAAATGTGGTGCCCACCTTGAACTGGAGAATGCTATTTTTTTTAAATATATATATTTAATTATTTCCAACACATATAATCAGTTACCGATTCAAGTATCAAAAACTGGATCAGTGCATTCCATTCTCCAAAGGTCAACAGCGCAGTTAATTGCTGATTCATTGTACAAACGTTCCAAGGGTAGCAAGCGATTCACTCATGAAGTGAAATAGTTACACGGTACATTACAATATCATGCATCATGCGTCACCTCAGGCTGCCTGCATGGTTTGTATGGGTCTATTCTGTTACACATCTCACCCCTCAACTCGTTATTACGTCCCATTACAAGCGTGGAGTCCATTACGGCTTATCCCTTACGCTGCTGTACACATAGGGGGATTCAAGCGACTGGATACAAACAATCTTTTGTTGACATTCTGGGAAGCTCATCATCAGCACATTTCCATATACAAAGGCCCCTCCCAGCTGCCTGGTACTCCCGTCTTGCATGGGAACTTCAAACGTGATACCTTGCAGGTGTGGTTACCATATTTCCTTAATTCACAGCGGGCGCTCATCATTCTTAATTTCCAGTCGAGTGACAAGTGTTTCCCAAGTATCATACCTCGTGTGCGCCTGTCAGTTTGTGGAAAAAGCTCCTGGGCACAAATATGGCCAAAGCAGCAAAATAGTAAACGAACCGTGGGAGCACCAGCATGTTTGCTACTGGACTCCCAGGTATTTAAATGTGTCATAATACCACTTTAGCCTCCCCACAGAAGAATTTTCTCTCACCCTCGCAGGCAGATCATTCAAAGGGAACAAACAGAATTTAGACCCGTCAACCCTCAACCCCAAAATCTCTCCATATTCATCCAACAGGGACATCGCTGCAGGCAGCGTTGTCCAACCATTCTCCAGGTAAATCAATGCGTCATCAGCATACAATGAGATATTATGGTGCGTCCCCATTCGGCGTATCCCGCACTGCTTGGCCAATGCACGCAACCGGACCGCCAGCGGCTCCAATGCGATGGCAAACAACAAAGGCAATAGGGGGCATCCCAGTCTAGTTCCTCTACCAATGGGGAAACTGTCTGATATTACTCCTCCCATTTTTACCCTAGCCGTAGGCTCAGCGTGCAAGGTCTGTACCCAATGTATGAAGCCCTGTCCAAACCCCTACCATGCATTGTGGCAAATAGAAAATCCCAGCCTAAAGTGTCGAATGCCTTCTCAATGTCCAATGACATTGCCACATTATCATATGCCTCAGATGGAGTGTCACCAATAATACTTAAGAGTCTACGGATATTCAGGAACGTATTACGCCTTCGCATGAAGCCATTCTGATCTTCATGGACTAAGGTGTGTATTACAGGGGCGAGTCTGTTTGCCAACAGTTTACCCAGAATTTTGCAGTCTAGGTTAAGAAGAGACAATGGCCAGTAGGACCTCACGTCCATAGGATCATGGCATTGCTTGGGAAGGACCACAATCAGCACCTCTCTCTGAGACAATGGGAGTTTCCTACCGGTCCATGCCTCCTTAAACACTGATAACAATTGCTGCAACAAATGCTGCACATAAGTGGCATAGTACTCTATCGGCAAGCCATCCACCCCGGGGTCTTATTGTGGCCTATATGTGCTATGGCTACGCCGATTTCCTCTATTTTAAGGGGTTCGTCCAGCGCTGCCATATCCATGGCCGACAACTATCGGAAAAGGCGCTCCGCTAAGGAAGGCCTCTAATTGCAGAATATCGCATGTCGCGTGCCCACAGTACAGCCCCATATAGAATTCCTTGAAAGCATTATTAATTGGTTCCTATGAAGTGGCCAAAGTTCCATCATCTAGACGTACAGCCCCAATAGGGATGTGTTGCTGGTGCTCCCGCAGCAGCCATGACAGCAATCTCCCCTCCACCTGTAGGCACATGAGGTGATAATTATGATTGTGTTGACGAAGGCTTTGATCCGCCTCCTCATACAACTCTCGCTTAGCACTAAGGGATTAGAGCGACACCCTATTTTGTGCAACTGCCACCTCCAAGGCCCACATATAATTTTCCTGGGTGACAACCTCAATGTGCAGTGATCGACGCGCTCCCCAGGGGGCCGAAAGACAATGTCCCCTCACCACGACTTTGTGTGCATCCCACTCTACAGCCCTCAATTTCGTGGACCCCTTGTTTAAGTCCCAATACTGCTTAATACAGGTGTTTTATTCTTCTCTAAAGGGATGGTCCAACAATGCCTTCTTCTGTAGACGCCAAGTAGGAATTGTGGAGCGCTTTCTACCCCACTTGAAAGTCAGCAACAATGGGGAGTGATCGGACAATGTCCTGGCCAGGTACCCCAAATCTTTAATCAAGGAGCACACAGCCAGAGTTCCCCACAACAAGTATATTCTAGTGTTTAGTTTGTGAAGTGAGGAGTAAAGTGAGTACTCCCTATGCGTCAGATGACCTATACGTCCCCATATCATGGATCCCAATGTCACCGGCCTAGGCTGCCAACAATTTAGAATTACGTCTGCTCATTGCACCCTGTGGGGGCAATGCAGAGCAGTCCAACAGTACATCTGGGACACAATTAAAGTCCCCACCCCAGATGGCAGGTACAGCAGGGTCAGTTAGCAGTGCGGGGTCAGCGTCTGGAGGAATTCAGTTAACACGCTACTGGGGGCATAGACCCCTACTACAGTAAATGGTCTACCATCAAGCTGTCCTTCTGACACTATGTATCTGCCCCCCTCATCAATATTGTGTGCATGCTGAATGTAAGGTACCCCTGGAGCTATCCACACCAATACTCCCCTCGCATATGCTGAGAAAGTCGTATCATAGATCTGTGCTCGCCAGCGTTTCCTTAGAGCCTGCAAGTCACCCCCCAGCAAGATTGTTTCCTGCAGTATAGCAAAGTGCACTCCCTGACACTTGAGTGTGTCTACGATGTCTCTTACCCAGTGCATCATTCCCGTGCACATTCCATGTTATGATGTTATACTCCTGCATAATGCATGGCTTGCGGGAACCTGTAGCATGATAAGCAATGCAGTTACGCTTGCTGTGCCCAGGGACTAACCCCCAGTGAGAATATATAACTACAGTTTTGGAGAAAGCATCTGTCTAGCAATTCTGGGAACATGCATTGTGGTCCAGCTGAACATGTTAAACGTAACCCACCACCCCCCCAACAACACCCTCAACCCCCAAAAACGGTGACGCATATATGCCTCTCTGAGCACCACCAATCAGAACAAAAAATGAAACATGCATTGAGTACCAAAAAACTTTGTCCATATAGATACCATCAAGGGGAGCATGGTAACTATACATGGAAGCCCTTTTAGGGGCCCCCATTGTTGGATAAAAAATGTTCATATTAGCGCTTCCAACAGCCACAGCCACACTGCCATGAGGACTCTCTGACTCCATGGACCAAGAGGGGATCATCACTAATACATTTAGCCAAAGTCAGCACAGCGCCGGGAACTCCAACCATAGGCCAACCAAGTGTCAGTCCTAATCGCAAATCTTGTTGCCTCAGAACCCAATGCCCATATCATCACACCACAAAGGATATCAGAATCCCATTGTGAAGCGCCAGCAGGTAGAAACAGGACTATCCAGGTATCACAACTCATCTGCAGTCCTGGGTGTAATCGCCTGACCCTTCAACACATCCATGACGGTCGAGTCAGATCCACCAGAGTCCGAATCCGTTTGCCCACCTGAGGCGGTCCAAAGCGTAGTGAAAGAATTATGAGTGTGCAATGACGCATCTCTCAGCACCTTTGCCTTTTCTGCAGCCGCATGTGTTTTCGTGGGTTGCGCTTTTGATTTTCTCCTAGGTCTCCTGTGAGCCGGCGATCCGCATCTTCCTCCAATGGCTGGGCAATACCTTTGGCGTGAATCCACGTCCAAGCATCAACTGGTGTGGTGAAGACATGAATGCAGTCATCCGCGATTACCCGGAGCTTAGCAGGGAACATCAGGGCATATTCAATTTTATGCTCACAGAGACACCGTTTTACCTTCATGTAGGAATAGCACTGGTGCTGCACCTCTGCTGTGAAGTCCGGATAGGCCGTGATAGAGGTCCCCTTGTGTCGTATCAGGCCTTTGTTTGAAAAGTATTGTAATATCGCATCACAAACTCTGTAGTTGAGAAAACGTGCGATCAGCGGGCGAGGTGGTAGTCCCAGAGCTGGTTGCCCACCCGGAACTCGGTGTGCTCTCTCCACAGAGAAGAACTGTGGTGATGTACCATTCAGCACCTCTTTAGTTAGCCATTGCTCCAGGAACAATTCCGAGTTGTGCCCCTCCACTCTTTCCAGAAACCCCAGGAACCGGACATTGTTTCGACAATATCTACCTTCAGCATCCTCCACACATCTCTGGAGGGCTTTCACTTCCATGTCCAATTGCTGAATTTGCCTCTGATTTTCAGAGACCAAGGGATCTATGACACCTAGAGTGCTCTCTGCCACTCCAACCCTCTCCACGAGGCTGCTATGGTCCACTCTGAGTAGATTAAGGTCCTAGGAGACCGTGTCTATTCTGTTTTCAAGAGATAGTTTAGTGTCCATGATCGCCTGGAGAATCTTCTCAAATTGGTCCAAATGGGATTACAACGTACTTCCTAAAGAGCGCAAACTCAGCACCTCCAGGGGTGCCTCAGGAAGAACTGCAAGACCAGGTTGCTCCTGGGCCTTGGGTGTTTTAGATTTCCCCATCATACTGTCTGAGCAGACTGTCACTCCTATAGATTGAGCTGCCTGCACCCCGTGTATTTTCCTCTCGACCACCATGTCAAGGGGGCAACTGGACTCACTGCTGGTAGATAATTCAAGATCCCCCCGGTAGTAAGGTAAGTATCTTCAAGTGAACATGAACACCCTGGAAAACCAGTGCCATCACCGGCCCCGGGAACTGCAACCACCTAAGCAAGCAACAATCAAGCACTGGCCTGGTAATTTTGTCAATAATATATCTGTAGTGAGCTTGCGATTCACACTGTTTGCAGCACTCAGTTCACCCCTCAGATAGCCAAGGGTATTTGTCTTGCTGTGAACAACACTCCTGGGCCCTTGCCACCCCTGTGATTGTCCCTGCCACCACTGACCCATTCCAACCACGTGCACTTTGTGTTCACAGTTCCTTGGTCCTTCGTAGGGTGTCGCCCCTTACCTCCTGGGCACAAAATGCTATGAGGGTAAGTTCCAGGGTCCAGTCAACACATCAGTACTGCAGAGCAGGGGATCACAGGCAAGAGGAGGGAGGAGAGCTGGCCCCGCTATCAATGCGTCCGCTCAGGGCGCTCAGCAGTCCCAGCGGCCGCAGGGCGCACTACCCAGCGCATGCGGTCTGCGTCTTCTATTGCGCGGGCACCACAGTGCTCGGGGAGTGAAAAGCACACAGGGAGGTGCGATCCCTCCTGCCCACCCCGTATCTTCCTCCTCCAGCGCCTCTTCTCTGTGGTGTCCATCTTCAGTGTGGCTCAACTTACCGCCCCACCACGCCCTTGTCACTCGAGCCTCAGGCCCCGGCTCCAGGGAAGGCCTCACCCACCTCAGCAGCTGCAGACACTGGGCTGCCCACTCCTCACAGTGCCAGCCACTCCAGGCACCTCCGAGGCACCTCCGCCACCAGTTATGCCATGTGGCTGGTGCTGCAGAAGCGCCAAACAGGATATTTACACGGGCCCGAAGCCGAGCCTGATTTTAAGCGCCCGCCATTGTATCCCATCTACTCTGTGACATTCACAATTGCATAATGTGCCCTCCCAGGCATGTGTGGGATGTCTAGAATGGAAATTCAAATAATGTACAAGGAAACAGTTTGTTTTTCATAATTGAAAGATTAGTGGTCACATTAACATTGGTTTTGTGCTAAATTAATGAAGTAGTTACTTGTAATGAAAAATAACCACAAGTAAAATGTATAGACTTCAGCTCTGACTTTGGGTGTAGGATGGCAAGGGGAAACTTGGTAGGAGAGATTAAGTAAAAAAGGACCACCATTCTAAATATCAGTATATAATGTCCTTGCTTTGCAAATATCCATTCTAGCCGTCTTCCTCATTGCGTAACCCTGTTTAGAGGGGAAGATCCCAAACACCAGAAGGGTGTCCTTAAACTTGAGTGTTGTGATGTGGTCAATAATTAGAAACTTGGAGCTAGTTTAATGGATGGATAAGGATGAGGGAGGTATTGCTCTGGTTTCCTCTAGTGGTCATCAACCTTTGCAGATTAAATCCCCGCTGTGATGTGAAATATACTGTCCCTTACCTGGGCCAAATCCTGGAGAGCAACCATCAAAGATGACTGGCCAGCACACATACCTCTGGAAAAATATCAGCAGCTGGGATGGGAGGAGGGAGAGAGGTGCCTGGAGCAATGGAAAATAAGAGGTGGTTGCAGAAGAGGTGGTTGTGATAGTTACTAACCCAGGAGCAACAGTATGCTTTCAGGCTCCACCACAAGTGCCAGGTCAGAGTCAGACAAGTGTGAAATGTCTGACCCTGAGCTCACATCCATGCTAGTCCTGTCTCCCTCTATTCTACTGGGATATTTAGACCCAATTCCACCTCATTCAGAGACCAGTGGCATCTACTGAATAACCCCCCAAAATGTACTGTTACCTCGTTCTGCTTGTCCAAAGGAATCTATCAATGAGACAAAGAACCACAAAATAAAATAAATACATAAAGTAAGATGTGCAGATGTAAATCATATCATAAACATACATTTCACCATCTCGGTAACAGCACTGACTATCTCTTAAAGCTACTACATAGAACAAATTTACAGTCTTTAAGGCTTCACATTTATCACTGTATTGACACTTCATCTGGTGGAAGTATTTTCTACTAAGCACAATTACCTGAGGAACAAGAGGTGCCTCAGTGGTTGCCTTTTTAGTTTGTAAAATGAAGCGTTTTAAGGTGGGTATAGATGGCAGTTCACCTGTGATGTGTGCACAGACTTTAGGGAGTATATTTTTGAGGAGTTTTGTTGTGGCTTCCGGGATTGAGTGCTTGTTTCTCTTATATCATTCAATGCCTCGATCACCTCTATTTTGTCACATTTGGGGGGTGGTTGTGTTCCCTTACATTAATTACAATATCATCTTTTGTATTAGCCATCCCATAGCACGCATTAGAGTAATATTTAGTACATTTCCAATTCACAGTTTTCATTGATATACAAGCTTGGCAGTAGGTGTGACCCATGTGACTTAAAAATTGCTTTCCTTTATGTGATGTGATACATCTTGCCCTTTCTGTTATTATGGCCCCCATTACAACCCTGGCGGTCAGTGTTAAAGCGGCGGTAATACCTCCAACTGGCCGGCGGGAAAACAATTGGAATCACGACCATGGCGGAAACCACGAACATAGACAGCCACTTTAACACTCCGACCGCCATGGCGGTAGAAACAAACACAGCGGCGGTCACCGCCAACAGACAGGTGGAAGACAAAGTACCGCCCATTGTATTTCAGGACGCATATCCCCCACCTTTTCCGGGGCGGTACCAATGCGAACAAAAGCAGGCAGAAACAGTACACAGAAGGGGAAACACTCACCTCTCGACACCCAATGAGGAACCAGGACGCCATGGAACCCGAGTTACACGTACTGCCCATGCTGGTATATCTCCTCATCTACCAGGAGTACGAACGGCGCGGCAACGACCACGGTGAGTACTGCACTTACAACACAGGGGAGGGGGGGAAGAGAGTGACACACACATGCAACACGCAATACCCCCACCCCCACCCTCACCCACAACAACATACACACAAATACATGCAGCAACATTACATATACACCCCCCACTCCCAGGAAGAACGCAAGGACAAAAGCAAATGATTGTAACCAATGTAATCATGAAAAATTAGAAAGTCAAAATTCAAAATTCAGTATATACAAATATGTATACCAACTACACAAGACCGGATATTGTACCAATCATTGTCCGTGGACCACTGGGCCCAAAATGCATGGGTGAAGCCCACACATGATACCTGACTCAAAACGGAGAGAACACTACTGGGGCATCAGACCAAAAATATACAGGCACCTCAGGGGGAGGGGGGCACCTCAGCCAGATGAAATCACAACGCCACTGCTGCAAGAGGGGGCTCCATGCCGATTGCTGTATCCTGGGGAGTGCAAAGCCACAGTCTCTCAAGTCTTTCCAGTGGGTGGTTTGCCCACTGCATTATCCTGGAGAGTGCAAAGCCACAGTCTCTCAAGTCTCTCCAGTGGGTGGGTTGCCCACTGATTTATCCTGGGGAGTGCAACACCACAGTCTCTCAAATCTCTCCAGTGGGTGGGTTGCCCACTGCTTTATCCTGGGGACTGCAAAGCCACAGTCTCTCAAGTCTCTCCAGTGGGTGGGTTGCCCACTGCTTTATCCTGGGGAGTGCAAAGCCACAGTCTCTCAAGTCTTTCCAGTGGGTGGTTTGCCCACTGCTTTATCCTGGGGTGTGCAAAGCCACAGTCTCTCAAGTCTTTCCAGTGGGTGGTTTGCCCACTTTTTTATCCTGGGGAGTGCAAAGCCACAGTCTCTCAAGTATTTCCAGTGGGTGGGTTGCCCACTGCATTATCCCGGGGAGTGCAAAGTCACAGTTTTTCAAGTGGATAACTGGTTCTGGAGGGGGCTTTGTGCCAAGAGTGCTTCATCCTGCCAAGGACTGAGGTAGTGGATTTATCTCTCCCCTGGTTCTGGGGCTATGTGCCCAGAGTGCTTCATCCTGCCAAGGACTGAGATAGTGGATGTATCTCTCCACTGGTTCTGGAGGGGGCTTTGTGCCCAGAGTGCTTCATCCTGCCAAGGACTGAGGTAGAGGATGTATCTCCCCACTGGTTCTGGAGGGGGCTTTGTGCCCAGAGTGCTTCATCCTGCCAAAGACTGAGGTAGTGGATGTATCTTTCCACTGGTTCTGGAGTGGGCTTTGTGGCCAGAGTGCGCGACGTGCATTGTGGCCGGTACAATTCCCTCACCTGGGTGTGTGTGTGCCACGAGATTGCCGAAGTACAGGTAGTATGATATGCCATGGAGGCAGCGACATACCCCACACTGCTGCGGCTTCGCCTTCCACCTGCAGGTGCAAACAGTGATGGAAGTCATGCCTCATGGAAGCTGCCCAGGGTCCAGAAACTCTCCTCCAGCCATGGACGACTGACCACTGGGGATGGTAGCCATGTCAGCGGTGGTGCCACTGTCCAAGCACGTCGCGGAGCTGGTGGCGGTGCTTGCGTCTGTGTCTGTGGCGGTGGTTCACTGCCGTACAGTTTGGTGTGGTCGTGGACAGAAGTTGTGACACTAGTCTCTCACTCGGTGCCACCATGCCCTCTCCTGACCTGCTCTTCTGCTTTTTGCCCTTCCCCACCTTTGCTGGTGCCGCAGTTGTCTTGCCACTATCCCCCTTAATTTTTGCTGAGGACTTGTTTCGGCTTCTCCCTCCGGGATGTGGGCACCTTTTTCATCTTGGCAGGTGGCGAAATATCCTTGCCCTCACTACGTGGCACACTGGCAGCCCTGATGGGTGGCGCACTCGATGACCCTGCAGTTCCTGGCACCACTGTGCCTGGGGATTTGGTGGCTGAGGTGCTGGCCTGGGACGGCGATGGGACGGCAATGGGATGGCGAGATCAGTGTTAGCCAGGAAGAGTTTTTTAGACACACTGGGATGGGAAGATGGAGGGGGTTTGGGAGTGGAGGAAGAGGTAATGGTTGTAGGAGGGGTACGTCTGCTGGATTTGGGTGAAGGTGCATGAGCCGGAGGCTGTTGTGAGGTGGATGGCTGTTGGGTAGGTGTGTGCCTGCGTTTGTGTACCTTGGGAGGAGGGCTCACAGACACACTGGGAGAGGACACTGGGGATGTGTGAATGATAGTGGGGGTGGTGATTGCACATGAGCGGTGTGTGGTGATGGGCGTGCTGGTGATGGAGGTAGAGGCTGAGGATGTAGTGCATGCAGGTGTGAGTGGAGACAAGACAGGGAGGGAGGAGGAGGACGTGGAGGGGGGGACACAGTGGAGACAGTGGAAGTTGGTGTGTCTGCATGGAGATGCTGCTTGTGTGAGTGCCTGTGGGATGTGTAGTGCTTATGTTTGCCTGAGCCACTCTTGTGTGTTGATGTGTGTGCATGCTGGTCTGATGGTGTGCTTGGGATAGGCTGAGGTACAGGGGATTGGGTCTGGGTGGAGGAAGTTGGAGGGGGGAGGCTGGAAACAGGGACAATGGCTGCCATCAGTGCTGAGGCCAGAGCCTGACATGCTCTCTGTTGGGCCGCCTGCCCAGAATGAATGCCCTCCAGGTATGCATTTGTTTGTTGTAAATGCCTCTCAACACCCTGGATGGCATTCAAAATGGTCGATTGCCCAACAGTGAGGGATCTCAGGAGGTCAATAGCCTCCTCACTGAGGGCAGCAGGGCTGACTCGGGCAGGGCCTGAGGTGCCGGGGGTGAAGGAGGAGAAGGAGATGCCCACCCTCCTGGGTGAGCGGGCACGGGACACATGCTGAGGGGCTGCTGGGAGGGCGGTGCTGGTAGGGGGGGTGGCGGCTTTACCTGTTGATGCGGTGGGCACAGAGGTGCCTGCTACCGCAAGGGAGCTCCCATCGCCCTCCGTCCTACTGGTGGCTTCAGACTCCGTTGCTTCACCCTCCATGGCCAAGTGGGTTGCAGCTCCCTCCTCCTCCGGTGCCAATGCTCCTCCACCTGATGATGCTATTGCACACAAGAACAGGGAGACCACAAAAAGGGGGAGAGAGACAGAAGAAAAACATGTTCAGTGCATGCAACACCACTACAGTTGGCGGACACAACACACAATGAGCAGCCCTCTGCACTACGCAATGCACTAACTTTTCCTAGAAATTGCACATGCCAATGGGGTACAAGTCCTAAGCCCAACTGCTGCGCACCTGGAAGTCACAGGAGCCTGACTAGGTGTAGATAACTCTTACCACAAGTGGGGTTGAGGTGCCACATAGCCTGCTTCACAAGGGACCTTGCCTACCAAGTTTGCCCTGGCCTAGGGGAACCCACTGCCCACCTCCCCCACCCAGACACCTCGTAATACACACAGAGTCAGCTGAATGAGAGTGTACTCACCCCTTTGTGGCTGCTGTGATGCCCTCAAGTGCCCATCCAACTCCGGATACGCCACTGCCAGGATCCGGGACATCGTTGGGGTCATGGTGGGCACCCCTTCCACATTGGAGGCCATTCCCAGCTGGGCTTCTGCCATCTTCTTGCTCAAGCGGCGCAGGTCCTCCCATCTTTTACAGCAGTGGGTGCTCCGTCTGTGGTAGACCCCAAGGGTCCGGACGTAATAGGCGATGGCACGCCAAATACCCTTCTTCTGGTGGGCACTGACCTAGATGAATGGTAGAGGGGAAAAGGAAATTACTCAGCCGACCGGACCATCATAGTCATTGCCCACCAGTTCCCACCCATGACCTGACACACATACACTCACCATCCGCACATGCAGGCCTCAGCCCCCCCCCCATTTTTCTTCCACCCATACCACTCAGGCATTGCCCATGCAGCATGATCACAGTGTACTCACCTGTTTGTCTGGAGGACCAAACAGTTGTGTGTACTGGCGGCGGACCCCATCCACTAGTTTCTCCAACTCCTCCGAAGTTAAGGCAAGGGCCCTTTCCCCAGACACTGTAGCCATCGTTGCTTCCAGACACAGGTCACCTCAGCACTTGCAATGTAGGTCCTCTCCTGTTAAAGGTCAGATATCAAGTAAGTGAACAGCTAGAAAATGGCAGTCACATCCATGGCGGTGCGTACCGTCATCGCCGGTGTACATTGTCATTGGCTCCTGAAACCCATAGGGCTCAATGTTAACCAATGCAGAATTGCGCAGCGGTCTTCGACTGCCCACCGCGACAGTGTACAACGCCAGCGCAGTAACCTCAAATCCCCTTGTCCCACCTTACAGGTTAGGCAGCCGCCATTTCAGGGGGTCACATGGCATGGAAATAAACTGCGTCACACCTATCTAGGCCGGGAATACAGACAGATACCGGCACATAGTGAATTACTAACGTTTCTGCAAATAACACATTGTGATACCTCAGTTTTGGATGACTCTCTGCTCGCTGTTCTCCTCCATAGGGCACGTATGCTGGGGCAGGTGATGAAATGGCGGCATCCTCTGGTGTACAGACCCCTGGTGGACCTGTCGACAATGGAAGAGAGATACATAATTATCACATACAGACTTGATTGTGCAACAATCCACGAACTGTGTGCCAAGTTGGAGCCAGACCTGATGTCAGCTATCCACAGGGATACCCCCTCTAGTGCAGGTCCTGTCTGTACTCCATTTCCTGGCCAGTGGGTCTTTTCAAACAACAGTGGCCATGGCATCAGGGATGTCACAGCCAATGTTCTCTAACCAGAGCCCAGAGTGTTGTCTGCCCTGCTGAAACACATGCGCAGCTACATCGTTTCCCCCCCGGTGGAGGATTTGCCCACAGTGAAAGCTGAGTTCTATGCCCTGGGACATATCCCCAACATCATTGGTGCCATTGATGGTACACATGTGGCATTTGTCCCCCCCCGCAGGAGTGAACAGGTGTACAGATACCAGAAGAGCTTCCATTCGGTGAATGTGCAGATGGTGTGTTTTGCAGACCAGTGCATCTCCCATGTCAATGCCAAGTATCCTGGCTCTGTGCATGATGCTTACATTTTGAGGAATAGCAGCATCCCTTATGTGATGGGGCAACTCCAGAGGCACCGTGTGTGGCTAATAGGTGAGACCAAGATCCCAATACAGTTGACATAGGTGTCTGGGTATGGGGTTGTCCCTAAGGGTTAGTGTGTGTCTAACAGTTGTCCCTCGACATTTGCAGGTGACTCTGGTTACCCCAACCTGCCATGCTACTGACCCCAGTGAGGAATCCTAGGGTAAGGGCAGAGGAACGCTACAAAGAGGCACAAGGGCGAACTAGAAGGATAATCGAACACACCTTCGGCCACCTGAAGGCCAGATTCCGGTGCCTCAATCTGACAGGTGGTTCCCTATACTACTCACCGAAGAAGGTGTGCCAGATAATCGTGGCCTGCTGTATGCTGCACAACCTGGCTTTGCATCGCCAGATGCCTTTTCAGCAGGACGATGGGCCAGATGGTGGTGTTGTGGCAGCTGTGGAGTCTGTGGACAGTGAAGAAGAGGAGGCAGAAGAAGAGGATATCGACAACCGAAACAACATCATCATGCAGTACTTCCAGTGAGACACAGGTAAGAAGATGTTACTGCTTCCCACATCTCATACTATTGTTGGAGCTAGCACACATCTATCATTTTCCTCAGTGTATGGACCCTGACTTGTCACTGTGACTTTAAATTTCTCATATCTGGGTCTCACTTTGTGCCTTCTGCTATATTTACTTCTGGCCGACAGCTGTGTTACATTGGTATGTGAACAAGTAAATTGACATTGCTATATTCCATTGATATTGCAATTACACATTTGTGAAAGCACAGACTGACTCCAGATTGTTTTGTGATTGAAGTGTGTTTATTCCTGTGCAAATAAGTGGAGTGGGTTGTAAAATGGGCTGGGGTGATGGTGGAGGTATGTCCATGGCAGAGTCCAGTCTATTTGTTTCACAGGTGCATTGTCGAAAGGGGCATAGGAAGTGGAGCAATGGCAATTTAAGGATGGACAGGGTGATATAGTGAGACAGAAGGGTGACATTCAGGGGGGGGTATTATTTCCTGGCGGGGGTCTTGGCAATGTTCTCTGTCTTGTTCCTGGATCTCAGGGACCATTTGCGAGGTGGTTCTCCATCTGCAGGGGGTGGGGTGCTGGTGGCCTGTTGTTCCTGTGGCAGTGCCTCCTGTCCACTAGCGCCGGCGGAGGGCTGTTTATCATCCAGGCTAGTGCCAGGGGCCCGTTGGTGTGCCACTGTGTCCCTCATGGTGTTGACAAGGTCTGCCAGCACCCCAGCAATGGTGACCAGGGTGGTGTTAATGGACTTCAGGTCCTCCCTGATCCCCAGGTACTGTTCCTCCTGCAGCGGCTGGGTCTCCTGAAACTTGGCCAGTACCGTGCCCATGGTCTCCTGGGAATGGTGGTAAGCTCCCATGATATTGGAGAGTGCCTCATGGAGAGTGGGTTCCCTGAGCCTGTCCTCCCCCTGTCGCACAGCAGTCCTTCCAGCTTCCCTGTTATCCTGTGCCTCTGTCCCCTGAACTGTGTGCCCACTGCCCCCAGGTCCCTGATCGCCCTGTGTTAGTGGGGTTGCCTGGTTTCCCTATAGTGGTGGACACACTGCTGATTGACATGTCCTGGGGACAGAGGGATGGGCCCGCTGGGTGGGTGCTGTGCTGTTGTTTCCTGAGGGGGGAGGCTCTGTGGTGGTTTGTGACTGTGTCAGGGGAACCGACTGTCCTGAGGTCCCTGATGGGCCGGGCTGGTCATCTTAATCCAGGCGTGCAGAGCTGCTGTCATCACTGTGGGTCTTTTCTGTGGGGAGACTGGATGTTGCTGGCACCTCCTGTCCGGTGACGTTGGGTAGGGGTCCTGTTGGGGTGTAAATGCATAGTGATTCTCCACCATAGCTCCATCTTCCTAGCAATGGATGTCTACTGCACCTGTGATCTGAATAGCTGTGGCTCTACCCGTACGATTTCCTCCACCATGAACCTGAGCTCCTCCTGAGAAAACCTGTGGTGTTGTTGAGGTGCCATGATGTGGTGTTGGTGATGTGTGAGGTGGTGTAGGTTGTGATGTGTGAGGGGATGTGTTGGTGTGTGTTGTTTGAGGTGCGTGGATGTTGTGTAAATGATGGTGTTGTGTGTCTGTGGCTGCTGGTGTTGTTTTAGGTAGTGTCTCTCTCTGGCCTTCTTTCTAAAATGTGGTATTAAGGGCTGGTGGGGTGTGTGTTTTATATTGGATTGGGTGTGTGGGAGTGGTGTGTGTATGTGTATCAGGTGTGTGTATTTTGAATTGTCCTCTCATTCACTCATTTAACTTTATTTCGGTAAGTAAAAACATACCATAAAAATACAATACAGACAATAGCATTTAAGAATAGGAAACACAAAAAAATGCATACGCAATAAAAGATTAAAAAAGTAAAATAGAAAAAAAATAAAAGGATTAAGATCCAAACAAAGTATCGAAGGGTGAGTCTCTTAACAATAAAGGTAGGCCCTCAACAAGGGAACAATTCCCAGGGACCATAAATACTCAATAGTATAATGAATTGTCCAATGTGGTTGTGTTTTGTAAAGGTGTGTATATTTTGAGCGCAGCGGTGTGTACTGCCAATGGAATACCGCGGTTGAAAGACTGCTGCGTTGATTCTTGGGTCGTGATACTGTGGGCGTATTCCTGTTGGCGTGATGGTGTCGGTTTTGTTATCGCCAGTTTATCACTGACCTTTGGTGTGGTGGACTTCTGTGGGTGTCTGTATTGTGGGGGATTACGGGATGTGGGTCGTAATACCTGTAGAGGAATTCCGCGGCCGCTGCGGTATGTTGGCGGTCTTCTGCACGGCGGGAAGCGGGATTTACCGCCAGGGTTGTAATGAGGGCCTAGTTCTGAAAAATAATGTAATTGTATAAATAATTAATATTTCAAAATGTTTATACATTTGCCATTTGTATATAAATTTATGCAACTAGTTTTCTAATTTATACTTACATGTGTTATTCTTAGACGTCTCACACTTTCTTTGCAGGTTTTCTGTTGGGGGTTTCGTAATGTGGAGCAGGTACTTTCTTGCCTAATGGGAGAAAAAAGAGCATTAGTTTAATTATAAATGTTTGTTTTATGGTATCTTGTAGAGGTTGTGGTTGTTAGGGTTTATTTTTATCTGTTTTAAGGGTGAATTTCTGCTCTATAATAATTCACGTTTACTTATGTTTTATATGGCTTTTTCTGGTTTGTGACTAGTGTTGTAATAATTTCTTTTAGTAACTACATGTACAGCCACTAGAGCTAGAAGTAGTAGTGTTTTGTTCATTATTTGTTATTTTGCAATTTTAATTTTAATTAAAAGTAAGTTGTAATTTAAATATGTTTTACTCACTTTGCAACAAAGTTGCTGATATATATACATATGTACTTCTGTTTGCAGGTTCTGGTCAGAGTAACTGGCAGAGCTTTCTCTTCTTGCATCTTTTGATGATTTTGAAGCATTAAGGTGATAAAATGTGTGTGCCTTTTGTATTGGTAGTTTAATTGTTTGTATGACTGCTCTTGGTTAGGTTTGTTCATAGTTTAATTTTATTGGTTAGTTCAGTTTTGCTTTGAACTTTTTTCAATTATGATCTTTTATGGTAAATGCTAATTTATGTTTTATTTATAACGGTTAATATGTGGTTCAATACTTTCGAATTGTATTTTAGTCTATCTGTCTATCTATCTATCTATCTAATCTAAATTATTTGGATTGTTGTATAAAAGTTTTATGTTGTTGTGTGCTGTTATATTTTTATTGGGATGATTTATATTTATTTTGGTGCTGAAATATGTATTTCTTACTGTTAGAATATGTGTATATTTTGTTAAATGTTTATTTTAATGTTTTATTTAATGTAAAGATCAGTAATATTTACATTTAATAATGATCATGTAAATATTTTGGTGAAATTATTATAGTTAATATTGCTTGAGGCATTATTTTTGACTATTTTATGTTTATTTAAAGGTAACAATATTTTTGGTTCTGATATTTTTGTTTTCGATATTAGTAAAAATGATATATTTATCTGCAAAATTTGAGGTTTTATTGTTAAGTATAGGAAGGCAATATTTTTGTTAACATTTTGCAATTTCCAATATTTTTTGTATATCGATTTAGTATGCATTGATATTGTGTCATTGAACCATATAAATGTAAGGAGTAGTCAGCAAATACAGACAAGGTATAATTAACACAATCATAAACATACCACAGCCTGGAAGAATTCTAGAATCATTGTTAAAGTGTGTTCTGGACACAGCAACTAAAACAGTAAATATCTACATAATCAAAAGGAAGAATGGAGCACACTATCGTTGATTTACTTACAGTAATGATTAACACCCTGAGTCCTTTGATTCTATTTAAATTTCAATAGACAACCATGGTACAATTTGAATACATAATAAATTCTAAATTATAGGCTACACTATTTGAAATTCACATTTAATACAAACAGAAACACACCTATACAAATAAGACTAATAATCAAAATAACAACAGAAAATTGAAGAGATAAATAACACCAATTTGACACAACTCGTCTGTAAAGTCCATAACATTGAACTCCAGAGATTTAAGAATCAAAGAACACCCAAGTCCAAATAGTCCGTGACAAGGGTGTATGTTGTCCCATATGTTGACTTGAAGCAATGCAGTTTCTTAATGTCCAATGCAAAATAATTCGCTGCAGAATCCGAACCAAGTTCAGCCGACACGTGTTTCGTCCCTGAAAGGGACTTTCTCAAGGCTCGTCCCTTCGCATTTGATATGAACTTTTCAAAATCTGTTTATCCAGTAGGGTACTGTGGTGCTACACATCTGTACTTATTTCATTTTCAGTGAAGAAATCCCCAAAGAAACATCATATTCTAACCTTACTGTGGTCAATCCCATTAGGGAAAAGCGTCTTCTCGTGCCGAAACAGCAAAATATCTACATAACACAATGTCAAAATGTGAGCTTCATGTAGCTTGTGCATAGCGGCTCACATATCACTTTCCAGACTCTTAGCACCTTACTTGGTGGTATCAAATAAGGTTGTTAGCACTTGAGGTTTGACAAGAGGTAGAGATTCTGTATCATGTCTCTCTTCATCAGATGGAGGAGTGTCACTAGAGTAACCGGAGTCAGACAGGAATAACAAAGGAGTAGACGTAAAGCTGCTTAAAGTTACTCCTGTCACAGTTCCGGAGAGTTCTAAGCAACTCTGTGATAATGAAGGCCCATAAAAACAACTTGGTTCAGTCTAAGTAGTACGTTAGTGGTGGTTCTAGTGAGGTTTTTGGCCCGGGGCAATGGACTGCGATTGGGATAAATTTGAGTCTCCAGTGGGATATGTTTTGGTAAATTCCCAGGCCACAGCTGGGTCTGTAAAAAAGTGAGTTTGTTGTTTTGCCACAACACAGAGTTTTGCTGGAAATAGTAGTGCTTATTTCCAACCCCACTCTCAAAATGTATTCTTGCACAAAACAGAACGTTTTGTTTTGGACACAAATTGAATAATTGACATATGCGTCCCAGCTTTCTGGCAGTTGTTAAGATGGCATCCTTGTCTTGAAGTTCATAATGGGTGCCATGATGGGACAGAGCAGAGAGTCATGAGGTGGCCACACTGTTGGCACTCTGTGTGCTCTTTCTGTAATGAATTGTTGTGAGAGACTTTCCGGAGCGATATTGGTTTTCAACCAATTTTCAACATAGAGTAGTGTTGTTGCCCTCTAAGCCCTCTGGCACCACAATTATTTAAACATTGATTTTGTGAGAGTGCTCTTCTGCATGGACTTGTCTGTTTTCGATATATCGCACTTTCTCCAAAAGTGATTGAACTTATCTTATTAGGGTAACAGAATTAGGGTACATTTCAGTAAGCATATTTTGTTGTTAGTGACCCTTTCTACTGCAATAGCTTTTCCTGCAGCAATGAGAACTCAATTGAAAATGTATCTACTTTGGCCTCAAGGCCGGTGCATGTTTCAGTGATAGCCACCAGTATCAGTCCCTTTGCCTCAAGGGCAATCAGTCGGCATTATGGGTCCTTCATGGTGGAGTGGATGGGGCAGAGAGGAGGCAGAGAGGAGATTCATGAGATGGCCACACTGTTGGCACCCGCCATGCTTGAGCTCCAACCACACCCCACCCCATTACGTGAAAGCAATTTAAGTGAATCTTAAGTACATTTTTCACACCCCTATTTAAGAGGAAGAAGTTCCAAAAGAAAGGGAACAGTGTCCTCTTCCCAGCAGTACCTCACCCGAGTGGATCCCTGCTTGAGGAATCACCCTCAGTGGGCAATCAAAAAGCAGACACCCCCAAACTAGGCTCCAGCCATGTGTTCCAGATGGGGAGCAGCCACCCTCAGAAATGGGCAAGCACTTCCCTTAAAAAAAAAAATTCAATCTTTCTGCCCCTCTATGGGGCAATTTAGGGTCTGCCCCCAATTGTCCCCCGCCCCCACCAGCATGGGCAGAAAGCACAAGACACCAGGGATAATTAGTTTTAGAAAAAATGGGATAGGGAATGCCCATCCTGGAATTGGGCGCTGTCCCAGCTATAAAAAGTACAACAAACCTTCTATAGGAATTTAATTTATACCTGTAGGTTTCCATTGGTGGCAGTCGAGCCCATGCCCAAATACCACAGCTACCCATATCACCAAAATGGTTCGACCTCAAGGTGAAATTGTGATGTCTCCACATTCTGTTTTGGGCATTGTTCCAAACCACACAAGTGGGGTACCAGTTTTACTGGGAAATGTGTGGAAATGGTGGGTGGCAGAAATTTTGTGGGTTTCACACAGATTCAATAACTTTCTCACCTAGAAACGTGAGGAAATTGCACAACTTTAGCAACCATTTATAGTTTGCAGGGCTTTTTGGGTAAGATAACCTTGTGGAATCCATGCAAGTAAACACCACTGTGGAATCCCTTGGGTATCTTAATTCCTTACATGTCTAAGGTTACTAGGATTCCCCAAGTGGCCCTAAGCCAAGGCCCAAATACCCCAGCTGCCCCACAGCCAAAATGGATCTATATTCACTGTGAACATATAATATTTTGGGGGCTTTCTTATAATGGGTTACTCAACCAACCACACAATAGGAGTGCCATTTATGTGGGAACACTGCTTGATAGAAATGGTGTTGTTCCTCACAAATTGCGTTATTTGTCATCAGACAAATGAGGAAAATGTGTGCTTTTAGTCAAAGTTTTAGATGAGCAGGGAATTCTGTGCAGGAAAGCCTAGTGAGAGCAACAGAAATCAAAATACTCTGGACTCTATTGGGTGTCTAGTTTTTGTAAATGTCTAGGTGTGGTAGGGTTTCCTGGGTCAGCAGAGCCTGAGTCTAAATAGTCAATCTACCCGCATGGCAAAAAAGGGTTATTTATCCAGGCATCAATTTGATTTCTCCACATTGGGGGTCATTCTGACCTCGGCGGTAAAAGCCGCTTACCGCCGGTCAGAAGGCCGCCACAATACCGCCGCGGCCGCGGTCAGCCGCCACGGACATTCTGACCCACAACTGCAAAACCTCCAAAAATCCGCCCTCCACTGCAGTCCGCCACATCAGCGGCCAGCGGTAAACTGGAGAAGACCAAACCTCCACCGCCACGCCAACAGAAATACGCCCATCCCATTATGACCCGCAAATCCACGCGGCGGTCATTCAACCGCGGTATTCCATTGGCGGTACACACCGCCGCGGTCAAAATACACACACCTTTACAAACCCCTACCACATTGGACAATTTGAAAGGCACACACCTGAAACACATACACACACCACTCCCACACATCCAATACCATATAAAACACACACCCACATCACCCACAAACCCCTACCAACAAAAACCAGAGACGAAGGAGAGAGAGACACATCAGAGAATAGATAGCCAGACACACAGAGGCACACCACAACATCACACACACCACATAGAAGCACAAAGCACCACACACCAACACACACATCATCACATACACCACCCCACACCTCATACACACCACCCCATGGCACCACAAAGGCACCCACGCTTTTCGGACCAAGAACTCCGGGTCATGGTGGAGGAAATCATAAGAGTGGAACCCCAGCTCTTCGGCTCACAGGTTCAGCACACCACCATAGCAAGGAAGGCGGAGCTCTGGCAGCGGATCGTGGACAGGGTCAACGCGGTGGGACAGCATCCCAGAAATAGGGACGACATCCGCAAACGATGGAACGACCTACGGGGGAAGGTGCGATCGATGTTCTTGCGACACAACATCGCAGTGCAGAAGACTGGCGGGGGACCCCCACCCACTCCACCCGAATTCACAGCATGGGAGCAAGAGGTACTAAACATCCTGCATCCTGATGGCCTCGCTGGAGTACACGGAGGAATGGACTCTGGTAAGTACAAGGCCAACCACTTCACCCACCCCCCCAGCATGCTAACCCCCACCCTCACCCCCAACCCCCCAGCACACATCCTCCCTGAGAATGTCTCTCCAGCACAACCCACCCAACACCAACCCCTGCATGCCATCCCCAAACTATGGACACCCATCACCTAAGCATGACCACTGCACATACCCATCCCCCCCCCCACAAAACACCCTCACAACACCTCCCCCAAGGGAATGCCAGCACTGGGGGACAAGGGCACCCATAAAACGCAAGCTAATGCACACACAGAAACAATAACCATACCCTCTTACCCCATGCAGGACCCGAACGACAACACACCGGTCAGGAGGGACCAGAAATGTCCATCCCACCCCCGGAACAGGCCCCTAGTGATGACAGCAGCTCTGTCGACCTGGACCCTGATGACCAGCCCGGACCATCGGGGACCTCTGGGCAGTCGGTTCCCCTCACCCAGACACAGGCCACTGCAGACCCAACCCCCTCTGGGAACAACAGCACAGCTCCCACCCAGCGGGCCCATGCCTCTGTCTCTAGGACAGGTCAAGCAGCGGTGTGTCTACCACTACAGGGCCCCCAGGGTAACCCACCAACCCAACAACAACAGGGACCTGGGGGCAGTGGGAGTGGGCACACCGTCCAGGGGACAGAGGCCCAGGGAAACAGGGCAACTCGGAGGGCTGCTGTGCGACAGGGGGGGGAGGAGAGGCCCAGGGAACCCACTCTCCAAGAAGCCCTCATCACCATCATGGCAGCCTACCACCACTCACAAGAGACGATGGCGACGGTACTGGCCAAGTTCCAGGAGATCCAGGCACAGCAGGAGCAACGCTACATGGGGTTCAGCGACCAACTCACCAACATCTCAACCGCTATGGGGAGCATAGTCCAGGCCCTGAACCGTATAGAGGACACGTTTCGGGACCATGTGGCATCACACAGGGCCCCTGTCACTAGCCAGGAACAGGAACAGCCTACCACCTCCGCCGGCGCTAGTGGACAGGAGGCCCCACCACAACGACAGCCCACCAGAACCCCACCTCCTGCTGAACAACAACCACCCCGCAAAAGGAGCCTGAGATCAAAAAAACCGACAGAGTAGGATGTCAAGACCCCCGCCAGCATCACATACCCCCTGAAGTCCTCCCACTGTTCAACATTGCCACCCTGTCAAACCTTGAACTGCCCCTGCTCCATCCTGCCACAGGCATATGGACAATGCACCTGTGAGACTGAGAACTGGACTCTGCCATGGACATTACTCCACCCCCACCCATCACTGTTTCACTATCATGTACCAATATCTATGCACTAATAATAAATCACACATTGCACTGAAATCAATCAGGACTCAGCCTGTCTTATTTACAAATGTATGACACATTACATATCAATTACGTATTTTTAACATTGTGAATTACACATACCGAGGTAACTTAGCATTAGTCCATGGGCCAACCAAGCCGAGGTCACGCAGTGGCTCATACAGCACAGAAAAGGGAAGGGAAAATCAAACATCATGTTTATAGTTCTGGGGGGAAATCGACAAAGTTGAGATGCAGGAGGCTTTCAGGAAATGTAAAATGGCATGGGTGATTATTACCTGTGTGCTACTGGAAATACTGTTCTATTACTCTGTCCCTGTTGTCTGTGTCGTCCTCTGAGTCTTCCTCCTCTTCACTCTCCGCAGGCTCCACAGCTGCTTCAACACCACCATCTGCACCATCCTCCTGCAGGAAAGGAACCTGATGTCGCAATGCCAGATTGTGAAGCATACAGCAGGCCACGATGATATGGCACACCTTCTTTGGTGAGTACATCAGGGATCCCCCTGTCATATGCAGGCACCTAAACCTGGCCTTCAGGAGGCCAAAGGTCGTTTCAATGATCCTCCTAGTTCGCCCATGGGCCTCATTGTACCGTTCCTCTGCCCTGGTCCGGGGATTCCTCACTGGGGTCAGTAGCCAAGGCAGGTTGGGGTAACCAGAGTCACCAAGTAGCCACACACGTTGTCTCTGTAGCTGCTCCATCACATAGGGGATGCTGCTATTTTGCATAACATACGCGTCATGCACTGACCCTGGGAACTTGGCATTTACATGGGAGATGTACTGGTCAGTCAAACAGACCACCTGGACATTCATCGAATGATAACTTTTTCTGTTTCTGTACACCTGCTCATCGTCTTTTGGGGGTACCAAAGCCACATGGGTCCCATCAATGGCACCAATGATGTTGGGGATATGTCCAAGGGCATATAAATCACTCTTCACTGTAGGCAAGTCACCCTCCTCTGGGAAAATGTAGCTCCGCATGAGTTTCATCAGGGCAGACAACACTCTGCTCAAAATCTTTGAAAACATAGGCTGAGACATTCAAGATGACATGGCCACTGTTGTCTGGAATGACCCACTTGCCAAAAAATGGGGGACTGACAAAACCTGCACCAGAGGGGGAATCCCTGTGGGTTGGCGGATGGGGGACATCAGGGCTGGCTCCAGCTGGCTCCAGCTGGGCACACAGTTCATGGATAGTGGCACGGTCAAGTCTGTATCGAAGTATTATATGGCGTTCTTCCATTGTCGACAGGTCCACCAGCGGTCGGTACACGCGAGGATTCGTCCTTCTCCTCGCAAGTCCCAGCGGACGGTGCCTAGGAAGGACAACATGGAGCACAGAGTCAGGCAAACCACAGGTACGTACAGACAGCTTGCACAGTTAAAGAATGGCAATGGGTTGAAAGGCGTGTATGTGTGGCAATGCAAGGCCTGTGTGTCGCAGTCAAAATTAAGCCATGTAGGCCCTTGAAATGGCGGCTGCCTGACCTGTGAAGTGGGACAATGGGATGTGAGGTCAATGCGCTGGCGGGGCACACCGTGGCGGTAGGCGGTCGAAGACCGCGGCGCAAAGCCGCATTGGTTAACATTGAACCCTATGGGTTTCAGGAGCCAATGACGATGTGCGCCGGCGGTCGCGGTACGCACCGCCGCGGTACGCACCGCCACGGGCGTGACCGCCATTTCCTAGTTGATTGATCACTCGAGACCTGATCATCCACAGGAGAGGACCTATACTGCAAGTGCTGCTGTGACCTCGGTCTGGAAGTGACAATGGCTGCTGCCCCTGCCTTCACGTCTGAAGAGTTGGAGAAGCTCGTGGATGGGGTCCTCCCCCAGTATGCGCTACTCTACGGTCCTCCAGACCAACAAGTGAGTACACCGGGTGCACATGGAATGGGCTATGCCTGTGTGGATTGGGGTGGATGTAAGTTGGTGGGGTGGGGGGCGAATGAGGAGTGCAACGCACGACAGATGAGAGCATGTGCCATATGGCAAAGTTGGTGGGGGGGGGGCAATCACATCTAACATGCAGGTCATTGATGATTTCCTCCTTCCCACCCTGTACATGTCAAATAGGTCAGCGCCCATCAGAAGATCGAGATTTGGCGTGCCATCGCCAAGGAAGTCCGGAACTTGGGGGTCCACAACAGACGGGGCACCCACTGCCGCAAGAGGTGGGAGGACATCCGCCGCGGAACAAGGAAGACCGCAGAAACACTGCTGGGGATGGCCTCCCAACCTAGGAGGGGTGCCAGTCGCACCATGACCCCCCTGATGTCCCGGATCCTGGCGGTGGCCTACCCTGAATTGGATGGGTGCTTTAAGACATCACAGCAGACACAAGGGGTGAGTATCAGCACATTCTCCTATCTTTCTGCGCAGTGGAGGCGTCTGGGTGGGGGAGGAGGGCTGTGCGTGACATTAGGCCAGGGCGCTTTCTGTAGTGTAGTCCTCTCCTTTAGGCATGGCCCTGTGCCCCCGGCCCCCACCTCTGTAGGGTGACAAGTACAGCCATTGATGGTCCAGCATCACCCATGTGCGCGTTTGACGTCTCTTGGCCTGTTGTCCTAGTCAGTAGTACTGAGTAGTGTACCCCGAATGCGCGGCTTAGTGCATGAGGCTCCTGTGTCTGTCCTCTCCGCCAACGGTGTTGACATTGCATGCACTCAACCTGGTCTTCTTTTTTCTCCCCCCACCCTTTCTCTTCATCTTCTTGTGCATGTGTGCATTAGCATCATCAGGCGGAGGAGATTTGGCATCGGAGCACGAGGGAGCTGCAGGACACAAGGCCCCGGTGGGCCCAGGAACAGACACCGAGGGCACCAGTGATCCGGAGGGCGAGGGGGGCACCACAACGGGGACCGGTGGTGACACCAGCGACTCAGACACGTCCTCGGATGGGAGCTCCCTAGCGGTGGCGGCAACATCCGGGCCCCCCGCCTCTACAGGTACAGCCGCCACCCTGCGCACCAGCACCGCCCTCCCAGCAGCCCCTCAGCCTACGCTCCGTGCCCGCTCGCCCAGGAAGGCGCGCGTCTCCTTCGCCCCAGGCACCTCAGCCCCTGCCCCTGTTGCCCCTGCTGCCCTCAGTGCGGAGCTCATTGACCTGGTGAGGACGCTCATTGTTGGGCAGACGACCCTTTTGAATGCCATCCAGGGTGTGCAAAGGGAGGTGCAACAGAGCAATGCGTACCTGGAGGGCATTCATTCGGGTCAGGCTGCCCATCAACGAGCGTTCACTGCTCTGGCCTCAGCACTGACGGCAGCCATTGTCCCTGTTTCCAGCCTCCCTCTACTTACTGCCTCCAGCCTGTCTCTGTCTCCTGTTCCTCAGCCTATCCCATCCACACCATCAGACCAGCCTGCACACACCTCAACACCCAAGAGCAGCTCATCCAGACACAAGCACCACAGATCCCACAAACACTCACCCAAGCAACACACAGATGCAGACATTCCAGCAGTCACAATCACCTCTGTGTCCCCCTCCTCCTCGTCTCCCTCCTCCCTCCCTGTGACGTCTACACTCACACCTGCATGCACCCCAACATCAGCCAGTGCTTCCATCACCACCTCACCCTCCAGTACAGTCCACACTCGTGCAGTCACCACCCCCACTGCCATTTACACGTCCCCTGTGTCCTCTCCCACTGTGTCTGTCACCCCCTCTTCCAAGACACACAAACGCAGGCAGACACCCACCCAACAGCCATCCACCTCACATCAGCCTACAGCACCAGCACCTTCACCCAATGACAGCACACCTGACTCTCCTACAACCACATCCTCTTCCTCCACTCTCATCACCACTTCTCCTACCCTTTACCTTGGACCTAAAAAGCTTTTCCTGGCTAATCTTAACCTCTTTCCCTCCGATGAGCTCCCCCCTCCATCTGCAAAGAGTCCCAAGAGCACCGCAGCCACCACCAGCCCAGCTTCGAGTGTCACTGTTGTGCATGGGTTCTGGAGTCCACCCTTTGCCAGCAATGACACATCGATCAGCAGCATGGAAACGTCCAGCTCTCCCCCCGGCAAGAGGACCCGCAAAAACAAGGGCCGCCGTGCGAGGACTGACAGGGCTGCCCCCAAGGAGCAATGTGCGGCCACTTCACCAGCCACACCATCTAGGGGAGGCAAGGGCCCGAGAGCCCCATCAAAGGAGCGGAAGGGCAGCAGGAGCGCGGAGAAGGTGGACCCCACATGTCACATCCCAGCTGGGAAGGAGGACACTAAAGAGGCCAGGAGTCCGTCCCCGAAGGGTCCAGAAACGTCACGGTCCGAGGGCGACTGAGCAGGGAGTGCAGCACAGGTCTGGCTCCCTTGACCTGCTGGATGAGCACCGCTGAAGAGGGCCCCCGGTGCAGAAGAGCACCGCTGAAGAGGGCCCGCCGTGCAGAAGAGCACCGCTGAACAGGGCCCGCGGTGCAGAAGAGCACCGCTGAACAGGGCCCCGCCGTGAAGATAGGCACCGCTGAACAGGGCCCGCCGTGCAGAAGAGCACCGCTGAACAGGGCCCGCCGTGCAGAAGAGCACCGCTGAACAGGGCCCCGCCGTGAAGATAGGCACCGCTGAACAGGGCCCGCCGTGCAGAAGAGCACCGCTGAACAGGGCCCGCGGTGCAGAAGAGCACCGCTGAACAGGGCCCCGCCGTGAAGATAGGCACCGCTGAACAGGGCCCACCGTGCAGAAGAGCACCGCGGAATAGGGCCCGCCGTGCAGAAGAGCACCGCTGAACAGGGCCCCGCCGTGAAGATAGGCATCGCTGAAGAGGGCCCGCCGTGCAGAAGAGCACCGCTGAACAGGGCCCGCCGTGCAGAAGAGCACCGCTGAACAGGGCCCGCGGTGCAGAAGAGCACCGCTGAACAGGGCCCGCCGTGAAGATAGGCACCGCTGAAGAGGGCCCCGCCATCTCAAGGACCGCTCCGCTGGGCCCTTCTTCTCAAGCACTGCTCCGCTGGGCCCTTCTTCTCAAGCACCGCTCCGCTGGGCCCTTCATCTCAAGCACCGCTCCGCTGGGCCCGCCGTCTCAAGCACCGCTCCGCTGGGCCCTTCATCTCAAGCACCGCTCCGCTGGGCACCGCCGTCTCAAGCACCACTCCGCTGGGCCCTTCATCTCAAGCACCGCTCCGCTGGGCCCTTCATCTCAAGCACCGCTCCGCTGGGCACCGCCGTCTCAAGCACCGCTCCGCTGGGCCCTTCATCTCAAGCACCGCTCCGCTGGGCACCGCCGTCTCAAGCACCTCTCCGCTGGGCCCTTCTTCTCAAGCACCGCTCCGCTGGGCACCGCCGTCTCAAGCACTGTTTATGGTTCACTGTGCCCACCATGCCTCCTCCGTGACCAGTGGAGACTGTCATCCACCTGATGGACTGTGTCTTTGCACTCCCCAGGATGGTACAGTGGGCAGCCCACCCACTGTAGAGACATTGAGAGACTGTGGCTTTGCTCTCCCCAGGATGGTACAGTGGGCAGCCCACCCACTGTAGAGACATTGAGAGACTGTGGCTTTGTAGAGACATTGAGAGACTGTGGCTTTGCTCTCCCCAGGATGGTACAGTGGGCAGCCCACCCACTGTAGAGACATTGAGAGACTGTGGCTTTGCACTCCCCAGGATGGTACAGTGGGCATGGTGGCTCCTCGTGGATCTGGCGTCGTGGACTCATGTGGCTGTGGTGCCCCCTTCCTTCCCTTCCCCCTGAGGTGCCTGTAGTTTTTACATCTGATGCCCCTGCAGTGTTCTCTCCAAAGGACTCAGGTCTCCTGTGTGGGCTTTGCCCTTGTTTCTCAAAACTTTGGCCCACGGACATGATGAATTCGTAGGATGTGCAGGACTTGTTACTTCAGTTATACACTGATGTGTACATCATTTGTTTTCTTGTAAATATCTTTCATGGTTGTACGATAATTTTCAGGAGCTTTTTGGTACATAAATATTTATTCCAAATTTGACTATGTCATAGCATTTTTCAGGGGTGTTTGGGTGGTGTCACTGTGACTTGTTGCTCTGCATTGGTGTGTACATAGTTGGGGGGGGGGGTCGCATATGTGTGTGGCCGTAACCTTTCGTCCTCCCCCTCCCGTGTGTCGTAGGTGCAGTACTCACCGTTGGCGTCTGCGCCGGACTTCGTACTCGTGGTAGATGAGAAGGTAGACGAGAGCAGGTAGGATGTTTAATTCGGGTTCCATGCTGTCCTCCTTCCTCCTGGAGTGCGTAGTGGTGTGCGTTTTCCCGTTCGTAGTCTGTTTCCGCTGTGTTTTTATCGGCGGTGCTCCCGCCCCGGAAAAGGTGGCGGATTGGTGAGTTGTGATAGTGTGGGCGGTACATTGTCTGCCGCCTGGCTGTTGGCGGTGACCGCCGCGCTGTTTGTTTGTACCGCCGTGGCGGTCGGAGTGTTAAAGTGGCTGTCTGTGTTGGCGGTTCCCGCCAGGGTCAGAATTCCATTTTTTTGACCGCCAGCCTGTTGGCGGGTTGGCCGCCGCTTTAACACCGACCACCAGGGTTAGAATCACCCCCATTGTGTTTTGTGGACTATCCTGTTGAGAGAAAAGTGGGGAAATACATAAACATACAACTTTTGCTATCATTTAATAAATATCTTTTGTCTTCCAATTGTACTACAGTTTGAAAAAAGGCCCTCAATCACATGATGGTAGGGAAAGCCCTAACTCACAATTGAACAAATAACTATTTCAAAACTCAGTGTTGTTAACACGTTTACCAAATGCATACACTTCCTTTATGAGCCGTTTTCCTTCATTAGACTATGTAAATTGTTGCATGTTTGGTCACAAGGGGGTGAGTACAGTGAGCATGACAACCATTGTTTTTGGCTGGCATGGGATCAAGGTGGTGGGTTTCAGTAAGTGGGTGCCCCGTAATGCCAGCTCAGACATTGCTGCATGGTCCAGCACAAGGTAAATGGGTGAATAGCAAAATCTTGTAGGCAATCCAGGTCAGGCAAGACTTAGTGGGTCCCAAGAGGGGTGCATTTGACGATGGTTCGGTCTCATCCCGCTGTGGTACCTAGCCAATGAATGCCAGTGTGATGCATAGTGCCTAATCGTGGTCCCTGTGTGTGATGGTAATGTGTGTGCCATCTGTGGTGTTCGTACGTTAATTGATCCAGTGCTCCCTTTCCCTCTCCCGCCTATTTTCTTCTATCATCCTGTCCATGTGAGCATTAGCATAATCTGGCGTAGGAGCAGGGGCACCGGTGACTGAGGGAGGTGCCTTCCACTGGACCCAGGAGACAGAGTCCACTGACGCCGAGGGGACCAGTGGACGCAGGGCAAGGGGAGTACCATGGTGGAGACAGGAGGTTACAAAACTGACTCTGATACCTCTTCTGATGGGGGCTCCTTGGTGGTGACAGACACCTCTGGAACCACCCCAGCTACAGGTATAGCCGCCACCCCCGTACGAGCACCGCAGTCCCAGTAGCCCCCCACTGAGTTGCCCATGACAACCGCCCCAGGCACCTCAGGACCTGCCCCAGTCAGCCCTGCTGCCCTCACTGAGGAGGCTATTGGCCTCCTGAGATCCATCTCTGTAGGGCAGTCAACCATAGTGAATGCCATCCAGGGGCTGGCATCACAGATGCAGCAAAGCAATGCGTTCCTGGAGGGCATCCACGGTGGCTTGATGGCCCTACAGAGAACGTTTCAGGCTCTGGCCTTCTCTCGGATAGCAGCCAGTGTCCCTGTTCCTACCGTCCCCCCTCCAACTACCACTTCCAAGTCCCAGGCTCCTGAACCCCAACCCATCACCAGGCACGCATAAAGACAAGCATGCACACAAAACATCAGACTAGAGTGACACAGTGAAAGACAGGCAGCACAGTTCAGGTCACAAGCACTCACACAAACAACAGACAGTTGCATACACAATCACATCCACTGCCTCCACTGTCTCCCTCTCCTCCTCCTCTTCCTCCTCCCTCACAGTCACATCCGCAGTCACACCTGCATGCACTGCATCAACGGCCACCACCACCACCATCACCACATCATGCAGCACACACACCTCACTTGCAGACACCTCCACAACATCTATCCACGCGTCCCCTTTGTCCTCTCCCACCATGTCTGCCCCTCCTTAGAGACATAAAGGCAGACACTCAGACTCCCAACAGCCATCCGTCTCACACATTCACACTGTCCATGCACCTGCACCCACGCCCAGCAGACAAACGCCTCCGACAACCACTCCCTCAACCTCCACTCCCATCCCTCCTCCCACATCCCACATCCCACCCCAACATACCTAAGAAGCTTTTCCTTGCCCATCTTGACCTCTTTCCTCCCTCTCCACCCCCACATCCAGTCCGTAAGGGCAGGGTCCCAACGACCCAGAACAGCACCTCAGCTAAACAGTCTGCCACTGCTCCCATCAAATCCTCAGCTGCTGGCACAAAGGGGCCCCAAAGTGTGATGCCACTCCTACTGTGAGCACACCTCCACCTCAGAAAGGGAGGACTAGGGTGGTGAAAACCAAGGGACAGGAGATTGGGACAGTGGAGGCACATCCTAGTCCTGGAGGCAAGAAAGGGAAAGTTCCCACTCCACCACCCAAGAAAGGGATAGTACCCACTCCACTATCCAAGAAAGTGAAGGTTCCCACTGTACCAGCAAAGGGAGGCAAGAGGCTCCCTCCACCATCAGTGGGTAAGGTGCCCTCACCTCCGTCAGAGGCAGCCAGGGTAACACCTCCACCAGCAGTGAACAAGGAGCCCTCACCTCCAGCAGAGGCAGCCAGGGTAACACCTCCACCAGCAGTGGGCAAGGAGCCCTCCCCTCCAGCAGAAGGCATGTAGGCGACCCACCAGGGACCAGTGTGCATGGAGCCCACTCCAGAATCAGTGGCCATGTTCTCCTCTTCAGAGACTGTGGCCTTGCACTCCCCACCAGGGACAAACGGGCTCGGAGCCCGCTCCAGAACCAGTGGGCAGTTCCACACCCCTCCCCTTCCCCCTGAGGTACCTGCCCATTTCAAACATGATGCCCGTGCACACTGGAGTCCGGAAAGTCAGGAGTCAAGTTTGGCCTTGGACTGTGCCCTGTGGCCATGTGGGCCTTTTAGACTTGCCATTGGCTCTTTCTGAACATTGATGGATGCTTTTATTTTCACATGGACAATATGGTGGCTGTTGGCATCAAATAACAGTGTCAGTTAAAGCTCAATGCAGACCTTCTTTTAATTAGATGTGGGTCCTGTGACATTGGTTTTACTCTGCAGCTGGTTGTGTGTATGGTGTGTGTGAATGGTGTGTGTTGTGCGTGTGTGTGTCACTCTCCTTTTCCTCCCTCCCTTGTGTGGCAGGCAGCTGTACTCATCATCATCATCCTCATGGGCGTTGGTGTTCCAGAAGGATCATGACATAGAAGAGCATCGGGAAGGCTTGAAATTCCGGTTCCATGGCGGAGGCAGAGTCCTTGGTGTACCTGTTGGTGAGCCTTTCGTTTTCTGTGTTCTGTTTCCGCCAGACTTTTGATGGCGATGGTTCCGCCCCAGAAATCCTGGCGGTTTGCAGTCTCATAATATGGTGGGCGGTACCTTGCCTTACACCTGGCTGTTGTTGGCTACCGCCGTGGTCTGTGGTGTTTACGCCCTGGCGGTTGGTGTGGTAGATTGGCTGTCTATGGGAGTTCTCACTGCCATGGTCATAATTTGGCGGTAATTACCGCAAGCCTGTTGGCGGTAATACCGCCACTTTAACAGTCACCTCCATGTCAAATGAGGGCCATAGTCTTCTATAGCCAGTCTGGAAACAAAGGAATCAGAATAAATTATTTTTTTATCTGTCAATAAAACATGTTGACTTTCTATTTCTGGCAATTTAAAATAATATGACTCAGCATTTTTTATATTGTGCCCAGAAAAACATGCAAACCTTTCAGTATAAGCTTTAAAACTGCCTACTGGTGGAGTTGGGCAGTGTTCCCATTGTGTGTATTAAAAAATGGGGTACTTGCTCTGTGATTGAAATAATGATCGTAGTAATTATAACAGAACATATCTCCATAATTTCCTTTAAATTGGTACACATCTTAATTTTCAAATACTGTATAATACTGTAGGTCAGACATCATAGCAGCAACAGTTTTCACATCTCAATCATCAGAAGAAACTCCAGGTGTAACTACATCATTCATAGAAAGTTTGAATACATATGGTATTTGAATGAACTCAGCAGGCCCATATATATCGAATAATACTTTATCCCAAACAATCCCATCAGGAATTGGTATGGATGTAATGTTCACTACAGATGAGTCTCTGCAAATTTTGTATGATGAAAAATGTGGTTTTAGGACCTCATCCACCAGTTTAACTGTAAGGATTTCAGGAAGGAAATGACCATGAATAAAAAAACAAAAGAAAACATTAACAAACCTAATCCAAAGGAGAAAGGCAAGTATAATCAATAAGTGCATAGATAATTACATGGACAAATGAAATAGTTAATTTTGAGCCAATGTTTCAGCTTATGTTCTCTTGACAGTTCTGTTGCAGTAGAGGCAGATGAGTCACTGAAAGTGTCATTAACGTAAACAAAATAACCAGAATTAGTTTATGTAAAAACCGGAACTGTGTTATGAAGAGGAGAACTTACAGAAGACTCCCTTAGTGGTTCATAGTAAACTATGCCATCCGTTTGTGTGGAATTTGTATTGAATTGCTCATTATTGCCAGTACTTATTGTAGAAGTAGTTGTTAGTGGAACCAATGAAAGTTCATTTTCCACCATCCCCAAGCTCAGAGCGGTATCAACGTTGCTGTTGAAGACTTGTAGGGGAAGATCCTGGTCTGTAGTGGGAGGGATTCGGGTACTACCCAGGAGTCCTCTACGGGCCAGATGTAGCAAAGGGTTTTACCCATTCTGTCCTCATGGGAAATGTGTTCATACATATGGCCCTAGGTCTGCTGTGCAGGATCAGCCACATGGTGTAACTTGACATTGTCAATGGAGACAAAGCAATATTCTTTAGAACCAGACTGTGGTGGTAGAATAACAGTTCTGGTACCGTGTATTCCCAAAACTGAAACCAGTGCACAATAAGAAGGACCAAACTCCTTTTTCACAGCAGTCTTCTAACACATTAAGGCCCAAAAAAAGTATGAATATGGGCCTAAATCCCCAAGTTTTGAAATCCAGAGGAGGCAGCATTGGCAGATGCATTGTCATCAAGGAACTGTGGTAAGTCCTGCAAGACAATGACATGTTCATTTACTTCAAAAGGTGTGTCTGCCACCTCCGAGACAGGACCCACAAGATTTGGAACATACATTTGAGTTCCAAACAGGCATTCATATGAAGTACGCCCCCCCAGGGACCTTCTGTGCAGATTGTTAAGTGGTCTCTGAACTATATACAGGTCTGTAAGCCAACTACGACCCGTGCCTATTACTCTAGCTGTTAAAGATTACTTTAAATCCTGGTTTTGTTGCTCCACAACAGTATTTCCCCCGGGATGAAATGGAGATGAGCAGTGCAGTTGGACCCCTAATAAAGCCATGGTGTCCCTGAAAGCCCTTGAGGCAAAAACAGGGCCCTGGTCCGTGCGCAAAGCCGCAACTGCATATATGCTGATAAAAACATGCAAATCTTTAATACCAGTTCAAGCATCAGCCGAGTGTATGGCCAAACCCATATAAATCTGGAGCATGAGTCAACAGTGACTAGGATGTATTTGTATGCACTATCTGGTGTCAGGGGACCACATTGGTCCAAGTACACACAATGTAAAGGTTTGTTGGAAATTAAGAGGGGTTGTAGTGAATCCTAGTTTGTTTTAATGGGATAACAAGAGTTAGCTTATCCTTTGGCTTGCAGACTCTTGCCCCCATCACCTAGTGACTTTTAACCTACTTAGCTTGCTCTGTCTTAGCCCATTTAATTATTTAATTCTTCTAAGATGGCTGCCTTGTTTATAGTTAGGCCACTTGTTATGATTTGCATTATCAGTGCCACCGCGTTAAGGCGTCAAGATCAAGTGACAAAGACAAACTAAAGATGTTCACACTTAGGGACTTTCCCTCTCTATGCTTTCGAGGGAATTGTTTATATTAATTGCCGCCCCAAGCATGCCTATTATCTATTGTTTGGGAACACACCTACGTCTTGGCACACTTTAGACAGATAATCAGAGGGATTCCGAACAGAGGGCATCGCCACCATCGCTGATATCGATGCTGCACATTGTCTTGATGCTGACCCAGTCTTCGTGTCCCTACGGAGTCTGAGATAGAGCCCTCATTCCAAGGTAACGAGGGTTGGGGGCTCCTCTCATGGACATGGCATTGGCAGATTAGGTTTAACATACCCAGCTCTCCTTTAGGTAGGAAGTTAGGCCTATCATGATAGGGTATTAGGACATATTACACACTTCATGTCTTTTCATGTTATTGTAAGATGGTGGGTATCTTTGTAATAATGACTTTTGTCTTTACAATTCTGTTTCTTGTACTGTTCATTATCTCATCATTGCAGCCCATGCAACTTATCGCAAATTGCAGTTGTGTTAAATAAAAACCATTGAAACTTCACTGCATCTTCGTTATTGCCCGTGTTTGGATGAGACATAATATATCTGTGAGAAAGGGGTAATCTCAGTTTAACCACAACACTCCCTGAGATGTTATACCCTTGAGTCCATGCGTAAAGGCTGCCACAAATCACCTTTTACTATTTGGGTTTTTGGTGAGGTGCTGCTAGTGAGCCGGAAGGGTTAGGACGACTGCTGTGACTTGTTGTAGGATAGGCATAGTTGCCTAGAAACATAAGTACTGTCATCCTTAAAACAGCAGCCTTGCATAGAGCAAGAGTCCAAACTACGACAGGGTCCTGCGGTGGGCGTTTGATGGTGGATCCTTTAATTTGCTGGCAGATGTCACAACAAAGGACACATAGCTTGGTCTGTTTGTAAAGACCTGGCCATCAATAGCGTGTTTGTAATATTGAAATTGTAGCTGCCACACCAGCATAAGCAGAAGCAACTTCCTAAAGCGCTGCATTTATTAATTCAGGTCTTAGGTCTTTATTGGGAATCACATGAACTCCCACACCTGGTATTGTTACTTGTGCATCAAATATGCCTGCCATCCGGTAGGAATATTTAGCAGGATATGCTTTAGGTAAGGGTGTGTCATCAGCTGAAGCTTTCACGACTGCCTGTGTTTCATCATCTACTTTTCATTTAGAACAAGCTACTGCAGCAACAGAAGCCAGAGCTAACACTGAATTGGCTGCCTCATCAGCCAAAGTGTTGCCTTCAACGTGTATTTCGACAAGCTGATGTCCTAGTGTATGTTTAGCATGGACTTTAGGTAGCATTTCTTTCAGCTCCTCTACTTTCCCCCACAGAAGTATGTTTTTAATGGTGTTGCCTTTTGAATCTCTGAACCCATTTTGGCGCCAGTAATGCAGACATTCATTGAAGGAGAGGACACAATAATACGAATCACAAACAATCAATGACATCTGCTCAGGATCCATATATTCCATTGCCGTCACCAGAGCCATGAGCTCCGCAAGTTGTGCAGTGCAATCTCCTAGAGTCTGTATGTAACTATTTTGTGGATGGAACTTGTCATCCATCATGTACCCACTCATGACTGCGCAAGCAGTGGAGTACTGATGTTTGGTGCCTATTGCTGGTTGGGCTGAACGATCATTGTACATGTTTGTCTGATATTATTCTATAGGCAATGTATTTGCTGCAACTGGATACTCAAGTTCATATTGTAAGAATTCTTGGGTCTGTAATTTGGAGTCAAAAACATAATCAACATCATTGGCTGTCAGAGACTTTGCCTATTGGATCCAATGTGGATGTAATGCTTTAGCATTCGGAACACTAACTTTGGTAACAACCTCAAAGGCTGGAGTAGGGGATGTGACAATAATGCGCTTCCCTGGGCCAGAGGTCTCTCTTTAAGGACCGCCATCTGGTCAGCAGTTAGGATCTTTTTCAGTGGGAGAAAAGCGGTGTTCAGCTGTGGAGTATAAGTGTGATTTGTATGCAATCTGGACGGTCTCACCCTCATTGAATGTCACATAGGTGAAACCAATGGCACCAGCAATTTCTCTGATGACCAAATGATTTTACTGTCTCATGTATGTAAATGTTTTTCTCTTCAAGCATTTCTTTTTGCAAAGCTTGTAGAATGCGTGTGTGTTCAACTGTCCAGAATTTACTGGTAAATTCAGGATGTATTAAGTCATACAATGGTTTAATGCATTGTGCATAATCTTGAATATAAGTTCTGCCAAAGTTTAAAAAGCCCAACACTGACTGGAGTTTTTTTTATTGTGTTTGGTGTTTGTAGTTGTGCACATTTTTCAAAAAATTGAGGCGCAAGGGTCTTACCTTCATCTGACAGTTAGTATCCCAGAAATAGGACACTAAGGAAGGCTATTTTCATTTTTATTTAAGTTTAACTTGTAGATGATTTAGGCAAACCCTACAACAATGTAGGCTACCCATTTTAAATATTGCATGATGTCATAGTCTGTGAGATAAATGTTATCCATATATGACAATGCCTCAGTGTCAATGCCATGTAGGATAGATGTTACACAAGCTGAGAACTGTCGTGGGTGGTTCTTATATCCTTGTGGAATTTTTTCTGAGTTCCAAGAGCACTAAAACTTGTTAAGTCCCTACTTTTAGGTGCTATGTTTTGGTAGACAAACCCTTTGGATATATCCAGGGCCGTCTTGTATGTTTTACACCCTATATTGTTCATGAGTGCTGTGCTATGTACATTTTGTATAACAAATGTTTTTGGCTGACTGTTTAAATGTCTGCAGTCTAAGACTATTCTATATGAATGGTCGGGTTTAGCGACTGGAAATAATGGATTATTCATAGATGAGTCTGAGGGCTCAATGACACCCTGGTACTCTAATTGATTAAGGATTTCCCTCACAGGTGCTTTTGCATTATACTTTATTGGGTGTTGAGGTTGGGATTTTATTGGTATTACATGGTAGGGGAATCTTTGTTTCACCCTTCAGGATTGAGATATAACTGCCCAATCAATTGCGTACATTTCAACAAGCTTTCTGGGAACAAAGGGCGAGAAGGACTTTTCAATAACGTCCTCCCCTAAGGGAGATCGTGGACAAATTCTGGTGGCCAATCTTTTTCAGCCAGCAAAATATCCTAAATAGAAATGATGTCCCAAAAGATGTCATCTATCATATGTTCAATGTCTCCCTTCTGATTAAATTGTTACTTTATACATCCTGTCGGGTGTGAAGAGACTCATGCCTGCAGTCTCAACTTGCAAGAAATCATCAGTTTTTTCACCACCAGATGCTCTTCAAGATCTTGGCAAACTATTGTGACCTTTGCTGCACTGTCAAGCAATGCCAGTGCCCACTTTGTGTTCTTCAGTAAAGCCATCTTCCTGAGTGGCATGTCGGACTGTAACTGCTGCCACTTTTTTCTTTTTAAATTGGGGTTTTTGTTGGGGAAGTATCTCTTCTTTTTAAACAGAAACTTCAGACAAGCGTTGTGAGTTCTTCCTTGGTTTCACATACTCAGTTCACTGCTATGACCACCCACCTCTTTTACTGTGTTTCTCCAGTGAGCCCTGAAAGTAACAAGATTGGTGAGCATCAGTATATTGATATCTGCCAGCCGTTTTGATCCTATCCCTGTTTCTAAGGCTATACCTGTTCTGTGGGGTCTCTGTGTGTGGAGATTCTCCCCTTTCTTTACTAGGTGTTTTTTAGAACCGTCAGGCGCATGCTTGGTAGTGTCTTTGTTAGATCTACCTGGAAATTGTGGTTTAGTTGGTCTGGCCCCCAGACTATCTCAACCAATACTAGGTTAGGTCTCTTCAATAATCTTAGGACGCTCATGTGCTTGATCCTGTGCAGGAACATCCCAGAGCCGCACGCACACTGCTAGTGCAACTGCTTCCCCTTTAAGGTTACTTAATATAATTAAAGAGACCGTGGCAAAATTGACCATTAATTGCATCCCCAAATCCAGGGTCGGGGCAGCTCTGTACTCATCTTGAATTTGTTTTAACACCTCCGGAAGATTGGCAAGTGTTGGTGTACCTTGTGCGGTAGTATAGAGCGTGGCAAATACCGTGCCCCATGTAGTTAACAATTGTGGGAACCATCCCGAATGGCACGCACATAATGAGATTTCTATGTTTATCCTAAGGTCCCGTATGGGGAAAAACTGCTCCGAGCGCATTTATTTTGTGAGCCAACCAAAACAGAATTTCCTCCCGCTTGACGGGTACCTTACCCATGATCAAATGTACAGTAGCAGGGTTAATGCATGGCATTACTGCATGTGGTTGTACTGGGGCAGCACATTTTGGGTTAGTATTTAATGTTTGCAAAACAAACTGTTCTAACAGTCTGTATATTGTAGTGAGCTCTATGTATAGGCGGCGAACCTCAGCTACCGCTAACGTTTCTGCATCAGGGTGTGCTTTATGTGTGGCCAATAAAGGCCAGGTCGGGCCATCATTGCTTAGAGGACCTAACCTAACGTGTAATATTGTATGTGGTAGGGCGCCATAAAGCCAGTTATTATGGTCTTGATAAGATAAAGGTATTTCTGAATATGCATCAGCTCTGTATGGCGCTGGTGTATTTGCAGGTGTATAGTGATGAAATGTATTTTTGCACCCATCTGCTGCTAGGAAGGTGGCCTATGAATAACATATTTCTGTTCTATAGGCTGAATGAGCCTCAACAACAAATGTGACTGGACACCCATGGGCTGTTAGGCCATTTGCCAAAAACTGTGCTGTAGGAGAGGTTGCATATCTACTGCAATTGCTACCTCTTGTAAGCTTGCCATATTAATGGTAGATGTATGTTCAGAGACAAGGACACCAAGTGGGGATTGGTCCTTTTTAGGTTCAAGCTTGAACAACCTACAGCTCAAGATAGTTACTACCTATTTAGCTGAGAAGGAGTCCTCAATACCATGGATGTCTCTGTATACAATATTGAGGTGTCTTTAACCTTTAGTGGGACAGAGATACTTAGGAGGATCTGAATATTAGTGGCTGACCAAACGTTGGCTGCGCCATGTCGCCTAGGTTTGCATTATGCTAATGAGGCTACTGGATTTTGGAGGCAGAATCACATGGATTGTGGATACTAAATATGATTCCACACCACATGATGCCAGTCGGCCTAATCCAGGTTTTCCAGCTAACTAGCAGTGTCTAATATCTGGTCGAGATGATTGCGGCAACAGGGCGCATGACAAGAATGACTCCTCAGGGGATCATGGTCAATCAGATCTCATTCCTTTGTCTCAGTTACCAAAGTCTCATTTAGGCAAAGACAACAAGGCAGAATATAATTCAATAAGGATTTATTGAAGTAACTGCATCTTAGATAAAAAAGCATGTATTGTAATAAATAGGATGATAAAACATAATAAAAATAAGTAAGTGACTAAAAGAGTAAAACACAAAAACAGTCCTACCATACTGTCACTACGAGTGAGCTACATTTCTCCTGTCTACACTATGTTTGAGCACAGGGTAATAAGCCCAATCTGCTCTTCGGGTTTCCCCCCAAGAGTATATCATCCCTCATTCCTAGAGGAAGAAGCCTATGGTTTAGAGAGAGACACCGTCCCCATGTGGATCAGGGATTCGGCATCTAAGCAAGTAGCTGTAGCGAAGCAATCTGCAATTAGCATACAGTCGTGGTCATCTGGCTGGACTCTCCCTCTTCCGTGTTTGGGACAAATAGGTGTTTTTATAATAAAACAGTTGACATTTTAAGAAATGGTCCCCAAGTATGAGTTTTTTAAATGGATATTTCTTCTCTTTGTAGCCAAGTATATAATATGAACTGTGTACTCAGCTTGACCAGATGACTTAGATAAGAAACAGACATGCACAACAGGTGGAGAAACATTTAAGTGCTGCATGCATATATTTTATCCACTGCATGGTTCTCTGTGTTTTCAGTTCATGCAAGCTGTCTGTGTGCATGATCTTGAGTTTGGATATGTCCATCTAACCAATCTGTTTTTCTGTGGAACAAATAGGCCTTCAATCTGTTGGACCAGTTTGAAAGCCAGTTATCCCTTGCATGCACTGGCTCAATTATCCACTCTGACCTATTTATGCAACATCATCAACATTGGGTTTAGACCCCGTCTTTCAGATTATCCTCAATGTATCAGCTTGACGTGTTCGCACCGAGTTAAGAGAACTAACTTTCCAAACATTTTGAGAGGGAGAAACCAATCACAAAAGTTTTCGCCCACTGTACACATTCCTTAAGAAGAAAGTGTGGCTTGCGTACTAAGCCAGAAAAATTCCAAGATACTTTAAAAGTTCTTTGCCAAAAGGCTATGAAAGCTATTGTTTTTTGTTCTTTTTATTTTAAAAAACTTTGCTGGAAAATTCATCATTTTATTCCATTGCTTGTTAAAAAAGATTTGCATGGGAAATGGTGACCACCCTCCTAAAAAATGCAGTGGTCCTTTAAGTAAACCCCAATGTGGCCCCCCTCCACACAGCCCAGCCCCACCACTCTCAAACTTCACCAGCTGCCACTGGCTCTCAGTCCTTCCATTCTCCTCCTCCAGATTCTGAGTAACTCTGTCCCAGTCCCAAGCAAGCTAGACCTGTGAAGTGTACTGCTGCTGAAGAACAAATGGAGAAACAGAAATAAAGTATTTTGTGTAGATTTATGTTTGGTAACTAAAGTGACTGGTCTGTTTTGTGGGCCCTGCAGGTAAATTTCACTAAGTTTGAAACGCCAATCACTATCAGGAAAAAATGATTATCCATCAGCCCCCAAACATTGCAAATCATCAGGAACAAGTTTATACATTTGTTGAACTCCCTCCCTCATTGTCAGCCACCACATACATCAGTCATCGCTCGTAAATTTAGTTACTCAAAATATCACCACTCATTGGTGCAATAGTTACATTGTAGTTACCTCTTCAAATCCAAGCACAGAGGATGAACAAAATATCTCCTCTTTGATGGTATCAACATATTGGAATTTGGCATTGGCACTGGCAGTCTTTTAGGGCAACCCTGCTAGATGATATAACAAAATAGGATATGCAATGGCACATGAGGGAGTTGGAGCATTGACTCCAATGAGCTGAAGGGTAGTGGTGGCTTCTTCACTGCACATGGGTCCAACTCCAGTCCTGGCTAATATGTAGCTATAAAATGGTGGGGCAGCAGAAATCCAACACAAACATAATGTTCCACTAGCATTTATGTTTTTGCAAAGAAAGAAAGAAAAAATAATTTAAAAGAGAAATAATTAAAACAATCTATGGTTGCACTAGCATACTCAGCCTGGGAAGGCGAGTTCATCCTCAAACTCTGATGGTTCTTCCATAAGTTGGTCAGCTAACACCCTTTATTCTGATCAATCATCCTCTTCCTTCTCCTTTAGTGTTTCATGAACAACCTAATCAGGTGGTATAAAATGCTGGTTCATTTTGATCATGGCCAATCTCTCAACGTTTTGAGGAGAGAGACTGGCCTTTCTCACTGTAACAACTGCACCAACTGCACTGAACACATGTTCAGCAGACACCCTGACTACAGCAAAAGCTAGAAACGTTATTGCCAGCCTGCTGAGCTGTGGCCATTGGCGCATCTTCCCATACCAATACACCAATGGGTTTTGATCCTAATACACCTCTTTCTGGTCATCCAGATACTTCCAGAACATATTTGAATGTCATTGATGCTGCCACTTTCTTGACCACTTTTTCCTTCACCTCTGCACTGGACTTAAGACCTGCCACTTGAAACCATGCCAATGCAGAGGTTAGGTCTGCTTCTTCTGTTGCTGTTGTCGCTGGTTTTCTTGTTGGTGGGGTTGGGACAAGAGACAAGACTCCCATCTCTGGAAGTTGAATCAAAATAATTATGCTCATTTCGATAGCGAGCAAGTTTCTTGTGGATTTTTCCTCCATTTGTATTTCTTAAGGTTCAAGCCCACAGACGTCTTGGACATGTGTATGCACATTAAAACTTACACACATTTACAAAGTGAAATAATACATAACAAGCTGAAAGAAACATTGCACACTTGTTAAGCATGCACCAGGCATACTTAGTATCTTATTTAGAGTTTGGCAGAGGCTGACACAACTGGTAAAAAACAATGTCTGTTTTATCCTCTGCTATAACTTACCCTTCACCATATCTAAAGTCTGAAAAATTAACAACAGAATCTCAGTTTTCTGTCTAAAATGTCCATCACATGCTTTCTATCCTGTTGACATTATTTTAGTGCCTAATTTGGACCAAGATTACAGTGCTTGGCACCGACATTTCATTGTCAGCTCCATCACTTTTTATGACAGGCAGCTAAATGGTGGCAATGTTTGTCTACAACAATCAATCATGTATTTGTAGAGCACGATTTGTCACCCACGGGGGTATCCAGATGCTGAAAATGGTCCTATTCGAAAAACCTGTTTTTCATCCTTCCTTGAAGTCTCTGAGTGAAGAGGTGATGTGGAGGTGGAGGGTGAGGGAGCTCAAGTCCTTGGTGGCAAAGACGGAGAAGGAGTGTACTCCGGTGCAGCAGCCACAGGTGTGAGGGATCTGTGCTTGGTGTGTGGAGCGGAGGTTCCTGCTGGAGCAGTGGAAGTGCAGGTGCTGGTTCAGGTAGATGGGTCCTTGGTCATGGAGGGCTTTGGAGGCGTGGGTGAAGAGCTTGAAGTGGCATCACTTCTGGACCAGGGAGCTAGTGGAGCCCTTTCAGGTGCTAGGAGATGTGGGCTCTCTTGGACAAATCGAGAATCAGTCTGGCTGCAGCGTTCTGTATTGTTTGGAGCCTGTGCATGAGTTCGGTGGAGGTGCCAGCATAGAGTGTGTTGCCATAGTCAAGCTGGCTGGGATGAGAGCGCGAGTAACTGTCGTTCATGTGATGATGGGCTGCAGAGCATGTGGAAGCAGGCTGAGGCTACAGAGTTGACCTGACTTCTCATGGACAGCTCACTGTCTAAATGATGCCGAGGTTGCAGGCGTGGTCTTTATGGCATTGGGCTAGGGCAGAGATCTGCCAGACACCAGGAATCTTTCCAGAGGGCAGAGTGTTTGCCAAAGATGAGAACTTCTGTCTTCGTTGTGTTCAACTTTAGCCAGTTATCCTTCATCCCTGCTGCCATGCTTTTCAAGGAGTTGTGAAAATTCTTCTTGGTTGCAGTAGGGTCATGAGAGAGTGGTAGGGCAAGTGATAGGACGAGCTAGGTGTAGTTGGCGTAGGAGATAATATTGATGTACGATCTGACGATGTCGGTGAGAGGCGTCATATACATACAGTTGTTAATTCATTCATTGAACATTAAAATTACTATTATCTTTCGTCCAAGCCATTCCTATAGCTTTAGGTGGATAGAATAGTCAGAATTGTCACACTTCCTTGAGTGTGAAGGGAAGTAATTCAGGACTAGTTTGTGACAATGTGGGAGACAAACCAGCAAAATACCTCTAAAATGTCTGTCATATTTACAGAACATATTCAGTCGGCAGATTCCTGGTGGGCCATACACATGCAATAGTGCCAACCCACAAAACAATCAACAAAAGCTGGTGTCGCTAGCTCTGAACATGCATCTTCAACTGCTTGTGAACCTTGTGGCATCGGCTGTGCAAAACCAAATCTAACTAGACACACCACGTAACATGTATACATTAAAAAAAAATGCTTTTTAAGACAAACATCTACAAAAGTTTCTCATGAATGTAAATGGTTGTCTCCGAACAACATAGCCATTAAATGGCACAGAAATGTCCCAGCATGTTAAGACACTCTTTGACCCACTTACATGCTGACCCCACAATCCCTCATCAAAACATTATTGTAGCCATGTTATGCCTAGATATTGCAATCTCGTTCAAAAAAAGATTATGGAAATGTGAAAAATTTGCTCTCCCAACATTTTTATCACAATAATACACCCAAATGTTTCCTGTAGTCTTTTGTCACACGTAAAAAAAAATGTAACACAACATGCATTCAAATGTCCACTACAGTATGCTCATCTCATTACAGGTAAAGAAGTGAACCACAACATTCAAGAATACCATACACAACAGATGTCAGCCCTTAACTAGCATCTGGTTACAAGTGTACTGGGACTAGCAGTACAAATTTCATGAACAGACTAACAATACAACTATTCACCATACTGGTAACCAGTGTTTAATTTGTGCCTGTGGTTGCAGGTTGGGCCCACCAACACTCTTTTTGGTGACAGACACTTATTGTTCCTAAACAGATTTTATCTAGCGCAAGATAGTGAAAATTACAAAAGGGTAAAGGAGGAAAATAATGCAGGAAAACAGTGACAAATCAAAGAAAGCAGGAACCTATAAGCAGAAGAAAAAAGGACAGGGAGCATGAAAAAGCATTGGTATTTAGCAACCTGTCGTTTGATAGCACTGGCCATGGGTTTCTGAGCAAAATGTTGGGCCTCAAACGTATTCTTTTATAAATTGAGTATTTCCGGTAATCAATGGACCTGAAATCTTTGGTTTGTTTCCTATTTCATATTAGTATTAGAATAATTTTCAAATCACAAATGGAATAGTAGAGTGCCTTTATCCCAGCCCCAAGGCTAGAAGTACATCATAGCTCAGTGTTATTAATGTTTCAATGTATATTATACCACAAAATAATATAAAAACATAAAGAACTCATTATTTTAAATTAAATTCCAAGTGTCTGTATTCAAACAGGATCAAAACACCAGCATTTTGAGTTGTTAGATGTCACTAAAATGTGGTGCCCACCTTGAACTGGAGAATGCTATTTTTTTAAAATATATATATTTAATTATTTCCAACACATATAATCAGTTACCGATTCAAGTATCAAAAACTGGATCAGTGCATTCCATTCTCCAAAGGTCAACAGCGCAGTTAATTGCTGATTCATTGTACAAACGTTCCAAGGGTAGCAAGCGATACACTCATGAAGTGAAATAGTTACACGGTACATTACAATATCATGCATCATGCGTCACCTCCGGCTGCCTGCATGGTTTGTATGGGTCTATTCTGTTACACATCTCACCCCTCAACTCGTTATTACGTCCCATTACAAGCGTGGAGTCCATTACGGCTTATCCCTTACGCTGCTGTACACATAGGGGGATTCAAGCGACTGGATACAAACAATCTTTTGTTGACATTCTGGGAAGCTCATCATCAGCACATTTCCATATACAAAGGCCCCTCCCAGCTGCCTGGTACTCCCGTCTTGCATGGGAACTCCAAACGTGATACCTTGCAGGTGTGGTTACCATATTTCCTTAATTCACAGCGGGCGCTCATCATTCTTAATTTCCAGTCGAGTGACAAGTGTTTCCCAAGTATCATACCTCGTGTGCGCCTGTCAGTTTGTGGAAAAAGCTCCTGGGCACAAATATGGCCAAAGCAGCAAAATAGTAAAGGAACCGTGGGAGCACCAGCATGTTTGCTACTGGACTCCCAGGTATTTAAATGTGTCATAATACCACTTTAGCCTCCCCACAGAAGAATTTTCTCTCACCCTCGCAGGCAGATCATTCAAAGGGAACAAACAGAATTTAGACCCGTCAACCCTCAACCCCGAAATCTCTCCATATTCATCCAACAGGGACATCGCTGCAGGCAGCGTTGTCCAACCATTCTCCAGGTAAATCAATGCGTCATCACCATACAATGAGATATTATGGTGCGTCCCCATTCGGCGTATCCCGCACTGCTTGGCCAATGCACGCAACCGGACCGCCAGCGGCTCCAATGCGATGGCAAACAACAAAGGCAATAGGGGGCATCCCAGTCTAGTTCCTCTACCAATGGGGAAACTGTCTGATATTACTCCTCCCGTTTTTACCCTAGCCGTAGGCTCAGCGTGTAAGGTCTGTACCCAATGTATGAAGCCCTGTCCAAACCCCTACCATGCATTGTGGCAAATAGAAAATCCCAGCCTAAAGTGTCGAATGCCTTCTCAATGTCCAATGACATTACCACATTTTCATATGCCTCAGATGGAGTGTCACCAATAATACTTAAGAGTCTACGGATATTCAGGAACGTATTACGCCTTCGCATGAAGCCATTCTGATCTTCATGGACTAAGGTGTGTATTACAGGGGCGAGTCTGTTTGCCAACAGTTTACCCAGAATTTTGCAGTCTAGGTTAAGAAGAGACAATGGCCAGTAGGACCTCACGTCCATAGGATCATGGCATTGCTTGGGAAGGACCACAATCAGCACCTCTCTCTGAGACAATGGGAGTTTCCTACGGGTCCATGCCTCCTTAAACACTGATAACAATTGCTGCAACAAGTGCTGCACATAAGTGGCATAGTACTCTATCGGCAAGCCATCCACCCCGGGGTCTTATTGTGGCCTATATGTGCTTTGGCTACGCCGATTTCCTCTATTTTAAGGGGTTTGTCCAGTGCTGCCATATCCATGGCCGACAACTATCGGAAAAGGCGCTCCGCTAAGGAAGGCCTCTAATTGCAGAATATCGCATGTCGCGTGCCCACAGTACAGCCCCATATAGAATTCCTTGAAAGCATTATTAATTGCTTCCTATGAAGTGGCCAAAGTTCCATCATCTAGACGTACAGCCCCAATAGGGATGTGTTGCTGGTGCTCCCGCAGCAGCCATGACAGCAATCTCCCCTCCACCTGTAGGCACATGAGGTGATAATTATGATTGTGTTGACGAAGGCTTTGATCCGCCTCCTCATACAACTCTCGCTTAGCACTAAGGGATTAGAGCGACACCCTATTTTGTGCAACTGCCACCTCCAGGGCCCACATATAATTTTCCTGGGTGACAACCTCAATGTGCAGTGATCGACGCGCTCCCCAGGGGGCCGAAAGACAATGTCCCCTCACCACGACTTTGTGTGCATCCCACTCTATAGCCAGCCCTCAATTTCGTGGACCCCTTGTTTAAGTCCCAATACTGCTTAATACAGGTGTTTTATTCTTCTCTAAAGGGATGGTCCAACAATGCCTTCTTCTGTAGACGCCAAGTAGGAATTGTGGAGCGCTTTCTACCCCACTTGAAAGTCAGCAACAATGGGGAGTGATCAGACAATGTCCTGGCCAGGTACCCCAAATCTTTAATCAAGGAGCACACAGCCAGAGTTCCCCACAACAAGTATATTCTAGTGTTTAGTTTGTGAAGTGAGGAGTAAATTGAGTACTCCCTATGCGTCAGATGACCTATACGTCCCCATATCATGGATCCCAATGTCACCGGCCTAGGCTGCCAACAATTTAGAATTACGTCTGCTCATTGCACCCTGTGGGGGCAATGCAGAGCAGTCCAACAGTACATCTGGGACACAATTAAAGTCCCCACCCCAGATGGCAGGTACAGCAGGGTCAGTTAGCAGTGCGGGGGTCAGCGTCTGGAGGAATTCAGTTAACACGCTACTGGGGGCATAGACCCCTACTACAGTAAATGGTCTACCATCAAGCTGTCCTTCTGACACTATGTATCTGCCCCCCTCATCAATATTGTGTGCATGCTGAATGTAAGGTACCCCTGGAGCTATCCACACCAATACTCCCCTCGCATATGCTGAGAAAGTCGTATCATAGATCTGTGCTCGCCAGCGTTTCCTTAGAGCCTGCAAGTCACCCCCCAGCAAGATTGTTTCCTGCAGTATAGCAAAGTGCACTCCCTGACACTTGAGTGTGTCTACGATGTCTCTTACCCAGTGCATCATTCCCGTGCACATTCCATGTTATGATGTTATACTCCTGCATAATGCATGGCTTGCGGGAACCTGTAGCATGATAAGCAATGCATTTACGCTTGCTGTGCCCAGGGACTAACCCCCAGTGAGAATATATAACTACAGTTTTGGAGAAAGCATCTGTCTAGCAATTCTGGGAACATGCATTGTGGTCCAGCTGAACATGTTAAACGTAACCCACCACCCCCCCAACAACACCCTCAACCCCCAAAAACGGTGACGCATATATGCCTCTCTGAGCACCACCAATAAGAACAAAAAATGAAACATGCATTGAGTACCAAAAAACTTTGTCCATATAGATACCATCAAGGGGAGCATGGTAACTATACATGGAAGCCCTTTTAGGGGCCCCCATTGTTGGATAAAAAATGTTCATATTAGCGCTTCCAACAGCCACAGCCACACTGCCATGAGGACTCTCTGACTCCATGGACCAAGAGGGGGTCATCACTAATACATTTAGCCAAAGTCAGCACAGCGCCGGGAACTCCAACCATAGGCCAACCAAGTGTCAGTCCTAATCGCAAATCTTGTAGCCTCAGAACCCAATGCCCATATCATCACACCACAAAGGATATCAGAATCCCATTGTGAAGCACCAGCAGGTAGAAAGAGGACTATCCAGGTATCACAACTCATCTGCAGTCCTGGGTGTAATCGCCTGACCCTTCAAAACATCCATGACGGTCGAGTCAGATCCACCAGAGTCCGAATCCGTTTGCCCACCTGAGGCGGTCCAAAGCGTAGTGAAAGAATTATGAGTGTGCAATGACGCATCTCTCAGCACCTTTGCCTTTTCTGCAGCCGCATGTGTTTTCGTGGGTTGCGCTTTTGATTTTCTCCTAGGTCTCCTGTGAGCCGGCGATCCGCATCTTCCTCCAATGGCTGGGCAATACCTTTGGCGTGAATCCACGTCCAAGCATCAACTGGTGTGGTGAAGACATGAATGCAGTCATCCGCGATTACCCGGAGCTTAGCAGGGAACATCAGGGCATATTCAATTTTATGCTCACAGAGACACCGTTTTACCTTCATGTAGGAATAGCACTGGTGCTGCACCTCTGCTGTGAAGTCCGGATAGGCCGTGATAGAGGTCCCCTTGTGTCGTATCAGGCCTTTGTTTGAAAAGTATTGTAATATCGCATCACAAACTCTGTAGTTGAGAAAACGTGCGATCAGCGGGCGAGGTGGTAGTCCCAGAGCTGGTTGCCCACCCGGAACTCGGTGTGCTCTCTCCACAGAGAAGAACTGTGGTGATGTACCATTCAGCACCTCTTTAGTTAGCCATTGCTCCAGGAACAATTCCGAGTTGTGCCCCTCCACTCTTTCCAGAAACCCCAGGAACCGGACATTGTTTCGACAATATCTTCCTTCAGCATCCTCCACACATCTCTGGAGGGCTTTCACATCCATGTCCAATTGCTGAATTTGCCTCTGATTTTCAGAGACCAAGGGATCTATGACACCTAGAGTGCTCTCTGCCACTCCAACCCTCTCCACGAGGCTGCTATGGTCCACTCTGAGTAGATTAAGGTCCTAGGAGACCGTGTCTATTCTGTTTTCAAGAGATAGTTTAGTGTCCATGATCGCCTGGAGAATCTTCTCAAATTGGTCCAAATGGGATTACAACGTACTTCCTAAAGAGCGCAAACTCAGCACCTCCAGGGGTGCCTCAGGAAGAACTGCAAGACCAGGTTGCTCCTGGGCCTTGGGTGTTTTAGATTTCCCAATCATACTGTCTGAGCAGACTGTCACTCCTATAGATTGAGCTGCCTGCACCCCGTGTATTTTCCTCTCGACCACCATGTCAAGGGGGCAACTGGACTCACTGCTGGTAGATAATTCAAGATCCCCCCGGTAGTAAGGTAAGTATCTTCAAGTGAACATGAACATCCTGGAAAACCAGTGCCATCACCGGCCCCGGGAACTGCAACCACCTAAGCAAGCAACAATCAAGCACTGGCCTGGTAATTTTGTCAATAATATATCCGTAGTGAGCTTGCGATTCACACTGTTTGCAGCACTCAGTTCACCCCTCAGATAGCCAAGGGTATTTGTCTTGCTGTGAACAACACTCCTGGGCCCTTGCCACCTCTGTGATTGTCCCTGCCACCACTGACCCATTCCAACCACGTGCACTTTGTGTTCACAGTTCCTTGGTCCTTCGTAGGGTGTCGCCCCTTACCTCCTGGGCACAAAATGCCATGAGGGTAAGTTCCAGGGTCCAGTCAACACATCAGTACTGCAGAGCAGGGGATCACAGGCAAGAGGAGGGAGGAGAGCTGGCCCCGCTATCAATGCGTCCGCTCAGGGCGCTCAGCAGTCCCAGCGGCCGCAGGGCGCACTACCCTGCGCATGCGGTCTGCGTCTTCTATTGCGCGGGCACCACAGTGCTCGGGGAGTGAAAAGCACACAGGGAGGTGCGATCCCTCCTGCCCACCCCGTATCTTCCTCCTCCAGCGCCTCTTCTCTGTGGTGTCCATCTTCAGTGTGGCTCAACTCACCGCCCCACCACGCCCTTGTCACTCGAGCCTCAGGCCCCGGCTCCAGGGAAGGCCTCACCCACCTCAGCAGCTGCAGACACTGGGCTGCCCACTCCTCACAGTGCCAGCCACTCCAGGCACCTCCGAGGCACCTCCGCCACCAGTTATGCCATGTGGCTGGTGCTGCAGAAGCGCCAAACAGGATATTTACACGGGCCCGAAGCCGAGCCTGATTTTAAGCGGCCGCCATTGTATCCCATCTACTCTGTGACATTCACAATTGCATAATGTGCCCTCCCAGGCATGTGTGGGATGTCTAGAATGGAAATTCAAATAATGTACAAGGAAACAGTTTGTTTTTCATAATTGAAAGATTAGTGGTCACATTAACATTGGTTTTGTGCTAAATTAATGAAGTAGTTACTTGTAATGAAAAATAACCACAAGTAAAATTTATAGACTTCAGCTCTGACTTTGGGTGTAGGATGGCAAGGGGAAACTTGGTAGGAGAGATTAAGTAAAAAAGGACCACCATTCTAAATATCAGTATATAATGTCCTTGCTTTGCAAATATCCATTCTAGCCTTCTTCCTCATTGCGTAACCCTGTTTAGAGGGGAAGATCCCAAACACCAGAAGGGTGTCCTTAAACTTGAGTGTTGTGATGTGGTCAATAATTAGAAACTTGGAGCTAGTTTAATGGATGGATAAGGATGAGGGAGGTATTGCTCTGGTTTCCTCTAGTGGTCATCAACCTTTGCAGATTAAATCCCCGCTGTGATGTGAAATATACTGTCCCTTACCTGGGCCAAATCCTGGAGAGCAACCATCAAAGATGACTGGCCAGCACACATACCTCTGGAAAAATATCAGCAGCTGGGATGGGAGGAGGGAGAGAGGTGCCTGGAGCAATGGAAAATAAGAGGTGGTTGCAGAAGAGGTGGTTGTGATAGTTACTAACCCAGGAGCAACAGTATGCTTTCAGGCTCCACCACAAGTGCCAGGTCAGAGTCAGACAAGTGTGAAATGTCTGACCCTGAGCTCACATCCATGCTAGTCCTGTCTCCCTCTATTCTACTGGGATATTTAGACCCAATTCCACCTCATTCAGAGACCAGTGGCATCTACTGAATAACCCCCCAAAATGTACTGTTACCTCGTTCTGCTTGTCCAAAGGAATCTATCAATGAGACAAAGAACCACAAAATAAAATAAATACATAAAGTAAGATGTGCAGATGTAAATCATATCATAAACATACATTTCACCATCTCGGTAACAGCACTGACTATCTCTTAAAGCTACTACATAGAACAAATTTACAGTCTTTAAGGCTTCACATTTATCACTGTATTGACACTTCATCTGGTGGAAGTATTTTCTACTAAGCACAATTACCTGAGGAACAAGAGGTGCCTCAGTGGTTGCCTTTTTAGTTTGTAAAATGAAGCGTTTTAAGGTGGGTATAGATGGCAGTTCACCTGTGATGTGTGCACAGACTTTAGGGAGTATATCTTTGAGGAGTTTTGTTGTGGCTTCCGGGATTGAGTGCTTGTTTCTCTTATATCATTCAATGCCTCGATCACCTCTATTTTGTCACATTTGGGGGGTGGTTGTGTTCCCTTACATTAATTACAATATCATCTTTTGTATTAGCCATCCCATAGCACGCATTAGAGTAATATTTAGTACATTTCCAATTCACAGTTTTCATTGATATACAAGCTTGGCAGTAGGTGTGACCCATGTGACTTAAAAATTGCTTTCCTTTATGTGATGTGATACATCTTGCCCTTTCTGTTATTATGGCCCCCATTAAAACCCTGGCAGTCAGTGTTAAAGCGGCGGAATACCTCCAACTGGCCGGCGGGAAAACAATTGGAATCACGACCATGGCGGAAACCACCAACATAGACAGCCACTTTAACACTCCGACCGCCATGGCGGTAGAAACAAACACAGCGGCGGTCACCGCCAACAGACAGGTGGAAGACAAAGTACCGCCCATTGTATTTCAGGACGCATATCCCCCACCTTTTCCGGGGCGGTACCAATGCGAACAAAAGCAGGCAGAAACAGTACACAGAAGGGGAAACACTCACCTCTCGACACCCAATGAGGAACCAGGACGCCATGGAGCCCGGGTTACACGTACTGCCCATGCTGGTATATCTCCTCATCTACCAGGAGTACGAACGGCGCGGCAACGACCACGGTGAGTACTGCACCTACAACACAGGGGAGGGGGGGAAGAGAGTGACACACACATGCAACACGCAATACCCCCACCCCCACCCTCACCCACAACAACATACACACAAATACATGCAGCAACATTACAAATACACCCCCCACCCCCAGGAAGAACGCAAGGACAAAAGCAAATCATTGTAACCAATGTAATCATGAAAAATTAGAAAGTCAAAATTCAAAATTCAGTATATACAAATATGTATACCAACTACACAAGACCGGATATTGTACCAATCATTGTCCGTGGACCACTGGGCCCAAAATGCATGGGTGAAGCCCACACATGATACCTGACTCAAAACGGAGAGAACACTACTGGGGCATCAGACCAAAAATATACAGGCACCTCAGGGGGAGGGGGGCACCTCAGCCAGATGAAATCACAACGCCACTGCTGCACGAGGGGGCTCCATGCCGATTGCTGTATCCTGGGGAGTGCAAAGCCACAGTCTCTCAAGTCTTTCCAGTGGGTGGTTTGCCCACTGCATTATCCTGGAGAGTGCAAAGCCACAGTCTCTCAAGTCTCTCCAGTGGGTGGGTTGCCCACTGATTTATCCTGGGGAGTGCAACACCACAGTCTCTCAAATCTCTCCAGTGGGTGGGTTGCCCACTGCTTTATCCTGGGGACTGCAAAGCCACAGTCTCTCAAGTCTCTCCAGTGGGTGGGTTGCCCACTGCTTTATCCTGGGGAGTGCAAAGCCACAGTCTCTCAAGTCTTTCCAGTGGGTGGATTGCCCACTGCTTTATCCTGGGGAGTGCAAAGCCACAGTCTCTCAAGTCTTTCCAGTGGGTGGTTTGCCCACTTTTGTATCCTGGGGAGTGCAAAGCCACAGTCTCTCAAGTATTTCCAGTGGGTGGGTTGCCCACTGCTTTATCCCGGGGAGTGCAAAGTCACAGTTTTTCAAGTGGATAACTGGTTCTGGAGGGGGCTTTGTGCCAAGAGTGCTTCATCCTGCCAAGGACTGAGGTAGTGGATTTATCTCTCCCCTGGTTCTGGGGCTATGTGCCCAGAGTGCTTCATCCTGCCAAGGACTGAGATAGTGGATGTATCTCTCCACTGGTTCTGGAGGGGGCTTTGTGCCCAGAGTGCTTCATCCTGCCAAGGACTGAGGTAGAGGATGTATCTCCCACTGGTTCTGGAGGGGGCTTTGTGCCCAGAGTGCTTCATCCTGCCAAGGACTGAGGTAGTGGATGTATCTTTCCACTGGTTCTGGAGTGGGCTTTGTGGCCAGAGTGCGCGACGTGCATTGTGGCCAGTACAATTCCCTCACCTGGGTGTGTGTGTGCCACGAGATTGCCGAAGTACAGGTAGTATGATATGCCATGGAGGCAGCGACATACCCCACACTGCTGCGGCTTCACCTTCCACCTGCAGGTGCAAACAGTGATGGAAGTCATGCCTCATGGAAGCTGCCCAGGGTCCAGGAACTCTCCTCCAGCCATGGACGACTGACCACTGGGGATGGTAGCCATGTCAGCGGTGGTGCAACTGTCCAAGCACGTCGCGGGGCTGGTGGCGGTGCTTGCGTCTGTGTCTGTGGCGGTGGTTCACTGCCGTACAGTTTGGTGTGGTCGTGGACAGAAGTTGTGACACTAGTCTCTCACTCGGTGCCACCATGCCCTCTCCTGACCTGCTCTTCTGCTTTTTGCCCTTCCCCACCTTTGCTGGTGCCGCTGTTGTCTTGCCACTATCCCCCTTAATTTTTGCTGAGGACTTGTTTCGGCTTCTCCCTCCGGGATGTGGGCACCTTTTTCATCTTGGCAGGTGGCGAAATATCCTTGCCCTCACTACGTGGCACACTGGCAGCCCTGATGGGTGGCGCACTCGATGACCCTGCAGTTCCTGGCACCACTGTGCCTGGGGATTTGGTGGCTGAGGTGCTGGCCTGGGACGGCGATGGGACGGCGATGGGATGGCGAGATCAGTGTTAGCCAGGAAGAGTTTTTTAGACACACTGGGATGGGAAGATTGAGGGGGTTTGGGAGTGGAGGATGAGGTAATGGTTGTAGGAGGGGTACGTCTGCTGGATTTGGGTGAAGGTGCATGAGCCGGAGGCTGTTGTGCGGTGGATGGCTGTTGGGTAGGTGTGTGCCTGCGTTTGTGTACCTTGGGAGGAGGGCTCACAGACACACTGGGAGAGGACACTGGGGATGTGTGAATGGTAGTGGGGGTGGTGATTGCACATGAGCAGTGTGTGGTGATGGGCGTGCTGGTGATGGAGGTAGAGGCTGAGGATGTAGTGCATGCAGGTGTGAGTGGAGACAAGACAGGGAGGGAGGAGGAGGACGTGGAGGGGGGGACACAGTGGAGACAGTGGAAGTTGGTGTGTCTGCATGGAGATGCTGCTTGTGTGAGTGCCTGTGGGATGTGTAGTGCTTATGTTTGCCTGAGCCAGTCTTGTGTGTTGATGTGTGTGCATGCTGGTCTGATGGTGTGCTTGAGATAGGCTGAGGTACAGGGGATTGGGTCTGGGTGGAGGAAGTTGGAGGGGGGAGGCTGGAAACAGGGACAATGGCTGCCATCAGTGCTGAGGCCAGAGCCTGAAATGCTCTCTGTTGGGCCACCTGCCCAGAATGAATGCCCTCCAGGAATGCATTTGTTTGTTGTAAAGGCCTCTCAACACCCTGGATGGCATTCAAAATGGTCGATTGCCCAACAGTGAGGGATCTCAGGAGGTCAATAGCCTCCTCACTGAGGGCAGCAGGGCTGACTCGGGCAGGGCCTGAGGTGCCGGGGGCGAAGGAGGAGAAGGAGATGCCCACCCTCCTGGGTGAGCGGGCACGGGACACATGCTGAGGGGCTGCTGGGAGGGCGGTGCTGGTAGGGGGGGTGGCGGCTTTACCTGTTGATGCGGTGGGCACAGAGGTGCCCGCCACCGCAAGGGAGCTCCCATCGCCCTCCGTCCTACTGGTGGCTTCAGACTCCGTTGCTTCACCCTCCATGGCCAAGTGGGTTGCAGCTCCCTCCTCCTCCGGTGCCAATGCTCCTCCACCTGATGATGCTATTGCACACAAGAACAGGGAGACCACAAAAAGGGGGAGAGAGACAGAAGAAAAACATGTTCAGTGCATGCAACACCACTACAGTTGGCGGACACAACACACAAGGAGCAGCCCTCTGCACTACGCAATGCACTAACTTTTCCTAGAAATTGCACATGCCAATGGGGTACGAGTCCTAAGCCCAACTGCTGCGCACCTGGAAGTCACAGGAGCCTGACTAGGTGTAGATAACTCTTACCACAAGTGGGGTTGAGGTGCCACATAGCCTGCTTCACAAGGGACCTTGCCTACCAAGTTTGCCCTGGCCTAGGGGAACCCACTGCCCACCTCCCCCACCCAGACACCTCGTAATACACACAGAGTCAGCTGAATGAGAGTGTACTCACCCCCTTGTGGCTGCTGTGATGCCCTCAAGTGCCCATCCAACTCCGGATACGCCACTGCCAGGATCCGGGACATCGTTGGGGTCATGGTGGGCACCCCTTCCACATTGGAGGCCATTCCCAGCTGGGCTTCTGCCATCTTCTTGCTCAAGCGGCGCAGGTCCTCCCATCTTTTACAGCAGTGGGTGCTCCGTCTGTGGTAGACCCCAAGGGTCCGGACGTAATAGGCGATGGCACGCCAAATACCCTTCTTCTGGTGGGCACTGACCTAGATGAATGGTAGAGGTGAAAAGGAAATTACTCAGCCGACCGGACCATCATAGTCATTGCCCACCAGTTCCCACCCATGACCTGACACACATACACTCACCATCCGCACATGCAGGCCTCAGCCCCCCCCCATTTTTCTTCCACCCATACCACTCAGGCATTGCCCATGCAGCATGATCACAGTGTACTCACCTGTTTGTCTGGAGGACCAAACAGTTGTGTGTACTGGCGGCGGACCCCATCCACTAGTTTCTCCAACTCCTCCGAAGTTAAGGCAAGGGCCCTTTCCCCAGACACTGTAGCCATTGTTGCTTCCAGACACAGGTCACAGCAGCACTTGCAGTGTAGGTCCTCTCCTGTTGAAGGTCAGATATCAAGTAAGTGAACAGCTAGAAAATGGCAGTCACATCCATGGCGGTGCGTACCGTCACCGCCGGTGTACATTGTCATTGGCTCCTGAAACCCATAGGGCTCAATGTTAACCAATGCAGAATTGCGCAGCGGTCTTCGACTGCCCACCGCGACAGTGTACAACGCCAGCGCAGTAACCTCAAATCCCCTTGTCCCACCTTACAGGTTAGGCAGCCGCCATTTCAGGGGGTCACATGGCATGGAAATAAACTGCGTCACACCTATCTAGGCCGGGAATACAGACAGATACCGGCACATAGTGAATTACTAACGTTTCTGCAAATAACACATTGTGATACCTCAGTTTTGGATGACTCTCTGCTCGCTGTTCTCCTCCATAGGGCACGTATGCTGGGGCAGGTGATGAAATGGCGGCATCCTCTGGTGTACAGACCCCTGGTGGACCTGTCAACAATGGAAGAGAGATACATAATTATCACATACAGACTTGATTGTGCAACAATCCACGAACTGTGTGCCAAGTTGGAGCCAGACCTGATGTCAGCTATCCACAGGGATACCCCCTCTAGTGCAGGTCCTGTCTGTACTCCATTTCCTGGCCAGTGGGTCTTTTCAAACAACAGTGGCCATGGCATCAGGGATGTCACAGCCAATGTTCTCTAACCAGAGCCCAGAGTGTTGTCTGCCCTGCTGAAACACATGCGCAGCTACATCGTTTCCCCCCAGGTGGAGGATTTGCCCACAGTGAAAGCTGAGTTCTATGCCCTGGGACATATCCCCAACATCATTGGTGCCATTGATGGTACACATGTGGCATTTGTCCCCCCCGCAGGAGTGAACAGGTGTACAGATACCAGAAGAGCTTCCATTCGGTGAATGTGCAGATGGTGTGTTTTGCAGACCAGTGCATCTCCCATGTCAATGCCAAGTATCCTGGCTCTGTGCATGATGCTTACATTTTGAGGAATAGCAGCATCCCTTATGTGATGGGGCAACTCCAGAGGCACTGTGTGTGGCTAATAGGTGAGACCAAGATCCCAATACAGTTGACATAGGTGTCTGGGTATGGGGTTGTCCCTAAGGGTTAGTGTGTGTCTAACAGTTGTCCCTCGACATTTGCAGGTGACTCTGGTTACCCCAACCTGCCATGCTACTGACCCCAGTGAGGAATCCTAGGGTAAGGGCAGAGGAACGCTACAAAGAGGCACAAGGGCGAACTAGAAGGATAATCGAACACACCTTCGGCCACCTGAAGGCCAGATTCCAGTGCCTCAATCTGACAGGTGGTTCCCTATACTACTCACCGAAGAAGGTGTGCCAGATAATCGTAGCCTGCTGTATGCTGCACAACCTGGCTTTGCATCGCCAGATGCCTTTTCAGCAGGACGATGGGCCAGATGGTGGTGTTGTGGCAGCTGTCGAGTCTGTGGACAGTGAAGAAGAGGAGGCAGAAGAAGAGGATATCGACAACCGAAACAACATCATCATGCAGTACTTCCAGTGAGACACAGGTAAGAAGATGTTACTGCTTCCCACATCTCATACTATTGTTGGAGCTAGCACACATCTATCATTTTCCTCAGTGTATGGACCCTGACTTGTCACTGTGACTTTAAATTTCTCATATCTGGGTCTCACTTTGTGCCTTCTGCTATATTTACTTCTGGCCGACAGCTGTGTTACATTGGTATGTGAACAAGTAAATTGACATTGCTATATTCCATTGATATTGCAATTACACATTTGTGAAAGCACAGCCTGACTCCAGATTGTTTTGTGATTGAAGTGTGTTTATTCCTGTGCAAATAAGTGGAGTGGGTTGTAAAATGGGCTGGGGTGATGGTGGAGGTATGTCCATGGCAGAGTCCAGTCTATTTGTTTCACAGGTGCATTGTCGAAAGGGGCATAGGAAGTGGAGCAATGGCAATTTAAGGATGGACAGGGTGATATAGTGAGACAGAAGGGTGACATTCAGGGGGGGTATTATTTCCTGGCGGGGGTCTTGGCAATGTTCTCTGTCTTGTTCCTGGATCTCAGGGACCATTTGCGAGGTGGTTCTCCATCTGCAGGGGGTGGGGTGCTGGTGGCCTGTTGTTCCTGTGGCAGTGCCTCCTGTCCACTAGCGCCGGCGGAGGGCTGTTTATCATCCAGGCTAGTGCCAGGGGCCCGTTGGAGTGCCACTGTGTCCCTCATGGGGTTGACAAGGTCTGCCAGCACCCCTGCAATGGTGACCAGGGTGGTGTTAATGGACTTCAGGTCCTCCCTGATCCCCAGGTACTGTTCCTCCTGCAGCGGCTGGGTCTCCTGAAACTTGGCCAGTACCGTGCCCATGGTCTCCTGGGAATGGTGGTAAGCTCCCATGATATTGGAGAGTGCCTCATGGAGAGTGGGTTCCCTGAGCCTGTCCTCCCCCTGTCGCACAGCAGTCCTCCCAGCTTCCCTGTTATCCTGTGCCTCTGTCCCCTGAACTGTGTGCCCACTGCCCCCAGGTCCCTGATCGCCCTGTGTTAGTGGGGTTGCCTGGTTTCCCTATAGTGATGGACACACTGCTGATTGACATGTCCTGGGGACAGAGGGATGGGCCCGCTGGGTGGGTGCTGTGCTGTTGTTTCCTGAGGGGGGAGGCTCTGTGGTGGTTTGTGACTGTGTCAGGGGAACCGACTGTCCTGAGGTCCCTGATGGGCCGGGCTGGTCATCTTAATCCAGGCGTCCAGAGCTGCTGTCATCACTGTGGGTCTTTTCTGTGGGGAGACTGGATGTTGCTGGCACCTCCTGTCCGGTGACGTTGGGTAGGGGTCCTGTTGGGGTGTAAATGCATAGTGATTCTCCACCATAGCTCCATCTTCCTAGCAATGGATGTCTACTGCACCTGTGATCTGAATAGCTGTGGCTCTACCCGTACGATTTCCTCCACCATGAACCTGAGCTCCTCCTGAGAAAACCTGTGGTGTTGTTGAGGTGCCATGATGTGGTGTTGGTGATGTGTGAGGTGGTGTAGGTTGTGATGTGTGAGGGGATGTGTTGGTGTGTGTTGTTTGAGGTGCGTGGATGTTGTGTAAATGATGGTGTTGTGTGTCTGTGGCTGCTGGTGTTGTTTTAGGTAGTGTCTCTCTCTGGCCTTCTTTCTAAAATGTGGTATTAAGGGCTGGTGGGGTGTGTGTTTTATATTGGATTGGGTGTGTGGGAGTGGTGTGTGTATGTGTATCAGGTGTGTGTATTTTGAATTGTCCTCTCATTCACTCATTTAACTTTATTTCGGTAAGTAAAAACATACCATAAAAATACAATACAGACAATAGCATTTAAGAATAGGAAACACAAAAAAATGCATACGCAATAAAAGATTAAAAAAGTAAAATAGAAAAAAAATAAAAGGATTAAGATCCAAACAAAGTATCGAAGGGTGAGTCTCTTAACAATAAAGGTAGGCCCTCAACAAGGGAACAATTCCCAGGGACCATAAATACTCAATAGTATAATGAATTGTCCAATGTGGTTGTGTTTTGTAAAGGTGTGTATATTTTGAGCGCAGCGGTGTGTACTGCCAATGGAATACCGCGGTTGAAAGACTGCTGCGTTGATTCTTGGGTCGTGATACTGTGGGCGTATTCCTCTTGGCGTGATGGTGTCGGTTTTGTTATCGCCAGTTTATCACTGACCTTTGGTGTGGTGGACTTCTGTGGGTGTCTGTATTGTGGGGGATTACGGGATGTGGTCGTAATACCTGTAGAGGAATTCCGCGGCCGCTGCGGTATGTTGGCGGTCTTCTGCACGGCGGGAAGCGGGATTTACCGCCAGGGTTGTAATGAGGGCCTAGGTCTGAAAAATAATGTAATTGTATAAATAATTAATATTTCAAAATGTTTATACATTTGCCATTTGTATATAAATTTATGCAACTAGTTTTCTAATTTATACTTACATGTGTTATTCTTAGACGTCTCACACTTTCTTTGCAGGTTTTCTGTTGGGGGTTTCGTAATGTGGAGCAGGTACTTTCTTGCCTAATGGGAGAAAAAAGAGCATTAGTTTAATTATAAATGTTTGTTTTATGGTATCTTGTAGAGGTTGTGGTTGTTAGGGTTTATTTTTATCTGTTTTAAGGGTGAATTTCTGCTCTATAATAATTCACGTTTACTTATGTTTTATATGGCTTTTTCTGGTTTGTGACTAGTGTTGTAATAATTTCTTTTAGTAACTACATGTACAGCCACTAGAGCTACAAGTAGTAGTGTTTTGTTCATTATTTGTTATTGTGCAATTTTAATTTTAATTAAAAGTAAGTTGTAATTTAAATATGTTTTACTCACTTTGCAACAAAGTTGCTGATATATATACATATGTACTTCTGTTTGCAGGTTCTGGTCAGAGTAACTGGCAGAGCTTTCTCTTCTTGCATCTTTTGATGATTTTGAAGCATTAAGGTGATAAAATGTGTGTGCCTTTTGTATTGGTAGTTTAATTGTTTGTATGACTGCTCTTGGTTAGGTTTGTTCATAGTTTAATTTTATTGGTTAGTTCAGTTTTGCTTTGAACTTTTTTCAATTATGATCTTTTATGGTAAATGCTAATTTATGTTTTATTTATAACGGTTAATATGTGGTTCAATACTTTCGAATTGTATTTTAGTCTATCTGTCTATCTATCTATCTATCTAATCTAAATTATTTGGATTGTTGTATAAAAGTTTTATGTTGTTGTGTGCTGTTATATTTTTATTGGGATGATTTATATTTATTTTGGTGCTGAAATATGTATTTCTTACTGTTAGAATATGTGTATATTTTGTTAAATGTTTATTTTAATGTTTTATTTAATGTAAAGATCAGTAATATTTACATTTAATAATGATCATGTAAATATTTTGGTGAAATTATTGTAGTTAATATTGCTTGAGGCATTATTTTTGACTATTTTATGTTTATTTAAAGGTAACAATATTTTTGGTTCTGATATTTTTGTTTTCGATATTAGTAAAAATGATATATTTATCTGCAAAATTTGAGGTTTTATTGTTAAGTATAGGAAGCCAATATTTTTGTTAACATTTTGCAATTTCCAATATTTTTTGTATATCGATTTAGTATGCATTGATATTGTGTCATTGAACCATATAAATGTAAGGAGTAGTCAGCAAATACTGACAAGGTATAATTAACACAATCATAAACATACCACAGCCTGGAAGAATTCTAGAATCATTGTTAAAGTGTGTTCTGGACACAGCAACTAAAACAGTAAATATCTACATAATCAAAAGGAAGAATGGAGCACACTATCGTTGATTTACTTACAGTAATGATTAACACCCTGAGTCTTTTGATTCTATTTAAATTTCAATAGACAACCATGGTACAATTTGAATACATAATAAATTCTAAATTATAGGCTACACTATTTGAAATTCACATTTAATACAAACAGAAACACACCTATACAAATAAGACTAATAATCAAAATAACAACAGAAAATTGAAGAGATAAATAACACCAATTTGACACAACTCGTCTGTAAAGTCCATAACATTGAACTCCAGAGATTTAAGAATCAAAGAACACCCAAGTCCAAATAGTCCGTGACAAGGGTGTATGTTGTCCCATATGTTGACTTGAAGCAATGCAGTTTCTTAATGTCCAATGCAAAATAATTCGCTGCAGAATCCGAACCAAGTCCAGCCGACACGTGTTTCGTCCCTGAAAGGGACTTTCTCAAGGCTCGTCCCTTCGCATTTGATATGAACTTTTCAAAATCTGTTTATCCAGTAGGGTACTGTAGTGCTACACATCTGTACTTATTTCATTTCCAGTGAAGAAATCCCCAAAGAAACGTCATATTCTAACCTTACTGTGGTCAATCCCATTAGGGAAAAGCGTCTTCTCGTGCCGAAACCGCAAAATATCTACATAACACAATGTCAAAATGTGAGCTTCATGTAGCTTGTGCATAGCGGCTCACATATCACTTTGCAGACTCTTAGCACCTTACTTGGTGGTATCAAATAAGTTTGTTAGCACTTGAGGTTTGACAAGAGGTAGAGATTCTGTATCATGTCTCTCTTCATCAGATGGAGGAGTGTCACTAGAATAACCGGAGTCAGACAGGAATAACAAAGGAGTAGACGTAAAGCTGCTTAAAGTTACTCCTGCCACAGTTCCGGAGAGTTCTAAGCAACTCTGTGATAATGAAGGCCCATAAAAACAACTTGGTTCAGTCTAAGTAGTACGTTAGTGGTGGTTCTAGTGAGGTTTTTGGCCCGGGGCAATGGACTGCGATTGGGATAAATTTGAGTCTCCAGTGGGATATGTTTTGGTAAATTCCCAGGCCACAGCTGGGTCTGTAAAAAAGTGGGTTTGTTGTTTTGCCACAACACAGAGTTTTGCTGGAAATAGTAGTGCTTATTTCCAACCCCACTCTCAAAATGTATTCTTGCACAAAACAGAACGTTTTGTTTTGGACACAAATTGAATAATTGACATATGCGTCCCAGCTTTCTGGCAGTTGTTAAGATGGCATCCTTGTCTTGAAGTTCATAATGTGTGCCATGATGGGACAGGGCAGAGAGTCATGAGGTGGCCACACTGTTGGCACTCTGTGTGCTCTTTCTGTAATGAATTGTTGTGAGAGACTTTCCGGAGCGATATTGGTTTTCAACCAATTTTCAACATAGAGTAGTGTTGTTGCCCTCTAAGCCCTCTGGCACCACAATTATTTAAACATTGATTTTGTGAGAGTGCTCTTCTGCATGGACTTGTCTGTTTTCGATATATCGCACTTTCTCCAAAAGTGATTGAACTTATCTTATTAGGGTAACAGAATTAGGGTACATTTCAGTAAGCATATTTTGTTGTTAGTGACCCTTTCTATTGCAATAGCTTTTCCTGCAGCAATGAGAACTCAATAGAAAATGTATCTACTTTGGCCTCAAGGCCGGTGCATGTTTCAGTGATAGCCACCAGTATCTGTCCCTTTGCCTCAAGGGCAATCAGTAGGCATTATGGGTCCTTCATGGTGGAGTGGATGGGGCAGAGAGGAGGCAGAGAGGAGATTCATGAGATGGCCACACTGTTGGCACCCGCCATGCTTGAGCTCCAACCACACCCCACCCCATTACGTGAAAGCAATTTAAGTGAATCTTAAGTACATTTTTCACACCCCTATTTAAGAGGAAGAAGTTCCAAAAGAAAGGGAACAGTGTCCTCTTCCCAGCAGTACCTCACCCGAGTGGATCCCTGCTTGAGGAATCACCCTCAGTGGGCAATCAAAAAGCAGACACCCCCAAACTAGGCTCCAGCCATGTGTTCCAGATGGGGAGCAGCCACCCTCAGAAATGGGCAAGCACTTCCCTTCAACAAAAAAAAATTCAATCTTTCTGCCCCTCTATGGGGCAATTTAGGGTCTGCCCCCAATTGTCCCCCACCCCCACCAGCATGGGCAGAAAGCACAAGACACCAGGGATAATTAGTTTTAGAAAAAATGGGATAGGGAATGCCCATCCTGGAATTGGGCGCTGTCCCAGCTATAAAAAGTACAACAAACCTTCTATAGGAATTTAATTTATACCTGTAGGTTTCCATTGGTGGCAGTCGAGCCCATGCCCAAATACCACAGCTACCCATATCACCAAAATGGTTCGACCTCAAGGTGAAATTGTGATGTCTCCACATTCTGTTTTGGGCATTGTTCCAAACCACACAAGTGGGGTACCAGTTTTACTGGGAAATGTGTGGAAATGGTGGGTGGCAGAAATTTTGTGGGCTTCACACAGATTCAATAACTTTCTCACCCAGAAACGTGAGGAAATTGCACAACTTTAGCAACCATTTATAGTTTGCAGGGCTTTTTGGGTAAGATAACCTTGTGGAATCCATGCAAGTAAACACCACTGTGGAATCCCTTGGGTATCTTAATTCCTTACATGTCTAAGGTTACTAGGATTCCCCAAGTGGCCCTAAGCCAAGGCCCAAATACCCCAGCTGCCCCACAGCCAAAATGGATCTATATTCACTGTGAACATATAATATTTTGAGGGCTTTCTTATAATGGGTTACTCAACCAACCACACAATAGGAGTGCCATTTATGTGGGAACACTGCTTGATAGAAATTGTGTTGTTCCTCACAAATTGCGTTATTTGTCATCAGACAAATGAGGAAAATGTGTGCTTTTAGTCAAAGTTTTAGATGAGCAGGGAATTCTGTGCAGGAAAGCCTAGTGAGAGCAACAGAAATCAAAATACTCTGGACTCTATTGAGTGTCTAGTTTTTGTAAATGTCTAGGTGTGGTAGGGTTTCCTGGGTCAGCAGAGCCTGAGTCTAAATAGGCAACCTACCCGCATGGCAAAAAAGGGTTATTTATCCAGGCATCAATTTGATTTCTCCACATTGGGGGTCATTCTGACCTCGGCGGTAAAAGCCGCTTACCGCCGGTCAGAAGGCCGCCACAATACCGCTGCGGCCGCGGTCAGCCGCCACGGACATTCTGACCCACAACTGCAAAACCTCCAAAAATCCGCCCTCCACTGCAGTCCGCCACATCAGCGGCCAGCGGTAAACTGGAGAAGACCAAACCTCCACCGCCACGCCAACAGAAATACCCCCATTCCATTATGACCCGCAAATCCACGCGGCGGTCATTCAACCGCGGTATTCCATTGGCGGTACACACCGCCGCGGTCAAAATACACACACCTTTACAAACCCCTACCACATTGGACAATTTGAAAGGCACACACCTGAAACACATACACACACCACTCCCACACATCCAATACCATATAAAACACACACCCACATCACCCACAAACCCTTACCAACAAAAACCAGAGACGAAGGAGAGAGAGACACATCAGAGAATAGATAGCCAGACACACAGAGGCACACCACAACATCACACACACCACATAGAAGCACAAAGCACCACACACCAACACACACATCATCACATACACCACCCCACACCTCATACACACCACCCCATGGCACCACAAAGGCACCCACGCTTTTCGGACCAAGAACTCCGGGTCATGGTGGAGGAAATCATAAGAGTGGAACCCCAGCTCTTCGGCTCACAGGTTCAGCACACCAACATAGCAAGGAAGGCGGAGCTCTGGCAGCGGATCGTGGACAGGGTCAACGCGGTGGGACAGCATCCCAGAAATAGGGACGACATCCGCAAACGATGGAACGACCTACGGGGGAAGGTGCGATCGATGGTCTCGCGACACAACATCGCAGTGCAGAAGACTGGCGGGGGACCCCCACCCACTCCACCCGAATTCACAGCATGGGAGCAAGAGGTACTAAACATCCTGCATCCTGATGGCCTCGCTGGAGTACACGGAGGAATGGACTCTGGTAAGTACAAGGCCAACCACTTCACCCCACCCCCAGCATGCTAACCCCCACCCTCACTCCAAACCCCCAGCACACATCCTCCCTGAGAATGTCTCTCCAGCACAACCCACCCAACACCAACCCCTGCATGCCATCCCCAAACTATGGACACCCATCACCTAAGCATGACCACTGCACATACCCATCCCCCCCCCACAAAACACCCTCACAACACCTCCCCCAAGGGAATGCCAGCACTGGGGGACAAGGGCACCCATAAAACGCAAGCTAATGCACACACAGAAACAATAACCATACCCTCTTACCCCATGCAGGACCCGAACGACAACACACCGGTCAGGAGGGACCAGAAATGTCCATCCCACCCCTGGAACAGGCCCCTAGTGATGACAGCAGCTCTGTCGACCTGGACCCTGATGACCAGCCCGGACCATCGGGGACCTCTGGGCAGTCGGTTCCCCTCACCCAGACACAGGCCACTGCAGACCCAACCCCCTCTGGGAACAACAGCACAGCTCCCACCCAGCGGGCCCATGCCTCTGTCTCTAGGACAGGTCAAGCAGCGGTGTGTCTACCACTACAGGGCCCCCAGGGTAACCCACCAACCCAACAACAACAGGGACCTGGGGGCAGTGGGAGTGGGCACACCGTCCAGGGGACAGAGGCCCAGGGAAACAGGGCAACTCGGAGGGCTGCTGTGCGACAAGGGGGGGAGGAGAGGCCCAGGGAACCCACTCTCCAAGAGGCCCTCACCACCATCATGGCAGCCTACCACCACTCACAAGAGACGATGGCGACGGTACTGGCCAGGTTCCAGGAGATCCAGGCACAGCAGGAGCAACGCTACATGGGGTTCAGCGACCAACTCACCAACATCTCAACCGCTATGGGGAGCATAGTCCAGGCCCTGAACCGTATAGAGGACACGTTTCGGGACCATGTGGCATCACACAGGGCCCCTGTCACTAGCCAGGAACAGGAACAGTCTACCACCTCCGCCGGCGCTAGTGGACAGGAGGCCCCACCACAACGACAGCCCACCAGAACCCCACCTCCTGCTGAACAACAACCACCCCGCAAAAGGAGCCTGAGATAAAAAAAAACGACAGAGTAGGATATCAAGACCCCCGCCAGCATCACATACCCCCTGAAGTCCTCCCACTGTTCAACATTGCCACCCTGTCAAACCTTGAACTGCCCCTGCTCCATCCTGCCACAGGCATATGGACAATGCACCTGTGAGACTGAGAACTGGACTCTGCCATGGACATTACTCCACCCCCACCCATCACTGTTTCACTATCATGTACCAATATCTATGCACTAATAATAAATCACACATTGCACTGAAATCAATCAGGACTCAGCCTTTCTTATTTACAAATGTATGACACATTACATATCAATTACGTATTTTTAACATTGTGAATTACACATACCGAGGTAACTTAGCATTAGTCCATGGGCCAACCAAGCCGAGGTCACGCAGTGGCTCATACAGCACAGAAAAGGGAAGGGAAAATCAAACATCATGTTTATAGTTCTGGGGGGAAATCGACAAAGTTGAGATGCAGGAGGCTTTCAGGAAATGTAAAATGGCATGGGTGATTATTACCTGTGTGCTACTGGAAATACTGTTCTATTACTCTGTCCCTGTTGTCTGTGTCGTCCTCTGAGTCTTCCTCCTCTTCACTCTCTGCAGGCTCCACAGCTGCTTCAACACCACCATCTGCACCATCCTCCTGCAGGAAAGGAACCTGACGTCGCAATGCCAGATTGTGAAGCATACAGCAGGCCACGATGATATGGCACACCTTCTTTGGTGAGTACATCAGGGATCCCCCTGTCATATGCAGGCACCTAAACCTGGCCTTCAGGAGGCCAAAGGTCCTTTCGATGATCCTCCTAGTTCACCCATGGGCCTCATTGTACCGTTCCTCTGCCCTGGTCCGGGGATTCCTCACTGGGGTCAGTAGCCAAGGCAGGTTGGGGTAACCAGAGTCACCAATTAGCCACACACGTTGTCTCTGTAGCTGCTCCATCACATAGGGGATGCTGCTATTTCGCATAACATACGCGTCATGCACTGACCCTGGGATCTTGGCATTTACATAGGAGATGTACTGGTCAGCCAAACAGACCACCTGGACATTCATCGAATGATAACTTTTTCTGTTTCTGTACACCTGCTCATCGTCTTTTGGGGGTACCAAAGCCACATGGGTCCCATCAATGGCACCAATGATGTTGGGGATATGTCCAAGGGCATAGAAATCACCCTTCACTGTAGGCAAGTCACCCTCCTCTGGGAAAATGATGTAGCTCCGCATGAGTTTCATCAGGGCAGACAACACTCTGCTCAAAATCTTTGAAAACATAGGCTGAGACATTCCAGATGACATGGCCACTGTTGTCTGGAATGACCCACTTGCCAAAAAATGGAGGACTGACAAAACCTGCACCAGAGGGGGAATCCCTGTGGGTTGGCGGATGGGGGACATCAGGGCTGGCTCCAGCTGGGCACACAGTTCATGGATAGTGGCACGGTCAAGTCTGTATCGAAGTATTATATGGCGTTCTTCCATTGTCGACAGGTCCACCAGCGGTCGGTACACGCGAGGATTCGTCCTTCTCCTCGCAAGTCCCAGCGGACGGTGCCGAGGAAGGACAACATGGAGCACAGAGTCAGGCAAACCACAGGTACGTACAGATAGCTTGCACAGTTAAAGAATGGCAATGGGTTGAAAGGCGTGTATGTGTGGCAATGCAAGGCCTAGGCCTGTGTGTCGCAGTCAAAATTAAGCCATGTAGGCCCTTGAAATGGCGGCTGCCTGACCTGTGAAGTGGGACAATGGGATGTGAGGTCAATGCGCTGGCGGGGCACACCGTGGCGTTAGGCGGTCGAAGACCGCGGCGCAAAGCCGCATTGGTTAACATTGAACCCTATGGGTTTCAGGAGCCAATGACGATGTGCGCCGGCGGTCGCGGTACGCACCGCCGCGGTACGCACCGCCGCGGGCGTGACCGCCATTTCCTAGCTGATTGATCACTCGAGACCTGATCATCCACAGGAGAGGACCTATACTGCAAGTGCTGCTGTGACCTCGGTCTGGAAGTGACAATGGCTGCTGCGACTGGGGAAAGGGCCCCTGCCTTCACGTCTGAAGAGTTGGAGAAGCTCGTGGATGGGGTCCTCCCCCAGTATGCGCTACTCTACGGTCCTCCAGACCAACAAGTGAGTACACCGGGTGCACATGGAATGGGCTATGCCTGTGTGGATTGGGGTGGATGTAAGTTGGTGGGGTGGGGGGCGAATGAGGAGTGCAACGCACGACAGATGAGAGCATGTGCCATATGGCAAAGTTGGTGGGGGGGGGCCAATCACATCTAACATGCAGGTCATTGATGATTTCCTCCTTCCCACCCTGTACATGTCAAATAGGTCAGCGCCCATCAGAAGATCAAGATTTGGCGTGCCATCGCCAAGGAAGTCCGGAACTTGGGGGTCCACAACAGACGGGGCACCCACTGCCGCAAGAGGTGGGAGGACATCCGCCGCGGAACAAGGAAGACCGCAGAAACACTGCTGGGGATGGCCTCCCAACCTAGGAGGAGTGCCAGTCGCACCATGACCCCCCTGATGTCCCGGATCCTGGCGGTGGCCTACCCTGAATTGGATGGGCGCTTTAAGACATCACAGCAGACACAAGGGGGTGAGTATCAGCACATTCTCCTATCTTTCTGCGCAGTGGAGGCGTCTGGGTGGGGGAGGAGAGCTGTGGGTGACATTAGGCCAGGGCGCTTTCTGTAGTGTAGTCCTCTCCCTTAGGCATGGCCCTGTGCCCCCGGCCCCCACCTCTGTAGGGTGACAAGTACAGCCATTGATGGTCCAGCATCACCCATGTGCGCGTTTGACGTCTCTTGGCCTGTTGTCCTAGTCAGTAGTACTGAGTAGTGTACCCCGAATGCGCGGCTTAGTGCATGAGGCTCCTGTGTCTGTCCTCTCCGCCAACGGTGTTGACATTGCATGCACTCAACCTGGTCTTCTTTTTTCTCCCCCCACCCTTTCTCTTCATCTTCTTGTGCATGTGTGCATTAGCATCATCAGGCGGAGGAGATTTGGCATCGGAGCACGAGGGAGCTGCAGGACACAAGGCCCCGGTGGGCCCAGGAACAGACACCGAGGGCACCAGTGATCCGGAGGGCGAGGGGAGCACCACAATGGGGACCGGTGGTGACACCAGCGACTCAGACACGTCCTCGGATGGGAGCTCCCTAGCGGTGGCGGCAACATCCGGGCCCCCCGCCTCTACAGGTACAGCTGCCACCCAGCGCACCAGCACCGCCCTCCCAGCAGCCCCTCAGCCTACGCTCCGTGCCCGCTCGCCCAGGAAGGCGCGCGTCTCCTTTGCCCCAGGCACCTCAGCCCCTGCCCCTGTTGCCCCTGCTGCCCTCAGTGCGGAGCTCATTGACCTGGTGAGGACGCTCATTGTTGGGCAGACGACCCTTTTGAATGCCATCCAGGGTGTGCAAAGGGAGGTGCAACAGAGCAATGCGTACCTGGAGGGCATTCATTCAGGTCAGGCTGCCCATCAACGAGCGTTCACTGCTCTGGCCTCAGCACTGACGGCAGCCATTGTCCCTGTTTCCAGCCTCCCTCTTCTTACTGCCTCCAGCCTGTCTCTGTCTCCTGTTCCTCAGCCTATCCCATCCACACCATCAGACCAGCCTGCACATACCTCAACACCCAAGAGCAGCTCATCCAGACACAAGTACCACAGATCCCACAAACACTCACCCAAGCAACACACAGATGCAGACATTCCAGCAGTCACAACCACCTCTGTGTCCCCCTCCTCCTCGTCTCCCTCCTCCCTCCCTGAGACGTCTACACTCACACCTGCATGCACCCCAACATAAGCCAGTGCTTCCATCACCACCTCACCCTCCAGTACAGTCCACACTCTTGCAGTCACCACCCCCACTGCCATTTACACGTCCCCTGTGTCCTCTCCCACTGTGTCTGTCACCCCCTCTTCCAAGACACACAAACGCAGGCAGACACCCACCCAACAGCCATCCACCTCACGTCAGCCTACAGCACCAGCACCTTCACCCAATGACAGCACACCTGACTCTCCTACAACCACATCCTCTTCCTCCACTCCCATCACCACTTCTCCTACCCTTTACCTTGGACCTAAAAAGCTTTTCCTGGCTAATCTTAACCTCTTTCCCTCCGATGAGCTCCCCCCTCCATCTGCAAAGAGTCCCAAGAGCACCGCAGCCACCACCAGCCCAGCTTCGAGTGTCACTGTTGTGCATGGGTTCTGGAGTCCACCCTTTGCCAGCAGTGACACATCGATCAGCAGCAAGGACACGTCCAGCCCCCCCCCGGCAAGAGGACCCGCAAAAACAAGGGCCGCCGTGCGAGGACTGACAGGGCTGCCCCCAAGGAGCAATGTGCGGCCACTTCACCAGCCACACCATCTAGGGGAGGCAAGGGCCCGAGAGCCCCATCAAAGGAGCGGAAGGGCAGCAGGAGCGCGGAGAAGGTGGACCTCAGCTGGGAAGGAGGACACTAAAGAGGCCAGGAGTCCGTCCCCGAAGGGTCCAGAAACGTCACGGTCCGAGGGCGACTGAGCAGGGAGTGCAGCACAGGTCTGGCTCCCTTGACCTGCTGGATGAGCACCGCTGAAGAGGGCCCGCGGTGCAGAAGAGCACCGCTGAAGAGGGCCCGCCGTGCAGAAGAGCACCGCTGAACAGGGCCCGCGGTGCAGAAGAGCACCGCTGAACAGGGCCCCGCCGTGAAGATAGGCACCGCTGAACAGGGCTCGCCGTGCAGAAGAGCACCGCTGAACAGGGCCCGCGGTGCAGAAGAGCACCCCTGAACAGGGCCCCGCCGTGAAGATAGGCACCGCTGAACAGGGCCCGCCGTGAAGATAGGCACCGCTGAACAGGGCCCGCCGTGCAGAAGAGCACCGCTGAACAGGGCCCCGCCGTGAAGATAGGCACCGCTGAAGAGGGCCCGCCGTGCAGAAGAGCACCGCTGAACAGGGCCCGCCGTGCAGAAGAGCACCGCTGAACAGGGCCCGCGGTGCAGAAGAGCACCACTGAACAGGGCCCCGCCGTGAAGATAGGCACCGCTGAAGAGGGCCCCGCCATCTCAAGGACCGCTCCGCTGGGCCCTTCTTCTCAAGCACCGCTCCGCTGGGCCCTTCTTCTCAAGCACCGCTCTGCTGGGCCCTTCATCTCAAGCACCGCTCCGCTGGGCCCCGTCGTCTCAAGCACCGCTCCGCTGGGCCCTTCATCTCAAGCACCGCTCCGCTGGGCACCGCCGTCTCAAGCACCGCTCCGCTGGGCCCTTCATCTCAAGCACCGCTCCGCTGGGCACCGCCGTCTCAAGCACCGCTCCGCTGGGCCCTTCATCTCAAGCACCGCTCCGCTGGGCCCTTCATCTCAAGCACCGCTCCGCTGGGCACCGCCGTCTCAAGCACCGCTCCGCTGGGCCCTTCATCTCAAGCACTGGTCCGCTGGGCACCGCCGTCTCAAGCACCGCTCCGCTGGGCCCTTCATCTCAAGCACCACTCTGCTGGGCCCTTCATCTCAAGCACCGCTCCGCTGGACCCTTCTTCTCAAGCACCGCTCCGCTGGGCCCTTCATCTCAAGCACCGCTCCGCTGGGCACCGCCGTCTCAAGCACCGCTCCGCTGGGCCCTTCATCTCAAGCACCGCTCCGCTGGGCACCGCCGTCTCAAGCACCGCTCCGCTGGGCCCTTCTTCTCAAGCACCGCTCCGCTGGGCACCGCCGTCTCAAGCACTGTTTATGGTTCACTGTGCCCACCATGCCTCCTCCTTGACCAGTGGAGACTGTCATCCACCTGATGGACTGTGTCTTTGCACTCCCCAGGATGGTACAGTGGGCAGCCCACCCACTGTAGAGACATTGAGAGACTGTGGCTTTGCACTCCCCAGGATGGTACAGTGGGCAGCCCACCCACTGTAGAGACATTGAGAGACTGTGGCTTTGCACTCCCCAGGATGGTACAATGGGCATGGTGGCTCCTCGTGGATCTGGCGTCGTGGACTCATGTGGCTGTGGTGCCCCCCCCCTTCCCTTCCCCCTGAGGTGCCTGTAGTTTTTACATCTGATGCCCCTGCAGTGTTCTCTCCAAAGGACTCAGGTCTCCTGTGTGGGCTTTGCCCTTGTTTCTCAAAACTTTGGCCCACGGACATGATGAATTCGTAGGATGTGCAGGACTTGTTACTTCAGTTATACACTGATGTGTATATCATTTGTTTTCTTGTAAATATCTTTCATGGTTGTACGATAATTTTCAGGAGCTTTTTGGTACATAAATATTTATTCCAAATTTGATTATGTCATAGCATTTTTCAGGGGTGTTTGGGTGGTGTCACTGTGACTTGTTGCTCTGCATTGGTGTGTACATAGTTGGGGGGGGGGTCGCATATGTGTGTGGCCGTAACCTTTCGTCCTCCCCCTCCCGTGTGTCGTAGGTGCAGTACTCACCGTTGGCAACTGCGCCGGACTTCGTACTCATGGTAGATGAGAAGGTAGACGAGAGCAGGTAGGATGTTTAATTCGGGTTCCATGCTGTCCTCCTTCCTCCTGGAGTGCGTAGTGGTGTGCGTTTTCCCGTTCGTAGTCTGTTTCCGCTGTGTTTTTATCAGCGGTGCTCCCGCCCCGGAAAAGGTGGCGGATTGGTGAGTTGTGATAGTGTGGGCGGTACATTGTCTGCCGCCTGGCTGTTGGCGGTGACCGCCGCGCTGTTTGTTTGTACCGCCGTGGCGGTCGGAGTGTTAAAGTGGCTGTCTGTGTTGGCGGTTCCCGCCAGGGTCAGAATTCCATTTTTTTGACCGCCAGCCTGTTGGCGGGTTGGCCGCCGCTTTAACACCGACCACCAGGGTTAGAATCACCCCCATTGTGTTTTGTGGACTATCCTGTTGAGAGAAAAGTGGGGAAATACATAAACATACAACTTTTGTTATCATTTAATAAATATCTTTTGTCTTCCAATTGTACTACAGTTTGAAAAAAGGCCCTCAATCACATGATGGTAGGGAAAGCCCTAACTCACAATTGAACAAATAACTATTTCTAAACTCAGTGTTGTTAACACGTTTACCAAATGCATACACTTCCTTTATGAGCCGTTTTCCTTCATTAGACTATGTAAATTGTTGCATGTTTGGTCACAAGGGGATGAGTACAGTGAGCATGACAACCATTGTTTTTGGCTGGCATGGGATCAAGGTGGTGGGTTTCAGTAAGTGGGTGCCCCGTAATGCCAGCTCAGACATTGCTGCATGGTCCAGCACAAGGTAAATGGGTGAATAGCAAAATCTTGTAGGCAATCCAGGTCAGGCAAGACTTAGTGGGTCCCAAGAGGGGTGCATTTGACGGTGGTTCGGTCTCATCCCGCTGTGGTACCTAGCCAATGAATGCCAGTGTGATGCATAGTGCCTAATCGTGGTCCCTGTGTGTGATGGTAATGTGTGTGCCATCTGTGGTGTTGGTACGTTAATTGATCCAGTGCTCCCTTTCCCTCTCCCGCCTATTTTCTTCTATCATCCTGTCCATGTGAGCATTAGCATAATCTGGCGTAGGAGCAGGGGCACCGGTGACTGAGGGAGGTGCCTTCCACTGGACCCAGGAGACAGAGTCCACTGACGCCGAGGGGACCAGTGGACGCAGGGCAAGGGGAGTACCATGGTGGAGACAGGAGGTTACAAAACTGACTCTGATACCTCTTCTGATGGGGGCTCCTTGGTGGTGACAGACACCTCTGGAACCACCCCAGCTACAGGTATAGCCGCCACCCCCGTACGAGCACCGCAGTCCCAGTAGCCCCCCACTGAGTTGCCCATGACAACCGCCCCAGGCACCTCAGGACCTGCCCCAGTCAGCCCTGCTGCCCTCACTGAGGAGGCTATTGACCTCCTGAGATCCATCTCTGTAGGGCAGTCAACCATAGTGAATGCCATCCAGGGGCTGGCATCACAGATGCAGCAAAGCAATGCGTTCCTGGAGGGCATCCACGGTGGCTTGATGGCCCTACAGAGAACGTTTCAGGCTCTGGCCTTCTCTCGGATAGCAGCCAGTGTCCCTGTTCCTACCGTCCCCCCTCCAACTACCACTTCCAAGTCCCAGGCTCCTGAACCCCAACCCATCACCAGGCACGCATAAAGACAAGCATGCACACAAAACATCAGACTAGAGTGACACAGTGAAAGACAGGCAGCACAGTTCAGGTCACAAGCACTCACACAAACAACAGACAGTTGCATACACAATCACATCCACTGCCTCCACTGTCTCCCTCTCCTCCTCCTCTTCCTCCTCCCTCACAGTCACATCCGCAGTCACACCTGCATGCACTGCATCAACGGCCACCACCACCACCATCACCACATCATGCAGCACACACACCTCACTTGCAGACACCTCCACAACATCTATCCACGCGTCCCCTTTGTCCTCTCCCACCATGTCTGCCCCTCCTTAGAGACATAAAGGCAGACACTCAGACTCCCAACAGCCATCCGTCTCACACATTCACACTGTCCATGCACCTGCACCCACGCCCAGCAGACAAACGCCTCCGACAACCACTCCCTCAACCTCCACTCCCATCCCTCCTCCCACATCCCACATCCCACCCCAACATACCTAAGAAGCTTTTCCTTGCCCATCTTGACCTCTTCCCTCCCTCTCCACCCCCACATCCAGTCCGTAAGGGCAGGGTCCCAACGACCCAGAACAGCACCTCAGCTAAACAGTCTGCCACTGCTCCCATCAAATCCTCAGCTGCTGGCACAAAGGGGCCCCAAAGTGTGATGCCACTCCTACTGTGAGCACACCTCCACCTCAGAAAGGGAGGACTAGGGTGGTGAAAACCAAGGGACAGGAGATTGGGACAGTGGAGGCACATCCTAGTCCTGGAGGCAAGAAAGGGAAAGTTCCCACTCCACCACCCAAGAAAGGGATAGTACCCACTCCACTACCCAAGAAAGTGAAGGTTCCCACTGTACCAGCAAAGGGAGGCAAGAGGCTCCCTCCACCATCAGTGTGGTAAGGTGCCCTCACCTCCGTCAGAGGCAGCCAGGGTAACACCTCCACCAGCAGTGAACAAGGAGCCCTCACCTCCAGCAGAGGCAGCCAGGGTAACACCTCCACCAGCAGTGGGCAAGGAGCCCTCCCCTCCAGCAGAAGGCATGTAGGCGACCCACCAGGGACCAGTGTGCATGGAGCCCACTCCAGAATCAGTGGCCATGTTCTCCTCTTCAGAGACTGTGGCCTTGCACTCCCCACCAGGGACAAACGGGCTCGGAGCCCGCTCCAGAACCAGTGGGCAGTTCCACACCCCTCCCCTTCCCCCTGAGGTACCTGCCCATTTCAAACATGATGCCCGTGCACACTGGAGTCCGGAAAGTCAGGAGTCAAGTTTGGCCTTGGACTGTGCCCTGGTGCCATGTGGTCCTTTTAGACTTGCCATTGGCTCTTTCTGAACATTGATGGATGCTTTTATTTTCACATGGACAATATGGTGGCTGCTGGCATCAAATAACAGTGTCAGTTAAAGCTCAATGCAGACCTTCTTTTAATTAGATGTGGGTCCTGTGACATTGGTTTTACTCTGCAGCTGGTTGTGTGTATGGTGTGTGTGAATGGTGTGTGTTGTGCGTGTGTGTGTCACTCTCCTTTTCCTCCCTCCCTTGTGTGGCAGGCAGCTGTACTCATCATCATCATCCTCATAGGCGTTGGTGTTCCAGAAGGATCATGGCATAGAAGAGCATCGGGAAGGCTGGAAATTCCGGTTCCATGGCGGAGGCAGAGTCCTTGGTGTACCTGTTGGTGAGCCTTTCGTTTTCTGTGTTCTGTTTCCGCCAGACTTTTGATGGCGATGGTTCCGCCCCAGAAATCCTGGCGGTTTGCAGTCTCATAATATGGTGGGCGGTATCTTGCCTTGCACCTGGCTGTTGTTGGCTACCGCCGTGGTCTGTGGTGTTTACGCCCTGGCGGTTGGTGTGGTAGATTGGCTGTCTATGGGAGTTCTCACTGCCATGGTCATAATTTGGCGGTAATTACCGCAAGCCTGTTGGCGGTAATACCGCCACTTTAACAGTCACCTCCATGTCAAATGAGGGCCATAGTCTTCTATAGCCAGTCTGGAAACAAAGGAATCAGAATAAATTATTTTTTTATCTGTCAATAAAACATGTTGACTTTCTATTTCTGGCAATTTAAAATAATATGACTCAGCATTTTAAATATTGTGCCCAGAAAAACATGCAAACCTTTCAGTTTAAGCTTTAAAACTGCCTACTGGTGGAGTTGGGCAGTGTTCCCATTGTGTGTATTAAAAAATGGGGTACTTGCTCTGTGATTGAAATAATGATCGTAGTAATTATAACAGAACATATCTCCATAATTTCCTTTAAATTGGTACACATCTTAATTTTCAAATACTGTATAATACTGTAGGTCAGACATCATAGCAGCAACAGTTTTCACATCTCAATCATCAGAAGAAACTCCAGGTGTAACTACATCATTCATAGAAAGTTTGAATACATATGGTATTTGAATGAACTCAGCAGGCCCATATATATCGAATAATACTTTATCCCAAACAATCCCATCAGGAATTGGTATGGATGTAATGTTCACTACAGATGAGTCTCTGCAAATTTTGTATGATGAAAAATGTGGTTTTAGGACCTCATCCACCAGTTTAACTGTAAGGATTTCAGGAAGGAAATGACCATGTATAAAAAAACAAAAGAAAACATTAACAAACCTAATCCAAAGGAGAAAGGCAAGTATAATCAATAAGTGCATAGATAATTACATGGACAAATGAAATAGTTAATTTTGAGCCAATGTTTCAGCTTACGTTCTCTTGACAGTTCTGTTGCAGTAGAGGCAGATGAGTCACTGAAAGTGTCATTAACGTAAACAAAATAACCAGAATTAGTTTATGTAAAAACCGGAACTGTGTTATGAAGAGGAGAACTTACAGAAGACTCCCTTAGTGGTTCATAGTAAACTATGCCATCCGTTTGTGTGGAATTTGTATTGAATTGCTCATTATTGCCAGTACTTATTGTAGAAGTAGTTGTTAGTGGAACCAATGAAAGTTCATTTTCCACCATCCCCAAGCTCAGAGCGGTATCAACGTTGCTGTTGAAGACTTGTAGGGGAAGATCCTGGTCTGTAGTGGGAGGGATTCGGGTACTACCCAGGAGTTCTCTACGGGCCAGATGTAGCAAAGGGTTTTACCCATTCTGTCCTCATGGGAAATGTGTTCATACATATGGCCCTAGGTCTGCTGTGCAGGATCAGCCACATGGTGTAACTTGACATTGTCAATGGAGACAAAGCGATATTCTTTAGAACCAGACTGTGGTGGTAGAATAACAGTTCTGGTACCGTGTATTCCCAGAACTGAAACCAGTGCACAATAAGAAGGACCAAACTCCTTTTTCACAGCAGTCTTCTAACACATTAAGGCCCAAAAAAAGTATGAATATGGGCCTAAATCCCCAAGTTTTGAAATCCAGAGGAGGCAGCATTGGCAGATGCATTGTCATCAAGGAACTGTGGTAAGTCCTGCAAGACAATGAAATGTTCATTTACTTCAAAAGGTGTGTCTGCCACCTCCGAGACAGGACCCACAAGATTTGGAACATACATTTGAGTTCCAAACAGGCATTCATATGAAGTACGCCCCCCCAGGGACCTTCTGTGCAGATTGTTAAGTGGTCTCTGAACTATATACAGGTCTGTAAGCCAACTACGACCCGTGCCTATTACTCTAGCTGTTAAAGATTACTTTAAATCCTGGTTTTGTTGCTCCACAACAGTATTTCCCCCGGGATGAAATGGAGATGAGCAGTGCAGTTGGACCCCTAATAAAGCCATGGTGTCCCTGAAAGCCCTTGAGGCAAAAACAGGGCCCTGGTCCGTGCGCAAAGCCGCAACTGCATATATGCTGATAAAAACATGCAAATCTTTAATACCAGTTCAAGCATCAGCCGAGTGTATGGCCAAACCCATATAAATCTGGAGCATGAGTCAACAGTGACTAGGATGTATTTGTATGCACTATCTGGTGTCAGGGGACCACATTGGTCCAAGTACACACAATGTAAAGGTTTGTTGGAAATTAAGAGGGGTTGTAGTGAATCCTAGTTTGTTTTAATGGGATAACAAGAGTTAGCTTATCCTTTGGCTTGCAGACTCTTGCCCCCATCACCTAGTGACTTTTAACCTACTTAGCTTGCTCTGTCTTAGCCCATTTAATTATTTAATTCTTCTAAGATGGCTGCCTTGTTTATAGTTAGGCCACTTGTTATGATTTGCATTATCAGTGCCACCGCGTTAAGGCGTCAAGATCAAGTGACAAAGACAAACTAAAGATGTTCACACTTAGGGACTTTCCCTCTCTATGCTTTCGAGGGAATTGTTTATATTAATTGCCGCCCCAAGCATGCCTATTATCTATTGTTTGGGAACACACCTACGTCTTGGCACACTTTAGACAGATAATCAGAGGGATTCCGAACAGAGGGCATCGCCACCATCGCTGATATCGATGCTGCACATTGTCTTGATGCTGACCCAGTCTTCGTGTCCCTACGGAGTCTGAGATAGAGCCCTCATTCCAAGGTAACGAGGGTTGGGGCCTCCTCTCATGGACATGGCATTGGCAGATTAGGTTTAACATACCCAGCTCTCCTTTAGGTAGGAAGTTAGGCCTATCATGATAGGGTATTAGGACATATTACACACTTCATGTCTTTTCATGTTATTGTAAGATGGTGGGGATCTTTGTAATAATGAATTTTGTCTTTACAATTCTGTTTCTTGTACTGTTCATTATCTCATCATTGCAGCCCATGCAACTTATCGCAAATTGCAGTTGTGTTAAATAAAAACCATTGAAACTTCACTGCATCTTCGTTATTGCCTGTGTTTGGATGAGACATGATATATCTGTGAGAAAGGGGTAATCTCAGTTTAACCACAACACTCCCTGAGATGTTATACCCTTGAGTCCATGCGTAAAGGCTGCCACAAATCACCTTTTACTATTTGGGTTTTTGGTGAGGTGCTGCTAGTGAGCCGGAAGGGTTAGGACGACTGCTGTGACTTGTTGTAGGATAGGCATAGTTGCCTAGAAACATAAGTACTGTCATCCTTAAAACAGCAGCCTTGCATAGAGCAAGAGTCCAAACTACGACAGGGTCCTGCGGTGGGCGTTTGATGGTGGATCCTTTAATTTGCTGGCAGATGTCACAACAAAGGACACATAGCTTGGTCTGTTTGTAAAGACCTGGCCATCAATAGCGTGTTTGTAATATTGAAATTGTAGCTGCCACACCAGCATAAGCAGAAGCAACTTCCTAAAGCGCTGCATTTATTAATTCAGGTCTTAGGTCTTTATTGGGAATCACATGAACTCCCACACCTGGTATTGTTACTTGTGCATCAAATATGCCTGCCATCCGGTAGGAATATTTAGCAGGATATGCTTTAGGTAAGGGTGTGTCATCAGCTGAAGCTTTCACGACTGCCTGTGTTTCATCATCTACTTTTCATTTAGAACAAGCTACTGCAGCAACAGAAGCCAGAGCTAACACTGAATTGGCTGCCTCATCAGCCAAAGTGTTGCCTTCAACGTGTATTTCGACAAGCTGATGTCCTAGTGTATGTTTAGCATGGACTTTAGGTAGCATTTCTTTCAGCTCCTCTACTTTCCCCCACAGAAGTATGTTTTTAATGGTGTTGCCTTTTGAATCTCTGAACCCATTTTGGCGCCAGTAATGCAGACATTCATTGAAGGACAGGACACAATAATACGAATCACAAACAATCAATGACATCTGCTCAGGATCCATATATTCCATTGCCGTCACCAGAGCCATGAGCTCCGCAAGTTGTGCAGTGCAATCTCCTAGAGTCTGTATGTAACTATTTTGTGGATGGAACTTGTCATCCTTCATGTACCCACTCATGACTGCGCAAGCAGTGGAGTACTGATGTTTGGTGCCTATTGCTGGTTGGGCTGAACGATCATTGTATATGTTTGTCTGATATTATTCTATAGGCAATGTATTTGCTGCAACTGGATACTCAAGTTCATATTGTAAAAATTCTTGGGTCTGTAATTTGGAGTCAAAAACATAATCAACATCATTGGCTGTCAGAGACTTTGCCTATTGGATCCAATGTGGATGTAATGCTTTAGCATTCGGAACACTAACTTTGGTAACAACCTCAAAGGCTGGAGTAGGGGATGTGACAATAATGCGCTTCCCTGGGCCAGAGGTCTCTCTTTAAGGACCGCCATCTGGTCAGCAGTGAGGATCTTTTTCAGTGGGAGAAAAGCGGTGTTCAGCTGTGGAGTATAAGTGTGATTTGTATGCAATCTGGACGGTCTCACCCTCATTGAATGTCACATAGGTGAAACCAATGGCACCAGCAATTTCTCTGATGACCAAATGATTTTACTGTCTCATGTATGTAAATGTTTTTCTCTTCAAGCATTTCTTTTTGCAAAGCTTTTAGAATGCGTGTGTGTTCAAATGTCCAGAATTTACTGGTAAATTCAGGATGTATTAAGTCATAAAATGGTTTAATGCATTGTGCATAATCTTGAATATAAGTTCTGCCAAAGTTTAAAAAGCCCAACACTGACTGGAGTTTTTTTTATTGTGTTTGGTGTTTGTAGTTGTGCACATTTTTCTAAAAATTGAGGCGCAAGGGTCTTACCTTCATCTGACAGTTAGTATCCCAGAAATAGGACACTAAGGAAGGCTATTTTCATTTTTATTTAAGTTTAACTTGTAGATGATTTAGGCAAACCCTACAACAATGTAGGCTACCCATTTTAAATATTGCATGATGTCATAGTCTGTGAGATAAATGTTATCCATATATGACAATGCCTCAGTGTCAATGCCATGTAGGATAGATGTTACACAAGCTGAGAACTGTCGTGGGTGGTTCTTATATCCTTGTGGAATTTTTTCTGAGTTCCAAGAGCACTAAAACTTGTTAAGTCCCTACTTTTAGGTGCTATGTTTTGGTAGACAAACCCTTTGGATATATCCAGGGCCGTCTTGTATGTTTTACACCCTATATTGTTCATGAGTGCTGTGCTATGTACATTTTGTATAACAAATGTTTTTGGCTGACTGTTTAAATGTCTGCAGTCTAAGACTATTCTATATGAATGGTTGGGTTTAGCGACTGGAAATAATGGATTATTCATAGATGAGTCTGAGGGCTCAATGACACCCTGGTACTCGAATTGATTAAGGATTTCCCTCACAGGTGCTTTTGCATTATACTTTATTGGGTGTTGAGGTTGGGATTTTATTGGTATTACATGGTAGGGGAATCTTTGTTTCACCCTTCAGGATTGAGATATAACTGCCCAATCAATTGCGTTCATTTCAACAGGCTTTCTGGGAACAAATGGCGAGAAGGACTTTTCAATAGCGTCCTCCCCTAAGGGAGATCGTGGACAAATTCTGGTGGCCAATCTTTTTCAGCCAGCAAAATATCCTAAATAGAAATGATGTCCCAAAAGATGTCATCTATCATATGTTCAATGTCTCCCTTCTGATTAAATTGTTACTTTATACATCCTGTCGGGTGTGAAGAGACTCATGCCTGCAGTCTCAACTTGCAAGAAATCATCAGTTTTTTCACCACCAGATGCTCTTCAAGATCTTGGCAAACTATTGTGACCTTTGCTGCACTGTCAAGCAATGCCAGTGCCCACTTTGTGTTCTTCAGTAAAGCCATCTTCCTGAGTGGCATGTCGGACTGTAACTGCTGCCACTTTTTTCTTTTTAAATTGGGGTTTTTGTTGGGGAAGTATCTCTTCTTTTTAAACAGAAACTTCAGACAAGCGTTGTGAGTTCTTCCTTGGTTTCACATACTCAGTTCACTGCTATGACCACCCACCTCTTTTACTGTGTTTCTCCAGTGAGCCCTGAAAGTAACAAGATTGGTGAGCATCAGTATATTGATATCTGCCAGCCGTTTTGATCCTATCCCTGTTTCTAAGGCTATACCTGTTCTGTGGGATCTCTGTGTGTGGAGATTCTCCCCTTTCTTTACTAGGTGTTTTTTAGAACCGTCAGGCGCATGCTTGGTAGTGTCTTTGTTAGATCTACCTGGAAATTGTGGTTTAATTGGTCTGGCCCCCAGACTATCTCATCCAATACTAGGTTAGGTCTCTTCAATAATCTTAGGACGCTCATGTGCTTGATCCTGTGCAGGAACGTCCCAGAGCCGCACGCACACTGCTAGTGCAACTGCTTCCCCTTTAAGGTTACTTAATATAATTAAAGAGACCGTGGCAAAATTGACCATTAATTGCATCCCCAAATCCAGGGTCGGGGCAGCTCCGTACTCATCTTGAATTTGTTTTAACACCTCCGGAAGATTGGCAAGTGTTGGTGTACCTTGTGCGGTAGTATAGAGCGTGGCAAATACCGTGCCCCATGTAGTTAACAATTGTGGGAACCATCCCGAATGGCACGCACATAATGAGAATTCTATGTTTATCCTAAGGTCCCGTATGGGGAAAAACTGCTCCGAGCGCATTTATTTTGTGAGCCAACCAAAACAGAATTTCCTCCCGCTTGACGGGTACCTTACCCATGATCAAATGTACAGTAGCAGGGTTAATGCATGGCATTACTGCATGTGGTTGCACTGGGGCAGCACATTTTGGGTTAGTATTTAATGTTTGCAAAACAAACTGTTCTAACAGTCTGTATATTGTAGTGAGCTCTATGTATAGGCGGCGAACCTCAGCTACCGCTAACGTTTCTGCATCAGGGTGTGCTTTATGTGTGGCCAATAAAGGCCAGGTTGGGCCATCATTGCTTAGAGGACCTAACCTAACGTGTAATATTGTATGTGGTAGGGCGCCATAAAGCCAGTTATTATGGTCTTGATAAGATAAAGGTATTTTTGAATATGCATCAGCTCTGTATGGCGCTGGTGTATTTGCAGGTGTATAGTGATGAAATGTATTTTTGCACCCATCTGCTGCTAGGAAGGTGGCCTATGAATAACATATTTCTGTTCTATAGGCTGAATGAGCCTCAACAACAAATGTGACTGGACCCCCATGGGCTGTTAGGCCATTTGCCAAAAACTGTGCTGTAGGAGAGGTTGCATATCTACTACAATTGCTACCTCTTGTAAGCTTGCCATATTAATGGTAGATGTATGTTCAGAGACAAGGACACCAAGTGGGGATTGGTCCTTTTTAGGTTCAAGCTTGAACAACCTACAGCTCAAGATAGTTACTACCTATTTAGCTGAGAAGGAGTCCTCAATACCATGGATGTCTCTGTATACAATATTGAGGTGTCTTTAACCTTTAGTGGGACAGAGATACTTAGGAGGATCTGAATATTAGTGGCTGACCAAACGTTGGCTGCACCATGTTGCCTAGGTTCGCATTATGCTAATGAGGCTACTGGATTTTGGAGGCAGAATCACATGGATTGTGGATACTAAATATGATTCCACACCACATGATGCCAGTCGGCCTAATCCAGGTTTTCCAGCTAACTAGCAGTGTCTAATTTCTGGTCGAGATGATTGCGGCAACAGGGCGCATGACAAGAATGACTCCTCAGGGGATCATGGTCAATCAGATCTCATTCCTTTCTCTCAGTTACCAAAGTCTCATTTAGGCAAAGACAACAAGGCAGAATATAATTCAATAAGGATTTATTGAAGTAACTGCATCTTAGATAAAAAAGCATGTATTGTAATAAATAGGATGATAAAACATAATAAAAATAAGTAAGTGACTAAAAGAGTAAAACACAAAAACAGTCCTACCATACTGTCACTACGAGTGAGCTACATTTCTCCTGTCTACACTATGGCCTTCATTCTGACCCTGGCGGTTCTCTACCGCCAGGGCCAACGGGGGCGGGAGCACCGCCGACAGGCCGGCGGTGCTCCCTTGGTCATTCTGACCGCGGCGCTTTGGCCGCGGTCAGAACGGGAAAACCGGCGGTCTCCCGCCGGTTTTCCACTGCCCCTTAGAATCCTCCAAGGCGGCGCAGCTCGCTGCGCCGCCGAGGGGATTCTGACCCCCCCTACCGCCATCCTGTTCATGGCGGGAAAGCCGCCATGAACAGGATGGCGGTAGGGGGGGTCGCGGGGCCCCTGGGGGCCCCTGCCGTGCCCATGCCCATGGCATGGGCACGGCAGGGGCCCCCTAACAGGGCCCAACTAGGATTTTCAGTGTCTGCGATGCAGACACTGAAAAGCGCGACGGGTGCTGCTGCACCCGTCGCACGCCTTCCACTCCGCCGGCTCGATTCCGAGCCGGCTTCTTTGTGGAAGGCGCTTTCCCGCTGGGCTGGCGGGCGATCTGAATCAGATCGCCCGCCGGCCCAGCGGGAAAGTCAGAATACCCCTCGCGGTCTATTGACCGCGTGCGGTATTCAGGCGGCTTCCGACGGGCGGGCGGCAACCGCCGCCCGCCTAGGTCGGAATGACCACCTATGTTTGAGCACAGGGTAATAAGCCCAATCTGCCCTTCGGGTTTCCCCCCAAGAGTATATCATCCCTCATTCCTAGAGGAAGAAGCCTATGGTTTAGAGAGAGACACCGTCCCCATGTGGATCAGGGATTCGGCATCTAAGCAAGTAGCTGTAGCGAAGCAATCTGCAATTAGCATACAGTCGTGGTCATCTGGCTGGACTCTCCCTCTTCCGTGTTTGGGACAAATAGGTGTTTTTATAATAAAACAGTTGACATTTTAAGAAATGGTCCCCAAGTATGAGTTTTTAATGGATATTTCTTCTCTTTGTAGCCAAGTATATAATATGAACTGTGTACTCAGCTTGACCAGATGACTTAGATAAGAAACAGACATGCACAACAGGTGGAGAAACATTTAAGTGCTGCATGCATATATTTTATCCACTACATGGTTCTCTGTGTTTTCAGTTCATGCAAGCTGTCTGTGTGCATGATCTTGAGTTTGGATATGTACATCTAACCAATCTGTTTTTCTGTGGAACAAAAAGGCCTTCAATCTGTTGGACCAGTTTGAAAGCCAGTTATCCCTTGCATGCACTGGCTCAATTATCCACTCTGACCTATTTATGCAACATCATCAACATTGGGTTTAGACCCCGTCTTTCAGATTATCCTCAATGTATCAGCTTGACGTGTTCGCACCGAGTTAAGAGAACTAACTTTCCAAACATTTTGAGAGGGAGAAACCAATCACAAAAGTTTTCGCCCACTGTACACATTCCTTAAGAAGAAAGTGTGGCTTGCGTACTAAGCCAGAAAAATTCCAAGATACTTTAAAAGTTCTTTGCCAAAAGGCTATGAAAGCTATTGTTTTTTGTTCTTTTTATTTTAAAAAACTTTGCTGGAAAATTCATCATTTTATTCCATTGCTTGTTAAAAAAGATTTGCATGGGAAATGGTGACCACCCTCCTAAAAAATGCAGTGGTCCTTTAAGTAAACCCCAATGTGGCCCCCCTCCACACAGCCCAGCCCCACCACTCTCAAACTTCACCAGCTGCCACTGGCTCTCAGTCCTTCCATTCTCCTCCTCCAGATTCTGAGTAACTCTGTCCCAGTCCCAAGCAAGCTAGACCTGTGAAGTGTACTGCTGCTGAAGAACAAATGGAGAAACAGAAATAAAGTATTTTGTGTAGATTTATGTTTGGTAACTAAAGTGACTGGTCTGTTTTGTGGGCCCTGCAGGTAAATTTCACTAAGTTTGAAACGCCAATCACTATCAGGAAAAAATGATTATCCATCAGCCCCCAAACATTGCAAATCATCAGGAACAAGTTTATACATTTGTTGAACTCCCTCCCTCATTGTCAGCCACCACATACATCAGTCATCGCTCGTAAATTTAGTTACTCAAAATATCACCACTCATTGGTGCAATAGTTACATTGTAGTTACCTCTTCAAATCCAAGCACAGAGGATGAACAAAATATCTCCTCTTTGATGGTATCAACATATTGGAATTTGGCATTGGCTCTGGCAGTCTTTTAGGGCAACCCTGCTAGATGATATAACAAAATAGGATATGCAATGGCACATGAGGGAGTTGGAGCATTGACTCCAATGAGCTGAAGGGTAGTGGTGGCTTCTTCACTGCACATGGGTCCAACTCCAGTCCTGGCGAATATGTAGCTATAAAATGGTGGGGCAGCAGAAATCCAACACAAACATAATGTTCCACTAGCATTTATGTTTTTGCAAAGAAAGAAAGAAAAAATAATTTAAAAGAGAAATAATTAAAACAATCTATGGTTGCACTAGCATACTCAGCCTGGGAAGGCGAGTTTATCCTCAAACTCTGATGGTTCTTCCATAAGTTGGTCAGCTAACACCCTTTATTCTGATCAATCATCCTCTTCCTTCTCCTTTAGTGTTTCATGAACAACCTAATCAGGTGGTATAAAATGCTGGTTCATTTTGATCATGGCCAATCTCTCAACGTTTTGAGGAGAGAGACTGGCCTTTCTCACTGTAACAACTGCACCAACTGCACTGAACACATGTTCAGCAGACACCCTGACTACAGAAAATGCTAGAAACGTTATTGCCAGCCTGCTGAGCTGTGGCCATTGGCGCATCTTCCCATACCAATACACCAATGGGTTTTGATCCTAATACACCTCTTTCTGGTCATCCAGATACTTCCAGAACATATTTGAATGTCATTGATGCTGCCACTTTCTTGACCACTTTTTCCTTCACCTCTGCACTGGACTTAAGACCTGCCACTTGAAACCATGCCAATGCAGAGGTTAGGTCTGCTTCTTCTGTTGCTGTTGTTGCTGGTTTTCTTGTTGGTGGGGTTGGGACAAGAGACAAGACTCCCATCTCTGGAAGTTGAAGGCAGCACCCCAGAACTGCAGAGTGGGCCTCTATGTTCCAGCCGTTCTTCTTACAGTTCTCCTCCTTGCTCAACAATCCACCTCTTTTATTGTGAAACATTCCCACCAGGAAAAGGAAGAAAATTGGAAAGAATTGTTTTTATAACATAGATCAAGTAGGGTGGCACAGATGCTCTCTTTGGAGGAGATAATGGCATTTTACAGGCTTGCATTTCCAATCAGGCAATAGCTTAGACTCTTAACCAAGGAAACTTAACTTCTGGGTTTTAGTTCGTACCCCTGAATGTGAACCTTTCAGACACCTTCTTTAGCTGCTTCTGTAGCAGATGCAATAAGGGGATTGCTTGGCCCATTGCACTGCCCTGTTTGCTAACTTCCAGCATGAAAACCTCAAAAGGGAGCAGCATCTGTGAGAGGCATTTGACTAGGCTCCATTTGTCCACATCCATGGTCAAATCTTCCCGAATTGCATTAGCTCCTCTTTAAATTTAAATTACATAATCATTGACTGTTTGTACTGCTCAAAAAAATGTTGCAACATATAATAGGTTGAGTTTCAACGTGTTCTGTTGGCGTGGCGGTGGAGGTGGAGCAACCTCCACTCCCCCGCCACCCGCCAGTATGGCTGTTGGTGGCTCTCCATCCGAAAAAGGATGCAGAGCTGCCAACAGTCATATTACACCAAGCGGAAAACCGCCACCACTGGCGGTCTTCAGCACGGCGGTCCCTCGGCGGTCTTTCAAAAAGACCGCTGAGGTCATAATGACCCCCTATGTCTTGTTTTTAAAGAAACTCTTGCAGAACCTGGTTGATGCAGTGCACCAAACCCAGGACCCTGAAATAGCCACAGTCTGCCACGAACTTTACTATATTACTGCCATTATCTGTGGCAAAAAATCCAATTCAAAGAATTCTAGGTTGCAGCCATTCAGACACCTTGCTACTAAATCCCTCCAAGATGTTTGCAGCTGTGTGTTCTATGGCGAACATGGCTACTGTTGCATGCTACCGAAAGATCTTAAATGTTTCTTCAGGGCTAAGACCTGTAGATAGCTTGTGCTTTACCCCACAAATGAGATCCAGTTTGCAATGATGCACATTTAATCAGTCCCCTGTCAACTGATCCACGTGTCTGGCATCAGGTGGATAGTGTGGACAACTTTACTGCAAAGCTTGTCCAGCCAATAGCAGCACATTGAGATGCAGTGCTGGAACGGCAACTCTGGCAAAATAGGTCCGACTTGGAACCTTCCGTTTCGGGGTGAGGGTTGCCACTAATTCAGAGAATCCCACTCCTTCCACAAAAGAAAAAGGGAGGAGGTCCAGTGTTAAAATTTTTGCCAGCTTCACATTGCACAAATGTGCCATTGGGTAGTTGCGGTTGTAGGGCCCCTCCTGCCTAAATATGCCCATAATTGCAGCCTGGATTTTCTTCTTTTGTGGAGTCCACTGATGCAATCAAAATTTGAGATGTAGGTAGTGGTAGACTCAATGAGCATTGTAGTTCAGTCACCATATACTCTGTTGCCTCATCTGACTCTGAGTCTTCCTGTGTCATCGGGAGGTCGCTGAGGCAGGTGATTATGGTGCACGACTGGGGACAGAGCTGCTTTGTGTGAGGATGCCAGCCTCTTCTTTCTCACCTTCCATCGTGATTTGACCAGTTGTAGCTGATTTTTCCTGTTGGGTGCCGGTGTACTCTTGGGGCATTTGGGGTCCCCTCTCACATGACCCACTTGGTCACATGCATAACACTTATGTGGGGGGCCCCCTGCCACTGGCTTCCCTTTGGAGAACCATGTCTTCTTTTCACTGGGGGGCTGAGAATCTTTATGCTGGGAATCAGTTTAGGGTCCTTTAGAAAACTCCACCTGTTTACCCTTACCCCCTTTCTTCTGAGAGGGACCCTGCCCACTCCAGGCGTGGTCTCCGAATACGTCTTTTGGACCCTGGTACTCTCTCAGTGGACCACTTCCTGCAGAAGCTTCCTGGGATCAGTCAGCTTGCTGTCAATCATGTGCTGGTGCAGCTCTGGAAAACATAAACCGAACAAGTGATCCCAAGCAATCAAATTGTAAAGCCCCTCCCACGTTGCTGCCTTACTGCCTTTCACCCAACCATCCAGTGACCTGAAAAAAGAATCAACACATACCAACCATGCTTGGGATGACTTCCTCTTGTAGGACCTGAACTTTTCCTTATACTGCTCAGGGGAGAGACCATATCTTGTGAGTAAGGCATCTTTCATGACAGGGTAGGTGAGCTCCTGAGAATCCCCTAAGGCTGTCAGGGTATCCCTTCCCGCTGCCTCAAAGTGCTTCCAAAAAGCTGCCCCCCAATGAGTTTCAGGGACCAGAGTCATGTGGAGAGCAGACAGACCCCTGGAACCACAAGTATATGTCATCCTCCCTCTTATAATCCTTCACTAGGTCTTTTAGAATGTGTACCCTTCTCTCAGTCTGCACTATGCTATTTCTACCAGCATCTCTACTGGACTGGCTCGAATGATCTAACTCCTTTAAGCTAAGCTCATGAGCAAGCAGTATCTTCCTTTCCTCAATGGCCATCCTTCTCTCTTCCATCTCTAGACTGAGCTTCTTCAATCTGAAATTCTGAAATCCTCCTCTGCCTGTCTGTCCTGTAACTCTTCAGGTGTCAGACCCTTGGAGGACACACTGCTACCGACCCTGGAGACTCTCCCACTGGACATAACAGGCCAACCCACTACATCAGTGTGAGTGACTTGTACCCCTTACTCCCCTTCCTGCTCCTCATCTGTATCCCCCTCAGCTTCTTTGGCTTTCACCCAGGTCCTCAGCCCCTTTTGCAGCTCCTCCTTCTTGGATGAGCTCTTAATGGGACAGGCAAAATCTTTACAGAACTGCTTCAACTGAGCCACTGTGTAGCTCTCCAATTTCTCTAAGTCAAAAGCAGATCCAGCTGATACATCTCCAGATTGAGGCATGATGAAGAGCTAAAAAAGTGCAATGTTCCAAAGGCAGAAAAACAAGTTCCCAAATGGAGTTTCAAAAAAGTCAATCAAGGGATGAACAAGAAGTAGAACAAAAAGAAGTCCCAAAGAGAGAAGCAAAAATCACAAGACAAGTAGTATGTGGTCACATAGTGGTCTCAACTCAAAACAGTAGTGTACACTTAATCACTGTATGTCAAGTACAAACACAAGTCCAACCCCAACCGCTGATCACCAATGTTCAAAATGGAGTCTTTGGTTGGCAGTCAGGTTACCCCTTGTCCAAGCAAGGACCCTCACTCTAGTCAGGGTATAAGAGGATCACCATCAGCTAACCCCCGCTCACCCACTTGGTAGGTTGGCACAAGCAGGCAGGCTTCACTTCAGAGTGCTAGATGTAAAGTATTTGTACCAACACACACAGTAACTAAATAAAAACACTACAAAATGACACTACACAGGTTTAGAAAAATAGAAAATATTTATCTAGACAAAACAAGACCAAAACAACAAAAATCCACCTTAAACAAGTCAAGTTATCAATTAAAATGCAAAAAGAGTCTTCATGTTCTTTTAAACACAACGCTATCGCTGTTAGCGTGAAAATTTACCTGGGTCGCGTCAAAATAACCTGCACGGGTAAGTGTGCATCACAAAATGGTAAGTGGTTCATCGATTTCTCATCCGCAAGCGTGGTCGTGTGCCGTTTCTCCTTCTCTGATCCGATCGGCGTGCATCGTTTCTTTCCCCGCAGGAGAGAGATGCGTTGATCCGGACGAAACACCTCGGGTCCGGGCAGGCTTGCATTATTTTTCCGCACCAAGCAATGTTGCATCGTTGCAGCCTCCACCAGCGATGCCAAGCATTATTTCTCCAGCCTCGTGCGTTGATTTCCCAGCTGCGCTACAAGCAATGCGTTGATTTCAGCCAGCGGTATGTCATTTCTTTAGCCGTTCTCTGAGGTTGCGTCGTAAATTTCCCCGAATGCCGATCAGTGTGTGGATTTCTAACCTTTGTCCACCAGCTTCACCTGTCAAGGTCCCAGGAACTGGGTAGGGCACCCCTTGGCAGGGCAGGAGTCTCAGCAGAGGCTCCAGGTGCTGGCAGAGAGAAGTCTTTGCTGTCCCTGAGACTTCAACAACAGGAGACAAGCACAGTTTCAAGCCCTTGACGAGTTCTTCACAGGGAGGAAGGCACAAAAAGTCCAGTCTTTGTCCCCTTGCACAGGCAGAAGAAGCAACTGCAGGATAGCTCCACAAAGCACAGTCAAAGGCAGGGCAGCTCTTCTTCCTCACCTCTTCAGTTCTTCTCCAGGCAGTGGTTCCTCTTGTTTTCCAGAAGTGATCTAAAGTCTGTGGTTTTGAGTGCCCTTCTTATACCCATTTTGCCCTTTGAAGTAGGCTTACTTCATAGAAAAGTCTCTCTTGTTTGAGGAATCCTGCCTTTCCCAGGCCAGGCCCCAGACACACACCAGGGGGTTGGAGACTGCAGTATGTGAGACCAGGGACATCCCTTTCAGGTGTGAGTGACCACTCCTCCCTCCCTCCTAGCACGGATGGCTCATCAGGATATGCAGGCTACACCCCAGCTCCCTTTGTGTCACTGTCTAGAGAGAGGTGCAAACAGCCCAACTGTCAAACTTATCCAGGCAGGGAATCCACAAACAGGCAGAGTCAAAGAATGGTTTAAGCAAGAAAATGCTCACTTTCTAAAAGTGGCATTTTCAAACACACAATCTTAAAATCAACGTTACTAAAAGATGTATTTTTAAATTGTGAGCTCAGAGACCCCTAACTCCACATGTCTATCCATTCCCAAAGGGAATCTACACTTTAATCATATTTAAAGGAAGCATCCATGTTACCTTATGAGAGGGATAGGCCTTGCCACATCAAAAACTGAATTTGGTAGTATTTCACTATTAGGAAATATAAAACACATTAGTAGATGTCCTACTTTAAACATACACTGCACCCTTCCCATGGGGCTACCTAGGGCCGCCTTCTCCAGGGGTGTCTTACATGTAAGAAAAGGGAAGGTTTAGGCCTGGCAAGTGGGTACACTTGCCAAGTCGAATTGGCAGTTTAAAACTGCACACACAGACACTGCAGTGGCAGGTCTGAGCCATGTTTACAGAGCTACTAATGTGGGTGGCACAACCAGTGCTGCAGGCCCACTAGTAGCATTTGATTTACAGGCCCTGGGCACCTCTACTGCACTGTACTAGGGACTTACCAGTAAATCAAATATGCCAAGCATGGATGAACCTATTATATATACATTTTGTATAGGAACACTTGCAATTTAGCACTGGATAGCAGTGGTAAAGTACCTAGAGTAACAAAAACAGCAAAAACAGAGTCCAGCCCACATCAACAACCTAGAAAACAGAGGCAAAAGGTTAAGGGAGACCACGCCAAGGATGAAAAGTCTAACATGTACCCTTTGCTAACAGAAGAACTACACAGACCACTAAAGGTGCCCACAGGTTGCCTACTACGTATACTTCACACACAGTACACCAAACAAAGAATAGAACAGCCATGGCAATCGCATACACCATGCTCATGTTACGTAAGCCTCATATAGGCACAGATCTCTCAAATCATGCCATGCAAGTCACTGCCAGAACAAACATCAAATGCCAGACAACTGCTGCTTGTACCAATTACATCTCATCGGAACATACCTGACTTACCTGTAGTGTGTATAGACATCTGCCTGAAGCATTGACTCACATACATGGTGTTAGAAATGGGGTCTTTGGTTGGCAGTCAGGTTACCCCCGTCCAAGCAAGGACCCTCACTCTAGTCAGAGTAAGTCATACACAATCCAGATTATACTGTGCCCACCCCTGGTAGCTTGGCACTAAGCAGTCAGGCTTAACTTAGAAGGCAATGTGTAAAGTATTTGGGCAATAAATCATGCAATAACACAGTATAACACAACAAAAATACACCACACAGTGTTTAGAAAAATATGTAATATTTATCTGGTAAGATGCAGGTCAAAACGATCAAGATTCAATAAGTATACATTGAGATATCACTGTAAAAATGATATAAAGTGTCTTTAGTCTTGCAAAAGTGTCTCTTGCAAGCACAAAGTACCTGGTTTGCCTTCAAATTGCCCTCAAGGGACCGCAGAGGAGGAGTTGTAGGGAAAACCGGGAGGTGTGCGGCGATTTTTCCAGTGCATACAGACAATGCGTTGTTGAGTTTTCACACAGGGCAGGTTTTGTGCCGAGTTCCGGCACTTAGATTGGGATCCTCTTTGGCTTGTGGGGTTTTTGGATGCCCCAGGGACAATGCGTTGAAATCCTGGGCATGCAGAACAAAGTCACAGGGACTGCATCGATCTGATGGGCGATGCTTAGAAATTGTTGCTGCACAGCACGTGCTGCATCGATTCCTCTCAGGAAGTCGTGCTGCGTCATTCTGGCTCTGCTTTGCGTCGATCCAGTGGGCCGTACGTTGAATTTCCAGTCGCACCACTGGCGCTGCGTCGTTTTTCTCTTCAGGAAATTCAGCTGCGTCGATCTGGTTCAGCATGCAGGGATTTTCTCAACGTGATGCAGGCTGTGTATCTTTTCTTGCAGGCTGAGCGTCAATTTTCACCGCACAAGGAGTTCTTTGCACAGATGAAATCTTTTTGGTCCTGAGACTTAAACAAACAAGAAGAAAGCTCTATCCAAGCCCTTGGAGAACACTTCTCAGCACAGCCAGAAGACAGAAAGGCAGCAGGGCAACAGCAAGGAAGCAGTCTTTTGCAGAAAAGCAGTCAGGTGAGTCCTTTGGGCAGCCAGGCAATTCTTCTTGGCAGGTGCAGTTTCTGGTTCAGGGATTCTTCACCAGTGGTATCTTGTCCAAAAGTGTCTTGTATAGTAGAGGTGTCTGAGTTGGTAGGGTCAGAGAACTTGCTTAAATACCCAAATGTGCCTTTGAAGTGGGGGAGACTTCAAGGAGTGGCTTAGAAGTGCACAAGGTCCCCTTTCATTTCCATCCTGTCTGCCAGGGTCCCAGTAGGGGGTGTAGCAGTCCTTTGTGTGAGCGCAGGCTACTGTCCTTTGACATGTAAATGTCATGCCCTCCACCCTCCCAGCCCTGGAAGAGCAATTCGAAATGCAGATGTGTGCAAGTGTGACTGAGCATCCTGTGTTTGGGATTTGTCTCAGTGGAATGCACAAGGGAGCTGTCAACTAACTTAGCCAGATGGGGATTGTAAGGCACAGAAGAATTTAAGTGCAGCGGAATGCTCACTTTCTAAATGTGGCATTTCTAGAATAACAATATTAAATCCAACTTCCCAAATAAGCAGGATTTTCTATTACCATTCTAGCCATACTAAATATGACCTGGTTACTCCTTTCAGATCAGAATCTACCACTCAAACAGTATATGAGGGTAGCCCTAATGCTATCCTATGAAAGGAGCAGGCCTCACAACAGTATAAAAACAAATTTAGGCGTTTTACACTACCAGGACATAAAGAACACATGTGTTCATACCCTGCCTTTTACCTATATAGCCCCTGCCCTGTGGGCTACCTAGGGCCTACCTTAGGGGTGACTTATATGTAGAAAAATGGGAGTTTAAGGCTTGGCAATTACTTTTAAATGCCAAGTCAAAGTGGCAGTGAAACTGCATACACAGGCCTTGCTATGGCAGGCATTAGACATGGTTAGGGGGCTACTTATGTGGATGGCACAACAGGTGGTACAGCACACTAGAAGCATTTAAGTAACAGGTCTTGGGCACTTTTAGTGCAATTGACTAGGGACCTACAAGTAAATTAAATGAACCAATTAGGTATGAGCCAGTGTCACCATGTTCTAAGGAGAGAGTGTGAGAAAGTAGCCTCTTTCTAGCCTTGTTACCCCCACTTTTGGCCTGTTTGTGAGTATATGTCAGGGTGTTTTCACTGTCTCACTGGGATCCTGCTAGCCAGTGAACAGTGCTCATAGTGAAAAACCCTATGTTGTCAGTATGTTTGTTATGTGTCACTGGGACCCTGCTAGCCAGGACCCCAGTGCTCATAAGTTTGTGGCCTATATGTGTGCCTAACTGTCTCACTGAGGCTCTGCTAACCAGAACCTCAGTGGTTATGCTCTCTCTTTACTTCCAAATTTGTCACTAACAGGCTAGTGACTAAATTTACCAATTCACATTGGCATACTGGTACACCCATATAATTCCCTAGTATATGGTACTTGAGGTACCCAGGGTATTAGGGTTCCAGGAGAGCCCTATGGGCTGCAGCATTTCTTTTGCCACCCATAGGGAGCTCTGACAATTCTTACACAGGCCTGCCAGTGCAGCCTAAGTGAAATAACGTCCACATTGTTTCACAGCCATTTACCACTGCACTTAAGTAACTTATAAGTCACCTATATGTCTAACCTTCACCTGATGAAGGTTGGGTGCAAAGTTACTTAGTGTGTGGGCACCCTGGCACAAATCAAGGTGCCCCCACATCGTTCAGGGCAAATTCCCTGGACTTTGTGAGTGCGGGGACACCATTACACGCGTGCACTGTACATAGGTCACTACCTATGTACAGCCTCACAATGGTAATTCGGAACATGGCCATGTAACATGTCTAAGATCATGGAATTGTCACCCCAATGCCATTCTGGCATTGGGGGGACAATTCCATGATCCCCCAGGTCTCTAGCACAGAACCCGGGTACTGCCAAACTGCCTTTCCGGGGTCTCCACTGCAGCTGCTGCTGCTGCCAACCCCTCAGACAGGTTTCTGCCCTCCTGGGGTCCAGGCAGCCCTGGCCCAGGAAGGCAGAACAAAGGACTTCCTCTGAGTGAGGGTGTAACACCCTCTCCCTTTGGAAATAGGTGTGAGGGCTGGGGAGGAGTAGCCTCCCCCAGCCTCTGGAAATGCTTTGATGGGCACAGATGCTGCCCATCTCTGCATAAGCCAGTCTACACCAGTTCAGGGATCCCCCAGCCCTGCTCTGGCGTGAAACTGGACAAAGGAAAGGGGAGTGACCACTCCCCTGACCTGCACCTCCCAGGGGAGGTGCCCAGAGCTCCTCCAGTGTGTCCCAGACCTCTGCCATCTTGGAAACAGAGGTGTTTGTGGCACACTGGACTGCTCTGAGTGGCCAGTGCTAGCAGGTGACGTCAGAGGCTCCTTCTGATAGGCTCTTACCTCTCTTGGTAGCCAATCCTCCCTCCTAGGTAGCCAAACCTCCTTTTCTGGCTATTTAGGGTCTCTGCTTTGGGGATCTCACCAGATAACGAATGTATCTCCCTCTTCACCTTCTGCCAAAGGGTCGACCACTGACTGCTCAGGACGCCTGCAAAACCGCAACAAAGTAGCAAGACGACTACTAGCAACCTTGTATCGCTTCATCCTGCCGGCTTTCTCGACTGTTTCTAGGTGGTGCATGCTCTGGGGGTAGCCTGCCTCCTCTCTGCACCAGGAGCTGTGAAGAAATATCCCGTGGGACGACGGAATCTTCCCCCTGCAACCGCAGGCAACAAAAGACTGCATCACCGGTCCTCTGGGTCCCCTCTCAGCACGACGAGCGTGGTCCCTGGAACTCAGCAACTCTGTCCAAGTGACTCCCACAGTCCAGTGACTCTTCAGTCCAAGTTGGGTGGAGGTAAGTCCTTGCCTCCCCACGCTAGACTGTATTGCTGGGTACAGCATGATTTGCAGCTGCTCCGGCTCCTGTGCACTCTTCCAGGATTTCCTTCATGCACAGCCAAGCCTGGGTCCCCGACACTCTAACCTGCAGTGCACAACCTTCTAAGTTGTCCTCCGGCGTTGGGGGACTCCCTTTTGTGACTTTCGGTGGACTCCAGTTCACTTTTCTTCTGAGTGCCTGTTCGGGTACTTCTGTGGGTGCTGTCTGCTTCTGTGAGGGCTCCCTAAATTGCAGGGCACCCCCTCTTTCTCTTCATCCAAGTGACGACATCCTAGTCGCTCCTGGGTCACAGCAGCACCGAAAAACCTTAACCATGAGCCTTGCAGCTAGCAAGGCTTGTTTGCGGTCTTTTTGCATGGAAACACCTCTGCAAGCTTCTTCACGACGTAGGCCATCCATTCTCTAAAGGGGAAGTTCCTAGTCCTCTTCTTTCTTGCAGAACTCCAAGCTTCTTCCAACCGGTGGCAGCTTCCTTGCATCCTCAGCTGGCATTTCCTGGGCTCCTGCCCACTCTCAACACTGTCGCAACTATTGGACTTGGTCCCCTTGTCTTACAGGTACTCAGGTCCAGAAATCCACTGTTGTTGCATTGCTGGTGTTTGTTCTTCCTGCAGAATCCCCCATCACGACTTCTGTGCTCTCTGGGGGTAGTAGGTGCACTTTACACCTACCTTTCAGGGTCTTGGGGTGGGCTATTTTTCTAACCCTCACTGTTTTCTTACAGTCCCAGCGACCCTCTACAAGCTCACATAGGTTAGGGGTCCATTTGTGGTTCGCATTCCACTTTTGGAGTATATGGTTGTGTTGCCCCTATACCTATGTGCTCCTATTGCAATCTACTGTAACTTTACATTGCTTGCATTACTTCCTTTAGCTATTATCTGCATAATTTTGGTTTGTGTACATATATCTTGTGTGTATAACTTATCCTCATACTGAGGGTACTCATTGAGATACTTTTGGCATATTGTCATAAAAATAAAGTACCTTTATTTTTAGTACTTCTGTGTATTTTGTTTTCTTATGATATTGTGCATATATCACCAGTAGTATAGTAGGAGCTTAACATGTCTCCTAGTTCAGCCTAAGCTGCTTTGCCATAGCTACCTTCTATCAGCCTAAGCTACTAGAAACACCTCTTCTACAATAATAAGGGATAACTGGACCTGGCACAAGGTGTAAGTACCTCTGGTACCCACTACAAGCCAGGCCTGCCTCCTACAGAGAGCATTTGCACATTAGCACTGATTAGCAGTGGTAAAGTGCGCAAAGTCCTAAAGCCACAAAAATGAGGTCAGAAAAAGAGAAGGAGGAAGGCAAAAAGGTTTGGGGGTGACCCTGCAGAAAGGCCATTTATAACACATAGGAATATAAAATCAATGCCCATCACATATCATGTGCCAGATGTGCGATATGTAGCACCACACCTACTGTAGTGCCACCTCACATGCATCACTTACTGACCCACAACGCCATCATGTCTTTACCATAAACAATAAATGGCCCACCATGGGGCAGGGTCACTGTCAGACAGTGCAGATCATGGGTGCCATAGTGGGACCCTGTACGACAATACAGGACATCACTGACCTCACACTGACTGTGCCAAGGGATACATTTGCTTAGTAGCCGAGCTCCATCCCATAGCCTGCACTGTGCATGTGGTGACAGTATAAATGTTGAATCATGTTTAGGAAGATAGGAGAGACACTGGTAGTTGTGTTGATCATCCTGAAAAAATGGGAATCACACCCTTGGACACCTGACGGCTGCCACAAACATTAGCTGCCACTCTGGATCACCAAGGGACCTATGTAAAAGCCCACAGTGCCATTGTCATGTCTTGCATGTATGTACAACTTGGCAGATGACCATTTTTAGTGACTTGAAGAATCAGCCACCCTCTCATGCAGTATGTAGCGCAGAAGGGGTGTGCAATGTGTGTTGCTGCTTGTGAGTCACCACAAGATACATTGCATGATGATGCTGACTCAGATGTAGGTGTCACCTAAAAACCTGAGGCAGTGCCAACATCAAACACCACCCCAGGGGTATCGTTTGCAGGTTGCAATAAGGAAGTAGTCTGTGCTTGGAACTCATATGAATGTGCCACCAATGCATGCTGCATACTGCTGCACACACAGAAAGAGCCAATTGTCATCAAAACTGCATTGTATTATATACAAGGGTGGTGTCCCTTCCTGCACAGATACATCCACCGCCAAAGGGCAGCTAGCCAAGTATCCTGGTGCAAGGTCGGTAGTGTAGGTGCATGGCTGCATATGAGCTACTGGCGCAGGGGACAACAAAGGGTTGCCTGGTGACATGTCACACATGGGGCATTCTTGCATAGTCAAAATGTTGCACGACAGTGCTGCCAATGTTGGACATGTGTTGTGTATTGTCACTTACCCATTTCAATGGGCCTAAGTGTCGCACATCATCTGCAAAGACACATGTCAAAATGGATGGGATGTCCAGGCTCTGTAGTGCTACCATGTTGCCACCACATCTGAATCCATTGTGTTGTGAAGATGTGTCATGTCCCCTCTAGTGATAGCACACTGATAGAAGGGTGCACTATACAACGCATGGTACAAACATACTGACCATCAGTTAGGAATCCAAATCATATGTCTCAGGTCCTTGAGCCAAACACAAGATTGTCATGTCCAACAACCCAGTGCTAAGAAGACCTTACATAAGGCCAGGAACTCACACCAGACCACAAACACATATAAGTCACAACCAACTCAAAATATCAACTGCCATGCTACATGACAAACCTGTTGCAAGCCTTACCAACAACTTACTCCTTTCATCTTTTGCAGTGGATCAGGGTTATGGTATACAGCCATGGATAATGACCCCCTTTCCCAACCCAAGCACAGCAGCTTAGTGTGCATATAATGAGGGACATCCAAGGACATGGACTATTGTGGAGAGGACGTTTGGCATCCTGAAGTCAAGATTCAGGTGCCTGGACATCACAGGAGGCAGCCTCTTATATGCCCCACACATCGTCTGCAAGATCATAATGACATGTGCTCTACTGCTCAACATATGTGTGCAGATGAACGTCACCTTGTATGAGCAGGTTGATGACCTGCCGGAGAAGGAGGAGGAGAATGGTGGTGAAGAAAAAGAGGGCACCACACAGCTGCTGGGATACGCCATAGACTGCACATAGTTGATAAGTTCTTCATTTAAAAATCACTTAACTCACCTTATACAATTTGTCAATATACACCTCACTTATTCAAACAATCCTGCATTGGTATCTTCAGTCTCCACAACATATACCTTAGGATTGTGAATCTAACCTCAGGGAGCATGTTACAAATACTAATCTGAAAAGTACTTTGGTAACATCACATGTGGTGCGTAAGATTGTACTGCTACCATGACACACATCACAAATAGCCTCATCACTTGAATGTGACAACTGAAGGTCACAATCTATGGACGACAACATATGAATTACATCCACGTTGCCAACTTGTACATCAATAGCTTATCACACATACCTACAATATGTCCAAATAGGAGGTAAATAAGGGCCCCACACATGAGGCAGTGGATGTCAAAATTTAGAAAGACAGTAATGTTGGAACAGACTACTGTCACAACTCAGTGTGAGAGTTGCAATGGCTGCATGGAACAGGCGTGACGAGGGGGGTCATCATTGGTAAAAATAGTCATCATGATTAGCCCAGGTATGACAAGCAATAGAAGAATTTGGGTCTGTGCAGTACATCCCTAGTAATCAGTCCTGCCACTGCCATGGGGCCCAATCCTGACACAGGGTACACATGACTTCACACTTTGCATGGACATATCTGTGGAATGCAAATCAGAATGGATGAGAACATATGCAGCTAGGGCTGCAGGTCTACCACACAAAAACAAGAACCATTACTAAATGTAATGAGTTTAATCAAACATTTGTGGCCAAAACATAACTGGGTGTAATTTAGGCAGAGTGTGTCAATCACAGTATACAACAAAGATGTACACCTGTCAGACATATGTGTAGTCCAACCACAAAAGTCACCATAAACTCAAAATCTACATATGGAGACAGTTGTCAGGTAACATTTCCTAGGTAACATTGGTCAGCTATCATCAACAATACCTGAGATGTGTATGTCATCTTAAATGTTATGCTCTGTAACACAACGACACACATCACATAAATAAACACAGTTCACAATCACAAACCAGAACTATTGCATTGTACTGACTGCCATACATATGTGGATACACTATTGTCACACATGCATACATATGCAAGACATGCAACTATTTGCGAGCTGTTGACTCTGTAACACACACATTGGTGTAACAGACCAATCACACCCTCATCACATTGTTGTATGGACTACCACATGTGACCATACACAATTTACCACACTGCAGCACAGCCCATTTCATTTGTATGTTGATAGAGGGTGCATCCATAGACAATGTAACAAAATCACGCAGTCAGGAATTGAGTCACAAATTGACGCAAATGCATCTAAAACATCTGCAAACGCAAAGTATTTGACATGGGTACTTAGCATAATTTACACCTTCACACTCTTCTCAATGCTGATTTTCAGTGAATACAACAAATAAAGGTAATGTCTCAATAAAAACGACACACATAGGTAGTGCGCCCAAAATACTCTTGCAAATATCACATGCGTTAAATAAATACACTCATGACAGAAAACGTGACACACGGGGACAGGAAGTGATGTAATAGTAAATCCTGTTTACAAGCATGGTACAGTGGGTATACTTTCACTTTCTCTTTACATTCTGCACCTCTTTTGACTGTGTGGTTGTGTCCTGAATTTGGTGTGTGATTTTCCTGCATTTTGTATCTTGTGGTGTCCCTGCCACAAGCCACTCGTCGTTTATGTCTTTGGCACACTGGAACTGCAGAAGGGTCTTGATTCTTGTAGGTTCTGCCTTGACCAAGGTAAGGGTGGCCCTTTCTGGTAGCCACGGTGCTGTCGACGAAGGAATGACAAAAAGCAGTCTGTGCCCTTCAGAAGGACTCCCAGAGGAAAAAAAAAACAAAGGGAAAATACTATAAAGCAGGAACTCCCTGGAACAAAAGGAAGCAAAAAGGTGAATCTTCCAACAGGAAAAAACAATACTGGAAGAAGCTGGTACAGGCGAGGTAAATAACTGGAGCCAGAATTAGCAGGAGCGAAGATCACCACCAAAGGAAGTGTTGCAGCGCAAGGAAAACATGATTCATTCACTTTATATACCCAAGAACAGGAAATGACCAACAGGAAGTAGAAAGTCACCATATTGGATTGGGAAAGAAACATAGGACCATATAGAGAAATTATGCCATTTTGAACAAGGGTCCTAAGGCATGCAGGGAAAAAGAAGGCATGCTGGGAAAAAGAAAGAACATGGCTGCTGAATGTACACATTAAAACACGAGGAAAAGAAGAAAAAGAAGAGAAAAGAAGAAAAAAGGACCGGCTCACCTGGTAAGTGAGGGGAAGGTGCCATAGTATTATTGAGGGTGCGCAGCGCCCAAGACTCGCTGAGGCCCCATGCCCATTTTGGGGCCTCGTACGAGAAAGCAAAGAACAAAAGGGGCGCAGCATGCCAGGCCCTCACGAACCATGGCCGCATCCCGAGCCGAATGCTCGGCTCACGCCGCAGTCCATTGCAGCACCACAGTCCCTCCTGTTGTGTTTTTTCAATTTTTGTCTGTACTTTGTCTCAATTTCTGTAAATCTGTGTGTTTTTTGTATATAATTGTACTTGTACTGTGGGATGTCTGACCAGAATAGTTGTTAAGTTGGGTTAGTTGGGATCAATTATTGGGCCTTAAGTTTCCTTTAAATTCATTTTATTTTTTACTTTATATTTGTGGTCAACCTGTACTTGGATACTTTGGCCCTCATTATGACATTGGCGGTAAATCCCGCTTACCGCCACGCTGACGGCCGCCAACTCACCGTCGCGGCAGAGGATATCCGTTCAACATATTATGACACACACACACCAATCCGACAGAATTCAGCCACAGACACAAATCCGCCAGACCAATGGTCAATGATAAACTGGCGGTACCAAAACCCACACCACCAACAGAACAACGCCCACCACATTATGACCCATGACTCACCACGGCAGTCATTCAATGGCAGTAAACCATAGGCGGTACATACCGCCACGCTCACAATGGACACCCACAGAAAAAACAACACCACATTTGACAATTCAAACAACACACACCTGACACTCATACACACACCAGAAGACCATCGCCGCAGTTAATAGTCGTCTGCCAAATTAAGGCCACAGCCCGATTTCCACAACAAGAAGGGTGGAAATCCGACTGTGGCCATGCTGGCGGATGACGTTAAGGTGGTGCTGCTACCACCAACAGCGCCATGCCATTAGAATGCCACCAGCCATATCATGAGAAATAATACGGCCTGGCGGTGTTCTGCTGGCAGGAGCTGCTGGCGGTAGCAGCGCCCTGTCCCGTCCCCTCCCGATGACCCCCTGGATTCGAGTAAGTCAGGTTTCTTACAGGGGAGAGGGATGAGGGGTGTTGTGTGTGTGGGTGTGTGTGTACATGAGTGTGTGAGTGTGTGCGTGAATGTGAGTGTATGTGTAGTGTTGTGTGCGTGAGTGTATGCATGTGTGAGAATGCGTGTAAGCATGGATATGTGAATGCGTATCTGCGTGTCAGTGTGAACGTGGTGCGGATGTGTGCATGAATGAATGGATGCGTGTGTGTATGAATGTGTGTATGCCTGTGTGAGTGGGTGTATGTATGCATGGTGTGTGTGTGTAGGGGCTTGGAAGGGCAGGAGTGTGGATGGAGGGGGGTGGGAGCATCTGGGGAGTTGTTGGGGGCCTCCTATCAGTGACAGGGAAGGAATTCCTCGTCACTGATAGGGCCTACCGCCATGGTTCTCGTGGTATTATGAACACCACGAAATCCATGGCTGTAGGCAGGGTCAAAATGCCTGAGGTGATAGAATAGCCTCCTCCGGGCTGGAGATTCTTATCTCCAGCCCAGCAGTTGCTACCACCATGGCGGTCAGAGTGGTATAACCCGCCAATGTCATAATGTGGCGGTATGTACCGTCAGCCTGTTGGCGGTACTACTGCCACATTACCACCAACCGCCGGGGTCATTATGAACCCCTGTGTCTTGTTCAAATGCAAAGGGCTGCGTAACCCTCTGTAGTGAGTCTGACACGAGGACAGGAATGGCCGGGACTCTGCACTTCATAGGTATGTCTTTGAAGTCTGCCCCACTTCAAAGGCCCAACTTGGTATAAGGACTGAGCCTCTGACACCACCACTTCATTACACTTCAGGATTTGTGGATACTCTGCCAGAAAGAAGAACTGCTGTGCTGCTGAAGGCCTGCTACTCTGCTGGAGTGCTGTTTTGCTGTGATGACCTGTGCATGCTGCCGTCTTGCCTGGGAGTAAGAGTGATATCTCAGGGACCTTCAAAACTTCCAATGACCCTGCTTCTGCACCTGGACTCTGCTATCTTGAGTCTGCCCTGAAAAGTGGTGCCACCCCAGTTCTGGACATTTGGAAGAGGGCCTAAGGTGTTTGCTCAATGGGAACAAACACATCCTCTGCAGCGGGAGCAGAAATGACAAATCACCACTGTTGCTTGAAGCAGAAACAACACATCATTCAATGCATGGGTTGGAACATACCAACAGACTTGCATCGCCTTTGGAACCTCCACGGCACAATGATTTTGATAGAACAGGATCTTCGCATTTCTCACCGACGGCAGCCTTGACGATGATGCAGAACTTCTATATTGCTGCTATTATGTCAATTTGAATCAATGCATTGCCTCAACTGCGCCACATATTCTCAACACTGGTCTTCATATTGCAAGCCCTGTCAACAGGGTTCTAGATGTTGCTGCACCAGGAACTCACACTGCAGCCTCACCGCAACTTGGAACCAGTGCATCGCCTTCGCTGTGTGAACCATCCGTGTTTAGCACCCATGCAACCCTCTGCAACAAGGATTTAAGGTACTTTTGTTAAGCGGGTTAACTGGCTCCCTGTAGCTGGCCTTTGCTCCATACAATAGGCCTGAACTTTAGACCTTGTTCGGGTCTGGGGTGGCCGGATATCCCTGGTTGGTGCTCTTGGTTTCATGTGCTATGTTACAGTTTCATTTGCTAAAAACTAATGCAGCTTATTGCGTTTCATGTAACAAAGCTTGTTTTATATCTCAGAAGGCACAAGTTGCAACCAAGCATTGGATCCCAGTGAGGGAGAAAGAATTTGAAGCTGATGTACGACACAATTTTGTGGTTGCGAAAGGCAATTTTTGGCTTTTGCGACTGCAAAATGGTCTTTCCTAAAGTACCATCGCTATTTTACTAGCCAGCCTGCAAATTCCGACTAACAAAGTAGGGATTGTGACTCGCAATTAGGAAGGGGTGTTTCAAGGGGGTTCACTCCTAATTGTGAGTCGCAGTGGCATGCATGATTGTTTTGTGACTGCAGTTGCAGTCACAAAACAATCACTGTTAACACCAACTTCAAATTGGTGCTAACCCATTCCCAAATGGAAAGGGTCCACAATGGACCTCTTCCCCTTTGTGAATGAAAATATTTTTTCAGAGCAGGTGGTGGTCCCACGGACCACTGCCTACTCTGAAAAAATTAAAAGAGAACTTTTCATTTTTTGGTTTGAAATGCATCCTGTTTGCAAAACAGTCTAAGTAAATAACTGCTTTATTTAAAAAACAGTCACAGACATGATGGTCTGCTGTCCCCAGCAGGGCCCCATCCCTGTGAATGTGGGCATTCCTATGGGGTCGCAAATTGCAACCTCCCTCATGAATATTGATAAGGTAGGTAATTTTCAGCCCCATTACGAATCACAAATTGTGCAGTTAACACTGCTGTAGATTTTGTTTTGTGACTCCCAAATTGCGAGTCACAAAACAAAAGGTCCAACTTCTGGCTAAAAGTGGCCTATCGTGAGATAGTATTTTTTTTAATTACTGACCAAAATATACCAAATAGTGGACTGAAAAAATATATCTACCAAGGGTGTGACATTTACACTGATGAATATCCTTGATACCCATGCTGGAGGCTATTTTTAAGACGTAGTAGAAAGGAAATTGAGTTTTTTCAATACTTTTCAAAGAGAAGCAAGGTTATGACAAAGGGTAATAATGTTACCAGACTATATTTAAGGCACATGGTACGTAGAACATTCAGTTGTTTCAATACTTTTCAAAGAGAAAATAATATCTCTGATTCAAAGAGAGCTCAAAATTAGAATTTAGTTTTGTTGTCATCAATATAATTTATAGATCTTTCACATTCCAAAAAGGTGCTTACATTGCTGATGTGAGGGACTGAATTTCAGCGCTTGGTTGCAATTGTGCTCATGAATATGCGCCCCTAATTGTGATTTCTGGAAGTGGACAGATTTGAACTAGGCAAGTAGGAGCAAGGAGTGAGACAGGGACATACATTAGTACCTTTTTCATCAAAAGTAATTGACGGGCACCCTGTTGAATACTTTGCTCCACACAATGGTCTACAGGAAGCCACTGGAAGTTGCTGACAAATGAGAATCATATGTTGATCTCATTGCAAGTAGTGAACATTATGAAAGCAAGAAAATGAGATCTGGAGAAGCCTAAATGTAAACTGTTACAATAACCCAGGATGGAGAAAACAGGGGACCGAATTATGAGTTTGGTGGGCCGAGAATGGCCAATCCCGCAGTGGCAGTTGCACCACCGCACTCTTGGTGGTTGGACCACCAGAGGACTGCTGCCACCTCCCGGGATCCCGAGTGGGTGGCGGTGGTCAGAGTTATGGTCAGGCACAGCAGCACTGAGTTCAGAGCCTCTGTTCTGATCACAAGTCCTGTTTCTGCCAGTCTTTTCATCACAGGGTCCTCGCCATGAAAAGGCTGGCTGAAAGCCAGTGCTGGAGGCCCCCCTGCCAGCACCCTCGGAATGCACACTGTCTTTAGGGAGCTGAGGCTAATGCCATGCCACTGATTCCGTCAGTCTGACTGGTGAAAATGTCATAAAATGATGTTTCTGCCAGTCAGCCCGGTGGAAACATCATAATACGACTGGGGAGAGGCCGCTGGTATGATGGTAGCTTTGGCGGTCAGATTATTCCAACTGCCAAAGTCATAATGAGGCCCAGAGTAACCACCAACCATGCAGCAAATGTCAGATAAAATGGAAGGACTTCTCTGTACAATTCATAGCTGCCATCTGCAGGATTTAAAGGACAGGTTGTCATCAATTACAATGTGAACAACCTCTCCAATCTATGAGAAAACAAACACAGGCCCAAATTTGTAGGCCAGACAGAATTCGCAAGTCCACAGGAATTTACTACCACAGACAAGTTCTTAGCAAGACAAATAACCCAAGGGCATACTAATGCTGTCATACTTATAAATGACCTGGCAATGCATTATACAGGAAGAGAAAACGACAGTTTACATAAGCATACATTACGCATCAGTGAGAGCGAAAAATGTATATAAAAACAATTCTTAATGCAGCTTAGACAGAATTTAGGTCTATTGCATATGTATTCGTGCGGCAAGAAATGCAGTGCGCTGGTGTGTCTAAAGCACGCATAAGAACTTTTTTGCAAACAAGTAATGGCAAAGTCAAAAGGTCTCACCTTTGGTATCTTCTGGATTTCGTTATAGACATGCGACACAGTGTCCTTTATACTGTGGATAACTATGTTTGAAAATGATACACATTTTGACATGTTCAGCCATGTCACTTTGTATGAATCCATACCTAGAAAATGACGCAGCTGCTTTTCTTTTTCTTTTAAGTAACAGATCCGAGTTGGATCCGTAGCTAAAAAAATAAATGTACAAAAGCATTATTTTTTTAGGTGAGTGGAGGGTAGCAACACAGAGGTGGGAATCAATCCAGGGCAGAAGCAATCTGGGGCCCGGGTGAAGTGGTAGAAGCAAACTGGGTAAGGTTGGGGGTGGGTTTTTAAATCATGTAGGGAACCCTGGTTGCAGGAGCAAAATGAAGGGTGCAGGTGGGAGGCAGAAACAATAAGGAAAAAGGGTAAAAAGCAATACAGCACTTGGGAGGGAGAGAGGAATAAAGAGGTGGAGAGAAGCACACAAGGGAGACAGCAGGAAAACATGTGCTCTCTTGTACAGTGATTAAGAGAAAAACGTAGCACCTGAAAAAATGAGCAATGGAAGGACATAATAATATATCCATGCTCCAGAGGTTGGATAAACTCAACAGAAGGAAGGAAAGCCGACATAACTAACGAATGAGAAGCAAAGCAGCGAGAGTGACAATGATCCCAACCAGTGGTTAACACTGGATAAATGCTATGCATACTGTAAAATAACAGTATGTCTTGCAATGCACATTGCATGCACTGTCTTAGGCAACACCTAAAAGATCTTGGTTTGTAAGGGATCAAGGTGCACAGTGTTGTACTGTAGAATTGGTGCCTTTTGAATACGTAGAGTTTGCATATGCATTGTGGTACATACAAATGCCTATTGGTGACTGCAGTCCAACGTCTATGTTGAGGAAGAACACATGTTATTGGACCTGGCCCTTTCTGCAAGATCATCCCCAGATTTTTGCCTTCCGCTGCTGAACCAATTTTTGTTGGCATTAGGACTTGGTACTCTTTTTTCCCTGCTAACCAGCTGTGAAATGCTGTTACTCTCTCCCTGAAACATGGAACAAATATACATCTGATTGTACATTAAACGTACTTGTACATCACTACTAAATGGTACTACATGTACTCAGGACCTGTAAATTAAATGCTACTAGTGGGCGGCAATACTCATTGTTCCACCCACTAAAGTTGCCTTTTTAAACATGTCCTAGGCTTTTAAATGCAGCCTGTAGTGTAGTTTTGACAGTGTCATTTTGACCTACCTGATAAACTAAACCTCTTGTCAGGTGTAAATCTTCCCTCTTAACAATTGTAAATAGCCCCTAAGGTAGGTCTTAAAGGCTCATATCCCTGGATGCACTGTATTTAAAAATTAGGAAATGTGTACATAAGCCTAAATACATTTTTCAATGTTGTAAGGACTATCTCTCCAATTGACTAACACTGAGTAACATTACTGCATTTGATAAGTGCTAATTGGGGCCTGATAGAGATATGATGTTTACACTCAAATTAATTGTCATTTTAAATTCTCTTTATTCTTGTAGTCGGATTTTACAATTCTGAAAATGACACTTTTAGAAATTTGGCATTTCATTGTCATGACCATTTGTGCCTTCTGCCAGTGTCCTGGGTCACATGACTCTGAATGGTTCTGCTGCTAGTTGGGGTCTATGTGTTGTGCTTAAGTATAGACTGGATGGGCCATCCTAGCAATACGACTGGGAGGGGCTGTACCCAGCACCACTTACATTTCAAGAAGGCTGTTCCTCCTGGACACACAAAGAAATATGACACCAGGCCCCAGACAGTTTAGAGTCTTTAAAGGGAAATAACTTTCCAGAACTAGATGTGGGTGTAGAAGAGGGAATCTCCCCACACAATGCCTGCTAGCACCATTCATAAATAATGGAACTTCAGAGCCACTCCTGCCCCGGGGATTTTACAGAGGAAGAAATGCTTTGCTGTTTGAAGGACTGCCTTGCTGTATGGAAAGGAAGATTAGACCTGATTGCCCCTATCCTAGGCTAAAGTAGAGTGACTCCAATGGTCAATTGGCTCACCTCCTGTGTGAGCTACAGGAACACATCACGCTTCAGAGATCTCCCTGCAACTGCCCAGCTGACCTGCCACAACTGAACCTACCTAGAGCTGTAACTGGATCTGCCTGAGCCCTGCTGGCATCTGCTGGTGTGATCCCCTGATCCCCAAGACGTACCACTCAGGCCCTGGACCCTTGGCAGGAATCTGGGAGAACTCTCTTTGCCTCACCGTAGGATTTTATCCAGTGCTAAGCAACAGGAAGCCCCACAAGGCATCGCAGTACAGCTCAAAGCTTCATCAGAACCAAGGCTGAGTGACGCAAAGCTTAGCCTCACAGCTGCAAGCTTCATCTGAACCAACGTTAAGCAATGCAAAGCTTGGCAAAGTCACAATGCCAGACCTCATACCAAGGACATAAAGTATGACTCCCAGTGGGCCAAACGTTGTCCTGTGCCTGGCCTGTGCTTCACCAAGGCCATCCAGAACTTGTGACTTTGTCTCAGTCGAGCATAATCAAATACCCACAAAAAGCTGGTGGAAATTCAAGGAAATCGACTTCGGACGACTTCGGACCGCCGCCGCTGCTGAATCTGGTGATGCCGCCTGAAACCGACTCCGTGATCTTTGTTGGAACATGACTGCCTTCGCAGGCCCGACATTGCTGCAGCCCTGTCGAAGTCCACGACTCTGTGGAAGTCGCTGCATCACGTTGTGACCGATGCCGCTCAAAGTAGGTGGATTCAACGTACCACCGCGTTCCCCGACTTCGCTCATCTGCCCGTTTTCATTTCTTCACAAAGGTACTGTACATGGGGGTCTATGCGACTCTGTGTCCGGCGCCGCTGGTGTCGGATTGTTGGGAACGACTCCGTTACGACGCCATGTTAACACCTCATCGAAGCATTTTGTGTTATCTAAGCGCTATTTTTTAGCTTAATCTTTAAAAATTCATAACTTGACGTGTATGTCTGATTTTTGTCGTTTTGGTCTTGTTTTGTTTAGATACATATTTCCTATTTGTCTAAACTGGTGTTGTGTCATTTTGTAGTGTTTTCATTAATTTACTGTTTGTGTTGGTACAAATACTTTACACCTAGCACTGTGAAGTTAAGCCTACTGCTCTCCCAAGCTACCAAGGGGGTAAGCAGGGGTTAGCTGAGGGTGATTCTCTTTTACCCTGACTAGAGTGAGGCTCCTTGCTTGAACAGGGGGTAACCTGACTGTCAACCAAAGACCCCATTTCTGACAATATCGACCACAGTATGGGAGAATCATAGTGATCCCATCAACATAACATAGATTTTATCTGATGATTTACCATGTTGAGGGAAGCCATGCACCAAGGAATGGAGATATCATTGGAATCCTCGTGCATTCCACTGCCATCCTTATCCCTACTACTTTGAGTTCCAGTGACCTAGTCTAGCAGACTGGAGAACCCATGCTATGACTTCATGCCTAAGGGAAGAGAAAATGGAACACTCACCATCTCTGTGCTACAGAAGTTTCCTACTATAATGCTGTGTCTTGTCAATTTTATGTTCCACTATGGAAAGCAGGCAGTGAATACCCCAAAACATTTAATCAGACCAGCATGCTAATGATAACACTCTGCCATGATACACTGACAGAAAGTGTGAAATTGAGAACGGCTGTTTGATATTGCATGCAAATGTCATTCCCCACAAACTTTCTTAAGGCAGATCTGAGCCATGTTGGTTTATTCGTTCTAAAATACTCAGCTTTGCTTCTTTGCGTGAAGATCAATTGGCCTTCCGGATCACTTTTGATTAATAAAATTAAAGTTGACATTCCAAGATGGACGATGCCCAAGAAATGTCTTGGGATCCTAGTTTTAACCTTGCCCCAAATACTATGCACCCCACGATAAAGAAGTAACCAACCAGGCTAATTTTGAACTCAAAAACATCTACTTTTGCATAAAACAAAGCCACACTTTTTATCTTTGCCAGTGATTAAGTTTAGATACCATTATGCTGCCAAACCTCTTTCTGGAAAGTGACTCAAATAATTAATTTAAATAACTATTTAAACAAGCATTGGTAAATGTATTAGGTTTCGACTGTGGGATTAATAACAAGCTAGGAGGTGAGGGAGCAGTGTATGAGTGCAGGGAGACTGTTGTGAGTGCTCTCTGTTCAGGGGGAGTGGTCAATGATTGAAGGTTGATAAGTCCCTGAATGCAGGGTGAAAGTGCATCGATGCATGGTGGTTGATGTGTGTATAGTGCAGAAGTAGAATTGTGTGAGTGTATGGGGTGAGAGATGTTACCCTATATAAGGTAAGAGGTGCGTGAGTATAGGTTGAGTGGGTACTTAAAATATCTTGACTGCAAGACCAAATTCAATTATCTGTTTTAATGAAACCATTGACCTAGGAGTGGGAAGATCGGCTTTTTGGCGGGCAGTTTATATAGGCTTGTGACATGCACCCCAAGACAGACCTGCAAACCTGTAAAGCTTTCACAAAGTGCCAGGCCTTGTTTTGTTTGGTCACGACCAAGAAAAGGCAACATACATCTGGCCCTTGGTTTCCAATTATCCAAATTGATTTTGGTGAAATAATCCATAATTTGGCAGCAGGACATGCACATATCTTCGGGCGGAGCAACATGTTTTGAATGATTGTGTAACCAAGAGATACAGAGCACAAAATAGAACATGATCTAGAGATAGGTGTTTCCTTAATTTAGAAAAAACATGAACAAGGGCTTTCAGTGGTGGTGAGAGAAAGAGAGCTCTTTGGAATATTAATGGTTTGAGATATTCAGTGCAATTCCTGATGATGGGTGCAGCACTTTAAATTATGTTGTTATTAGCTAACAGTCTAAATCTGCCGTTTTGAACATGCTAAACCTTGCATATATGATAAATGTGAATGATACTCCTCGTTGGGGATTTTCTGGCCCGTTCTAAGCTAGTGAACTGAGGAGCCTGCTGCATACTTTTACAAGTCACTGCCATCTTTCACCCCCACCAATGATTGAGGTACAATGGCAAGGAGACAGAAAATGAACAAAGGACTATATAATACAACCACCTACGTGTGACACACTCTATACTAAAAGTAGACACATTGCAGGTGTCGAACACTACCATGTCCCTGAAATGAATACATTTGTATTTTCACAGTCCATGACAAATGAATATGTGGAAAACTGGATCTAGAACAGTCAAGGTTTGCCGTTTTTAATAGGTGAATCAGTTTAAATTAAAAAAGTTAAAGATTATTTTACTGGTCAGTCATGGGCAGTAGTCCCAGAGTCTGTGCCTGAACGTTGCAAATGACCACCATTCAGCTTCTTGGCCCCTCCCAAACGAGACACTACGGGTCTTTTCTTCCCACAGAATCAGTTCAATACCAAATTAAAGCCGAATCCCGTGTGCAGCATCGCAGATCGCAACTGCAATATTAACATGCAGTGCCCAGCCTGCCACCACTTTCACCCAACAACACACACACAAGCCACGGTGCATGCTCATTGCTAGTCGCACAATACCAAAGGGTCCTGCTAAGTGGGTGCTGTCATTAGTAAGTAGGAAGAATGGAAGGAGTCCGCTGCTATCAGAGACTGCGAGGAAGAGAGGGTGGCGGAGGGGCCCGTGTGTTTGAGGGCTTGCATTTACAGGTACTACATCAGACGGATTAAAGTGGGAGACGTGTGTAATCCTTATCTCGTTGCTGCAGAACAACTGTAAACAAAGAAGTGCTTTTCGGACCTCTAGGAAGTTTTATTTGACTGCTTCACTAACTGTCTATTTGAGCCGAAGTTAAAAAGTACTTTGTTTACTCTTTACAAAAGATAATCACATTTACCCTTCCTCATCATAACACCATTTTCGGAGTCGCTGTTAAGCACTGTGGTATCGCAGGATAATTATTTGCGTCACATGCTGACCAGGCATGTTGTCTGAATAGCTGCAGACAAGGTGTTCAGGTAGCTAGCGATGACCAATGACGTTATGATACTATTGAAACAATGAATCCACTTAAGAGTTTTTATAATATTCTAAAAACATGACATGCAAGAACATAGAGTAACTTGGGTCATTGTTTGCAACCTGATCATTTCCTAGGCTCTTCATGTATTCCTTTTTTTTATATACCTCTGAAGGAACACCTTTTCCATTGCTCTCACCACTCTATAGGTTGTCGCGGACACTGGTGGTAGAGCAAAGATGTCTTGGAATTCAATGCAGGCAAGATAAATGGCCCCTTAACACCAAGTTTGGTATGTTGTAGTTGGTGTGGTGAAAGTGGGCGATACAGCTTCATTGCATTAAAGGCATTGGACAAAGGAACGAGTGCCAGCCTCAGCAACAAAAGGGAGCATTCAAGAGGATGCCTGCTTCAGCCCCTTGGAGACTGGTGAGTGCGTATTGCCACGGGGGACTGGTGAGTACCATTGCGATCAGGGTTTGAGTCTCGGTGGGAGGCATAACATCCACTTCATGTGCAAATCACTTAGGCCCTCATTACAACCCTGGCGGTCGGTGATAAAGTGACAGTAATAGCGCCAACAGGCCGGTGGTAAGAAAAATGGAATTATGACCACGGCGTAAACCACCATAACAGACAGCCACTTTAACACTCTGACTGCCACGGCAGTAGCAACAAACATCGTGGCAGTAACCGCCAACAGCCAGACGGAAGACAATGTTCCGCCCACTCTATTATGACACACCAATCCGCCAGCCTTTCCTGGGCGGTACCAATGGCATCAAAAGCACAGCAGAAACAGTACACAGAAGGAAAACAACTCACCTCTCAACTCACAAGGAAGAACCACAACACCATGGAGCCCGAACTGTACATATTTCCAATGCTGATCTACCCTCTCCTACACCAAGAACACGAACGGTGGCAAAGACGACCACTGTCAGTACTGACCTAGCACACTAGGGGGGGGGGGGGAAAGAGAGTGGCACTCACATGCAACACGCAATACCCCCACCCCCAACAACATACACACAACCAGATGCAATAACATCACATATTCATCCCCACCCCTCAGGAATAACACAAGGACAAAAGGAATTGATTAAAGTGAGTTTAATATAAAAAGTTAGAGAAATACATCCTTAAAGCAAAAAACAATATGTACATTATATAAAGATGGAGGGACAATGCCACTCCAAAATGTCCGTGGCCCACAGGGCCATAACACATAGGCCAAGGCCACACTTGACTCCTGCCTCAATACAGAGAGAACACTGCAGGGGCATCAGGTCGAAAACACACAGGCACCTCAGGGGGACAGGGAATGGCGGTTGGCACCTCAGCCGGAAGATGGTACAATGCCACTGCTGCTGGAGGGGCCTACATGCCCTCTGGAATGTCCTCTGGAGTGCAAGGCCACAGTCTCTCAAGTGGGTGGTTTGCCTACTGCTTTGTCCTAGGGAGTGCAAAGCCACTGCCTCTCAAGTGGGTGGTTTGCCCACTGCTTGGTCCTGGGGAGTGCAAAGCCACAGTCTCTCAAGTGGGTGGTTTGCCCACTGCTTGGTCCTGGGGAGTGCAAAGCCGCAGTCTCTCAAGTGGGTGGTTTGCCCACTGCTTGGTCCTGGTGAGTGAAGGCAACAGTCTCTCTAGCGGATGTCTTCTTCACTGGTGGTGGAAGGGGTCTTGTGCCCAGTGTGCTTCATCCTGCCAAGGAGGGGGTGAGTGGATGCCTTCTTTCACTGGTTCTGGAGGGGGCTCTGTGCCCAGTGTGCTTCATCCTGCCAAGGTGGGGGTGAGTGGATGCCTTCTTCCACTGGTTCTGGAGGGGGCCTGTGCCCAGTGTGCTTCATCCTGCGAAGGAAGGGGTGAGTGGATGCCTTCTTCCACTGGTTCTGGAGGGGGCATTGTGTCCAGTGTTGTAAATCCTAGATGTTGCAAGGTCACAGTCTCTCATCTGGGTGTCACACCTACAGGTGTTGCAGGGGCCAGGACGCACTACAGCCCATGTAGGCATGACTACACACTCGCGGTGACGGCTGCTCAGTGGATGGCAGTTGCGCTGCAGGTTGCTGTGCTGTCAGTGATGGCTGGAGGCTCCAGCCCTTCCCCTGCAGCCATGGACGGCTGCCCACTGGGGCTGCTGCTGCTGGCAGTGGTGCTTCTGGTGGTGCAGCTGGCAGTGATGCTGGCGGTGAAGCTAGCAGTACTGTCAGTGGTGGGGGAGGCTCCAGCCCTTCCCCTGCATCCTCAGACGGCTAAAGTGCCATGGCTGGTATTGTCTGCCCAGATGCTGCTCCAGCCCCAGGCACCAGATCCATCCTGCCTGCGGTGTCATTTCCCTTTACATTGGCCTTGGCAGCTGTTGTTACCATCCTGCCCTTGGCAGATGGTGGTGCCTCCTTGCTTCTGCCAGCTGGTGTTGCCTTCCTGCCCTTGCTGGCTGGTGTTCCCTCCTTCCCCTTGCTGGCTGGTGGTGCCTCCTTCAGCTTACTGGCTGGTATCCCCTTCTTGCCCTTGCTAGCTGGCAGCCCCTTCTTGCCCTTGACAGGTGGTGCAGGCACACTGACTGTGCTGATGGGTGCCTCCTTGGAGCCTCTCACACCTGCAGTAGCTGCAGGAACTACAGTGGCCGTGGACTGGGTGGCTGAGGTGCTGGCCTGGGTTCTGCCCTCCCTGCCCGGAGGTGAAGGACGGGGGGAGGGGCAGAGAATAGGTCAAGGTTTGAGAGGAAAAGCCTTTTACAGACACTGGGGCTGGAAGACGGTGAAGGTTTGGGAGTAAAGGATGAGGGACTGGTGGTAGGAGGTGTAATTCTGGTGTGTTTGGGTGCAGGTGCATGGGCTGGATGGTGTGTGAAGTGGATGGCTGTTGTGTGTCTGAGTGCTTGTGTTTGTGTACTTTGGGAGGAGGGGTCACAGACACTGTGGGAGAGGATGGAGACATGGAAGTGGGGGTGGTGACTGCCAGTGAGGGGCGTGTTGTGATAGGTGTGCTGGTGATGGAGATAGTGGATGAGGATGTAGTGCATGCAGGTGTGAGTGTAGACACAACTGGGATGGAGGTGGACGACGAGGAGTAGGGGGACATAGTGGAGGCAGTGGATGTTGGTGTGTCTGCATCTGGATGATGCTTGTGTGAGTGCCTTTGGGATAAAGTGTGGTGCTTGTGTTTGCCTGAGCCACTTCTGTGTGTTGATTTGGGTGTATGCTGGTCTGAAGGTGTGCTTGGGATAGGCTGGGGTTGAGGGGAATGGGACTGGGTAGAGGAAGTTGGAGGAGGGAGGCTAGAGACCGGGACAATGGCTGCCATCAGTGAGTTTGCCAGAGCCTGGAATGCTCTCTGTTGGGCTGCCACGCCAGAGTGAATGCCCTCCAGGTATGCATTTGTTTGTTGCATATGCCCTGCAAGACGCAGGATGGCATTCAGTATGGTTGACTGCCCAACAGAGCGGGATCACAGGAGGTCAATAGCCTCCTCACTGAGAGCAGCAGGGCTTACTGTGGCAGGGCCTGAGGTACCTGGAGAGAAGGAGATGCCCACCCTCCTGGGGGAGCGGGCACGGGAAACTCGCTGAGGGCCTGCTGGGAGGGCAGTGCTAGTACAGGAGTGGCAGCTGTACTTGTAGTTGGGGTGGCCACAGAGGTGTCTGCCACTACCAGGGAGCTTCCATTGGAGGAGGTGTTGCTGTCAGAACTGTCCCCTCCTTTCTCCGTCGTGGTGCTCCCCTCGCCCTCCATCCCACTGGTGCCCTCACTGTCAGTGGATTCGGCCTCCAGACCCATGTGGGATGCAGCTGCCTCCACCAGATGATGCTAATGCACGCAAGGTCAGGGTGACAAAACAAAAAGGGGGGGAAGAGACAGAGCATACACTTGGTCAATGCCAGCAACAACACTACCATTGGCATACACAACTCACAGGGAACAGCCCTATGCACTAGGCCATGCACTTCCATTTACAGTGCTAGTCATCAGGCCATGGGGTACAATGCCCAACGCCATTAGCTGCACACCTGAAACCCACAGGACTCTGCCCAGTAGTAGATGCCCACTAGCATTATTGGGGTTGGAGTGCATCTGAGCTTGCCCATAATGGAACCTACCCTGCCATTTTCGCCCTGGCCTAGGGGCCCACACAGACCCACATCCCCCACCCAGGTAAAACCTTAATGTGCACAAAGTCATGATTCTGAATCTGTACTCACCCCCTTGTGGCTGCTGTCATGCCTTCAAGCGCCCATCCAATTCGGGATAGGCCACCGCCAGGATGTGGAACATCGGAGGGTCAGGGTACGACGGGCACGCCTGCCATCTTCCTTGCCCAGTGGCGCAGGTCGTCCCACCGTTTGTGACAGTGGATGCTCTGCCTGTCAAAGACCGCCAGGGTCTGCACCTCCTAAGCGATGGCACACCAAACACCCTTTTTCTGATGGGTGCTGACCAGGCAGAAAAAGATACAACAGAAAAGATATAATTCATACCGTCTGGACTGTTAAACTCATTGCACACCATATCCCTCCCATCCCCTTATGCACAGACATTTCCCACCGAACATGCAGCACTCTACTGAGGACCCCTCAGCCCCCGCCCCTAAGCAAGGCTTACACACACAGCACTCCATAAATTCATGCCCCACGCAGCGTGCTCACAGTGTACTCACCTGTTTGTCTGGAGGACCATAAACTAAATGGTCCTGGGGTAGGACCCCATCCACTAGTCTCTGCAACTCCTCAAAAGTGAAGGCAGGGACCCTTTCCTCAGACACTCGAGCCATGGTTGCTTCCAGACACAGGTCACAGCAGCACTTGCAGTGTAGGTCCTCTCCTGTTGAAGGTCAGGTAGCAAGTGAGTGAACAGATAGAAAATAGCGTTCACGTCCGCTGCGGTGAATACTGTCACTGCCGGCGCACATCACCATTGGCTCCTGGAACCCGTAGGCCCCAATGATATGTTGCACGGCGGTCGTTGACCGCCTACTGCAACTGCGCACAACTCCAGCAGAATTAACTCATTTCCATTCGTCCCTCCTCACAGGTAAGGCGGCCACCATTTCAGGGGGGCAAAGGCCATATCACCTAACTGCGTCACAGCAGACATAGGCACGTCAACTGACCTACACGTTCACATACTGTTTCTGTAAAAAAAAAGGCATATTGATCTGAGTATATATTTCATTATGACCATCTGCTCACCGTTTTCTCACCCTAGAGTTCAACCACTGAGGATGACTAGGAGATGGCGACATACCCCTGTGTACAAACCCCTGGTGGACCTGGTGACAATGGAGGACAGGCACATTATCCTAACCTACAGACTTGATAGGGCCACAATCCAAGAGCTGTGTGCCCAATTGGAACCAGACCTGATTTCAGCTATCTGCCACCGCACAAATATCTCCCCTCTAGTGCAGGTCCTCTCAGTGCTCCATTTCATGGCAATTGGTTCCTTCCAAGCGACAGTGGCCATGACATCAGGGATGTCACAGCCTATGTTCTCAAACATGCTGACCAGAGTGTTGTCTGCCCTGATGAAACACATGCGCAGCTACATCGTATTCCCCCAGTTGGAGGATTTGGCCACAGTGAAGGCTGACTTCTATGCAATGGGACATATCCCAACATCATTGGTGCTATTGATGGCACACATATTGCCTTTGTCACACCACGGAGAAATGAACAGGTGTTCAGAAATCCAAAGAGCTTTCACTCTCTGAATGTGCTGATGGTGTGTTTGGCAGAACAGTACATCTCCCATGTCAATGCAAAGTATCCTGGCTCTGTGCATGATGCCTTTGTCTTGAGGAATAGCAGCTTTCCATATGTGATGTCTCAACTCCAGATGCACAGGTGTGGCTAATAGGTGAACCCATGGTCCCCACCCAGTTGATGTAGGTATATGGGTGTGGGGTTGGCCATAAGGATGAGTGTCTGGCTAACTGGTATCCCTCAATATTTACAGGTGACTCTGGTTACCCCTACCTCTCATAGTTATTGACCCCAGTGAGGGATGCCAGGAAAAGGGCAGAGGAACGTTACAATGAGGCACATGGGGGCGAACAAGGAGGATCATTGAGCGCACCTTTGGCCTCCTGAAGGCCAGATTCCGGTGCCTCCATTTGACAGGTGGATCCCTGTACTACTCACCCAAGAAGGTCTGCCAGATCATCGTTGCATGTTGCATGTTGCACAACCTGGCCTTGAGACGCCAGGTGCCTTTTCTGCAGGAGGATGAGCCTGGAGATGGTCGTGTGGCAGCGGTGGAGCCTATGGACTGATGAAGAGAAGGCAGAGGAAGAGGATGTGGACAACAGAACTAGTATAATTCAAAAGTACTTCCAGTGACACACAAGTAAGACATTGTAACTTCACTTTCCATTGTAGTTTTGTGTTGGACATTGTACATGGCAGCCTGATTTTGCTGTTTCTATGGCCATTTACTGTACTTCTGGCATCACTATTTTCAAATATATGTGTCCCACTCTGGCTCCTGCTGTGTTTACTGCTGCCCACTACAGGTCATACCTATGTAAATATAACTGCACATTTGAATTGCAATGTTTACAGCCTTTTAAAATAATACATGTTTCAATCAATTGGCAGTCTCCATACTTGTATTAGTTCCAAGGGTGTTTATTTCTGTGATAATACGTGTAGGGGGTATTGCAATAGGCTGGGTTGATGTTGGGTGAATGTCCAGGATAGAGTCCAGTCTATTGGCATCACAGATGCATTGCCCAAGAGGACATAGGGAGTGGGGCAATGGCAGTTCAACGTGAACAGGGTGACAGAGTGGGACACAAGGGTGACATTCAGGGGAGTATTATTTCCTGGCGGGGGTCTTGGCAATGTTCTGTTCCTTCTGCTTGGATTGCAAGGACCTTTTGCATGGTGGTTCTCCTTCTGCAGGGTGGAGGGGTGCTGGTGGCCTGTTATTCCTGTGGCGGGGCCTCCTGTCCACTAGCGTTGGCGAAGGTGGAGGGCTGTTCCTCGGTGTGGCTAGTGTCAGGGGCCAGTTGGTGGGCCACTGCCTCCCTCATGGTGTTGGCCATGTCTGCCAGCAACCCTGCATTGGTGACCAGGGTGGTGTGGATATCTCTCAGGTCTTCCCTGATCCCCGGGTACTGTCCCTCCTGCAGCCGCTGGATCTTCTGCAGCTTGGCCAGTATCTGGCCCATGGTCTCCTGGGAATGGTGGTAAGCTCCTAGGATATTTGTGAGTGCCTCGTGGAGAGTCGGTTCTCTTGGCCTGTCCTCCCCCTGTCACACAGCAGTCATCCCAGCTTCCCTGTTGTCCTGTGCCTCTGTCCCCTGAACCAGGTGCCCACTGCCACTGACCCCAGGTCCCTGATCATCCTGTCTTTGTGGTGTCATGGATGTAGTGTGTGTGGTGTGTGTGAGGGTGTGTGGGGTGATGTGTTGGGGTGTGTGCTGTGAGGTGCGTGGATGGTGTATGGGTGATGGTGTACCGTGGCTCTGATTCAGTGGTGTGGGTGTGTGGGTGTGGTATGTGTATGTGTGTCAGGTGTGTGTAGTTCAAATTGTCCAATGTGGTGTTGTTTTGTAAGTGTATGTGTATTTTGAGCACGACGGTGTGTACCGCCAATGGTTTACCACGGTTGAATGTCTGCCACGGTGATTCGTGGGTCATGATGCTGTGTGTATAGTTCTGTTGGCATAACTGTCTGGGTTTTGGTACCGTCATTTTATCACTGACCTTTGGTGTGGCGGACTTGTGTGTGTGTCTGTATAGTGGCGGTTTTCTATGTGTGGGTCATAATACGCATAGCGGTATACAGCCGCGGTCGCGGTATGTTGGCGGCAGTCAGCATGGCGGTAAGCGGCACTTACCGCCAATGTCATAATGAGGGCCTTAATCTCTCCGTGCCTGTGAAGCGCTCGGATACCTTTTTTGGGGGTTGCCCTATGTGTAAAGTAGCAAACCTATTAGGAAAAGAAGTTGTGAATCCAAAGTGGATGAACACACTACTTCAGGTTCAGGTCACTGATAAAAGCAAGCAGGCGAGGAACATACGTACATGCTTCTGGCAGTATAGTCATTTAAACCGCTGTGTTGTACCTTGTAAGGTAAGCAGATACTTAAAAAACAAGTCATTAGAATTAGTATCAAATATGATCAATATGTAATCATCTTTCCTTAAAATACAATTACGCAAATGTATGCTTTTAATTAGGCTAAAGACTGATTAAGCAGGAATGATGGATCACCACACTGAGGTTGTTTTTCACAATATACAGCCTTACTCTATGGGGAATGTTGACACAGAAGAAATGCATACTTCTCTGCTCTAGGTAGATTAGGCTTGCAGACTGGACATTTTAGAGCTTTGTGGAAGAGAATGATATATCATGCCTTGCCGAAATGAGGCTGAGACTTTGTCTACTGATGATCAACAGCAGCAATATTAAGAACACTTTCATCTCAAAGAAAACACTTGAGGTTTCCCAATGAATCTTACACTTAGTCCCTCGTTATGAGCTGTGTTATTTCGCTGGAGTGGTATCTTCATGTGAAATAATGCAAATCAAAACTATACGTGTTTCAGACCCCTATGTTTCCAGGTCCAGAGACACTGAGAACAAGATTTATCAAGGGCTTGCATTGCCCTTGTGTCACACAAAGTGACGTAAGGCAACACAAGCCCTAAGTCAGATTTAATATGCCATGCAGAGATATCTTGAATGGCTCTGCATGGCATAGTAAACCTGGTGTAATGCAAGGTGTCGGACTTAGACCTTCCCACAGGGTCAATCCTCAAATGTTTTGCTTTCACCATCCTGTTTTCTGAGCTTTTTTTTGCTGGCCTTTAGGACTCTGCACACTTTACCACTGCTAACCAGTGCTATGTTAGACCTTAACCAGCCGAGAGGGTAGGGTGCAATGCATTTAAAAAGCTGGGCATGTATTTTTAAGTTTTACATGTCCTTGTAGTGAAAAACTCTTACATTCATTTTTCACTACTGCAAGGCTTACCTCTCCTATAGAATATTATTTGGTTGCCATATTACATTTAATAAGCGGTAACTTTCAATCAGGATGAAATTGGAATTTCGAGTTTAGTGTCTAAAAAACTTGGAATTTAAAACCTCCTTTGATGGTAAAGTCGTATTTTAAAGCACAGTTCTAAAAACACCACTTTTAAAAGGTTGTAATTTTCTTGTGCTAACCTTTTCGTGCCTGCAGCTTGTTTCCTGGACCACATGACAAGGTGTACCCGCCAATTAGTCTTTGTATATTGTTCCCATACAGTGAGACAAAGAAGCATAGGTGTTGGCAGAATGGGTCATCTCTAACTTGATGAAAGGGAGGCAAAGTCACCTACCACACTTGTATATCACAAAGGCTGTTCATGGGCATACTAACAAAGGGTTTGACAATAGTTTACTGTGACACCAGACCACCAGGCCTGGGGCAGGAAGGCTGGGAATTCCAAACACATTATGGGGGGAACCTACAAAACCTTCTCCTACTTCAATATGGGCAGCAGATATAAATATTGGACACTCAGATCCAACTTTTTAGTACACCAGTTGACCTTTGGAAGACTCTGGACGTCTGTGCTTCTCTGCAAAAAGTACTGATACTCTGTTGCCCTGCTGCCCTACTGTCTGCTGTACTGCAGCCTGACTGAAAGGACTGGGCCTGCATTTTGAACCCAGGCCCACCAGAGTGACACCAATGGCTAGCTTGCTAGCCTCCTGATCGGACTCTCAGGGAAGAAATCTCTAACCACCTTCAACCCAGCACCTGGATGCTGCCTGCTTGAGTTCTACCCACCAAGGGGTGCCACCTGAGTCCTTGGAAGTGGGCTCGAAGGTACTCTGCAAGCCCAGTTGTGGTCCGGTGAACAGGACTGATGCAGTGCGATACATTTCTTCACAAACGCATCAGAACAGCAGCAGAGTGGAGCATACCCGGCGCCGAGCCCAGCATCGCAGCTTTGCATCTTCTTCGAAGCCACTGGTGCAAAACGCATCTGCAATGCAGGACTTCGTATCATAATCCCTCATAAACTGCATCCTGAATGATGACAAAGGACTCTACGTTGCAGCTTTGTAGCTCCTCTGAGCCACTGCTGAAAGACACAACCTCACTGTGGGATCTCACAATGCTCTGCAAACTAAGATTTTAGATACTTTTGTTCAGTGGGTCTAACTTGGTCCCTGTATCCATCTGGCACTCCATTGAGGTCAGCCTGAATTTGTGACTTTGTCCCGGTCTGGCGCAACCAGATAACCACAGTTAGGGCTTCTTTCTTCTAGGCAATATTTTTACTTATGTTGCTTGGTCTCAAATATTTTATAAAATTTTATTCTATTTTTCTACATTGGTGTGGACATTTTCTTGTTTTGTGTTTTCACTTTATTGCTGTTTGAAGTGCTAAATAAATACTTTGCACATTGCCTCTACGTTAAGCATGACTGCTTTGTGCCAAGCTATCAGAGTGTTAAGCACAGGTTAGTTTGGGGCTTGCATGTGTTTCATCCTGACAGAGTTTGTGATTGCTGTTTGAGTAAGGTTTCACCCCTCTCAACCAGGAACCCAATTTCCAACACAAGGTAGGACGACTTGCTGCCTTTCATTACTCTGCACTGAGAAAGCATTAATTGAGTGCGGCGTGGGTTTATAATTATAAACCAAAGAGATTTCATTAAAGAAAATGGTAACTCCCAAAGCCCACAGGACATGTTCATAGATGAAAAACCTGTAACCCAGAAAACCCAACTGCAAAAGACATTACATTCCCAAAAATGCAAATGCATTATATTTAGTCATCATAAAATAAGTAGCATAACAAAATATAACAGAACATGACATCACATTTCTAATATAGTTTATAAAAACACAAAACTACATACTAGTGAAGAACTCTTCCATTAACAGAACTAAATGAGCATAAAACCCACAAACAACAATATAATTAACCTGTCAACCTCCACCCTGCACCCCTCACCTTAAGTAAACCCTTGAAAAAAGGATGAATAGCAGAACCTTACCATAACCTGAATCTCCAAAAATAGATTACAATTACACAAATAGACGACCAAATAGAAGGTAGCGATAAAAATGGTGGCTAAATGAAATTAAAAAAGACTATCTCTCATAGAAATGAATGGAAAATATTTTAAGAATTATGAAAAAATGAATGAAAATTGTGAAGAAATATTGAACATGCAATATATGTCAAAATGTTGTGGAGATGTTAAAAAATTGAAAGTATAAATTAAATAATGGTATAATATATATACAATTATGTAATATTTACTGAAAAACATGATAAACGGATGTTGAAAATATGTATATGAAACAATTTAAGATATTCTAATACAATATTAAACAATGGAAAAAGGGGACACTTTATAACATACAATACTATCTAAATATGATTTACAGTTGGTAACAGTATGCTGTTATTTTAAACATTGCATATTGTACTTTCCTGTTATTAGCCATTGGGCAAGTTGGCTGTACCACCATTATTGACAAATACAAAAACTCAAAATGTAAAGTAGGCAACTGTTCCAGGTGTGAACATTAGCCTTTTGCACCTAATTTCTGCTGACAAAAATCTGTTGCTGTTCTACATATTGCACTCCTCTCTTTGTTTTTATTAGTTGCTGGAGCAGTTGTCTGCACCAACAGTATTCACATATGTAGAATGCTTGAAAGACACTTAACTCATGTTTTAAGATTGCCCATATGACCATTAATTATAATGGTATCCTTATGAATGTAATAATGCTTTGGAAGCCACCCAACTTGGAATTTTACCATTGACTACGTTATTATTGATAGTAATGGCTTTAGGTTACCAACCAGTAAATCTATTATTATTATGATTTACATTTTGGTGTAATAATAAAAATATATCAAAAACTGTTTTATTTATCTTGGTTTATAAATATATATGTTTAACAATTTAAAAATGTACATTTACTATTCCCATTCAAATCTAAACCAAACTCTGGAAAGTGTTGGACACTGAAGAGGTGAGATTTACTATCCTCAATTCAATCTGAACCCATTTGGAGAAGGTGGTGGTCACACCATGTCTCAGGCCTGCCATTGCAAAGCCTGTGTGTGCAGTTTCACTGCCACTTCGACTTGGCATTTAAAACTACTTGCCAAGCCTTAAACTCCCATTTGTCTACATATGTCACCCCTATGGTAGGCCATAGGTGGCTCATAGGGCAGAGTGCTATGTAAGTAAAAGGCAGGACCTGTACCTATGAGTTTTCCATGTCCTGGTAGTGAAAAACCCATGACTTTGTTTTCCACAACTGTGAGGCCTGTTCCTCTCATAGACTAGCATTAGAACTGCCCTCATATACTTTTAAGTGGGTGATTCTGATCTGCAAGGAGTAGCCCTGTCAAGTTTGGTATTGCCAGAATGATAATAGAAAATCCTACTCACTCGTGAAGCTGTATTTATTAGTGCTATTTTAGAAATGCCACTTTTAGAAAGTGGCCATTTCTCTGCACTTCCTGCCATTTGTGCCCTACAGTTCTGTCTCTGAACCACAACTGGTCTGTGCTGGTTGACAGCTCCCCTTGTTCCACACAGACAACCATAAACACAGGATACAAAATCACCTCTGCATTCATCTGCATACTGAATGGGTCTTCCTCCGCAGGAAGGGTGGAGGGGCACTCTCTTACACTTCAAAGGCCAGTAGCCTGCGTTCATTCAAAGGACTGATACCTCCCCACAGGGATCCTGGCAGACAGGACTGGGCTGAAAGGGGAACTTGTGTACTTCAAAACTACTCCCTGTAATTTTCCCAGCTTCAAAGGCATTTTTGGATCAGACACCATGTCTCTTGGCTTTATTACCATAGCAATGCAATCCTCTTGCAAAGATGGGGTCAGAGCACCTCGCACCCTGGACACTAGGTATTCCTCACTCAGTCACAGGGTAATTTCTGCGGTGAAGGCCTGCTAGAACTCGGCCGTAAAGCTGTCATTCCCAGATGTCTTCCCTGGCAGTAAGCATGCCATAGCTGAACTTACGTCCTCCAACATGAGGTCGGCATCTATTTCTTGTGCCGCTAACTCTCCTACTGAGGAAGTGGAAAACTTGCCAGAAAGTCAGTAATGCGCCCCGGATATGAATTGTGAGAACAAATATATACCTGTTTCAGATTATACTTGAGAGCTTGTATATTGTTGTGCTATGTGTCAGAATATCTCCCCTGGGAAGTCCTAAGGTGTAATATAGGAAGCCGTGGCATCCCTTGATGAAGACTCAAGGCCAGGAGCTGCCCAGAGATGTCCCCTTCTCTATTTAGCAGTTTACAATAGGACTTCAGAGTATAATGCTCAAGCCTGTCTTTCACAGATGCCACCTGCCACTGTAATGTGGCCTTCCCTCAGCTCCCTGCACATCCTCTTGTGGTAGTCATTGCACCTACGCCAGTGCTTCCTCCTTTTGAATATGTTCTGATTACGGTGCTTGGGAGACACCTCAAGAGAGACCCATACATCTGCTTCTCAGGTTAGCCTTCATCGCCTTCCACTCTGTTGCACAGCTGAGTGGTAGCCCAATCGATCTCAAATTAATCCTTTACTTCACCTGCTACAGCCTCTCCGCCCACAGTGTCCTGCTATATCTCCAGAGGGAACCTACACATGCATGGGCAAGGTACTGGCTCATGGTCAGATAGATAGCGGGACAGGAGGGGCACCTTCTCTATTTTGGAGGCTAAATGTTTCAATAATAAGAGATGATCAAGCCTGCTGTAAGTGCAGTGGGTTGGAGAGTAACAAGTGTATTCCCACTTTGTATAGTAAAATGCCCCCCAAGGATCACATAGCCGTAATTGTGTCATAACCTCCGTCATTTTGGATGTCATCCTGGGTTTAGTGTTCTGTCAAGAAGGGAGGTGATGTAGGTCACCATCAGCCACACAGTTCAAGTACCTCATCCAGAACAGCCAGTATCAGCCACTGAGGACAGAACATCCCTAACTGTGATATGAAATAATTCATCATCTACCTTTGGCCTAATAGAATTTATCAAAAACACATCCACTCCATCTGCTCTGCCCTGTAACAAAAAGTAGTACCCCTCCACATCTTCCTCCATATATGTCACTGCAAATGGGACACTCGGAGTGAACCAGAAAAGTCCCCGCAAGAGAATGATGAGCAGTTGGTGAAGTGTACATTATCCCTCCATTTCTTTGCCAGGTTTTTAGTTTTCGCACAAGTAAAGTGAGTTTATTGAAGGCATTTGATCCCAACCACATGCCTTTTGAGAAGTGGCAATACCCTGTATCACTTCTGAAAAGTGCCCATTCCCTGTACATTCCAAGAGAGGAGTCTATATTTTCTCAGGATAGACATTTATGGAGGTCAACAAGAGGACTCTCCCACATGTCAATATGAAAACAATCCCCAAGAACCAAACAACATCAAACTCACATAACTTTCCTTCCCCCACCCAAGACAAGTAACGTTAACAAAGCACCACGTATGCATATAATAATCAATGTGCCAGGACACACAGCATTGCCATCCCACTTCACTTCCTTCTACTTTTGTCCCCATCCCACCCAACAATAGGATTCCCCCTCTCCCCAACCGCCAATACAAAACAATTCTGTAATAAACTTTTTGCAGCATCCAATATTTAACTGTGGAAGTACTGTCTCTACTACTGCTGCTCTTACCTTCGCAGTTCCCGAACATCTCAGCGCCCCCTCCTGTATCTTTCTAATATCAATAGGTACCCAGCAATCATCATACAGCTCTAATCAGTGATCGCCCATACCACCCCCTGCATTCATACATCAACCACGTAACAGAGGACAGCCCCAACAATCAAGGACAATTGCAACCCATTCAGTGCCATTCATAAAATATTAAAACATTTCTATCCCAATGATAAGCCATTCCTGTTAACCCATTGTTATTCGAGTTATGGTCCTCAAAGGGGACATCTTAGCTCTCAGGTTCCAGTGTACAGGATGATAATCCGAGTATCTGCTGGGGAATCAAAGTCCTCCTCACCATTGGTGGACTCCATCCTGGGTGTCCTCTGCCAACTGCTGGTCTGTGATCATTGCAGTCATTGTGCCATCTTCGCGTATCATCATAAGGCCCAAACCGCTCATCTCAGATTGTGTTTTTCTCACGGAGCGGTGTCGTCAGACCCCTTACCGCTTGCCACTGTTATGAAAGGCCTCCACTTCAGCCAGAGGATGTCCCTGTAGGGCATCCGCCACAGACAGCCAAGACAAGACATCTTCCAGTCACTCAAAGAAATCTGAATTTGCTGTGCTGATAACTCGTAGCTTAGCTGGATTAAAGAGTTTATAGCAGAGTCATATCATTTGGAGGCACTTTTTCACTTCCAAGAATGTCCTGTGGTGCTCCTGTACTTTGTGTGTGTAATCAGGATATATTGCGATGTTATGGCCTTCAAATTGTGGTGTCAATACCTCCTTGGCCACCTATAGAATCACATCCCTGTATAGTTCAGGAGGTGAGCAAAGAGAACCCTGGGTGGGATCCTCAGAGTGGGCAGTGGCACCAGGGCCCTGTGTGTGTACTCCAAAATAAAATGATGAGACAGTCTTGCTGTCTTCAGCTCCTCGTTCACCCATTGTTCCAAAAATTGCTCTGTCAACTGACCCTCTGCTCACTCTGGGAAGCCCAGCAGGCATAAATTGTTTCTCCTTGAGCGACCCGCCACGTCATCGGCTCGATCCTCTAGTGTAGCCACAACCATAGTCATGTGCACTACCTGCTGTTTGCACTGTCATACTTCTGCCTGAAAGGTTGCAATGTATGTTTCCATAGCATTCACCTTGTCAGCCATATTACGTACATCCTCCAGGAGCAGGTTCACTTCCACTGGCACTCCGGTGATCTGTCCCTCCAGTGCCACCCTTGACCCATGGTTAGCTTCCAACAAAGCAGCCTCTAAAAGGCTCCCCCTGTCACTCTGGGGAGTGCTCTGGCACTCCCCTGCCTTGTCTGGTGCTCTTGTGTGTGGCCTGACCCGACCCAACAGCTTTGCTCCGCTGACCTTGCCCTCGCCACCATCCCACGCATATACAGAACGACAGCCGGTGGCAGATTGTTCTCCCACCTCCCCACCAAGACGTGGAACACTCTTCTCACACACCTGCAACAGACACAGGACCTACTGAACTTCAGGTTACACCTCAAGACTTGGTTGTTCGAGCAGTAGCAGGCCCCCCAATAGCAGCCCTCGCCAGCGCCTTGAGACCCTCACGGGTAAGTGGTGCACTTTACAAATGCTTTGATTGATTGATTGATATGAGATAGCACTCAGCTCTCGTAGCACAGAAGGGGCCGGCCAGCACTCTCGGAATGCGCACTTTCTGCTGATGGTGGTGGGCAGGAGGCCCCATTGGCATGGGAAGTGCAGGGTCCTCCATGTGGACCCCAGCACACCCTCACTGCCATCCTTTCACTACCAATCAGTCCGTTATGGAAAGGCTCTCCATTGCGGGGAGTTGTAATCAGCTTGCTGGTTTAACACCACCCTGGTTGGGTCCAACTCTGACCGCTGTCATGTCATCAGGAGCCATGTTCCCGGTGGTGGTTGTCATTCGGTGGTCAGACCGCCTGGGGTGCGGCAGTCTGACCGTCAATGCGAGTGTGGTGGTGCTTGCATCGCCACACTCGTAATGAGGCCAAACGTCTTAAAAAATGGACCTTGAATCAGGACACATCAAGTATGCCTTAAGTGAGCTGAACAATAACATGGATATCCCCTTAGGTCATGGTCAAGCCTAAATTCTTAGTCCACTTATTAGCTAACTCTTGAAAATGTTATGCATTGGTGCCACGTGAGACAAAAAGTGTTATATTAAACTCTAATAAAGAAGAGTTCAGGCAAATGAAAAATAACACTGCAAAATTGGATTTGGGCACATAGAAATATCTTAGCTGGCAAACCAGAGACAAAATCCCTGAGCTGGATATATCTAAAAAGCCCTGCTGGAATGCACTGTAAAGACCCTGAAGTGACCCAAAAGAGACAAATATCCTGTTGGACAACTTATTTAATATCAATCTGATGTCAAAATTGCAAAATAGCCCTCATACAGATAAAGTGGTAGGTTGAGGCTTCTCCCAAGAGAAGCATACTGATTAAAAGACAAAATACTCCAATATGTCTTAATTGAAGTCCAAATTCTATGATAAACAACCACTGTCTTGAATCTAGGGCATTTTAATTAGACTGTATCAATCAGCACCTGCTTGGTTGGTGAAGTGCAATCAAAAATCTGTTACTCCGAAAACATATAAGACAGCTGCCAATCGACCCTACCCATCATGGCCAAAATTCAAAGCCCAAATGAGGAAAGAAAATACAGCCACAATGAGGGAAGGGCTATAATGCCCATATCAAGAGGAAGTTGTAAATACTGTGTTGCACAAAAGGGTTATTTATATCCCTATATAATTCTCTGCCAGCTAGTCTAAATCATTTTAGAGAATTGCTTGAGAACATGTAATAGTATAGCCTGGATGAGATACAAAAAACAAGTAAAAATTACCATTTTAATAAAATTACAGCAACCAATCAGCACCAGATGGGGCTTATCCCATTTCTTGTGAATCAGGCATACAAACCCCATTTCCAGGAGTACTAGTGACTAGACATAGTACTGGGGAGGTTCAGACATATTGGAAGGGACAGACAGATTGTTATGAGGACCAAGACCGGGCCCAACATTCAGGCTTGAATTGATGCAAAAAGCGACAGACCTAGTGTCTTCCTGTAGTAGAGGTGTCAGGCCATTGACCCAATACCCCCAACCAGGACGAATCCTGTTGTGTCAAATTCAGATGATAGTGGTCCGAAGGATCTAGCAGCCTAAAGAATCCTATTAGCGAGGGGTGGTCATGGAGGCTGGGCAACAGAATAGATTGTCTTGCTGAGAGTTATCTGACTGGACAGGCCCACAAGAGGCAGACTGAGCAGCAGAATGCACCTGAGAAATGCTGTATGCTCCATTTAATCTAAACCCTAGTATAATAATATTGAGTTCTTTAGGTCCTTTCCCCAAATAATCAGTCATTGTTTTCTGGGCAGAGCCCAAGCTTGGAGTCAGGGTGGGATCACCAAAGAAACCGGTACAATAAGCACCCCTGGGAGGAATGTACTTAATTTATAGCCACACTAGTACCTGCAAGAGATTTATCAGAAGAAAATGGCACCTGTACAGATAGTTCCACAGTCTCAGTTGCAAGCACCAAAGCATTCTTGCTCACAGCGACCTGCACTATTGCCTGCTCTATAACCTCTGCTGATCATTGTGCCAATGCAGTTTTCTTGAATTCTACTGATGCCAAATTGGGCTTCTTGTGCTCTTTGGTCTCCATATCATCCAGATAGCCCTTCCCGAGCCCGTGGGAACTGGGTGATGTAATGCTGGAAGTGACTTGCGTCTGGAAGCAGCCATCCTAGTCGACTTGCACTGCCCAATGAGGCTAGACACTGATTTTCAATGCCGCCATTCTTCAAGGGCTGACCAGGAGCATTACGAGAATGAGCCCGCCCACCACCACCTGCTGGGCATCAGCTCGACGTGCAACAGACAATTTGCTTTACTGCCTTTCTCACCAACAGCATCACAGACTAAAACGTGTGTGAGGCAGATGCAGAAACAAACAGGAAAATGGGGGTGATAGGGAGCACAACCAACATGACGATAAGCTGCGGCAGTATTACAGGTATGTGACCTCTCCCCTAAGTACAATAGTGTGTAGTGGAGCGGAGCCTAGGAGCAAACACAGATGAGCGCGATCATCAATCAGCCATGTGCCGCCATTCCCCCTCCAACTAATTTTTCAGTTGTTGCCCTTTTGATCCAAAATATTGAAGGCCATTCAGCAAATCACAGGATAGAAGGTGGAGCGGAGGTTAGAAACGATAGTGTAAGGCTGCCTTAGAAGGACAAACTTCCATTTCCCTCTATAAGAGTCAAAACTATCTCCAATCTTTTATTATCTGGTAAGCAAGTGATGCTATCACTTTAGTGGAAGGACCAGGTACTAATGATAGAACTCTGGTCTCCTGAGAATATAGACATTGCTGAGCCATGACAAATTAGCCCATAATTGTTGTAAAGTCTCCTTTTTGGATGGTCACTCCCCACTTTCTGCTCACTGATGCTGTCATTGTTCATCTGAAAGTGCACTGAGTCCTGCTAATCCGACCTCAGTGCCAGTGCTCTTTTCCTAAAATTGTACTGTGACTTTGTAAGCCCAATTGATAAGGACTTTACGACCCTAGTAAATGCTACCTGTGGTATCCAGGGCAGGGATGGTAAATGGGTCACCAGTGATGCAGCACTGATTGTGCCACCCTTCTTGACCCGAGTAAAAGCAAAGCCTGACCAGCTGGCATGTCAGCCTGCACGAGCAGCTTGTCTGCTCGACTTTGACTCTGCCCACACCAAGTGCAGGAAGAGTCCCTTCACTGCCCACAGTACAGATCAGTCACCCCTAAGGCAGCCTCCTATAGCCCGGGAGACTGTCTTATGATTGAGGACATATATGCACAAGCATATATGATTTTGTGGTAGCATTTAAAACGTAATGCTACCGCAAGAGACCGGTGGCATATAGAATAATGGGCCTGGCACCCGGGCAAACCCCAGATGTCCAGCTCCATGATTACCTGACCAATTTCCCCAATGTTTGGTGTCAAAAACTGTGTTTTTTAACCCTGAGCATGATTCTTATGCCCAGGATTATCTAGCATGTACCTGGTGGCATTCTTAGAGGATGCCCACCAAGTTTCAAGCTTTCTCTTGGCTTGACATTTGCCACCAAAGAATGAGATGCCCTCCTGCTGGTTGCGCTAACACTTCCCTCAGGATGGAGACAAAGAATCTGGACAGGGGGGAGGTCACACCTCCGCCCTCCCAGGATGACTAGCACTTACAGTAATTAAGGCAGTGAGCCTCAAAGGCTTTTACTGCCCTTGATATGTAATCTCTTGTCCCCAACTTTAGGACAAAGCCCTTCCTGCACTGTCCAGGCTGCCAGGCAGGAAAGTTAGTTATTGAGGAGGCATAAACCTCAGAGAGGCTAGCTACGAGGTCCGTACAGCCAAGAAAAGGTTCTGCCATCTTGGCAAACCCTGAATAAGTTGGTTCTGTGTAGAAAAGTGACATGCTTCCAAAGAAAGTTGTCAGCTTAGGGGAGGACTAGCGGCAGGTACCAGTAACCCTTTGGTCACTGTCCCTCACACACTTAACACCCCCTAAACTAGGATTAAAGGGGCTCCCCTGGCACTAGAACCTCAGTTCTGAATCTAAGAGGAGGCACAGAGAAAACTCTATCACTGACAACAGGACTTTGGACTCTGCCACAGAGCCAAGAGAGGACACTTAAGTGCCCTGAGGAGACCATATACTGGAACGGTGTGTTTTACGTGTACCAGTGGCAAAAGCTCATTGCTCCCAGAAGAGGGACTCCAGTGGATTCCAGAAACTAAAGCAGACTTCCCTGACTGGTGGAACCTGTCACCTGCAACCTGCAGAAGAAATGCCATGCTGTGTCACAAGAAGTGCAACACGTTGGGTCCCTCATGAGTGAGCTCAAAGAAAATTAGTGACCTGCACTCCAGAAGAGACTCACACCAAGTTCTGAGTGGCTACATCACTCCTGACGACCTCCGGCCAACAAACCCATGTATTACTTTTGTCACTGCCAAGGATTGTTTGTCACATATTCAGCAACCGACCCATCTCCAGCATCACCAACTCTAGAGAAACTCCCAGAAATAGTGACTGACATTGACAACAAAAACACTGATGAGATCCTGCATCCTGAAGAAAGCGTCTTTGACTAAGTGTCAAAGCATCTTTGGCAGGACCCTTCCATGATTGATAGCTGCAAGCCACATCTGCACCAGAGCCGACAGACATAGTGACAGAGTGCCAATTGTGGAATCCAGGTCATGGGACTCCCAAAGGCCTCTAATCTCCAAGGATAGAGTGTAACTCCATCTCCAAGTGTGGTTTTGCAGAGTGCTGCATCTTTGATTGACAGCATTCACGGTCCCCGGTCTTTTCTAAAGGCTACCTCTGCAACAGGACTCTCTTGGCAAAGTAAAAAGGTACTGTCTATAGAAACTTGGTCTTGACCCCTCAGACGTTAACTCTAGGTGGATTCCACGGGAACTCATCCCACAAGTGACCGATTGCACACTCTGCTTTTCTCCATTGACTTCAACTAAAAGTGCTTCTTTTTTTAAATGCTTCACAAATCCACAACTTCGGTTGTCTGTAAGGGACAAAGTTTGTTTTAGTGTCTAAATTAAGATAAAAATCTGCTTTATAATTCTAAATTGATGTTGGATTTCTTTCTAGTCGTGTCATTTACTTAGCGACCATGTTGGTGTTGTAAAATGCTTTAAACATGTTCGTCTAAGTAGCCTGACTGCTACTTACTACTTTACCAGGACTGAGCTAAGGTTTGCTGATGTGAACTCGAGCTCCTCTTCTGGGTAATGTGGAGATGTTACATTGTAAGACCTCTAATTCATGGCACATAATACTGCCACCTTGCTACAACAGTGCAGTGTGAGGACTGGTGATCACATACTGCAATGAACATTATAGGGGGCTATCAGGCACCATGAAACAAAGTATTATTCCTTCCAGATAAGGATACATACCTGGTGGACAAAGTGGGAAGAAATTAATAATTGGTAATAACAGAAAAGCGGTGTGGAGTCAGCGGGCGCAGATCCAAGGCATAAGTGTTTGGGAAGGGGGGAGATTAACATTAGGGTAAGGTTAATAAGTTGAACAAAAGAATAAGTGGGTAGGCCAACCTTCAACTGTATCTTATCTTAGAGGTCAATAAAAAAATAATTCAACACTACAAATGGCCATACTTTCTTTTAAGTAACATAGTTGTTATGGAGAGTTAAGCTGGGTCTTAAACTAGAGGAAGACATAAAATGGAGAGAGGATGGTAGAAATTTGAGGGACTCAGAGATTTCTATCCACTCCCTTTCGACACAATCAGTAATTCAAGTGAATGCACATTTGCAGTTTTCATTTTAAAATAAGCTCTTTGGTGTGAATTATCTGCATATTACTAATGAATGAATTAAGAAAATGTAATTCAAATCAAAGTAATTCAAGCTATTAATACACAATTAGTATTTTAGTTACCAAGGGTTAGTGTAGGCGTTTTGTATCTCGGTGTCACAATACATTTATGTGGGCCAGATCATAATAGTCTTCAAAGAATGCAGCCATTTCCATCTTAAGGCATTTTCTCTCTGTAAAGTCTGTAGGTAAATGCTGCTTTTTTTAAAGTAATTAAAGCTGCCTATTGGCGTTAACATCAGTTGTATAGATTAGACTTCTATGAGAGGATTCTGACCTTCCCCTTATTAGTACAAGCTGGGTCTTAGGAAGACAAAGATTGAGAATTATCCAGTTGCCAGATCATTCTTTCTATTTCCAGAGGGGGGTCTCTGGTGTTTGGCTTATTCTGGAATTTGTGAAATACTTTAACTTTTCAGAGAAGATAAGTAAACCATTTACATGCTGCGATATTTTGAAAATGACCACTACTGTTGTTTGGTATTGGATGTTGGATATGCAAGATACTGCAATACTTTATAATGCAAGGAAAGAAATTGTTCTGGGCAACGGAAGGGTGGTATATCATAGTGGAAAAGACAAACAAAAAGGACAATTTTTGTTGGTGAAGCACATGCAGCTGATACAACCCTTCTCGGGAACAGAGCATTCTTCTGGTGCACCTACCTTGGAATCTGGTGAAATCTCTCCACAAATGCTGCTGTATAGGATTTGGGAATTCTGTTGCAATTTTCCAGTTCTCACTGAAAGGCTTTCAGTGAGAACTAGTCAAGTAAGGCTGCACTCAAGGTAAACAAATGCCCACTAAGGATTCCTGGTAAATGGGTCTCTGTTAAGATGGGGGCAACTACAGATAACCTTATTAAAGAAATTGGGTTTTTATGTTGACTTGTATCTTCCCACAGAGAAGGAGCTGACAGATCCCTTGTGTTCTATGTTTTGCAGGATGATCCAGCCAGACCAATAGAAGTGTGAGAGCTCAATAAATAACTAATACATTTGTATTGATTAATGGTTAAGAATGTATATGAATTAGGCTAACATAGAAAATAATGGTGTGTCTTGGAAAATGTGCCCACTTGGGTGGCCACAATTACACATATGAAAATGAATAATGAATTCACATTTATAGTTTAAATAATGTGCATATGTAGAATAACATGTATTAATGGGTTACACTAATATATTAATGTTATGCATTTGCTTAAATAATATTGAGCTTTTATTAAATATGAGGTTTGTGTCTAGTCGAAAAAGCCTCATGTTAGTTCCATGGCCTAATAAATGTTTGTAAATGTCTTGTGAAAGCGAGAATTAATATAGTTTATTGTTCACACTGCACTGACCAAGCAATTTGTAAATGTCTTAAACTTTTCTTATGAGAACTGCTTACTCAAAAGTCCGGTACTAGAAGTAGATACTTTGAAGATTTGATGCATGAAAAGAAAATGTTCCCAGGCTTGGACAATAGCCGCACTGACTGGAGCTAGGATTGCAACTAAAAAGTTACATGACGAAGCAGACGATGGGAACGGGAGAAGAGGAGCCAATCATTGACGTGTGAGAGACTGTCTAGTTATATTTTAGATTCAGATTTTAGAGACTATTGGTCCTAATAAGAATGTACGTTTTTCTGACCAATGACAGCGTGAGAGAATGCTTTATGGATTTGGTGTATCCAGACTACACTTTGCAGAAGAGGAGTTCAGTTCTATAGTGTAGCAGAGTTAGTTCACTTTTCCATTCTATTAGAGCCTATTTTCCCTGTCTTTTGTCAGTAAGTTTGGTTATTCTATCCCATTCTCTACCCTTAGTAGTCCTGTCCGTGGAGCACCGCATTTCCAAATGTTTCCTTTATAATTTTATCCCCATAGAGTAATTGAGGTGATGCTGTTTCTTAACTTAATGTTTTCTAAGTTGATTTTGTTAACTTAGAGCCCAACGTGGCTTAGCTTTGTTGTGATGCTGACCAGAAGGATGTTCAAATGACAAAGAAAAATCACAGCTAGCTGAACCATTGAGGAGAGTTATAATGAAATGCTATTGTTTCTGTTATAGATTTTGTTCTTTCTTTTAGGTACTAGCGGCTATTTTTGATAGAGCCCTAGTTAGACGTTTTCCAAATTAACCCTTGACTAAATTGTTCTGCATGAAACCCAAACATACTTTTCTAATTGGAGGGTTAGTTAGTATGCCCAATGTGTTAACAAATGTTATTAACAAAGAATTGATTTTGTCCACCTGTTGAATCTAGATGTATGCTATCTCTGTTGTTCAGTAATTGATGTTATTAGTTTGTACTGTAACCCCTTTAATGTTTAATCATCAATGTATTAGTGAAATTGAGATTCTTTTTCCACCTTGGTTAGCCTGTGTTGTTTGTATATGCTTATCATTTGGTATTGAGACTAATTTACCCAATATTAGCATTGTTAATATAGGGAAACAAACGTTATATATTTTTACTAAAAGGCATGGTTATTCATAGCAACATGGATCATGGTGCGTAAAGATTACTGACTCAAAGTTTCTGATAATTTATTTATTTATCTTGTTATGTTGTTGTTGGTCAGATTATGATTAAAGATTGTATACATGTGGAATCGCTCTAAGCGTAGTCAAAAGGTTCATCGAACCTCTAACACGTCCCATTATAAATAAATTAGAAAAGACCAAATAAGGCCAGACACACCCACAGATTTTGATAGTAGAGGGTGGTTTTGTCTCCTTAAGAGGCCTACATAATATCCCAGTTATTGACAGAAGAAAAGATTACGTCTCCTTAAGAGACCACCATAGGTTTTTCAGATTTTGGTAGTGGTAACAGAGTGTTGCGTCTCCTTAAGAGACCACTATGATTTCCCAGCCATAATAGTCCAGATTTTGGTAGTACAAACAAAAGATTATGTCACCCTAAAGAGCCTACCATTACTTTCCCAAAACCTTGGAGTTTGCCAATGCTTGTTTGAAGATGTTCTCAGCATTTCTAGTAAGAATGTGAATGGAATAGGTTTTGTGCTTGCACAGGTTAAGCAAATCGCAGGTGAATTGTGGTGTTTGTGAGTGATAGGGAGTCTGTGTTCTCCAAATGAAGTTCTTTAAGCAGTTTGCATACTCTAATGAAGTTGTTTAGGGAGTTTGCGTACTCCAAGGAGTGCATATAGGGAAGTCATCAAACTTCACATGTGTGTGGTGCTTTGTGCTCAAAAATTGCCCACATGGTTGTTGATACATGGACCCTGCGTGGTCTAAAACTCTGGAGTATTGGTTATTGTACAAGTGTATGAGACACTAGGTTTGATGTTGTAATTTGTCTTTTTAATAGGTCGATCGCGCATGGTTGACAAACTCAGAGTGCGTGTTAATGTGAGTGATAGTTTTCGAAGGAGATTTGATGAGTCCATTGTGCAGAAGGAGGATCCATTGATGAGTTGAGAATAAAATTTGAGGAAGACAAGCCAAAGGGCTTCATCAGCCACTGTACATGTGAGTGTGATGTCACCAGAGCCTTGCTGGGATAGGTTGGCTGGTGAGAAAAGCCGCAAAACGATTGGTGGACAACCGTGAAGCATAATTGGTTGAGAATGCAGGCAAAAAGGATTTTGGTATTGAAATGTACTTCCTGATTCGATTGAAGTTTAGCGCAAAATACGGAAATGACATTTTTCAAAGCATTAAAGAATGCCCTAAGGGGAGATGTGTTAATTCCAGCTAGAGTAGAAGTTACAGCAACAGAAGGTACACCCGCAAAGATCATATTCGAAGAACAAGGTGTTGCGCCATGTCTTTGGTGGAAACAATGGTGCAAAGAGACAGAGAAACAAGGGACCTTAATGTTTCCTGCCCACTGAACATTTATTTTGACAATGTTAGAGTATTAGAGGATAGTACTGTAAGATTCGAAACCTCCTCCGAGACCTGCACAATTTGAGGCATTAGCTATTTGGGAGTTAGTGGCCAGACAGCAACAGCAACAGAAATTTGAGAAAAGATGAGAAAACATTAGCTGAGGCGAGATGGGACAGTGAGTAGACCTTTTGGAAACTGAGTCTTTACCGGGAATTAAGATGTTTCATGCTATCACACAAGAGAACAAGAGCAAGTCCAGAAAGACTACCAAGAAGAGGGATTAATATCCTTCTGAGGAAAGAGAGCTGAATTAAAAGCAGTCCAGAAAATCTTTGACCTATGATGCAGAATCAGATGATGACGAGTTTAATTTACAATTATTGCGAAGTTGTCCCCCACCATATGCAGCACTTGAGACAGGTCCAAGTACTGGCACAGACCTACAGCTCTGGTACCGATTGAAACTACATCAAGGCAAGCACAGGTTATCCGCAATGTTCCTACCACTTCCAGATCACAGATACCTCTGCCGCAGGTTGACATACCGAGAATTTACCCAGATGTATCTATTGTAGATACTGCAACAAATTTAATAGTGCTGACAGGAGAAGCTGCCCACATAAGACAGGTTTACCAGAAGCCGATGCTGATCCAGATAGAGTCTACCTCTAATTTAATGTCTCAGAAGCAAGCACAGACAATCCTGCAATATACCCCCATAACAGGGTCACATACAGAGACGTCTGGATTAATAAGGCACAGTACAGGAGTAAAGTACTCTAGAGATCAGAATGTCCGACCGAGTCCGGATGCTGTGTCAGTACCCGTTACTATTGGTCCAGTTAGAACCTCGTTTGCCTAGGGAAACAATAAGAGTAGTGAACAGAAAATTCTGAATTCCAGTGCTGAAAAGGTAAGATCCAATGATCATACAGGAATGATGACTCCGATGAAACGGACTTTTGATATGACAGGTCTGTTATTAGACTTGAGATATCCCAAGACTCCGCCTAATAATCCGGGAAGATCAGTCATAGTTTCTAACCCAAGTTTGGTGACACCAGAGACTCCATGTCTAACGTTGCAACACGTATCCAGTGTAAGTAAGAATAATGTCTCGCTATAAGGTTTGACAGCCCAGCATTTAACCAAATGGCAGGAAAGGCTGAATAGCACACCAGGAGATTCAAATGGAGGAAGTCCACTGAATTTGACCAGGCTTAAATTAGAAGTAGAAGAATTAATTGAGAGAACCATTGGGTTAAACAGAATTGACTCATAAAGTGAAGAGGAATTGTGCTGTTTCTGAAAACTAATTACCAACTGAGCAGGGTTGGTACCTCAGAAATTAGCAGATCTGGCAGGGAAACACGACATAGAGATTGAGAAAATGAAACATTTGAAAAGAAGTTACAGATTAGAATTTGAAGCAAAAGACATTGAGAATACCAGTAATGAAAATTCACATTAGGGAATTAATTTAGAGCATTCCGACAAGGGGAGCCTTAGATAAATGGGAAGGCATTTGCGTAAAGAAATGAGACAAGAAGAAAAGGAATACTGGGGAATTTAACTGCTAGTGTGCAGCAGACCAATAACCCAGTGAAAATATAACCAATGAGAGAAATTCCGGGATGGAATTTGGTCCATATCCCTTGGAGCAGAAGTGACATTCTATCATTTACAATTGATTACCCCATGTTGAGAGAGAAACCAGTGGAATGGTACCAACAAACCAGGATCGCCACTTTCTTTACTATTTTAAATTCCTTGACCAAGTCTATTGTTGGTGAAGAATTTCTCAAGGATTTTCAGAGTCACCGTCCATTTACAGTCAGATACTGAAAAAGAACTTGGAGTCATTGGAACTGCTGTTCCTAATCAACATTGGTCCAGTGCGTTGATGATTTGTGAGTCGCTTCAAAGACAAAAGAATCATGCAGGCATGATACTATTGCCTCATTAAATCATTTGGGAAAGAACTAACATAAAGGCCCTCAGTACAACCCTGCTGCAGAAGACCACCAACATACCGCAGAATTCCGCTACAGGTATTGCGACCCACAGCTCGGAATCCGTCACAATACAGACACCCACACAAGTCCTCCACACCAAAGGTCAGTGATAAACTGGCGATACCAAAACCCACACCATCACACCAACAGGAATACGCCCACAGTATCACGACCCACAAATCAACGCAGCGGTCATTCAACCACGGTAAACCATTGGTGGTACACACCGCCGCGCTCAAAATACACACACACTAACAAAACACAACCACATTGGACAATTCGAAATACACACACCTGATACACATACACATACACACCACACCCACACACCCAATCCAACATAAAGCACAGACCCACATCACCCACAAACACTTACAACCAAAAATTTGAAAGAAGGCCAGAGAGAGAGACTACCTAAAACAACACCAGCATCCACAGACGCACAACACCATCACTTACACATCATGCACACACCTCAAACAACACACACCAACACATCCCCTCACACATCACAACAGACACCACCTCACACATCACCCACACCACATCATGGCACCTCAAAGACACCCCAGGTGAGGAAGAGCTCAGGGTCATGGTGGATTAAATCATCCGGGTAGAGCCACAGCTATTTGGACCACTGGTGCAGCAGACATCCATTGCAAGGAACATGGAGCTATGGCGCAGAATTGTCGACAGGGTTAACGCATTGGGACAGCATCCAAAATCACAGGAAGGCATCAGGAAGAGGTGGAATGACCAACGGGGGAAGGTATGTTCCATGGTATTCAGACACCAGATTGCTGTACAGAGGACTGGCGGTGGAACCCCACCTCCTCCCCCACAACTAACAACATGGGAGGAGCAAGTCTTGGCAACCATGCATCCTGAGGACCTTGCAGGAGTAGCAGGAGAACTGGACTCTGGTAAGTCATATTTTACTACTTCACCCCCCAACCCCAACTGCATGTCATCACATACCGCCACCCTTACCCTCACACCCATCACCCCAACAACCCACAGATACCCCACTAACACAACCCACACATCCCAAAACCAAGCCCTGCTTGTAACACCAATGCATGGACACCCATCACCAAAGCATGTCCAGTAGAGAGACTCACTGCAATAATGCAAGCACAGGAGTAGGGGGTCACTCACCCATTGCACAAGATGGCATACACAGACACAATAACTATGCATTTACACCCCAACAGGACACCTACCCAACGACACTGGAAAGGAGGTGCCAGACATATCCAGTCCCCCCACAGAAGAGGCCCACAGTGACGACAGCAGCTCGGCACGCCTGGATCAAGATGACAAGCCTGGCCCATCAGGGACCTCGGGACAGTTGGTTCCCCTGACACAGTCACAAACCACCCCTAGACCTCCCCCCTCAGGAAACACCACCACAGCACCCACCCAGTGGGCCCATCCCTCTGTCCCCAGGACACGTCAATTAGCAGTGTGTCCACCACTACAGGGAACCCAGGCAACCCCACTAACACAGGACGATCAGGGACCTGGGGGCAGTGGCAGTGGGCACACGGTTCAGGGGACAGAGGCACAGAATAACACGGAAGCTGGGAGGACTGCTGTGCGACAGGGGGAGGACAGGCCCAGGGAACCCACTCTCCACGAGGCACTCTCCAACATCATGGGAGCTTACCACCATTCCCAGGAGACCATGGGCACGGTATTGACCAAGTTTCAGGAGACCCAGCGGCTGCAGGAGAAATACTACCTGGGGATCAGGGCGGACTTAAAGTCCATCAGCACCACCCTGGTCATCATTGCAGGGGTGCTGGCAGACCTTCTCAACTCCAGGAGGGACACAGTGGCACACCAACGGGCCCCTGACACTAGCCTGGACAATGAACAGCCCTTAACCTCCGCCGGCGCTAGTGGACAGGAGGTACCACCACAGGAACAACAGGCCACCAGAACCCCACCCCCTGTAGATGAAGAACCACCCTGCAAACGGTCCCTGAGATCCAGGAACAAGACAGAGAACATTGCCAAGACTCCCGCCAGGAAATAAGGCCCCCCTGAATGTCACCCTTCTTTCCCACTATGTCACCCTGTCCACCTTAAACTGCCATTGCTCCACTTCCTATGCCCCTTTGGACAATGTACCTGTGAAACAAACAGACTGGACTCTGCCATGGACATACCTCCACCATCACCTGAGCCCATTTTACAACCCCCTCCACTTATTTGCACAGAAATAAACACACTTCAATCACAAAACAATCTGGAGTCAGTCTGTGCTTTCACAAATGTGTATTTGCAATATCTATGGAATAAAGCAATGTCAATTTACTTGTTCACATACCAATGTAACACATCTGTAGGCCAACAGTAAGCATAGCAGAGGGCACAAAGTGGGACCAAGATCTGTGAAATGGAAAGTCAAAGTGACAAGTCAGTGTCCATACACTGAATGAAAATTACATACTTATGCTAGCTCCAACAATAATATGAGATGTGGGAAGCAGTGACATCTTCTTACCTGTGTCTCACTGGAAGTATTGCATGATGATGTTGTTTCAGTTGTCGATATCCTCTTCTTCTGCCTCCTCTTCTTCATTGTCCACAGGCTCCACAGCTGCACAAGACCACCATCTGGCCCATCCTCCTGCAAAGCCAGGTTGTGCAGCATACAGCAGGCCACGATTATCTGGCACACCTTCTTCGGTGAGTAGTATAGGGAACCACATGTCAGATGGAGGCACCGGAATCTGGCCTTCAGGAGTCTGAAGGTGCATTCTATTATCCTCCTAGTTTGCCCATGTGCCTCATTGTAGCGTTCCTCTGCCCTTGTCCTGGGATTCCTCACTGGGGTCAGTAGCCATGACAAGTTGGGGTAACCAGAGTCACCTGCAAATGTCGAGGGACAACTGATAGACATACACTAACCCTTAGGGACAACCCCTTACCCAGACACCTATGTCAACTGTATTGGGACCTTGGCCTCACCTATTAGCCACACACGGTGCCTCAGGAGTTGCCCCATCACATAAGGGATGCTGCTATTCCTCACATATTCCTATTCTGCACATTCATCGAATGGTAGCTTTTCCGGTTTCTGTACACCTGTTCATTCCTGCGGGGGTTACAAATGCCACATGTGTACCATCAATGGCACCAATAATGTTGGGGATATGTCCCAGGGCATAGAAGTCACCTTCCACTGTGGGCAAATCCTCCACCTGAGGGAAAACGATGTAGCTGCGCATTGGTTTCAGCAGGGCAGATAACACTCTGGACAACACGTTAGAGAACATTGGCTGGGACATCCCTGATGCCATGGCCACTGTTGTTTGAAACAACCCACTGGCCAGGAAATGGAGTACAGACAGGAATTGCACTAGAGGGGGTATTCCTGTGGGATGGTGGATTGCTGACATCAGGTCTGGCTACAACTGGGCACACAGTTCCAGGATTGTTGCACAATCACATCTATATGTGATTATGATGTGTCTCTCTTCCATTGTAGATAGGTTCACCAGGGCTCTATACACCATAGGATGCCGCCATCTCATCACCTGCCCCAGCAGACGTGCCCTATGGAGGAGGACAGCGAGCAAAGAGTCATCCAACACTGAGGTATCACAATGTGTTATTTGCAGAAACGTGTGTAATCCACAATGTGCTGGTATCTCTCTGTATTCCCGGCTTAGATAGGTGTGACGCAGTTTTGATCCATCCCATGTGGCCACCTGAAATGGCGGCTGCCTGACCTGTAAGGTGGAACAAGGGGAAATGAGGTAACTGTGCTGGCGTTGTGCACCGTCGCAGTAGGTGGTCGAAGACCGTGGCACAATTCTGCATTGGTTAACATTGGGCCCTATGTGAGTACCAGGTGCCAATGACGATGTATGTCGTCGGTGACGGTACGCACCGCCGCAGGCGTGACCGCCATTTTCTGTCTGTTCACTCACTTGATACCTGACCTTCAACAGGAGAGGACCTACCCTGCAAGTACTGCTGTGACCTGTGTCTGGAAGCAACAATGGCTACATTGTCTGGGGAAAGGGCCCCTGCCTTCACTTCGGAGGAGTTGGAGAAACTAGTGGATGGGGTCCTCCCCCAGTACACGCAACTGTACGGTCCTCCAGACAAACAGGTGAGTACACTTTGAGCATGCTGCATGGGCAATGCCTGCTTTGAGTGGTGTGGATGAAAGATACATGGGGGGGCTGGGGCCTGCATGTGCAGATGGTGAGTGTATGCGCGTCAGGGCATGGGTGGGAACTGGTGGGCAATGACTATGACGGTCCGGACGGGTGAGTAATTTCCTATCCCCTGTACCATTCCTCTAGGTCAGCGCCCACCAGAAGAAAGGTATTTGGCGTGCCATTGCCAAGGACATCTGGACCCTGGGGCCTACCACAGATGAAGCACCCACTGCCATAAAAGATGGGAGGACCTGCGCCGATGGAGCAAGAAGATGGCGGAGGCCCAGCTGGGGATAGCCTCCCAACGTGGAAGGGGTGCACGTCGCACCATGAACCCCCTGATGTGCTGGAGGGCATCACAGTAGCCATAAGGGGGTGAGTACACTCTCATTCAGCTGACTCTGCGCACATTGCGAGGTGTCTGGGTGGGGGAGGTAGGCAGTGTGTTCTCCTAGGCCAGGGTGAACTTGTTAGGCAAGGTCCCTTGTGAGGCAGGCTATGTGGCACCCAAACCCCACTAGTGGTAAGAGCCATCTACACCTAGGCAGGCTCCTGTGACTTCCAGGTGTGCAGCAATTGGGCTTAGGCCTCGTACCCCATGGTCATGTGAATTTTCTAGGAACTGTTAGTGTATGGCATAGTGCTGAGGGCTGCTCCCTGTGTGTTGTGTCCATCAACGGTAGTGGTGTTGCATGCACTGAACATGTTTTTCTTCCGTCTTCCCCCCCTTTTTCTTGTCTCCCTGTTCTTGTGTGCAATAGCATCATCAGGCGGAGGAGCAGTGGCACTGGAGCAGGAGGGAGCTGCAACCCACTTGGCCATGGAGGGTTAAGCAACGGAGTCTGAAGCCAACCATGGGACGGAGGGCGAGGGGAGCTCCACGTCGGGGACAGGAGCATACACCAGTGACAGCGACTCCTCCTCTGAAGGGAGCTCCCTTGCGGTGGTGGGCACCTCTGTGCCCACCACATCAACAGGTACACCCACCACCTCCCCTACCAGCTCTGCCCTCCCAGCAGCCCCTCAGCGTGTGTCACATGCCCGCTCACCCAGGAGGGTGGGCATCTCCTTCGCCCCAGGCACCTCAGGCCCTACCCCAGTCAGCCCTGCTGCCCTCAGTGAGAAGCCTATTGACCTCCTGAGATCCCTCACTTTTGGGCAATCTACCATTTTGAATGCCATCCAGGGTGTTGAGAGGCATTTGCAACAAACAAATGCATACCTGGAGGGCATTCTTTCTGGGCAGGTGGGCCAACAGAGAGCATTTCAAGCTCTGGCCTCAGCCATTGCAGCCATTTCAGCCATTGTTCCTGTTTCCAGCCTACCCCCTCCAACTTCCACTACCCAGACCTAATCCCCTGTACCTCAGCCTATCTCACGCACACCATCAGACCAGCATGCACACTCATCAACACACAAAAGTGGCTCGGGAAAACATAAGCACCACACATCCCACAGGCACTCACACAAGCACCCCATGCAGACACAGCAACATGCACTGCCTCCACTGTGTCCCCGCCTCCACGTCCTTCTCCTCCCTCCCTGTTTCATCTCCACTCACACCTGCATGAACTGCATCCTCAGCCACTACCTCCATCACCAGCACGCCCATCACCACACACCGCTCACGAGCCAACACCACCCCCACTACCATTCACACATCCCCTGTGTCCTCTCCCAGTGTGTCTGTGAGCCCTCCTCCCAAACTACACAAACGCAGGCACACACAAGCCCAACAGTCATCTGCCTCACTACAGCCTCCGGCACATGCACCATCACCCAAAATCAGCAGACGTACACCTCCTACAACCACTACCTCTTCCTCCACTCCCAAACCCACTCCATCTTCCTGTTCCAGTGTGTCTAAAAAACATTTCCTGGCAACCCTTGACCTCTTCCTTTCACCTCCCCCCCATCTTTCCCCCAGGGCCAGGCTTTCAAGGTCCCAGCCCAGCACCTCAGCCACCAAATCCCCAGGCACAGTGGTGCCAGCAACTGCGGGGTCATCGAGTGCGCCACCCATCAGGGCTGCCAGTGTGCCATGTAGCGAGGGCAAGGACATTCCGCCACCTGCCAAGGTGAAAAAGGTGCCCACATCCTGGAGGGAGAAGCCGCACCGACCAGCCACCAAGGGCTCCGCAAAAACAAAAGGAAATAGTGGCAAGACACCTGCGGCACCATCAAAGGTGGGAATGGGACAAAAGCAGAAGAGCAGGTCAGGACAGGGCACGGTGGCACCGACTGAGGGACCAGTGTCACCCCTTCTGTCCATGACAACACCAACCTGTACGGCGGCGGACACTGCAAGCTGCCCCACCACCAGCACTGACACCTGTCCCGCCACCTGCACCGCTACCTGCACCGCAACCTGCACCGCCAGCTGTACAGCCACCGGCACGTCTACAGCGACAGTCCCCAGCCTCTTCCTCAGTGGGCAGCCATCCGAGGCTGCAGGAGACGTCCTGCTGTCTCTCTCAGCAGGTGCTGACCCATGCACCACGCCAGCACCGCCGCCACAGACACCACCGCGAGCACCGCCACCAGCCCCGTGATGTGCTCGTCCGAGGCTGGAGAAGAGTTCCTGGACCCTGGCAAGCTTCCATGAGGCATGACTTCCATCACTGTTTGCACCTGCAGGTGGAAGGCGAAGTTGCAGCAGTGTGGGGTATGTCGCTGCCTCCATGGGCTATCATGCTACCTGTTCCTCGGCAATCTCGTGGCACACACACCCAGGTGAGGGACTTGTACTAGCCACACTGCACGTGGAGCACTCTGGGTACCAGGCCCCCTCCAGAACCAGTGGAGAATGACATCCACTACTTCAGTCCTTGGCAGGATGAAGCACTCTGGGCACCAGGCCCCCTCCAGAACCAGTGGAGAATGACATCCACTACCTCAGTCCTTGGCAGGATGAAGCACTCTGGGCACCAGGCCCCCTCCAGAACCAGTGGAGAATGATATCCACTTGAAAGACTGTGGCTTTGCACTCCCCAGGATACAGCGATGGGCAAACCACCCACTGGAGAGACTTGAGAGACTGTGGCTTTGCACTCCCCAGGATACAGCAATGGGCATGGAGCCCCCTCGTGCAGCAACGGCGTTCATCTGGCTGAGGTGCCTCCCTTCCCCTCCCCTCCCCCTGAGGTGACTGTTTATTTTCGATCTGATGCCCCAGCAGTGTTCTCTCCATTTCCAGTCAGGTATCTTGTGTGGGTTTCGCCCATGCATTTTTGGACCAGTAGTCCACGGACAATGATTGGTACACTATCCTGACTTGTGTAGTTGGTGTACATATTTGTATATACTGAATTTTTATTTTTGACTATCAGATTCTTCATGATTACAATCATTACAATCATTTCCTTTTGTCCTTGCGTTCTTCCAGGGGGTGATGGGGTGTGTATGTAATGTTGCTGCATGTATTTGTGTGTATGTTGTTGTGGGTGAAGGTGGGGGTATTAAGTGTTGCGTGTGTGTGACACTCTCTTCCTATCCTCCCCTGTGTTGTAGGTGTACTACTCACGGTGGTCGTTGATGGCGTCTGTCCTGCTCCTGATAGAGCAGGAGGAAGCGCAGCATTTGTAACACCTGTAGTTCGGGCTCCATGGCGTCCTGGTTCCTCGTTGGGTGTCGAGAGATGAGTGTTTTCCATTCTGTGTACTGTTTCCGCCGTGCTTTTGATAGCCTTGGTTCCGCCCCGGAAAAGGTGGCGGATAGGCATTTTGAAATACAGTGGGCAGTACTTTGTCCTCTGCATGTCTGTTGGTGGTTACCGCCACCGTGTTTGTTTCTACCGCCGTGGCGGTCTGAGTGTTAAAGTGGCTGTCTATGTTGGCAGTTTTCGCCATGGTCTTTATTCCATTTTTTTTCCGCCGGCCTGTGGGCGGTATTACCGCCGCTTTAACACCGACCGCCAGGGTTGTAATGAGGGCCAAAGTGTCTCCAGCTAAATTACAGTATTGTCAAAAAGAAATGAAATATTTGGGAAACCAAATTGAAAAGGGAGCTTAAAAGATTTACAGAGAGAGAGTCACAGCTATATTGCAGATGAATCCCCCAGTTAAGCAGAGATGTCAGGATGTTTCTGGGAATGGTGAGCTATTGTTCACAGTGGATTCCCACTTTTTCAATAATTTCAAAGCCACTGCAGAAGCTGACTCACAATCAATCAATCATCGAATTTATAAAGCGCGCTACGTACCCGTGAGGGTTTCAAGGCGCTGGTGGGGAGAGGGGAGAGCTGGTGTTACTGGTCGAAGAGCCAGGTCTTGAGGAGTCTTCTGAAGGTGAGTAGGTCTTGAGTCTGTCGCAGGTTGGTGGGGAGGGTGTTCCAGGTTTTGGCGGCGAGGTATGAGAAGGATCTGCCGCCGAAGGTCTTTCTTCGGATGCGGGGGATGACGGCGAGGGCAAGGTTAGTGGAGCGGAGCTGACGGGTGGGGGTGTAGAAGTTGAGTCTGTTGTTTAGGTAGGCAGGTCCGGTGTCGTGGAGCGCTTTGTGAGCATGGTTTAGGAGCTTGAAAGTGATCCTTTTGTCCACAGGGAGACAGTGAAGGTTTCTCAGGTGGTGGGAGATGTGGCTGTGGCGGGGTACGTTGAGGATCAGCCGGGCGGATGCGTTTTGGATACGTTGGAGGCGTAGTAGGTCTTTTGCTGGGATGCCTGTATAGAGTGCTTTTCCGTAGTCCAGCCTGCTGCTGGCGAGGGCCTGTGTCACTGTTCTTCTCGTTTCTGTCGGGATCCACTTGTAGATTCTGCAGAGCATGCAGAGTGTGTTGTAGCAGGAGGAGGAAACTGCGTTGACCTGTTTAGACAAGGTGAGGGAGGAGTCGAGGATGAAGCCCAGGTTGCGAGCGTGGTCGGACGGTGTCGGCGGGGTTCCTAGTGTGGTGGGCCATCAGGAGTCATCCCAGGCGGAGGGGGTGGGTCCGAGGATGAGGACCTCCGTCTTGTCCGAGTTCAGTTTCAGACGGTTGTTTCTCATCCATTCGACGATGGATTTCATTCCCTCATGGAGGTTGGTTTTGGTGGTGTGGGGGTCTTTGGTGAGTGAGAGGATGAGCTGGGTGTCGTCGGCGTAGGTGAGAATGTTGAGGTTGTGTTGTCGGGCCACTTGAGCGAGGGGACCATGTAGATGTTGAACAGCGTCGGGCTGAGGGATGAGCCTTGGGGGATGCCGCAGATGATGTCGGTGGCTTCGGAGCGGAAGGGGGGGAGGCGGACTCTCTGGGTTCGGCGGAGAGGAATGAGACGATCCAGTCGAGGGCTTTTCCTTGAATACCGGTTTCGTGGAGGTGTGATTTCAGGGTGCGGTGGCAGACTGGGTCGAAGGCGGCAGATAGGTCCAGGAGGATGAGGGCTGATGTTTCGCCATTGTCCATTTGGCGTCTGATGTCATCTGTGGCGGCGAGAGGGGCAGTTTCGGTGCTGTGGTTTCGTCTGAAGCCGGACTGGGAGGGGTCTAGGATGCAGTTGTTTTCGAGGTGGTTGGTTAGTTGTGTGTTGATGATTTTTTTAATCACCTTTGCTGGGAAAGGGAGCAGGGAGATGGGTCGAAGTTCTTGAGGTCGTTGGGGTCTGCTTTGGGCTTCTTGAGGAGGGCGCGGATTTTGGCGTGTTTAAATTTTTCAGGGAATGTCGCTGTTTCGAAGGAGATGTTGATGACCTTCCGTAGTTGGGGGGCGATGGTGGAGTCGGCTTTTTTGTATACGTGGTGGGGGCAGGGGTCTGACGGAGAACCTGAATGGATGGAGTTCATGATCTTGCGTGTCTCTGTGTCGTTCACATTGGTCCAGGAGGTCAGGCGGTTTGCACAGGTGGAGTGATCGGGGTGGGGTCTGGCGTGGGAGTGGTGTCAAAGCTGTTGTGGATGTTGGTGATCTTCTGGTGGAAGAAGGTGGGCAGTGCGTTGCAGAGTTCTTTGGAAGGAGAGATGTCGTTGATGTTGGCACTGGGGTTGGAGAGTTCTTTCACAATGCTGAAGAGCTCTTTGCTGTTGTGTGCGTTGTTGTCCAGGCGGTCTTTGAAGTGGGATTGTTTGGCTTCTCTGATGAGTTGGTGGTGCTTGCGGGTGGCGTCCTTTTGGGCTGTGAGGCTGTCAGGTGTGCGTTTGAGGAGCCATTCCTTTTTTAGTTTCCGACAGTCACGTTTGGAATTTAGGAGCTCGTTGGTGAACCTGGCGGCTTTTCTTCTTGCTTGGTTGTCGGTGTTTTTTTTGAGTGGCGCGAGGATGTTGGCGCAGTCGTTGATCCACAGGGTGAGGTTGTTGGCAGCGGTGTCTGGGTCGGTGGAGTCGGGGGGTGGGTTCTGGGCGAGGGTGTTGGTAAGCTGTTCTTCTGTAACTTTGCTCCAGCACCGGTGGGGTGGTTGTTGGGTGCGGTGGTGCTCGGTAGGTTTCTTGTAGGTGAAGTGGATGCAGTGGTGTTCGGTCCAGTGGAGTATGGTGGTATGGTTGAAGGTGACATGGGCGCTTGAGGAGAAGATGGGATCAAGCGTGTGGCCGGCGATGTGGGTTGGTTTGTTGACGAGTTGTCTGAGGCTGTGGTTGATGAGGTTGTCGATCAGGGTAGTGGAGTTGGTGTCGTTGTTGTTCTCCAGGTGGAAATTTAGGTCCCTGAGGAGGATGTAATCCGTTGCAGTGAGTGCGTGGGTGCTGGTGAGGTCGGCGAGGGATTCGCTGAATGGTGCTCGTGGTCCGGGGGGGTCCGTAGATTAATGTTCCTCTAAGAGTGGTGTTGGGGTCAGTGTGGATGCGGAAGTGTAGGTGTTCGGCGGACTTGAGGGAGTCGTCAGTGTGGGTGTCGACCTTGAGGGAGGATTTGTGGGCGATGGCTATGCCTTCTCCGATTCCGTTTTTGCGGTCCCTGTGGATGATCTTGTAGCCGTCCGGGATGGCTATTGCGATGTCGGGCGCCGAGGAGTCGTTCCACCAGGTTTCGGTATGGAAGGCTACGTCTGGGGCAGTGGAGTCGAGCAGGTCCCAGAGCTCGATGGCGTGCTTGCGTGTGGAGCGGGTGTTGAGCAGTATGCAGTGGAGGTGGTTAGTTTTGCCCTTTGTTGGTTTCGTTGTTCTGTCGCAGGTGAATCTGCAGGTGCGGCATGCGAAGGGTCCGTGGGTGTTCCTTGGTGAGGACTGGGAGCATGCTGTGATGCGGCTGGGGTTGAGGGTGTTGAGTTGGTCGGCCGAGTAGCAGCGTCTGGAGGTGCAGGGATCTCGCAGACCGAGGGGGTGCCGCTGGGCGTGGTTCAGGCGCAGACGGGTGCAGACGGGCTTGCCTTTGGCGCGCCTTCACTGCGCCAGCGGCGCGGCCGCACCGCGGCTGGCATAAGAGGAGGGGAGGGTGGGAGTGGCTGCTGGGAGGAAGGAGGGCCTGGCCAATGGGAGGGGTGGAGAGAGGGGCCGCAGGGGATGCAGCGGCGGGAAAAACAAGGCAAAGCAAGCGGTGAGGAGGAGGGGGAGGTGGGAGGGGCCGCAGGGGACGCAGCGGCAGGAAAAACAAGGCAAAGCAAGCGGTGAGGAGGAGGGGGGAGGCAGGAGGGGCCGAAGGGGATGCAGCGGGGGAAAAACAAGGCAAAGCAAGCGGTGGGGAGGAGGGGGGCAGGAGGGGCCGCAGGGGATGCAGCAGGGGGAAAAACAAGGCAAAGCAAGCAGTGAGGAGGAGGCGGGAGGGGCCGCAGGGGACGCAGCGGTGGGAAAAACAAGGCAAAGCAAGCAGTGAGGAGGAGAGGCGCAGGAGGGGCCACAGGGGATGCAGCGGTGGGAAAACAAGGCAAAGCAAGCGGTGAGGAGGGGGGGGAGGCGGGAGGGGCCGCAGGGGACGCAGCGGCGGGAAAAACAAGGCAAAGCAAGCGGTGAGGAGGAGGGGGAGGCGGGAGGGGCCGCATCAGACGCAGCGGCGGGAAAAAAGCAGAAACGGGATGGAGCGCGGAAAAGGCAGAGCGGGGAGCGACCTGCCTGCTGTAGCAGGGTCAAAGGTTACTGATACCCTAGTGTTAGACCAAGCTTGCAAGAAAGCCTTCACTGAGATGAGAGAAAGTATGTGCAAAGCTCTGGCTTTGGGAATGCCTGATTACACAAAACAGTTATGTTGTTTTGACATGAGTGTGATGCATGTTCGTTGTCTGTCCTGACGCAGGCACATGGTGGTGTAACCACCCAGTACCATATTTTTCAGCTACTTTGGACCCAGTTGCAGCAGCGTTACCTGACTGTTAGAGAACTGTAGCAGCAGCTGGATTGAGCCTCACTCAGAGTGAGAGCACTGTGATGGGACATCCTTTAACTGTTTTGGTCCATTGACGTTTTGCTTACCTGAAATAAGACCCAATATCTTACCAATGCAAGATTGACTCGATATGAAACTATAAGTTTGGGTTCTCCGAATGTTACTCTGAAAAGGTTTACAGTGCTTAACCTAGCAACTTTGCTTCCAAAAGAAAACATTGAAGTTGATAAATTGAAAGATGTTGAACATGACTGTCCGGAAGTAACTGTGTGCACCAAACCTAGACCTGATATTCAACACACCTGATTATTTTTGTGATGGTTCCTGTTCAAGAGAAAACATCGGAACATTAAAAGCAGGATCTGCTGTGTGCACAATTTTTGGTATACTCAAAGCTTCCTGGCTTCGAGGAGTGTATTCCTCATAAGTTGCTGAATTAGTGCATCTTAGTGTAGCTTGCCATGTCTCTGCACAACTTACAGACAGCCAGTACGGATTTGGAATAGTCCACTATTTCGGTCAGCTATGGTCACAGAGAGGTCTCCTGACCTCTTCTGGTTTGCCAGTTAGAAATGGTGAAATAATCCATGATTTGTTACAAGCCTTACAATTGCCTGAAACAATTGTTGTGAAATGCAGTGCACACCTGAGATCGCAAGATTTTGTATCAATGGGAAATGAATATGGGGATCAATTTGCATGGTTTTGCACATTGAATTGTATATCTTTCAAAGACAAATAGGAACTGTTACCTGAAGAAGAAATTTGTAGGAATTATGCTTTAAGTGTGATTGACACTTGGGAAGAGCTGAAAGCTTTTCAAGAAAATGTTGACAAAGATGAAAAGAAAATGTGGGTTAAAGTTAAACATGTGCAAAGGAAGACGACATGTGGGTGTCAGGGGAAGGCCAAATAGTCCTGCCAAAAAACCTGTTGACTCAAATGACTAGATATTATCATGGTCGAGCACATGTTGGGAGGGATGCTATGATTCGTACTTTTAAGCAATTTTGGTTCAATCCAAAGTCTAGACAGGTTGCCAAAGTAGTCTTCCACCGTTTCATCATTTGCCAGCAAATGAATGTGGGTAAAAGGACTGTAGTTAACATGAGCCACATTGGAAGAGCAAGAGGTCCATTTAGCAGAATGCAGATGGATTTTATTGAGATGACTGTGCGTGGAGGATAGAGATATGTGCTGGTAATTGTTTGCATTTTTAGTGACTGAATTGAAGCTCACCCCACACGAAGAAATTTCAGCCTTAGCATGGCAAAGCTAATGCTTAAGGAATTGATGCCGTGCTTTGGTTTTCTGGGCTCTTTAAAATCAGATAGAGGAAGTCACTTAAACTCTGAAGTAATTAAATTACTATGTTCAGCTTTAAACTTTGAGCAGAAATTGCATTGTAGTTACTGCCCTGAAGCATCAGGACTTGTTGAGCAAATGAATGGTACCCTGAAGTCGAGACTTGAAAAAATGTGTGCATCCACAAATCTGAAATGGCCAGATGCACTACCATTAGTTCTGATGAGTATGAGAAACACACCGACAGGAAGACTGGACTGTCACCACATGAAGTCCTCATGGGCAGAGCAATGAGGTTGCCAGCGGTTCCTGCCAATGCTCTTGTACTACTGCATGGGCCTGGCTGATGTGGTTCACTCTTTCTCTCACCAGGTGGAGGCCACAACTGTGCAGCCATCCCATGATCAAAACCACAACCTGAGAGTTGGATGGTGATCAGAAAAAATGTGAGGAAGACTAGTTTGGGGCCCGGTGGAACGGTCCTCATCAAGTAGTACTGGTTACTACTACTGCTGTGAAGTGTGCAGGAGTTTCAAACTGGATTATTGCCAGTCATACTTGGAGTTGTTGAGAGTACCAACAACTTCCGGACAAACTCCAGAATCGTAGAAGGGAGATGGAGAATCAGAGACAAACTCTGAGCAGACTGAAGACAATCCAGACACTCCTGTGAGAGACAAAAAGGAGGAACTACAGAAGAGTGACTTTGAACCGACCCCAACTGAGGTAGGAGGAGACTCTAGTCAGAGGAGGGCTCTCCAAGAAGCAGACGGTCATGAAAGACAAAGCAAACTACAGACCTGGTGGAGGGAGTTGAGTTGGACCAAAGTCAAAACGATATGACTCCTCCAAGAGAAATCACAGATGCATCAAGCCAAAATCCCGTCAAACTAGAATAACTTGAAAGTCCAACATTGAAAATAGCATTAACCAAGGGTCCACTGAAATGTGATAAGTGGTCGAAAGCCCAATCTAGGAGAAAAGAATCAACTACAGTGTCAACAGTTGAAGAAGAAGTAGACACCACAAGAAAGGAAGATTTGAGTGATGGGGAGCTAAACGGCGATTGAAGACTTAAAAGAAAGAGTATTGCAAATAGAAGATATGCAGGTCCTGAATGGGCATAAGCAACAACTAGTGACTGGCAAAGTGAATTTTTGTCATTTTGTTTTGATTATGAAATTCCAGGTCAATACTTTGGCACATGAAGTTGCTCTATGAACTTAGCTTTGGGAATTCTGTCCAACTGAAATAGAGAAAGGAGGCATTGAAAGTGATTGAAGTAACCTGAAAAGACTTTTGAAGTAAACTGATTTTGACTAGATGCTAAACCAATTTTGACGACAGTTATCGACTTGACAAAACGTTCTGGAAGAGAGACTGAAAGCTGTATAATTGCAAAGAAGATTTTCTGTTTTGCTACATAGATAATTTTTCTTTTTTCTTTATTTTCTGATCCTTTACAGATCATGCATAACCATAATGAGCAGGTTTGAAAGAATAGGTGTTGCAAATACATAGGTATTGGCTTAGCAATCATGTGCATGATAGTGTGTATGCTGTTGAATGTGAGTATGAGCTTTCTTAATAAAGCTGTAGCTAATCTGCCCTTGGTTTTAGAAACAACTACTACTACACTTACAGAGTTAGACAAGTTTAAAAGGGATGAGATATATTCATATGTAGATAATCCACAAGGAGATCTTTCTTCGAATGTTTTTAATGTTTTCTATCGCTTATTGCATGAGTATGTTGAGACAATGAATGCGAGAGAGTGTTGCGTTTGCACACAAATTCCTTCATCAGTAGAAGAAGGGATAACTCATCATACTTTGCCACTAACGCATTGAATTAGTTGCAGTCTTTTACTAACAAGGTTCTATAACCAAGAATACATCCAGTATTTTTATTCAAATCATGATTTGGTGTTTTCGTTTGTTCCTATTATGAAATACCTGAGTAGAGTGGCTAAAGAAAATAATATAGAATTAGTTAGAGATTTCTTTGAACATACAGTGAAATGTGGCACAGCTTACATGGAAAGAAACAACCTCACATGCTTGTGTAAAACAGTAGAAAAGAGTTTCTTAGATCAAACTGATGACAGGAGAAAGGCATTAAAGGAGAAATTAGATGGGGCTTAGTGAAAAGGACATTTAGAAATGACTATGCATTTAGCAAAACACAAGAGAAGTTAGCTTTAGATGCACAACACTTAGGGAAGCTTTGTATATATAGGTCAAAATCTATAACTGATACATTATTTATGGGAACGAGTGAATGCCGATGTGTTTCTTTTCCAGAGTAAATCGACTTTTTTGTTAGATAGACAAGACCCACCAATTCCAGGAGTTTATTACATATGTGGACCAAATACTTATTACCATCTTCTGAGAGGATGGTATGGCACATGTTACTTGGGAATAGTTTTCTCTAAGATTTATTAACTTGAGAACCTGAATGACGCACCTAAACTGAGTGAATTACACTTTGCTAGACCAGAGAGAGAATCTTACTCTGGCATAATTGGAGATATATTTGGAGCAATAATTCCTTCAGTGGGAGTTATTCTAAATTCCATTAAAATTCAAAAGTTGTCTACTATTGTGGAGAACATGCTGACTAGTCTTTCGGGAGCCATGATCCTAATGGACACCGAAATGGCTGCAGTAAGAACTATAACTCTTCAGAACCGCCTTGCGTTAGACATCATTCTTGCAAAGGAGGGTGGGGTAAAATGTAAAATGCTGAAATTGCAACATTGATGCACATTTATTCCTAACAATAGTGAAGAAATTAGAAGCTTTATTAACAATCTGACTAATGTTCATTTTGGAAGAACTTGGAGTTTGGGAAAAGGTTGGCAAAGGTTTTGCTTCTGTGGGAAATTGGCTGGGCAACCTAAGGAAAGGTATAATTGTGAAATTCTGCCTGCGCCTCATCCCTGGTGTCTAGTGGGAGAGCTCTGCTTTCCTACTAGGCTGCCTTTCTCCTCCTTTTCTCTGCTTTGCTCTCTGTTTGCTCTCTCTTCCATGTCAGTCCCCTTGTGCCCCTTTTTGCCGTTCGCTCTCCTCTGTGCTCTTTTTGACTTTTTCTTTACTTCTGCATTTTTCCCTCCACTCTCTCTTTCACTCTCACTCTCCCCCCTCTCTTTCTCTCTCTCTCCCCCAACGCTACTGCCCCTGTGGCCTGCCCACCTCCTCTCTCTTACACTGCACTACCGCCGCTGCTGCTCCCCCAGCCCCACCCCCTTTTTTCATGTTGTTTTCGCCCCCACTTCCACCTCCCAGCTGTCCTCTCCTCCCCCCTCCCTACTTAATGCAGCTGCTGCGCAGTAGGTCGAACAATACCACTGACCTGGTCAGTGAACTGCTCTGCCTCCCGTAGCTCCACCTACTAAGTAGAGCTCTCATTCCTCGCTCCTCTAAACTCCTGACCCCTGCCACAGTTTGAGGCCCTCCTCCACCCGCAGGATTCTGTCTGCTCCTCATCCCTGGTGTCTAGTGAGAGAGCTCTGCTTTCCTACTAGGCTGCCTCTCTCCTCCTTTTCTCTGCTTTGCTCTCTGTGTACTCTCCCTTCTGGGTCTGCCCCCTTGTCCCCCTCTTTGCCGTTTGCTCTCCTCTGTGCTCTTTTTGACTTTTGCTTTACTTCTGCACTTTTCCCTCCACTCTCTTTCTCACTCACGCTCTCCCCCCTCTCTCTCTCTTCTGTGCTCCTTTGACTTTTGCTTTACTTCTGCGCTTATCCCTCCGCTCTCTTTCTCACTCTCACTCTCCCCCTCTTTCTCTCCCCTGCCACTGCTGCCCCTGCGGCCTGCCCCCTTTTTTCGCACGATTTTCATCCCCGCTTTTGTTTCCAGCTGTCCTCTCCTCCCCCTGCGTCCCTACTTAATGGTGACTGTTGAGCTGTAGATCGAGCAATACTACTGACCAGGTCAGCCAACTGGTCTGCCTCCCGTAGCTCCACCTGCTCAGGCAATGGATCAACAACTGTGCCAATACTCTTGCCCTGATCAAAAATCCTTTCAACAGACACACCAACAGAAAGGACTTCTGATTCACTGCCAACCTCCAAGAATCTAAGCAAACATGCCAAGGTCAGACACTGGACAACCACACAGCCTTCAAAAACACCATCCACAGACACCACCAACTCATCTGAACTACCAAGAGAACTGCCTTCAAAGAACACATCAACAACAATGCACACAGCCACAAGGAGCTCTTCAACATCGTGAATGAGCGCTCCAACTACAACGACATTCCGCCATCAAAAGACCTCTGCGACTCCCTAGTCAACTTCTTCCACCGCAAGATCGCAGACATCCATGACAGCTTCATTACTCATACCCCCCTTCAACCACCGACATCACAGACTCACCACCCACCAGCCTCCTGCTCTCCTGGACCCACGTCAATGACAACGACACCATCGAAATCATGGACACCATCCTTTCCGGCTCACCATCCGACCCCTGCCCTCACCACATCTTCAACAAAGCAAGCTCCGTCATCGCACCCCAACTCCGGAAGATCATCAACAGTTTCTTCAAGACTGCCACCTTCCCAGAGAGCTGGAAATACACAGAGATCAACGCCCTCCTCAAGAAACCTAAGGCAGACCCAAAGGCCCTCTAGAACCTCCGTCCCATCTCCCTGCTCCCCTTCCCAGCAAAAGTCATAGAGAAAATTGTCAACAAACAACTGACCCATTCCCTCAAGGAGAGCAGCACTCTGGACCCATCCCAATCCGGATTCTGCAGCAACCACAGCACTGAAACTGTCCTCAGAGCCGCCACCAACTACATCAGAACCATACTGGACAACAGCACAACCGTGGCCCTCATCCTCCTGAACCTCTCAGCCGCGTTCAACACCATCTGCCACCACACCCTATGCACAAGCCTCAATGACGCAGGAATCTGTGACAGAGCCCTGGACTGGATCATCTCCTTTCTCACTGGCAGAACTTAGATAGTCTGCCTCATCCATTCCACTCTGAAGCCACCAAAATCAGCTGCAGCGTACCCCAGGGTTTGTCCCTCAGCCCGACCCTCTTCAATGTCTACATGGCTCCGTTCGCTAACATTGCCTGATTTCACAACCTCAGCATCATCTCATACACCGATGACACCCAGCTGATCCTCTCCCTCACCAAGGACACCGCCAAGACTAACCTCCACGAAGGAATGAAAGCCATCGCCAAATGGATAGAGAACAGCTGCCTTAAACTGAATTCCGACAAGACTGAGGTCTTCATCCTCGGCTCCACCCTCTCCAAATGGGACGACTCCTGGTGGCCTGTCACATTAGGAACCGCACCGACACCCACCGACCACGCACGCAACCTGAGATTCCTCCTGTGCTCTAAACTATCCATGGCCCAGCAAGACAATGTCATCTCCTCCTCCTGCTCCAACACCCTCCACATGCTTCAGAAGATCTTCAAATGGATCCCCACTGAAACCAGAAGAACAGTCACCCAAGCCCTTGTAAACAGTAAACTGGACTACAGTAATGCCCTCTATGCAGGAACCACAGCCAAAATCCAGAAAAGACTGCAACGCATCCAGAAAGCCTCTGCATTCCTCATCCTGGAATCCCCCACCACTGCCACACCACAGCCCACCTGAGAGACCTGCATTGGCTTCCCATCAATGAAAGAATCACATTCAAACTCCTCACCCATGCTCACAAGGCCCTGAACAACACCAACCAGAATACCTCAACAGACAGCTCTCCTTCCACACCCAGACCCGACAGCTTCTCTCCACTGACCTTGCCCTCGCCACCTTGCCACCCATCCGCAGAACAACCAATGGCGGCACATCATTCGCGCACCTCGCCGCCAAGACATGGAACACTCTTCCCACCCACCTGCATCAGACCAAGGACCGCCTTACCTTCAGGAGACATCTCAAGACTTGGCTGTTCAAGCAGTAGCAGCCCCCCCTCAGTGCCTTTAGACCCTCACAGGTGAGTAGTGTGCTTTACAAATTCCCTGATTGATTGATTGAAAATAATTCAGATAATATTGATTACTATAATTTGCATTATTGGATTATGGGGAATTTGTAAATTGTATAATGTGATTAAAATGCAGAAATTGAAAAATGATCAGAGGAGGGAGGAAAATAAATTGGAAAGATACTTTAGAGAAAATTTGAGAAACAAGTGAAACAAAATTGTAGATTAATAAAAATTCTGTTGTATGATGTAAGGTGTAATGGCACATTTAGTCATCAGTGGAGGGATTGTGAAAGCTAAATTAATGACTGATAAATATCTGTTGATTAATGGTTAAGAATGTATATGAATTAGGCTAGCATAGAAAATAATGGTGTGTCTTGGAAAATGTGCCTACTTGAGTGGCCATCATTACACGTATGAAAATGAATAATGAATTCACATTTAAATAATGTGCACATGTAGAAACAAATGTATTAATGGGTTATACTAATATAGTATGCATTTGCTTAAATAATATTAAGTTTTGATTAATTTCCAACATTTGGGCCTAGCCGAAAAAGCCTTATGTTAAGTTCCATGGCCTAAGAAATGTTCGTAAATGTCTTGTGAAAGCAGAGAATTAATATTGTTCATTGTTCACACTGCGCTGACCAAGCGATTTGTAAATGTCTTAAATTTTTCTCTTGAGAACCGCTTACTGAAACGTCCTGTACTAGAATTTGATACTTTCTAGATTTGATGCATAAAAAGAAGACAATCCCAGGCTTGGACAATGACCGCACTGACTGGAGCTAGGATTGCAACTAAGAACCTGATGAAGCTGACTATGGGAACAGGAGAAGAGGAGCCAATCATCGACGTGTGAAAGACTGTCTAGTTATTTTTTATGTTTAGAGTTTAGAGACTATTGGTCCTACTGTGGACGTATGATTTTCTGACCAATGACAGCGTGGGAGAATGCTTTATGAATTTTGGTATAGTGGACTACACTTTTTCAGAAGAGGAGTTCAGTTCTTTAGTGTCGCAGAGTTAGATCTTTTTTCCATTCTAATGTTGTTAGAGCCCATTTTCCCTGTCTTTTGTCAGTCAGTTTGGTTGTTCTATTCCATTAGTAGTCCTGTCCGCGGAGCACTGCAGTTCCAGATGTTTCCCTTATAGTTTTATCCCCATGGAGTAATTGTGATGATGCTGTTTCCTTGGCTTAATGTTTTCTAAGTTGGTTCGGTTAACTTAGAGCACAACATGGCTGAGCCAATCACGTTCACTGTCCTGTTGCTGATGCTGACCAGATGGATGTCCAACTGACAAAGAGAAATCGCAGCTTGCTGAACCATTGAGGAGAGGTATGACAAAATGTTATTGTTTCTGTTGTCGATTTGGTTCTTTCTTTTAGATACCAACCACTATTTTTGATAGGGCCCTAGTTAGATGTTTTCCAAATTAACTTTTGACTAAACTGTTTTGCATGAAGCCCAGATATGCTAATGTAATTGGAGGGTTAGCTGGTATGCCCATTGCATTAACAAATGTTATTAACAAATAATTTATTTTGTTCACCTGTTGAATCTAGATGTATGCTATTTCTGTTGTTCAGTTAATGATGTTATTAGTTTACACTGTAACTCTTGAATGGTTAATTATCAATGCATTATTTACATTGAGATTCTTTCAACGCTTTGGTCAGCCTGTGTTGATTGTATATGCTTATCATTTGGTATTAAGATTAATTTACCTGATATTAGCATTGTTAATATAGGGAAATAAACTTTCTAATTTTACTAAAAGGCGTGGTAATTCATGGCCACATGGGTCATGGTGCGTAAATATTACTGACTCAAAGTTTCTGATAATTGATTTATTGATCTTGTTATGATTGTGTACATGGTGGAATCACTCTAAGCGTAGTCAAAAGGTCCATAGAACCTCTACCTCATCCACTTCTAAATACATTAGAAAAGACATAAGGTCAGACGTGCTCACAAGAGCCAGGGTACTCAGTTGTAGGGGCTGAGATATTATTAACTAAAAGTGGCATCAAACCACAATATTGGGTATTAAATATCTTCCTTCCCAAAAAATCTCAGTCAGAATAACATAGTACAATCTCATGAAGGAAAGTCTGAATTAACTATTCTTAATCCTGTATCTATGTATCTCTATCTTGAAGGTACCCAGACGTGGCATTATGAATAACAAATCTATTCTTACCTACAAATATACATACCTTTACAATTCTGGATATAATATTACAGCACAACAATATTTTGTCACTCAATATGGTGATAAGTAGAATGGTCTTTGTGCCAGCTTCTTCCTTATCATTAGATTGATTTGTCTCTGTCTCTGTCTCTCTCACTTACCTGCTCCTGATTGAATGTCTTTCCTCCCTGTTTTTGTATTTGCCCTGGCTATGAGCATTTTAGTATCACAGTTTGCTAAATGTATGATGTAGCCTTCAACTGCTGACCTCCGACCTTCCTTTGCAGTCCACAGGTTTTCTCTTTCTCTCACCCTGGTCCCACTTATCTTCATTCATACTTAGCTCTCTTTGCGAATCCCCACCCAGCCTCATCCTAACCACCCTCCTTTACCCCCCACATACACACACATTTTCAGTGCTGTCCAGGTTACCTGCAGGTAGTGGTCTTAAAAATATATATATATATATATTTAATTTTTTTTATTCGGAAAGAAGTCATACAACAAATATACCAATATACCCTAATATCAGTTTACATTGAAAAAAGAGAGAAACATACATTTTGTCCGACAAAGAGTTAATTACAATGGGGGGGGGAAATAATCTGATTAGTTTGAACATTGATCATTGTAAGCAAGAATCCAGTCCTGGAGTGACCCCCAGATTGCCTTCCCTTTCCTCCAGGCGTGCTTCCCCTTGCGTTCGTACAGTGCTTTCTCCAGATGATATACAGCCAGCAATCTAGCCAGCCATTGCTGCCAGATTGGGGGTTGAGCATTCAGCCACGCAGAAGATATACATATTCGGTACACAGCCATAGCTACAAAAATAAATGCTCTGTCTGGGCCACCCTCTTCTCCCGCTACCCCTAGAGTCATAATCTCGGGGGTAAGAGCCAGATCATATTCCAGAACCTTTCTCAGAACTTTTTGAATACCCTCCCTCAGAGCCCTTAGTTCCCCACATGTAGCCATCATGGGGGTCATTCTGACCCCAGCGGGCGGCGGTCGCCGCCCGCCTGGCGCGAACCGCCATTTGGCCGCTCCGCGGTCAAAAGACCGCTGCAGCCATTCCAACCTTCACGCTGGGCCGGCGGGCGCTAACATTGTTAGCGCCCGCTGGCCCAGCGGGAAGGGGGCCTGCAACACTGAAGCCGGCTCCGAATGGAGCCGGCGGTGTTGCAGGTGTGCGACGGGTGCAGTTGCACCCGTCGCGCTTTTCACTGTCTGCTAGGCAGACAGTGAAAAGCAGGCTGGGGCCCTGTTAGGGGGCCCCTGCACTGCCCATGCCAGTGGCATGGGCAGTGCAGGGGCCCCCAGTGGCCCCTAGACACCCATTACCGCCAGCCTCTTCCTGGCGGTGTAAACCGCCAGAAACAGGTTGGCGGTAAGGGGGTCAGAATCCCCATGGCTGCCATGGCGGATTCGCCCATCCAGGGAAAATCCGGCGGGAAACCGCCGCAGTCAAAATGGGCAGGGAAGCACCACCAGCCTGTTGGCGATGCTTCCGTCATTCGCGGCCCTGGCGGTCTTTGACCGCCAGGGTCTGAATGACCCCCCCATGTGTACAATATCTGCTCCGTACATCCCGCATCTTGGGCAATTTGTTCCTGATTGACTACCCCATTTGACAAGATGATCTGGGGTATGGTACAGATCGAATATAGGGGGTCATTCCGACCCTGGCGGTCCATGACCGCCAGGGCCGGGGACTGCGGAAGCACCGCTAACAGGCTGGCGGTGCTTCCTGGGCCATTCTGACGCCGCGGTCAGAAAAGGGCAACCAGCGGTTTCCCGCCGGTGTACCCCTGGCCCAGGGAATCCTCCATGGCGGCGCTGCTTGCAGCGCCGCCATGGGGATTCCGACCGCCTTCCCGCCATCCTGTTCCTGACGGTTTTTACCGCCATCCTGTTCCTGGCGGTTTTTACCACCAGGAACAGGATGGCGGGAACGGGTGTCGTGGGGCCCCCTAACAGGGCCCCATAATGATTTTCAGTGTCTGCTTTGCAGACACTGAAAATCGCGACGGGTGCCACTGCACCCGTCGCACCCCTACAACTCCGCCGGCTCCATTCGAAGCCGGCTTCATTGTAGAGGGGGGTTTCCCGCTTGGCCGGCGGGCGGCCTTCTGGCTGTCGCCCGCCGGCCCAGCGGGAAAGCCAGAATGGCCGCCGCGGTCTTTTGACCGCGGTGCGGTCATTCGGCGGTTCCCTCCAGGCGGGCGGCTCCCGCCGCCCGCCGGGGTCAGAATGACCCCCATAGTCTTATAGTGTTGCGCTTGCAGGGAAGATGAGAGTAGGATAGTGTGTCCCAGCTCTAATGACCTCAAAAAGTTATTATTCCCATCTACCAACTTATCCCTCCACCTTTCCTTGTTCTTTTCTAGATCGTCAGGCTGTTCTGCTAGCAATAATGGATAGATTGACCTAATCGATATATTGGGATTGGCCAAGATCTCATCCAACAATTGGCCGCTTCTGAAACCGTACATACCCCCTGTTTTCCTCATAAGGAAATCTCGTATCTGTAAATATTTAAAGAAATCCCTGCGCTCTAACCCGTACTGTTCCTGTAAATCACAAAACGCCTTGAGCCCAGCCTTATCATAAAAATCCCCTAGCCTCGCTATACCTAAAGCGATCCAGCTTTCCATATATCTATCCTTAAATATTTCGGGGAGTGATGGATTCTTCTTAATCTTAGTGTACCAGTTATATCTGCCAAATCCTTTCTTTTTATACTATGACTGCCAACATGTATAAGCTGCTTCCAATACCTCATATTGAGTTTTCTTATAATATCCGGGCTCCTGAAATGTTACCAGGCACCCATTGGCTGCTGCTCCGATCTGGAGTTCGTAAATATTAGGGCAGTCCACTTCACCTTTCCCTTTTTCATTAATACCCCATAGTGAGCGTATATACTGGAAGGCTGCTGCCATTTGGTATAGTTTTATATTTGGTAATGACCAACCCCCCCTTTCTCGGGGGAGAGACATGAATTTACTTGCTCTTCTACACTTCCCATATGCCCAGATAAATCTCATGACCACTCTTTCTATCTCTTTAAATTTAGAATTAGTGAAGTTCAGTGGTATAGCACGAAACAAATATAACAGCTTCGGGAGGAAGATCATTTTTACCATATTACACCTTCCCATAATAGTCAGATGTAAATTATTCCATCTACACATATCTTTCCTAGCTTTGGCAAGTATGGGGTCCAGATTCAGATTAACAATTTCTTCTATTTTTGGTGTAATATTTATACCCAAATATATTGCCTGAGCCACCCTTCGCGTGTCCTGAATGATTGTATATGAATTAGTCAATAGCTGTGTTTTAGCTCTATTTAAGAGATATCCGGAGAATCTTCCAAATTTCCTTGCCACCTCTTCAACCTCTCTGAATGCCGTGTCAGGGGTTAGTATAGCTATGTCGTCTGCGTATGCTAATACTTTTGTATCGAATCCCTGCCTATGCATCGGTGGGATTTTACTGTTTGCTTCTAGATGTCTAAGCAAGGCGTCAAAAATTTTACCGCCGGCTAACGCCATTCCAACGCGCCATGCGGGCTCCTTATTTATGGAATGACATTAGCCGGCGCTGCGGTCTGGTGTGCGTCAAAAAAAATGACTCACACCAGGCAGCGCCGGCGTATGGGAAAATGGGGGTTGTGCGTCAAAAAATGGGGCAAGTCAGGTCTGACGCAAAATTCAGGCCTCAAACCGGATTTGCGCAATTTGTTTTGACACCCAACCTCCATTGACATGACTCCTGTCTTAGCAAAGACAGGAGTCATGCCCCCTTGCCCAATGGCCATGCCCAGGGGACTTATGTCCCCTGGGCATGGTCATTGGGCATAGTGGCATGTAGGGGGGCCCAAATCAGGCCCCCCTATGCCACAAAAAAAATCTGAAATAAATACTTACCCGAACTTACCTTTTCTTCCCTGGGATGGGTCCCTCCATCCTTGGGTGTCCTCCTGGGGTGGGCAAGGGTGGCATGGGGTGTCCCTGGGGGCAGGGGAGAGCACCTCTGGGCTCCTTCCGAGCCCACAGGTCCCTTAACGCCTGCCCAGACCCAGGCGTTAAAAAACGGCACCCATCAGGCTGTGTGTCGTTTTTTAAGGCCCACCCCCTCCTGTGCGTCAAAATGACGTCAGAGTATAAATATAGGGCACAGGCCTTAAAGTCATTTTTTGGAAGGGAACGCCTACCTTGCATATAATTAACGCAAGGCTGGTTCCCCCTTCCAAAAAATGACGCACATGGTGGAATTTTGACGCCCGCGGGGTCGGACGTCAAAGTATAAATATAGGGCAGGGTTTGCGCTGATTGTGCATCAAAAATTTTGACGCACATTCGGCGCAAACAGAGTATAAATATGCCCCCAAATCTTCTGGCTAGATCGTCCAAGGTTTTTATTGAGAAAATACGTGGGACTTTGAAAGGGGCAGATCAGGTCCAAGAATATATTATATGCAAAACGTCAATCCTAAACTGTTGCAGTCCCTCCGTGCCCATAAACTGGGAGGCATAGCTTTAAAATAACGTGTTTTATTTTCATTCCATGGAAGGGGAACAGTGACTATTTTATTTTGTTTCCAAGCCTTCACTTCTTTTTGAACTTGCATGAGTGTATGATTGCCAGGTATTCAATGATAACTAAAAGGTGGCCTTGGGTGAGTCCGCAATGTTCTTCTGTCATTGCAACGTGCTTTCAGATGGTCAGTGCCAACACTTGCAGATCATTCTACTAAGAGCAGATATGAAAGTCTGTCATCTAAATTGGAATTCACCTTGTACTCTTTGCATGTAAGCTCTCTTATTGTGAGCTAAAATGTTTAACTTTGTTATCACAAAGCCTCCATAATGGACTCAAACAAAATAACATATCTGATCAGCTCGTGCAGTTAATGAAACTCGTTCATCCTAAACACTATCCATTTTTCTCTTTTAAATTTTCCTGCATGTTGTTCCTGGTATCAACTTTCAAAATTTGGAAAATCTGTCACACCCTTCTGCTGTTGGCATTAGGCAGAATGTCGGCGTTTGCATAAGACTGTGCTCGGTTCCTTAAAACGTTGTACAACTGGCCTACCCTTGATTGGTTCATTTAATCTACTTATAACTCCCTAGTAAATGGTACTGCCTGTACCCAGGGTCTTTAAATTAAATGCTACTAGTGGGTCACAGAGCTCATTGTGCCACCCGTTAACAGGGCCCTGTAAAACAAGACTCAGCCCTGTCCCTGCAGCCCATAGTGTAGTTCAAGCTGCTATTTCTAACTGATAAAATAATCATTTTGCCAGGCATAAATCTACCTCTAGAGCAGTGCAATTTAGGCTCCATTTTAAGTCATGAATATACATTTACATACTCATATATGACATTTATATTCCATATGTGGCTTGATTTTATTTAAATAAATATGTCCATTGCACATATATATATATATTTTAAGTGAACAAATGTATATATTGTAGACTTCGCATCCTTCGCTTGGTCTCCCCTACCTTTTTGCCTCTGTTTCCCAGGTTGTTGATGTGTGCTGGACTCTGTTTTTGATACTCTGGGCACTTTTCCACTGCTAACCAGTGCTAAAGTGCAAGTGTTCCTATGTAAAATGTATATGTAAATTGGCTATTCCATGATTGGCATATTTGATTTACTAGTAAATCCCTAGTAAAGTGCAATAGAGGTGCCTCTGGTGTGTAAATCAAATACTCCAGGCCTGCCGCACTGGTTGTACCACCCACATTAGTAGCCCGGTAGACATGGCTCAGACCTGCCACTGCAGTGTCTGTGTTTGCAGTTTGAAACTGCCAATTGGACTTGACAAGTGTACCCACTTGCCAGGCCTAAGCCTTCCCTTTTTATACATGTTAGGCACCCCTAAGGTAGGCCCTAGGCAGCCCCATGGGAAGGGTGCAGTGTGTGTTAAAGGTAGGACATGTACTAATGTGTTTACCATGCTCTAACAGTGAAATACTGCCAAATTCGGTTTTCACTGTGCAAGGCCTTTCTCTCTCATAGGTTAACATGGGGGCTGCCTTTAAATAATATTAACGTGCAGATTCCCTTTGGGACCTGATAAAAATATGAAGTTTGGGGTCTCTGAACTCACAATTTAAAAATACATCTGTTTGTGCATTTGGTTTTTAGATTGTTAGTTTGAAAATGCCACTTTTAGAAAGTAGTCATTTTCTTGCTTAAACCATTCTGTGACTCTGTTGGAGGATTCCTGTCTGAGTCAGTTTGACAGTTGGGCTGTTTGCACCTCTACACAGTGACACAAAGGGAGCTGGGGTGTACCCTGCATATCCTCATGAGTCATCTGTGCTAGAATGGAGGGAGGAGTGGTCACTTACAACTGAATGGGCTGTGCCTGCCCTCTCACAATGCAGTCTCCAACCCCTTTGTGTGAGTCTGGGGACTGGCGTGGGCAAGGCAGGATCTTCTGAACAACACAGACTTTCCTTTGAAGTAGGCCTACTTCAAAGGCAGAAAGAGGTATAAGTATTGGACTCAAAACCTCCTGAAAATTAGATCACTTCTGGATTCAAAAGGAACCTCTGTCAGGGAGAAGAGCTGAGGAGAAGTGCTGCCTCTGCCTGTGAGTGTACTTTGTTGGGCTATCCTGCAGTTGTTGCTTCTGCCTGTGAAAGGGGACAAAGACTGAACTTTGTTGTGTACTCCTGCTTGAGAAGAATCTCCAAGGGCTTGAACTGAGCGTGCCTCCTGTTTTGAAGTCTCAGGGCCATCAAAGACTTCCTCTGCTAACATGAAGACTCTCTGCTGAGACTCCTGCCTTGTCAAGTGGTGCCCTATCTAGTCCTGGGCCCTTGAAAGGTGAAGTTGGCAGACAAGAGCTGAAAATCCATGCACAGAATGCCGTGCCCGGAATTTTACGATGCACAATCTGCAACGTGGCAGATAAAAACGATGCACGCCGGCTTTGCGGCTAAAATCGGCGCTCCATCTGCATTGCAGCTGGGAGATCGACGCACCGCATCTGGAGAAACTACACGCAACACCCACTTGGAGCTGCTGATAACAACGCAAACCTCATGCAGCACTGTTTTCTAACACCGTGTGGCCAGATTTTCCAGGAATAGCCCCTGGGCATCAAAGTCAACCCGCCTCTGCACGGATCCGAGGTGCCCTGTCCGGAAAATGACGCATTACTCTCTTATGAGGGAGAAGAAATGACGCATCGCAAATTGGACTGGAGAAGAAAACTACGCACGGCCTCCCTTGAGAGGAAGGAATTGGCTCATTGCTGCCTTTTCCGACGCACGCTCACCTGTGCGGCTTTATTTTTTATGCTAACCAGGTACTTTGTGTAACAACAGCATTCTCACTGTTTTAAAATAATTAAGACGCTTATTCTTTTTAAAATTCATATCTTGACTTGTACATGTTGGATTCATGTCACTTTGGTCTTGTTTGATTTAGATCAATATTACCTATTTTTCTAAACTTGAGTGGTGTCTATTTTGCAGTATTTTCACTGTATTACTATATTTGTTGGTAAAAATACTTTACGCATTGCTTCTGAAGTTAAGCCTGCCTGCTCATGCCAAGCTACCAAGGGGGTGATCAAGGGTTAACTGAGGTTGATTCTCCTTTACCCTGACTGGAGAGAGGGTCCTTGCTTGGACGGGAGGAAACCTGACTGCCAACCAAAGACCCCATTTATTTTATATATATATATTTATCTATGTAACTCTCTCTCTCTCTCTCTCTCTCTATACATATATATATATATATATATGTATATTTATATATATATATATATATATATGTGTGTATATTCCCTTAAAAAACCAAATGTTACAGGGACGGGATGGTATAGTTAGGTACTGAATTTACTCACACAAATCCATAGAAATTCAGCAGCTATAGTTATAGTTATTTCAAGTAACTATAACTTACGTCTTAAGGTAACTATAACTTGTGCCCCACCATGCACAGATTTTCTTCAATAATTTAACTGGTAATGTTACATTGATGTTTGTATTGATGTTTTAAAACTTGTCATGAGGGTTGTAATATGTAGGATAAGTAGCAGTACATGGTGAGGGCGCAAGTTTTAGTTACCTTAGGGTGTGAGTTATAGGTACTTGAAATAACTCTAACTATAAATGTTAAATTTCAATGGTTTTGTGCCAGTAAATTCAGAACCTAACTATAATGTCCCTGTAACCATTGTTATTTTAAGTGAATTTCTATGTTTTTTTATTCTATTTGCTAACTATAATGACACTGTAAACTTTGTTTTTTTCAGTGAATTTCTATGATTTTTTAACGTAAAGCAAATTTAATTACTAAATTAATCAAACCACTGCTGCACATGGCCTTTGGCAGTGTGCAACAGTGGTTGGCCACAGGGCCTGGCCTTTGACTGTGTGTGGCAGGGGTTGGCGGCAGGCCCTTGCCAGTGGTCAGGACCTGCAGCCATCCCTCTATTACCAACCAAGCCGCTATAATCTCTCATCCCTGCATGCTTAAGTCACTGCGTGGATCTGTAAGTGTGTGCATGAGTACCTCATTGAGTTTGTCAGTGGGTGCATGGGTCTGTCAGTGGGTCTGTGAGTGGATACATGAGTCTCTAAGTGAATGTGTGAGTGGATGCAGGACTCTTCGAGTAGGTCTGGGAGTGGAGGCATGACTGTCTAATAGGTCTGTGAGGAAGTACATGATTCTCTAAGTGGGTCTCTGATTGGGTGCATAAGTGTCTGAGTGGGTCTGTGAATGGGTGTCTGAGGGCTGTTGTGGGCCTGTGAGTGGATGCGAGAGTGTCTGAGTGGGCCTATGAGTGGGTGTGTGAGTGTCTGAGTGGGTCCGTGACTGAGTACATGAGTCTCTAAGTGGGTCTGTTAGTGGGTGTATGAGGGTCTGAGTGAGTGTCCTAGTGCATCTGTGAGTGGGTGTGTGCGTGTCTGTGTCGGTGTGTCAGTAGCTGTGTGAGTGACTCGGCCACAAAGGAACCTCACCTGCCCTTTTATACAACCAGAGTCCACAGTTTTGCACAAAATATCTACCTAAGTGGAGTTCTTTCTTCCTCCTTGGTAAATGTTCACTATGTATTATACACTACAGCTGTGTAGTGGACCAAAAGGAAATGTTTCCAGCGACCTTGTAGGTGTTTGGCAATGTGATTGTGTTTCGTGCACCTTTCTCCAAAATTCTGTGATAACATGAATCCTACTATAGAGTGGCCTGTGAGATTACAAAGATGTACTTCTCCACCAAACCATGGTCCTTTGCCTTCTCTAAATGATGTAAATGCTTCTCTGTTCTGTAGAGACGTCCTCATATACCTTGCCATCAAGAACGTGCCACAAAAATCGGTGGCAAACATTCTGGGGGGTGCTTTGGTAAGCTCTCCATCATCTAGGCAAAAGGCAGGAAGACCTTCCAAAGATGCTTTTTGCCCTGGTGCCGTCCCTCTGGGACTCTGGCACCATAGCTAAGGGGCCAGGATATCCCTACCCTGGCCTTTTTACTTTTTAAAATCTTCTTTTCATGGACTCGGCTGAAGCTGAGTCCCAAGATGGCTGTCAACACTTCATAGTTAAGGTGTTGGAAGCCAATCAGATTTCAGCAGGGGAACTGTCAGATCCTCAGAGGGTCCACATTCCTAGATATACAAATTTGTTTTTCTTTTAACATCTCAAAAGCTACTGAATGGATTTACACCAAATAACGAAAAGGGCACTTTCTGGACCAACAACTACCTTTCTGCCAAATTTGGTGTGGTTCCATCCAGCAGTTCTGGCTGTAGTCATGCTCGAAAACACTATGGAAATTAATGTGGGGAAAACCCATTGTGGGATCCCCCTGTTTTCTCAGCCCCGCTTGACAGATCACTGTAAAAATTTCCAGACAGCAGCCGAAAATGAGCAATGAATTTTTTTGGGAAAATTTTGTGAAGATTCATCAACGGGCACCTAAGGTATAAACAAGTCAAAACTGTTTTTGCATCGAAACTAGGACCTAACTATAACTACCTAGTGGCAACAGCCACTAGGTTATGTGTGTGTGTATATATATATATATATATATATATATATATATATATATATTAATGTATATATATGTATATATTAATGTATATATTACTGGTGGTTGCCAGTATAGTATAGTTATGATCATGTTTCTATAGAAAAAGCATTCCTTGACTTACCTATATCTTTGGCACTGTTTGGCGAGTATTCACAAAAGTTCCCCCAAAAAGTGCCCCAGTGATTCTTGTTGTACTTGTGAAGTTTTAGTGTGATGTGTCAATCGGGGTCCTAAAAAATGGGTGGTCAAAAAAGTTGTGTTTCCCATTTTAATTCCCACAGGATCTTTGGACACAACCACACCCCAAACTGCTGGATGGAATGACATAAAATTAGGCAAGAAGGTCACTTTTGGTACGCAAATCATCCTTTTACATATTTAGTGAACATTTGTTCAGTCGTTTTTGAGATACTAAAGGGAAACCAAATTTGTCTATCTGGGCGGAGCCTAAGCACAGCTCTCATGGTGACATCTGATTGGCTGTCAGCACTTCATCCAGGCTGGCAGCCATCTTGGGACTTTCAGAGTGTTCTAATAAACAACAATAGCGCTAACAGTCTTACTTGTGACAAAAGTGTGGCACATCTGAAGCCATCTTGATTGAATCAAACTGGTAAAACTTAAAATATTTAATTTAGAAAGGAACAAAATGAGGGCTTCATTTTGTCATAGAAATTATAGTTAGTGCTTTAGAAAGAAAAATAAGAACATGTTTTAAGTGAGTTCTAAAATATCTTCTTGTTGCACCTCCAACAGGAGCAGTCTGTCAGATGATTCCCTTGAGTTCTACTGCAGCCTCCTAGAGTGCTCCAAAGAACTACTAGAGAGCTATCAGTCTTACTATGACAAATGTATAGCATTCATGGAGCCATCTTGATTGAAACTGGTGAAAGTGGTAAAATGTACAACATTTAATCTAGAAAGGAACAACATGAGGAGGTTCATTTTGTCATAGAAATTATGGTTAGTGCTGTGGAAAGAAAAATTAGCACACATTTTATGTTAGTTCTCAAATATCTTTCTCTTCTATTTCATTAAAACAGTTTGACAAGCAAACTGAAACATGTACTTTCACACCAGCAGCAGACCGCTGGTTAGCTACATGGGATTAAGCAGCTTACAGGGTTCTAATGAGCAACTAGAGTGCTAACATTCTGAATTTATGCCAAAGGTATGGCACATCTGAATGTCATCTTGATGGTATTGATGTGGAACACTAAAAGCATTTTCTACTGAGGATACTGCAGTAAATAGTGAAGTTAAAGATCCAGGCCCTGCGTGGAACCCCTCCACCATGCATTGCAAAGGGCATCTTACTTATGTTTATAAAAACTCTAGAAATTCACAAAAAAATCAAAAAGGCTACAGGGACGTTATATTTCAGAAACAGAATTGAAATAAGCTTACAAATTCACTAAAAAAACAAAGGTTACAGGGACGTTATAGTTAGGTTCAGAATTTATAAACACAAAACTATAGAAATTTAGCTGTTATAGTTATTTCAAGTAACTATAACGCGTGACCTAAGGTAACTATTAGTCGTGTCCTCACCATGCACTGCTATATACCCGAGATGTTGGAAAATTGATTATTTGTAAGGGCAGGAAAATACCTACACTTAGCAATAGGACACTAACCTCCACTTAGGTCCAGTTAGGTCTCAATAAATTAAACCCAGCTCAACCCTTGGTAGCATGGCACCGAGCAACAAGGCTTAACTTAGAAGACAAATGTGTAAAGCATTTAAAAATCACAAAACAGTAAATAAGTAAAACACAAAACACACTAAAATCCAACTCCAATTTTTTTTAAAAAAAGATTCGTTTTTATCTTTAAAATGACACCAAAACGATTAAAAAGAGGGACCTGAGATATTTATTTTGAAAGAATTAATGCTTTTTAGTGTTTAGAAACAAATAGTGCCAATCTGGTCATCTGGTCACACCTCGACCAGGCCAAAGTCGAAGTTTGAGGCCGTCTACGATGGAGCCCTCAGATCGCTGAAGGCCTCTGTCAAAAGTTTACCTTTGGACTTAGTCATTTCCTTGAAGATTTTCTTCAGTGGGACCAAGTCACCAGTCCAATCCGACCTCCTGGAACTCTTCCTCAGATACGCATCGCAGGAACCCTCAGTGGAGATTTTTACCTTCAGACTTAGTCGTTTTTTCAAGATAAAAATCTTTCAACTGGGGTAAACCTGAATCTTGATCCGCTATCCTTAGAGCCCTCTTCGGATATACTGTCTGGGAGGTACCGGTCAACTTTTTACATTCAGACTTAGTCACTTTTTCTGAGATTTTGTTCACCGGGATGAACCTGTAAGTCAGGCCTAGTCATGGTTGAAGCAAGCCGGCTAGTGTTGCTGCGGCGGGTCGGTCCCTTTATGAGCTTTTTTCCAAAAGTTCTCCATACTTCTCCAGTCTTCTAGCTCTTCTTCCAGATGTTCTTTTAAGGTTCTTTTGAGGTCCGCAGCTCACCCCAAGGTTCTAGCAGCTCTGAGATGCTCCTTGAGGATGCGGACTACAACTCCCAGAATGCACCTGGCACAAACTCCAAATTGGCCACTGGACAGTGGTCAGCTGGTCAGTTTCTTCAGGAGTTTGTGCAGGGGACTCTGGTTAGCAATTTTCCACCTGTAGCAAACATTGAGTCCCTCCTTGAACCAGTTGAAACCAGGCAAAGTCCTTCTTGTGGTGAAGTCCAAGTGTGCAGCTGGTGCAGTCCTCTAGAGTGCAGTGTCCAGGTGCAGGTCAGGTGTCCAGCAGGGCAGTCCTTTTCTCCTGTAGTTCTTTCTTGCTGGTATCTGGTAAGGATCTGAGGGGTGGGTGCAGGTCTTCCAGTTTTATCCTTGCTCCTGGGTGAAAAACAGGGGGTCCTGGTTCTCCAATCAGGTGCAAGATCCTTCCCCCTATGATGACCACTTCCTGAGAAGTGTGGCAAAAATCAATCCCAGATAGCAACATTCCTCAAAAATCCATCATGGCTGAAAATACATTTTGGAGGTTACATCTGGCTGAGCTCACCCACTGGTGTGGCTAAAAATCTTAAACACACCCTTCTCCTGCCTTTTCCTAATCTAATCAGGGGGGTACCTAATTGTCTGGGTTTGCAGGATGTGAGGGAGGTGCTGGGTTGCTCCAAATGTCCCCTCCCTGCCTTTGAAGACTAGTTTGGCAGCCCTTCCTGCCTTTCCATCTGCTGAGGGAAGATCTCCAGAGCCGGCCAATCAGAGCAAAGCACTACAGGGCTGAAGTTGGCAACCTTTTAGGTAAAGTTTAAAACTCTTTACCTGAACAAGTTATATTAAATCCAACAATTGTAAGTTGTGAGATTTATTATGACAATTACGTTGATACCACACTTGAGGTATCTATCACTTAAGGGGACTTTTTAAATTAAAATTAATTCTCCCCATTCTAGCCTGTGGAGGCCATTCACTATAATGAGGGAAAAACAAATTTAGCTGTTTTGCCTCACCAAGGCTTCTAAAACTATTTTTTATAAGGTCCCTGCTTATGGTACATGGCACCCAGCCTTTGGGGCACATAAGGCACACCTTAAGGGTGACTTATATGTACAACTAAGGAGGTTTAAGACTTTAAAACTACTTTTAATTCCAAAGTCGAATTTGCAAATAACTTTAGTTTAAAAGCAGCCAGCAAGGCAGCTCTGCCTTTGGAATGACACTGGGCACCTCAGTTGTGCACCTATGGGTACACTACCTATTCTGGGGTCCCTAAACCTACATGCCCTACCATATACTGGGGACTTATATGTAGGTTGATTTAGCCAATTATAATTAGCCTAATTTGCTTACTTATTTTATACAGATCACATGCCCTGGGACGGGTTAGCAGTACCCAGGGCACCATCAGAGTCAGGAAAACACCAGCAAAAAATGAAAAATGGTGGCAAAAAGTTAGGGGGCCTCTGCAATCAGCCCTGTTTTCTCACACCTGATATAATACATCACTCATGACATCTTCTTTGACATCATTGATATATTCATTGTAACTTATAAGTCAATAAGTTACCCGAAAGGTAGGCCTTTTAAGTTAATAGATCAAGGTAAATGGTATTGAAAAAGTAGGACATTTGAGTTTACGTTTCCCTGCCCTGATAGTGAAGAACACCTACAGTCATTTTTCACTGTTCTGAGGTCTATCTCTCTCGTAGTCTAACACTGGTTTACATTGGCTAAATACTAACTTTAGATTGGTAGAAACTAGATATATGCTGTATACACTCAAATGTATTTGAATTTTAAATTGCCTCTAATGGTAAAGTCAGATTTTAAGTTACAACTCTGAAATGCCACTTTTAGAAAGTTGGCATTTTTCTGCTTAAACAATTTGTGCTTTTATGATAGTGTCCAGAGTCACATGAGAATGAATGGCTTTCCTGTTGTGGGTTGTGTATTACTTTACAACATTGAGACAAAGGAAGCCAAACTGTAAGGGGAATGGTCTATCTGACAGGCTGACTGGGTAGGAGCTGTTGCCTACCCTGCTTATATTTCAGATGACCCTGCTTGCAGCACACACAAAGGAACTTAAACCAGGCCTGCCCTAGCCTTTATCAACCTGTATGGGTTAGGGCCAGGACAAGGGGAAGGGAAAAAACTGACCAGAACCAGTTTTGGAGGTAGGCCAGGAAATTCCCCAACACATTGGCATCTCACTCCTTGGTCCCAAGGGCAAAAAGGTACAACTGCCAGCAGGCATAACTCGGTCCTATAGCTGGCTCGTGCTCCATCAAGGTAGGCTTGAACTTGTAACTTTGTCCCAGCCTAACACAACCATATACCTGCAGTTTTCAGTTCGTGATTTTTGGAGCTATTATTTTTAACAGAAACGTTCAAATTTATATCCCCAGTTTTACTGATTGGATTTTGACCACTTTGGTGTAATTTCATTTAATAAAAGTAACTCTATTTTTCTAGATTAGTGCTTCATTTGTTGCGTTTCTACATTATCAGTAGGCCTGAGCATAGAACTTCGCTCCACTGCTGGAGTTTGAGTAATCCGGGCACTTTGCTCTATGTGGAGTATCGAAAAGTTTTCAAATTTTGTATCCGGTGTAGAGCGGTTTTTGTTCGCTCCCATGAGATTAGATTTTGGCTCTCATGAGCGTGACAATACTCCTGGGCCACTAAGGAGCATGCACAAGACTTTGTGTTCTCTCGCCTTGCTTCCAGCTGTGCCGGTTGCCAAAACAGGGCCACTCGTGAGCGCAAAGTCACTTCTGAAGTAGATTTTCACCTCCAGAGTCACTAAATCTAGTCTAAAAGAGATTTTGACTAGATTTCCTTCTCCAATGGACCCTGCAATTTGTTTTTCAGATTGAGAAGCCTTTTGTTAACCAGGAAGAAAGTGTGTCAGAGATTCCAGCTTCCTGTTCCTGACCAGCAGGCTCCTCCCAGTGCTTTGTCCATCTCCTTGTCACTTTTCACTTGAATTTCAAGGTGGAAGGATCTAAATGTGTCTCCTGGATATACCTTCGGATGAGGAATTTGTTTTTATGGAATCACATAAGTAAGTTAAAAAACGATTGCATAAAGCTGTTTGCTTGGGCATGCACCAATATTTCTTTTTACTTTAATTTAATATTTGATTTTAACACTTTATAGTTTTGGGTGGGCTGAAGTTTAAGTATGGGCGTTATTTTTATTTATTTTGCTTTTCACTGATTTTTCACCTTTTGAAAAGGAAAATTGTTGTGCAGTTCAGTACCTTTTCTACATGTTTGTAACATTTGAAATAATATTTTAGTATGTCGCCTAGATTTCCAAAGAGCCATTTAGACAGTCGGCTTAATACTAGTAGTCATTAGTGTATGAAGTAAAGGTTTCAGTGGTATATGTTTTCAAAACTTCATTTAGGGCATGGATGGCATTAGATTACATTTAAAATGTTGGATATTGTTTGCATTTTAATATTTTTTTGCAAAAAATGCATATATTGTGAGGCAATACTATTTGATGGCATAGGATGATGTTAGACCTTGTGGCTGGAAGCAATTTTGTGCACGCAGCCAGTATTCTTTTGCCATACGCATGCATGTATTCTTTGTTTGTCATGTCTTCTTTCTCCTTGTTGTTGTTGTTATTTGATTATGTGGCGGATTCTTTGTTTGCCATGCCTCCTTGCTCCTTATTGCTGTTGTTTGACCATGTAGCTGGCAACCATTTTGTGCATGCAGCCAGTGTCCCTTTGCCATAGGCTTGCATCTTTTCTTCTTTGATCTCCTTGCTCCTTGTTTTTGTTTGACAATGTGGCTGGCAGTCATTTTGTGCATGCAGCCAGTGTCCCTTTGTCATAGGCTTGCATGTATTCTTTTTTGTTCTCTTGCTCCTTGTTGTTGTTTGACCACGTGGCTGGCAGACATTTTGTCCATGCAGCCATTGTCTCTTTTCCATAGACTTGCACATGTTCTTTGGGTGCCATGCCTCCTTGTTGTTATTTGATCATGTGGCTGGCAGCCATTTTGTGTAGGCAGCCAGTGTCCCTTAGCCATAGGCTTGCATATGTTATTTTTTTGTCATGCCCCCTTGCCCCTTTTTTGTTGTTGTTTGACCATGTGGTTGGCTGGCAGCTATTCTATCGATCCAGCCAGTGTCTTTTGCCATAGGGTTGCATGTGTTCTTTGTTCTATATGCTTCCTCCTTGCTCCTTGTTGCTGTAAATGTTGTTTGACCATGTAGCTGGCTGGCCGCCATTTTGTGTGTGCAGCCAGTGTGTCATCGACGTAGGCTTATGTACAAACATCGTAATTATTGATTGTTTTTTTATTTCACTTTCTTACATTTTTTAATTGTATTTTTTATTTTTTATTTTAAATTTGTATATATATTTTTTACATTTTTATTTTTATTTTTTATTTTTACATTTCTTCTTTATTTCAATTTTTATATGTTATTATTTAATTTTCTTAAATATTTTTTATTTTTATTTTTATTTAATTCTGTATTTTGCCTTGCTCCATCCATCCAAATCCATCAGATCTATTTCAGCCTTCAGTATCTTAGGTGTCATTTCATTTCCTCCATTAAACCCTGACTACAGAGCACAGCAGACAAATCAACAGAAACATTTATTTTGTTAATAATTATTCCATTTTCTCTGGACTACCCTGCCACCATACGTAATTTAAAGGGTTATTCCATTTACGGTTGCATCTATCTCTGACTGCTCCAGGTGTCTCTTTTAAAACAGATTGAGATAAAGCAAAGAGCTAGATCTGCCTTTTGTACTGTCTCATTTGCAAATGTAATTTATTTTATGGAGTGGTGGCGTGGTTTGTCTTTGCAATGTTTGAACTGTTTGATTAAATAAGTATATTACATAAGTAACCAGCTGCACTAATATTGCACTCCTCTGTACTATTTTCAACCTGCAACAATGCCACCTTTCACTAACTACATGTTTTTGTTGCTTGTGTTTTTTGTGGTACACAAGAGAAGAGACCCCACATCACCCGCAGTACGGTTACTTCAGTCCACAGGAACCAATCTCTTTCACTTGTGCATATTAGTGCCACTGCCAACCTAGAGCATAAGATGGCCCCAAAGAAAGTTGCTCCCAAGAAAGTCGCCAGTGAGAAGAAGCAGCTTTCCGCCAGTGACTTGCCAACCTCATTGTTTTTCAGGAGATGTATGCTTACCACACTGAACTCCAGGGAGGGACCTGAAAGCAGCACTCCTGCATCAACAGCACCACCTCAACCCAAGCCCAAGACCATGTCTGTCAGTGAGGCAGCAGCTGCAATCATGGCAACGCTGACGAGCAGTGATGTTAAATTAGATTTGTCCCTATCGCAAAGTAGTACCCTATCTTTCACAAAATAGAGCAAAGTGGACAGGAGCCGCAGCCAGATCTTCCCAAAGTTGGAGCAGAACAGGAGGTTGAGCTTCAAGAATCTCTTCTTTTAGAAACAATTGCTCCCAGATCTCCAGCAAGAAAAAGGAAGGGTACTACTCCACCATCTTCTCCAAGCACCACTTCTGATGATGATGATAGAGACATGGAATTCCCCCCAGCAGAGTCCAGGTGAAACAATGGAAAAGACAAGTTCTAAAAACCCTTAGAATCATGGAAGGGGATGATGAGGAGGAGAATGATGATGATGAACCAGTCATTGTGGAAGCTGGCATAGAGGAGTCTGACATTACAATTCAACGTGCTCCTTGGGATGTGGCTCAGGCAGCACTGCCAGCACGAATATTTGTAATGCCCCAGCAGAGATCTGAACCAACCCATACCTCAGTAGAAGTATGCACTACAGAGAGGCAATTGACACACTCACCTACATCCAGCTCTTCTTCAGTCATTGGCAGTGGCCCAACAAGAAAGCACTTCTCCCCAGTTTGTGACTTTTTCTGATTAGCAAACATTTGCCACACAAGAGTTAGTTGGGGTAAGTCTGGCTCACAAAATGGTACCAGAGGTCAGACAACCCATATGAAAAAACATCATGCAATCTGGTGGGAGGAGCTCCTTTCACCAACAGCTCAACATGGTTGCGATGGTGAAGGTGAGGAGAGCCAGGAAACATCAGGTACAACTGGTCAAATCATGGTGGAAGGTGAGGAAGAAGAGGGTGACATCCTAATGCAAAGCAGCCCTGTTCCCAGCAGTCTCCTCAGAGACCTCACAAAGACACAGGAAGACTCAGAATCTGATGATAGATACCACAGCATACGTTGACTGTACCACCACCACGTGCATTGAGTCTACCACCACCTACATCTCAAAAATCACCTGTGCCAGGGGCCTCCACAAAAGAAGAAAATCCAGGCTAAAATTACGGGCATGTTTAGGCAGGAAGGTCCCTATGACTGCAATCACTAAATGGCATGTTTGTACAATGTGAAGCTGGCAAAAATGTCAGCGCTTGACCTGTTCGCTTTTTTGTGTAAGAAGTGGGATTCTTTGAGTTTGTTCCAGCGCTTTGCCCAAAATGGAAGGTTCCAAGTCGGACCTATTCTGCAATTAGTTGGTCATGCTTTGCAGCAAAATGTTGCCCACACTATCCACCTGATGACAGACATGTAGCCCAGTTGTCAGGCAACTGATTACATGTGCATCACTGCACACTGGATCTTTTTCCCGGGGTAAAGCAAAAGCTATCTACAGATCTTGGCCCTAAAGACATTTTAAGTGCATGTGGCAACATGTAACAGCCATGTTTGCAATGAAGAAACCAATAGGCCTGGGCAGAATTCCATAGAGTTGATTAAAAACACAGTGCAATTCCCCAGAGGCAGAGTTCTGTGAGCCGTGAAGTCCTGAATACACCCTATCTTAGAAGCACGGTTAGCACTTCCGAGATCGGGTGCATTCAGGAGAGGGCTGTAGGCAGTGAAAGCTGCCATTTCAGGCCTCTTGCACAAGTTGCATGAAATGGCAGTTTTCTTTTGCTGCCTATAGCTATGGCCTAAATTTCAGGCCAGGGCTGTTGGTAGCAAAAGCTGCAAGGCCTCTTGTGCACTGGACTGCCCCATATGCATTGCACATGGGACAGGCAGGTACACAAGAGTCTGAAACAGCAGCTTTCACTTCCTATGGCCCTGGCCTGAATTCAGGCCAGGGCCATAAGTAGCGAAAGCTGCAGTTTCAGGCCTCTTGTGCACCAGTGTGCACAAACAAAAGGAAAAAAGAAAAGAAACAAGAACTTACCTTGGTCCTCCAGGGGGTCCTCGTCATCCTCCGCAGTTTCCGGGTTCTCTGCTTCCCTCTTCCTCCTGCTCTCGGGCTGCTGGCACAGGGAGGCCTGGCCATGGATTCGTCGCGATTGCGCACTGTAGCCCAGTTACTGGCTACAGAGAACAGAGTGACAAAAAATCTGTTAGCTACACAAGCGGAGTCCCCTGCACACCACTGGAAATCACACACAGCTGTAGACATCTTGGACACATTTAATAGTATCTGAATGGCTCCAACCCAGAACCTTTTGAGATGGGTTTGTTGCCACAGACAATGGCAAAAACATAGTCAAGGTCATGGCTAATGGTGGCTATTTCAGGGTCCTGTGTTTGGGGCACAGCATGAACCTGTTTGTGCAAGACTTTCACAAAAAAGAAGACATAGTCAGCAACATACTGACCACAGGCAGACACATCAGCACTAATTTTAGCCATTCTTTTAAAGCCCGGAAAGAATTGTGGATCATTCAGTATGATAATAGAGAACCAGTTAAAGATGTAAGAGATGCCAACACACTGAACTCAACCTATTACACTTTGCAAAGTCTGTCTAAGCAGTACTAACAGATCAATGACTGTGTAATTCAAAGAGGAGTTGATGCAGTTAGGAAAGCTATGACCATGGATGAGGATGAATGGGGCCTAATCAAATGCCTCACACAGATGCTGCTCCCTTTTGCGGTTTTTACGTGGGATGTTAGCAAGGAGGACAGTACAATGGGCCAAGCTATTACATTATTACATCTGTTACAGGAGCAGCTAAAGAAGGTGTCTGAAAGGTTCACATTCGGAGGAGCAAACGAAAACCCACAAGCTCATGCCTTGTTTAATAGCCTAAGCTATTGCTTGACTTGTAATGCAAGGCTGCAAAATAACATCATCTTGTCCAAAAAAGTATATCTGTGCCACCCTACTTGATCCACACCACAATAAAATTATTTTTCGCTATCATTCCTTTTTCTGAAGGGGATGTTTCCCTATGCAAGAGGTGGATTGTTGAACAAGTAGAGGAACTGGTGTGTGCCTTCAACTACCAGAGAGGGCAGTCTTGTCTCACATCTGCCAACTCCACCAACAAGAAACTGGGGACAACAGCAACAGAAGAATCAAACCCAACTTCTGCATTGGCTTAGTTTTCAGTGGCAGGTCCTAAGTCCAGTGCATAGATGAAGGAAAAAGCGGTTGAGCAGGTGACAGCACCAATTACCAAACAGTGGCTATTCCAGGAGTATCTGGATCACCTGAAAGAGGTGTTTGTAGATCAAAACCCATTGGTGTATTGCTATGGGAAAATGTGCCAATGGTCACAGCTCAGCAGGCTGACAATAAAGTTTTTGGCTTGTCCTGTAGCCAGCGTGTCTGCTGAATGTGTGTTCCATGTAGCTGGTGCAATTGTAAAAGTGAGAAGGACCAGTCTCTTGCCTCAAAACGTGGAGATTGTCCATGATCACTAAAACTAGCATTTTATATCACCAGATTACACCGTTCCTAAAAATAGCTGACCAACTCCTGGGAGAACCACCAGAGTTTGAGGATGAACTCTACTTCCGGGATTGAGTATGCCAGTGCCACCTTAAAACTTTTGAATTATTTCTTTTTCAGCTTCTTTTTCTCTTTCTTTCTTTGCAAAAAAAAAATAAATATATATATATATATATATATATATATATATATGCGAATGCAACATTAGGTTAGTGTCGATTTAAGCTGCCCCACCATTGATTCTATAATCACATGTATGCCCGAATTGGAGTTGGACCCTTGTGCAGTGAAGAAGTTCCCGCATCCCCTTAAGGAAATTGGAGATTATGCCTGCCTTCCTTACATGCAATTGCTTATCCTATTTTCACATCACCTTGCAGGGCTGCCCTAGAAGATCATTGATTAAAAGACTGGCAGTGCCAATGCTTAATTCCAGTAAGTGGAAACCATCAAAGAGAAGGTATTCTGTTCAACCACTGTACTTTGATTTGAAGAGGTAACTATGTAAGTATTGTACCAATTAGTGGTGATATATTGATTGATTGTGAATTTGTGAGTGATTACTGATGTATGTGGTAACTGACAGTGAGGGAAGAAGTTCAACAAATTTGTAAACATGTTTCCGATGATTTGCAACATTTGATGGCTAATGGGTAATCATTATTTTTTTCTCAAAGTGATTGGCCTTTCTAAAGTAGTGAAATTTACCTGCAGGGCCTACTCCTTTTTTCTGGTTCTGCATAACAAACCAGCCACTTTAGTTACCAAACACAAATCTACACAAAGAAAATACTCCAGTTCTGTTTCTCAATTTGTTCTTCCACAGCACTGTACTTCACAGTTCTACCTTGCTCGTTTGGGACTGGGACAGAGTTACTCTTAATCTGGAGGCTAAAGATGGAAAGACTCAGGGCAGAGCTACCTCAACAGTTAAAAAGGAGAACATGTTTGACTTTAAAGAGAACCCACAATGATGGTGAAGAATCTGAGGCCTATGACACACTCATCTTTGTGAACTGGAGAGAAGTGCACTGATTTGGAAATGCTACTGAGTATGTGTTTGCTGCATTGCTAGCTCAAACGTGAAACTCCTCTTATGTTCCTGCTCTGCCACTGAGTCTTCTTGGGACACTCCTGACTCCTCATGAAGCTTACCTTGCTTTCTTTTGTCCTTTTTCTTTACTCTGCAACACAGCTATTGTTTTTTTTCAATACACAGGTGTTCTCATAGTCCTCTCCTGCACAAACAAAACTTGGAAATCTCAAGACACCAGCTTCAATACTAGAAAGTTCAGGCAAGCACCAGAGTGGCAGACATTCCAATACAGTATCATTTTCCTTATAACAATCATCATTTTTAGAACTGGGTGGGTTTTATTCAATTACATTTCAAAACTCAAAGACATAACACTTAGGATATACTATCTGGGATCTCTCTGGGGCAGAAGGACTGTTTCCAATGAATTTACTGAAATGTGTCATACTTATCCCTTCATTTTCTTTCACAGAGAATTATGATGGTGTGCTGCTCAGCACCCCAATGAATATTGTTGTGGTTTTCTTTGTGTAGTATTTGTCTTTGTCACACCCATACCCAAATCTCCTTTCCCATCCATTCATTGAGCACCTAACCCTCTTCCCCAGGGCTGTGTGATTTATTGAGGTCTGACCTAATTTTATACCATAAATGAATCACACACTTTCTGGGGTAAATGTGGTTAAGGCAACACCAATTCACTGTGCGACCTTCTACTTTCTATTACCTAGGCAATATAACACACCAGCCCCATCAACATCTTCATTCATGCCTTGTGTCTGTGTATACCATAAATGCTTTACCTGGCCCAAACACTCTTCAGTCTGAGCCCACTTCTCCTGACTCCATGATTTAATTTCCCAAGTTTAGGTTTATACTATAGCTCCCCACCATTACTCAGAAGAAAGTGGTATTGCTAGATTTTTTTTTATCATACCAGGTCTTCTTTGTTGTGTGTCAAATACTGTCATTTTGTAGTCTGGTCTCAGTCTCTCTATAGTTATGATAAAATGATGATGACCCACTAACTCTCTGTTTTCTTTCAATCGAGTTAATAGTGATGGATAACTATTTGATTAATCTTATAGTTGGAGTTCACATAGGTGGGAGTGGCACCTTCTGTGAAATTCTGTCTTTCCTGTTAGTGTGCTAGCCTGCTACTACTGCGACCTACCTGTCACCCCCTTAAGCTGCCATCTTGGGAAAAACTCTGCATTAAGAAGACTCCCTCACTTCATCTATTCAGGTAAGAGAAGAACTATGCATTGAAGGAAGCTTGTTTAGTTAGTATTTAACTCCTCCTGAGGAAGTTGTTGTATGTGTGAATTGGGTTTTTGTAGGCAACATAGGTAAGGGCAATCATCTACTAGTGGTGAATAATAGTTGCAGAGGGCAATAGAGCAAGGTCGAAGTACATGACATACACTTTTTTTAGCAAATTAAAAATAACAGACTACACTAAATGGTGGCAGTTGACTAAAAGTCTAAGGCCAGATGTATGAAGAAATGGCCTTGCGAATCGCAAATAGCGATTTTTAAGAAATCACTATTTCCGAGTCGCAATAGGCCATGTATCATAATTGCGATTCGGAATTAGCGATTTCTTAAAAATCGCTATTTGTGGTTTGCGAGGCCCAATTACTGAATCGCAATTTGCATTTTCGCAAATTGCGATTCGGTAATTGAAAATTGAAAATTGCGAGAAAGCACACCTGGAGGAGCCTCATGACATCACAAGCAGGAAGTGAGTCATCCCAGGCAGTTTCAGGTGCCACACCCAAACAAGCTCTCAGAGAGAGTCAGCCCAGCCACACTGAGCAAGTCTCTGGAGAAGGCAGCAGCATAGCTGAACAACCATGGACACCTCTGCCCAGGGAAAGGAGAAGGAAGAAAGAAAGCATAAGGTCAAATTTAGCGAGCAAGAGCTGGAGGTGCTGACAGAGGAGGTGGTCAGGAGCCATGACCGGTTGTTTGTCAAAAGCGCACTCCAGGTGCCTGAGAGTGAAAAACTGAGACTCTGGGCAGAAATACAGACAAAGATCTGCGCTGTAGGAGTGGCACAGCGCTCGGTAGAAGAAATCAAGAAGAGGTGTTACGACCTGAGGTCCCGTGCCAAGGAGAGGGTGGCAAGACGACTGCAGAAGGCCAGGAGCACAGGCGGCGGCCCACCCACAGAGACACCCTCCACCCCGATAGAGGACCTAGTGGAATCCACATTCCTCCCGGAAGCAGTCAGTGGGGTCACTGAGATTGACACCTCCGGCACACCAAGTACCAGCAAAGGTAAGTGCAATATTGAGTTGTAACCCCATATGTGAATGCACAAAAGCCCCTTAGGAATTAGCAAGTAATGTAAAACATTGTGAGAAGTAGTCCATTCCACATCTTAGGAGCAGCACAACAATGCCCTATGGGAGTGGTAGTCCACAGCCCAGAGCTGAAAGTAGCACATACAATGTAAGAGGCAGAGCGACACACAGAAGAATACAACACCCACAACACAGTGAAGAGAAGTACCTCTACCTTTATTACCATTGTGTGACCTTAATTGTAACAAACATAACTGACATGCTGCATATTGTCGTTGCAGGTGGGCCAGGCCCAGTAGCCACAGCATGTGCCAGTGTAGGGGAGACAGACACCCATCCTGCTTCAGACTCCAATACAAGTGGGTCTAAGAACATTGCGCCACTCCGACGCAGGCCTAGGGCACTGCCACTGCCAGAACTGAGTCAGGACTCCAATGAGCAGCAGGAAGGCCCACAAACACCATCCCCAACTGGCAGATGCACCCAGATGCAGGAGCCCCGTTCGCAGCAGACCACAGCACCCCGCAGGATGCCTACATATGCAGGTGCACAGGCGTATGAGGCAGGTGAGGGAACCTCCTTCTTTGGTGGCCTGGATTCGGCTATGTTGCAGCAGCAGTGCCTGCAATATAAAAAGATCACGGCACTACAAAGGCAGATGCAGCAACATAATGCCAACATGGGGGCCTGCATCGCCAGCTGGAGTGCCTGAATGCCAACATTGAACAGCTGCATGTGGGACAGGTCCAGGGATCGCTGGACACAAGGGAGCTCACTACTGCTGTGAGGGAACTATGTCAGGAGCTGCGCAATGACAGGCTGAGCCACCGCAGGCAGGAGCAACGCTTCATGAGCATGTTTGAGGGATTTTGTCGCTCTGTGACTAAGCTGGCTAATTCCACCTCCCTAATTTCACGTCGTGCAGTGGCTACACAGGTTGAGGCAGCACACAGCAGCAGGGATGTGGCTCAAGGACTAGTCCAACTCACCAATGTGATTGACAATATCATGGGAAACAGGTCAGCCACACCTACCAAGCTTGGACTGGGGGACACGGAGGACACATACAGCCTCAGCAGCCTAGCTGTGCCCGCAATGGACACCAGACGGCGCAGTGCCAGGCACAGCACTGCCACAGAGGCAGACAATCAAGGTGCCAGTGAGGCAACTGGGCACTCGAGTGGCGTTCGTGGCCGAAAGAAGTGACTGTAGTGGCCACAGGGGACTGTATGTGTGTCTGTAACGAGTACACTATGAAGGAATAGTGCTTTACTGTGAACTGCTATTGGTTTTTTTTTAAATCACTTTTGTTGGTATTCGTTGGACTAACATTACCTGACATTAAGGTAATAAATTTACTCACTGCAGGTACATTTGTCAGTGGATTTGTGTTTACATACTTACATCTGAAATGGTTGTGTGTGATGTCAGCACGCCTTTGCCTTTCCTCTGCTGCACTGGTCCTGTCTGCTGGCTGTAGGGGTGGTATGGGATCATCATCCTCATCTGATTCTGGCTCTGATATTTCCACAGGTATGCCCCTCGTGGTAGCTATATTGTGCAAGATTGCACAAGTAGCCACTATTCTACATGTTGTCTCTGGGCTGTACTGTAGTGCCCCTCCGCTTTTGTGGAGGCACCAGAAGCGACTCTTCAGCAGGCCAAAGGTGCGCTCCACCACATTGCGGGTCGCCCTGTTTGCTGCATTTTATCTCCGTTCTGCTGGTATTGTAGGATTGAGGTAGGGCGTCATCATGTAGGTGCACACTGCGTAGGCACTGTCTCCTGGAAGGGACAGAGGGTATATTGAGTAACTGAGCCATCTGACATCAGCACGCCATCAATACGCCAGTGTACAGAATGTCAATGCCTAGTAGATATCCTTCACCAAACTCCCCAGCTAGCAGTATTGTGTGAATGCCGCTATGGCGAAAGATGTAAAAATCATGGGTGGTTCCTGGGTACCTGGCCACGAGATCAGTTATGATATAAGAGGCATTGCATATCACATGTATATTCATATAATGTTGGTATTTACGGTTGCAGTATACATACTCTATGGCTGATGGTGGACAGATTGCAACATATGTCCCATCTATGGCACCTAGGACATGGGGAAACTGTGCTATCTGGTAAAAGTCTATTTTTGTCTGCTGTATTTCCTATTGAGTGTGGGGGAATCTGGCGTTACTAAATGCATTGAAAAATCTAGAGAGGGTACTCTGTGAGACCCCTCCAGCTGCTGCTATGACCCCTTGATAGCTCCCTGAGGCAAGTAGGTGGAGGGAGCATAATACCTGCACATGGGTGGGGATGCTATGAGTCTTATGTGTTCTGCGCTACAGTATGGGTTGTAGCTCAGCTATCAGATCAAGTATCATGGCTGAGTTCAACCTATACCTCTCAAATAATACCTCCTCTGTCTGGTCAAAGAGTGTAATGCGCACTCTGAAAATGCGCTCCTGTCTCCTCCTCCCTCTCCTCAAACCTGCTAAGATCCTCATCCTCCTCGCCATTACGTAGAGTGCAGCCATTGTGGAAAAGAGCCTGAGGCATTCTGGGCCTCTTTATATAGGTTGCACCTGGTTACCACCTGGTTTCACTTAGTGGTATTTTGCATGTGCAAAATGCCATTCTGCGAAAAATCGCAATTTGTGATTTTTTGATGCATCGAATTGCAACTTGGATTTTGCAAATCGCATTTTGCGTCTCACAATTTCCTACTGGAAATACCGAATCACAAAATGCGACTCGCAAAAAGAGGTCGGAGCGCAAAAAATCAAAATTTTTGCGATTTCTTATTTTTGGTCTGCGAATGCCTTTCATGCATCTCAGACCACGTTTCTGCATTCACAAACAGCCGAATTTTGCGATTCGCACCCTTTGCGAATGTAAAAAAGTTTCATACATCTGGCCCAAAAACACCAAAATAAAGATTTGAAACACAAATTAAGTAAAAGAAAATCCCCTTTATTATATACAAATAGAAAAACACAACCCTCTCACCCCACAACAGTCCCACTCCTCTCCCCAATCAAATAACTCTGCTGCCAAAAAGTCAATTGAAAAAAATAAAGTCTAGCCCAAATCCTTCCCCTTCTGGCCCACCAACAAGTCCCTCTCACCAAAACAAAAAAAATGTAAAAGGGGCTTAAAAAAGGGCACTGTCAACATGGGTCCAGAGTTGGTCAAGGCCCTTCTCAATGTTGGCGAAATGGCTCCCCATCCGATGTGTCAGAGCAATTCTCTGGTGGAGTGGGAGGGTGCAGCAGCAGGTGCAGTCAGGGACCCTACTGCTGATGGAGGTGTCGGCGATGTACTGGCTGGGAGGATGGAGGGTGGCGTGGCGCTCTGCTGGGTCTGGGTCCTGGGTCCAAGGCACCTGTTTTGTCCTCTTCTTTCTCCAGGATCACCAGGTGCTGGTATTCTGCCTGAATGTTCACCAGCCTCTGCTGCCGCAGACGGGCCACTATCTCCTGCCCGGTTGGTGGTGGTGATCAGGCAGGCGTAACTATATCAAGAACAAGAAGAATAACAACAGACAAATTGTAAACAATGCTCTGAACAATCACTTCTTCAAATGATTGAAAGTGGTGGCACAGTAGCACTACATTGCTGGTCCCCTAGGGACGCTGAAATTTGAGGCAATTATTTATGATTAGGAGAGTCACAGGGACAATATTTTATTTGTTTACCTACACATGCCTCACATAAGAAGCACTAACTGTCTGGTAGAAAAAATAAAGTCATAATAAGAAGAGATTAAAAAAACAATTATTTCATGTTGTTTTTTTTTCTTTTAAAGGCTTTTCTAGTAACTAAACAGACACATTTAGTGGAAAAATAAAAATGTATTACCTCTCATTATGATGAGCAAGGCATTATATACTATAGAGTACTAGTTGTTGTGCCAAAAAAATGGAGGTGTGCTAGCCAGCACTTCAAGAACATTGCTACTGTCTGCAGCTTGGGCAGTTGTAGCTGACAATTATTTATCTTTAATTCCAATTGCCGTGGTCTTCCCCACAAGCCTTTCACTTAGTTTAGTTTGTACCCTGACTCCAAAGAGGCAGACGAATAAATAAGATACGTTGCACATGTCATATATAAAAATCAGATATATTTTACACTGTCTGCCGTAAGTAGAAGGGGGAAACAATGTACTACACTACAGGGAAAGCAATAGGCTGTATACATAGATTGTATCCGGCATGTTCATCACAGAGTATTCCCTATGCCAAACTTGAAATCAAATCGGACACTTACTAGTACCACTTTACTCACTGGTCTCGCCCACTATCACAAATTCTTTCCAACAAATTGATTTGCTGTGCAGTAAGGAAAGTAAGGAAATGTTACTTACTCTACTGCAGCGTAAGGCAGATGGATTAGGCAGGTTGGTAGAGATTTTGCTATAGAAGAATAGAGGGGTGTCACTGATCATTCTGCAGAAGAAGAGCTCCTTTCTGTATTCATCCTTTATCTCATCCAGTATTTCACCCAAATTCACAATTTGTTATTTACACATTCAGTGCCCACACTATCCACTCTTTCTGTCAGTCATCCTTTCACCCATCTATCCAATTACCCAAAACCAATACTCACCCACCCTCTTTTTTCATCCACCCATTCATCCTTTCCTGTCAATCTTTTCACCAATCCTTTCTTTTAACCTTCCTTTCTTTCACATTTCATCAAGCCATCATTTGTACCCTGCATTATGTGTGCTTTTGCTAAGTTGCAGATATAAGAGGCCATAAGTAACCCAACCACCACTGTAGCTGTAATGTGGGGGCTTCATGAATCCGATCACGACAACACCTTTGTAGCTAGAGAGTAAGAGTAATTGTCAATAAGCAAGCAATGTGACTTACTAGTGCCAATCTCTACTGCTGCATCTCCTTCTGCTCCATCTGCTCCTGCATCAGTTGAACTTGGGTTGGTTTCCACTGGCCCATATTTATACTTTTTTAGCGCTGCATTTGAGTCATTTTTTGACGCAAAAGCGGGGCAAACTTACAAAATACAATTACAAATACAAATTAAGATTTTTTTAAGGGAGACCAAATAGTTCTGATATAAATCTATCAGGATTGAAGCCAGTATCAACCTTTTTACCCAATCTAGATATAGTAAGACCAGAAATAAAAATCTTTGAGAATGTGGTTTTGGATAAGATAAGAGCTATGCTTAAATCAATACCGAAACCCCAACACAATTTGACAAAGAATGAGCATCAGGCACTTTTTAAACTACAGATAGATAAACAGATTACGGTCAAATCAAGTGATAAGGGGGAGGCATAGTCCTCCTAGATACTGACCACTACAAACATAAGATGCGTAAGATGCTAGATACCCCTGAACATTATAGCAGAGGTAGAGCGAACTGGGAAACACATACTAGATATGAAATACATAAACTTTGTGATAAAGAGCGATCGGAGGGACTCATCTGTGATCAGGAATATGAATATTTAAATCCATTAAGTACAAGAAGCCTAGTGTTATATGGGGTACCTAAGATCCATAAAGATGAACTTGACCCCCAGTTTCACCCCATAGTATCCACAGTTGGTTCGCTTACTGAACCATTATCCAAATATGTGGAGAAGTTCCTTAAACAGAGAGTAGTCAGTCTCCCTGCATAAGACAGAGACACAGGGTATATCATTTCCAAACTTGAAGGCATGCCCTTTAACCCAAAAACGCAAATCTTGGTGACAATGGATATTGAGGCACTTTATGCTAACATTCCTCAAGTGCAAGCTTGGAAAGCAGTTTCCCGACTTTGAAAAAAAGAGGGAATGTCGGACCATCTTAAATATGTGCTGGCATGCCTTAAAATAGTCCTTGATGAGAACTATTTTGAGTTAGATGGAGAAATTTACCAACAAAGAAAAGGAGTTACATGGGTTCTGCCTCTGCTCTGACTGTAGTTAACATTTATGTGGGTTTGTTTGAAGAAATTCACATAGAATGAAATGGCACCTTTTTTTTAGAACATCCTGTTATGGTTCAGACATATAGATGACATTTTCTTTATTTGGTCAGGACAAGAGGAACAGCTCAATGAATTCTGTGACTGGATGAATGTGTGTGATTCCAACCTTAAGTTTACCAGTCACAAGAGTAGGGAGAGAGGGGAGTTTTTAGATATCTGGATAGGACATAACAATCTAGCCCTAGAGGTGTCCTTTTATACTAAACCCTCTGCAAAGAATACCATACTTCACTTTGATAGATTTCTCCCTAGGAGCCAGAAGCAAGGTATACCTTGCAGCCAGTTTTTACATATTCGAATGAATTGCACCAATTTATCAGATTATGATAAACATGCTGATATCCTTCAACAAAAATTGCTTATGAGGGGCTATCCCAAACGTCTCATGTGGTAATCTTATAAAAGAGCCAAATACTCCAAAGGGGGCAGAATGTTTGAGAAACGAAACAAAAATGTAATGGAACAGATGGTATGTGTAGTTCAGCCTTCTAATTTGAATGAGAAAATTAGAAAAATAATCTGGACAATTGGCATATCCTTAATACCAACTAGGAATTGCACCCACTTGATAAACCTCTCCTTGCATTTAAGAAGAATCAAAATATCCGTAACTGGTTAGTTAGATCTACCATATCTAGGGATAAGAATTTTTGTCAAAATTCCATCGCGGGACAGCAACCAGTGAGTGGTAACCATAAATGTGGTACCTGCAAAACCTGTACAGGAGCCACTGTAACAGATACTTTACTATGGAGACACAGAGAATTTAAATTTAAAGACATGACCAATTGTCGAACAGCCAATTGTATTTACCTTATTTGTTGGCACTGTAGATTGGGATATGCAGGAGAAACGGGGCGCTAAATGAGAGTAAGAAAATCAGAACCTAAATCTAATATTCATAATAAAAGGGAGGGAGCTCCCTTGGTCCTCCATTGGGAATCTATGGGCCACAAAATTTGATGATTTGAGGTGGATGGTTCTTGAAAAAATCAAGAATATCCATGGAAAAGGATGTGATCAAATCAGGAAAAAGCCAGAGGTATTTTGGATCTTTACCCTGGACACATGTGACAAGGGTCTCAATGAATATATTCCATGGGAGAATGTGATTTTCTGGATTCTCTCCACTGTTGCTGGTTGGTTTCTGTATACTAGAGGCCCCCCTACTGTCATTGCCTTCTGTTTCTCTTGGCTTCTTGTCTCATATCTTGGGGGTATCCCCTGTGACATAAGGTATTTGGATTTTTGTATGTATCTCATTTCGATAACTTGGAGGTTGGTGATGGAATAACTGCATTATAGGATAAACATAAGATTTAGTAGTCCTCTTTATGTAGTAACATGGTGGCCGCTGCCATTTTGTTTCTTGTTTTCTATCATTTTGTTTTCATAATATCCTGGGGCTATTCCTCTGTGACGGAAGGCATTTGGTTGCCTGTTTTTTTTTCCACTCTTGAGATCTTTGGGGCTGTCTATGGCACATCAATACATGGGGGCCAATAGTGAACAAAGCAGGTAATATTCACGCTGTTAAGACGGTGGTCATTGTAGAAAATCATCCTGTATACATATGCGCACGATTTTAGTTGCGTGAGTATGGGATTAAGAACATAGCAGGGAATAGCAAAATATTACATATTGGCAAATATAGTTCTTAGCAGTCTATCTTCTCATTGTAAGATGACGGCCGCTGTTGAATACCTCTAATGTACATAGTGTATGACGGACATGGATCATGCGACCGCTAGCTTAAATTTGATCCAACTAGCTTGGAGGCTTACGCGAGATTCGCCATAGTTATTTTGACGCACAATTGTATCATCAGGTAAGCAATTAAATCTGCATTGGCATAAGTTAAGGTGTGTGTGTTCTCTAACTACAAATTAAATTGGGCTAATAATATATTATACGAACCCCTCGCAGCGGGTGATTCCTTCCACATTAAATCTCGGACATAGTAAGGTAGTGTGTAAGTGAAGTGTGGTGGACTTGCAACTTTGAATGTTTAGGGTTCTCATTTCCTACTTCGTACTAGGGTAATCTGTTTTTATAGAACACGCTGGGTGTATTAAGATATCAGCGCAAGTGTAATATGATGTATTATTAACTACGTTCATTAAGGACCCCTATTTTCCACCTCTCTTGCAGTTGATATTCTGGAATTTGTAGAATCTCTCTGACTTTGCAGTGATTTTCTGAAGAACTTATAATTGGAAGGAACAATAGACACAAAACGGATTCCATTAACGAAGTTAGTTACACTCTTGTTTGGCATTCTCTAAATGAGGCCATTAATTGAATTATGAGATATTAAGCCATTTTATATTGCTATTTTCCAGAATACCCTTATCAGTTTGTGAGACCCCAATGACGAACTAAGAGTAGAGTACCGTAATTTGTCATCTCATAAGGTAATTGGAGATAACTTCCATTACGATATTGCCAGGTGAAAGGATAGAGTAGTCCTCACATATTCTGGGCATAATTGGAGTCACACATTATTTTTTTTTTAACACTATTATTCATTGAATTCACGGCGAAGGTTTCTATCTTGACACTTGGATTTTTTTCTTGGGTATACTGTTGTTGGTGTTAGCAGTATAGTGGTATCTCTATACCTATACATTTTAAATAAATGCATATTTTATTGTTCAAATATCTTCTGCAGATGTGACTTTCCTCTAACAGAGTGGCGTATACAGCTGGTTTATTCTTCGGTTTCATTTTCCCACATGAACTTCTTCATTTCAATCGCCCTGATGAAAGTGGCCTCCCTATGGGAGGAATACCAAAACACGCGTAGGCAGTGTGTTTGTATACCCTGTCTCATTGACTGTATAGAGATATTGCAAATGAATTCTTGTTGTTATATGAAAGGTTAATCAAGAGAATTCTTTAGTATCAATTTGATTTTTTCGGTTCTCATCAATTGGGTATTCTGTTTTACATTTTTTGTCATCTATGTATAGTAGAAATTATCTGTATTAGTCTTAGGTTCTTTTATTGTATATATTTTATGACTTGATGGTTGAGTCTGGGTATGAATGAGTGTGAAGGTGGTATAGATTTGATTCAATATTTTTGTCTGCTGTTAATTGTGGGGTTGATATTATCTTTGTATTATCTTTATTAGTAGTGTATATTTTTGGTTTTTGGACTCATTTATTGTTGGAAATGACTATAAATAAAATATTTGTTCCAATATATCAATGGGTATATGTTGCATGTCATTCATAATGGTATTATTGATGTTAGGATTTGTGACATTATCATTCTTTGACATACATATAAAGATTATATTTATTATTTTTTGTTATGTATTGTATATCTAAGAAATAAGATTGAAGAGTAGCTATATTTATTTGCTGATTGTTAATTTCCCTGGTTTAGCTACTTCATTATTGGAGGGACCCTCTTATTTGTTCACATGTGTGGTGCATGTGGCCATAACCATACTGTTCTCTCCTTGTGTGAATCCAAGTGGTGCCTAAGAAGGAAGCAAAAATTCACAGACAGCTAAGGTGATTGGTTGTGAAGGAGCATAGGCAAGGTGACCTTAGACTGCTTCTGTGGCGTCAGGATAGAGCTGTGCCTTAGGTGAGGCTTAAGTTCCTGAAACTGTCCCCAGAACTGGAAGATGGTGGGAGAAACTCAATAGAGCAAGTTCTAAAGATAAATATTTAGGGCCTGATTTAGATACTGGTGGACGAGTGACTCCGTCACAGCGGTGACGGACATCATGTCTACCAATATCTAAATCCCATAGGTTGTAATAGGATTTAGACATTGGCAGACGGGATATATGTCAGCATTATGATGGAGTAACTCGTCCGCCAATATCTAAATCAGATCCTTAGTGCCAATAAGCATCCTGGTGCTGGAGGAAGACGTGAGTAGATTGCCGCATCACAAGAATATCAATGCTGTGTGCGAGGTGAGCACCTAGCATGTTTGAAAGGTGGGTTGTGACTGGACCCAAGTAAGAACTCAATCCACAAGCCCAACAGGACCTCAAGCACTGCAACTTTGACTAAGCATTCTGTTCACCAGATCTTGTGCTGCTGCTACTGACCTGATTCTCATCCACACTGTGGGCGTTTTGTGATGCACACTCCAAGGGCAGCATGCCTCTGCTAGTAGCAACATCTTCGGGAATGCTGTGCTCTCAAAGACTACACAAGCGTGGCAGGGCAGACTGGTATCATGACAATATACTCAGACAAGTGGTGCGTGGTCTACAAGGACAATTAAGGCCCATATTTATACTTATTTAGCACCGCATTTGCGTTATTTTTTTACGCACAAGTGGCGCAAACTTACAAAATACAATTATATTTTGTAAATTTGCGCCGCTTTTGCATCAAAAAATGATGCAAATGTGCGTGCTAAAAAGTATAATTTTGGGCCTAAGTGTCTGAAGTAAAATGATGCTGCAGAATTTCCCCTAAAGCCACAGAGGTTCCCCTCCATTAGAAAACTGGGCAATGGGTTTAGATTGCTTGAAGGATCCCCTCTGTTGATTACACACTATGGGGGTTATTCTAACTTTGGAGGAGTGTTAATCCGTCCCAAAAGTGACGGTAAAGTGACGGATATACCACCAGCCGTATTACGAGTTCCATAGGATATAATGGACTCGTAATACGGCTGGTGGTAAATCCGTCACTTTTCCGTCACTTTTGGGACGGATTAACACCTCCTCCAAAGTTAGAATAACCCCCTATATTTCTAGGAGTGTAAGTAGTAATAGAATATATTTCAACCACTTGGGTGTGAGGGAGGGGAGCACAAGGGGGGGGATACATATATCTATATTCAGATAAATATGCATACCCATATACATATAATCACATTATAATGGTTTACATAATTGTGTTTGTACAATTTACATAAAATTATAAATGTTTATATATGCCTATCTTACAACTCAAAATGCACGTTAGACCTATTGGTTACTAATGTTTTTTTTAACTTTGGTATTAACGCACCTCTGTATCTCTGTTACTTGATTTGCCCCTTGTCATGTCAAACTAAACTATTCTAAAAAAACACAAACAAAATAGATCTAATACCCTGTAACCTCGCATGTAGCCGCCAGTCGGCAAACTAAAAAAAAATATCAATATGACAGGAATGACTTTATAAATCTGCTTCACCAAATTTCTCACCGCAGATATAGAATACAGTAGCACTAGCTGAGTTTCTTACCAAGAACACTGAGAGAAAATACGGTATGTCATATCAGTATTATTCAGCAATCCCAGTAGCATCATTCATCTTTTAACGTGTGCATACTGTCTGGAAATATGCAATGTATATAAATATATGTATAACTATATGCCTAGTATGTGAATCCATTCTGCATTGGTGGAAAGAAGGAAATAGTGGCAAATATATATTTCGTGGCTATTCAAACACATATATGCGCGGTTACCATGACAGCAATCCTGAAAAGCAGATAAAATCACAGGCCTATTTATGGAAATATCAATATTGTTGAAGCTGTGACACAAAGCATCATTCTTTCTGACGCTTGTCTAGCATTTTCCAAAAGTGAGGGAGTCACTGTGGGCACGCTTTATCAGATTTACAGTTATTTCTTAAGGTTAAATTGTAGACTACTTTCAAATCACAGAAAACACCGACAACGCAGAAAATCTGAAAGGAACTATTGTGGCCTATGTATTTGGTTGTTATGGGATTACACTGACAGCAAGTGCAAAATTTCACTAACACCCGATAGCTCAACTGGCGTAAGTAAGACACAGGACAATGATTCAGCACATAGAGCTATGAATTGAGCTTCTCTAGGAGAACTTATCTCTTACGCCAAAATAGCATCATGTTGCATTTACCATTCTGCTTCTGCAACAGTTTGGGGTTTGTATCGGAACATTGTTGCATGTGGAGCGAGCCGACCTCTCAATTTTCGGGTGCCATTTCTGCCAAATCTGCACCTTTACCCAGTTTTCATGAATTGTTTTTAGGTGATCAATATGTACAATCTATTGGGCATATTTACAAGCCCCTTGCACCACTTAGCGCAGCTACGGTGACGGCAGTGGTGGCGCTAAACATGCCCTCACCCTGTGCCATACATACAAAGTGGACAATGCTAGCATTGCGCCACTTTGTAAACCCTTGCACCACATTATGCCTGCGCCAGGTATAATTTATGAAAGGGAGGCGTTTTCCCACAGGGAGGGACAATACAATGGCACACTGAAATGTACAAGATTTCACTGCACCATTCTAGTGTAATTTTTTTAACCCCTGCGCAGGGCAGCAGTTAAACCCACGCTATGCTATTTCCTATAGGTCTACCCAAGCTTTGCGTCAAGATTTTTGGCGCTAGTCCAGCAAAGCACCACAGTGGTTTGAAAAATATTGATGCTTTTGTGCTAATGTGCGCCATGGTGCACTGTATTGCAAATGCAGAGCCACAATGGTGTTGTTAGGGGGTTGTTGAGGGGGGTACAGGGCAACGCAAGGAAACTGGTACATCAGAGCCAGTTCCTTGTAAATATGCCTCTATGTTTCAGGAACTTTTATCTCTCGAAATGAAGAGTGACTGTAGAGCAGATTTTTAGAACTGGAGACTGGAGGTCATTCATGGTTATGTCGACCTAAAAGAGTTAGAGTGCAACCTATCAGTTGACACAACTGTTTGGTCTATCAACTCAAACCTTTGAAAGCAGATCCTAATTTGTCAGGCTCAATCAATCAGAGTTTATGAAGCGCACTACTCACCCATGACTGTCTCAAGGTGCTGCGGGGGTTGGGTCCTCTGTGCTTCCGTCGAAGAACCAGGTGTTAAGGTCCTTCCTGAATGGAGGTACGATGGTAACTGCCTGACGTGAAGAGACAAGGTGTTTCAGCTCTTTGCCGTGAGATAGGTGCATGATCTTCCTCCTGACGATGTCTTCCCTATGTGGGTTACCATGGCTAGTGCCTGTTGAGCGGAGCGGAGAGGTCTGGTGGGGGAGTTGAAGGTGATGCAGTGGCTGAGGTAGGTAGGTCCTAGGTTGTGGAGAGCCTTGTATGCGTGTACGAGGAGTTTGAAGTTGATCCTTTTCTCGACGGGGAGCCAGTGGAGGTCTCCAAGGTATTTGGTGATGTGCTCTCGGTGGGGGATGTTCAGGATGAGTCTGGCAAGGTGTTCTGGATCTGCTGTCATTTCTTTAGATTCTTCTGGGTGGTGCCGGCAAAGAGGGTTTTGCCATAGTAGGCCCTGCTGGTGACCAGGCTGTGGGTTAAGGTCTTGAAGCAGTTCTTTGGGATCCATTTGAAGACTTTCTAGAGAAGTCGGAGTGTGTGGAAATAGGGTGATGTGACAGAGTTGACATGGCGGGTCATGGCGAGAAATGAACCTCAGGTGTTTGGTGATGTGCTCCCAGCGGGGGATGCTTGGGATGAGTCTGGTGAGGCGTTCTGGATGTGCTGTAGTTTCTTTAGATTCTTCTGGGTGGTGCCGGCATAATGGGTTTTGCCATAGTTGAGCCTGCTGGTGACCAGGCCGTGGGTTAAGGTCTTGTGGCAGTCATTTGGGATCCATTTGAAGATTTTCCGGGGAAGTCAGAGTGTGTGGAAACAGGACGATGTGACAGAGTTGACCAGGCGGGTCCAGACAAGAGATATCCAGGATGAAGCTGAGGTTGCGTGCATGGTTCGTCATCCCAAGTGGATGTGGTGGGTCCCAGGATGAAGATCTCGGTCTTGTCTGAGTTGAGCTTGAGGCAGCTCTCCTTCACCCAGGCGGCAATGGCTTTTATCCCACTGTGGAAATTCTTCTTGGCAGTTGTAGAGTTTTTGGTCAGTGAGATGATCAGCTGGGTAACGTCAGCATAGTAGACGATGTTCGGTCTGTGGCTTCTGACTATGGATGTGAGAGGGGCCATTTAGATGTTGAGGAGTGTGTGGTTCAGGGAGGTGCCCTCACACACTCCGCAGCTGATCTCTGTGCTTTCTGACAGGTAAGGCGGAAGTCTGACTCTCAGTGTTCTGCCAGTCAGGATGGAGCGTATCCACTGTAGGGCATTGCCGCAGATGCCAGCTTTGTGGAGTCTGGAGCAGAGGATGTGATGGGAGACCATGTCGAAGGTGGCCGGTAGATCCAGTAGGACGCGGGCTGCTGTTTGGCCATGGTCGATGTCATCTGTGGTGGCAAGTAGGGTGGTCTCTGTGCTGTGGTTGCTCCTGAATCCTGATTGGGAGTTGTCCAGGATGTTGTTATCCTCGATGTGTTTGTGGATCTCTGTGTTGATGGGGTTTTTTGGTCACCTTGGCTGGTAAAGGAAGCAGAAAGATGGGCAGTAGTTATTGAGATTCAGGGGCTCGGCCATAGGGTCCTTCAGGAGCGGTGGAATTTGGAGTGCTTCCAGTCCTCTGGGAAGGTGGCTGTCTCCACGGAGCAGAGCTCAGGTGCGATGTAGGAGTTAGCTTTGTTAAAAATGTGGTGGGGACAGGGATCAGTAAGGGCTCAAGAGTGGGTGCTGCTCATGATGGGTGTCATCCATGGTGATTGTGGCCCAGCAGTGCAGGATCTGTAATGGTTCTGAGGATTCAAGCTGGAGAGTTGTTGGTGGACTCAGAGGGTCTTCGATCTGAAGCTATTGTAGATATCCTTGATTTTTCAATGGAAGAAGGAGGCTAGTCTGTCGCAGAGGTCCTGGGATGGAGGGATGTTTGTAGCTTCCGATTGGGGCTTGGTGAACTCTTTAACCATGGCGAAGAGCTCTTTAGTATTGTGCACAGTGGCAATGATACGGTCCAGCAGGGTGGCTTTTCTAGTGGATCTGATGAGGAGGTGGTGGTTGTATTTGATGGTGCAGTTGAAGGCCACAAGGTCCTCCGGGGACTTGCTGTTTATCAATCTCTTTTCTAGACGTTTGAAGGTGCATCTGAAGTCGTTGAGTGCGGGGGAGAACCAGGAGGCCTTCATGAGATTGTATTTACTGGAGATCATTCAGAGTGGTGCTAGGGTGTTGGCACATTCGGAGATCAATTGGTGGAAGTTCTCTGCTGAGATGTTTATATCTGTGGCAGGTGAGGTGGTGCCTTGTTGAGGTTTTTGGTGAGATGCTCCTCTGTGATCTGGTTCCATTTCCTATGTGGGGAGAGGGGGCTGCATAGGAAGCTCGGTTTTGATCCAGAAAGCCTGCTTTCAGTGATCTGGTGAAAATCCAGTCAGTAGTTTCGGAGACATTAGGTTTCAGGCATACTTGTATATCTGGAAAGTTTTTTTCGCAAGAGTCTCCAGAGAGTTCGGCAGGAGCAAAAAATATAAAAAATTGAGCCATCTGATAATTCGAGAGTCCCTTGTTCCCATCAGATCTCTCATTCCTGTGGGAGTGAGGTGCACCCACAAGGTCCATGAGAGAGAGGGCTACGACTGGCTGGCATTCGGGGGAACAGAAATGAAATGGAGCCATTATGCTGTATTGTGAGGAAATTCTAGTGTTGTGCAAATTAACTGAAAAAGCATTACAAGGTAGCATGAAAAAGGCATCCTGTATCCCTCTTAATCGAAAGGAGGTCTATGAAGCATAAGTAGTGTGATGAAGCAAACTATAAATTCTTTTTTTAGAAAAAATTGCAATTCTGGACTCTCTTGGAATTGTGCAAAATAGAAAGGGGTAGGCAATCTCTCTCCACCCTCTGCTATGCATACCTGACAACCTAGGTAGTATTGTGACTGGAGTGGTCATACCCTCATCATCTCCTACTATACACAGCTATCACCCTGTGCAAAAGTGTCAGCAGAGAGGTCAGTCTCTCCCCACACCCTAGAACTTGCACTCATCATCCAAGAGAGAGGTATTAGTGGGGAAGTCAGTTTCTCCACACTCCCTAGTATGCATTCCTGTCATCCAAGAGAGAGATCACAACAGAGAGGCCTGTTCCTCTCTATACCCCATAATGCACACTTGTCATCCCAGACAGAGGTCTCAGTAGAGAGTACAGCTTCTCTTCACAACCGACTAAGCACACCAGACATCTACGAAAGAAGTCTCAGCAGAGAAGCCCATCCCTCTCTGCATCCCACTATGCACACCTGTCATCCAAGAGAGAGGTCTCATTGTACAAGCCAATCCCTCACCACACTCTAGTACACACACTTGTCATCCAAGAGAGAGGTCCCTCCCTACATCTTCTTAAGCATATATGTCCTGCAAGAAAGAGGCCTGAGCAGGGATGTCAGTCCTTCCCAACAACTTACTATGTACTCCAGTCAGTGCTCTGAGAGACTTTGAGAGACTATACATACTCTTCATCCAAGAGAGAGGTTTCATGTAAGAGACCAGTCCCTCCACACACCCTCCTACACTTACCCGTCATTGAAGAGAGAGGTCTCAGTGGAGATGCAAGTCTCTCCCCACACCCTACTATGCATGCACTGTAGACTAGACAGTCAGAAGAGTGTTTCTATAGATGAGATGAATGATCTTGAAAGACTAGCACATGAGTTGGACAAATATGTAAGGTAGAGGGTGCTGCACACTCTACTACTTAAACACGTCATTCAAGAGAAAGGTCTCAGTGGAGAAGCCCATTCCTCTCCACACCCTATTATGCACTTCTGTCATCCAAGAGATTGGAAAGGCCTGTCCCTGCTTACACTCTAACACATACACCTGTCATCCAAGAGTTAGGCATCAGCGGAGAGGGCCGTTCCTTGCCAGACCTTACTAAATACACCTGTTATCCAAGAGAGAGGTGTCAAAAAGAGGCCAGTCCTTCTCTACACAGTACTAAACATGCACTGTAGACTGGACAGTTCAAGTTTTTATAGATGAGACGTATGATCTCCCTAGACTTTCAAAAGTTGGACAAATGTGTAAAAGGGAGGGTGCTGCACACTCTACTATGCACAGTTGTCATCCAAGAGAGGGGTCTCATTGAAGACGCCTATCCCTCTCCACCCTCTAGTATGCACAGCCATCATCTAAGATAGATGTCTCAGTAGAGAGGTCAGTCCCTCCCTAAACCTTGCTATGCATACCCGTCATCCAAGAGAGACGTCTCAATGGAGAGGCCTGTCAATCTCCACATTCTACTACACACACCAACCATTTCAGAGAGAGGTCTCAGCAGAGCGGCCAATCCCTATCCACACCCTACTACACATTCCTGTTTTCCAAGAGAGCTTTCAGTGAAGAAACCAATCCCTCTCTACATTCTGGTATACACACCCACCATCTCTCAAAAGAGAGGTCACTCCCTCCCCACACCCTACTACCCAAACCTATCATCAAAATGATAAGTTTCAGTGGAGAAGCTCATCCCTCCCCATACACTACTATGCATGCTTGACATCCTGTGGAGGGAGAAGTCAGTCAATCGGCACACCTTGCTACACACACCTGATGCCCTTGGGATAGCTGTCACTGAAGCAGTGAGTCATTCCCCATACCCTACAATGCACACCTGTCATCCCAGAGAGAGGTTTCAGTAGAGACGCCAGTCCCGGTCCACAACCTACTAGGTACACCTGTCATCCAAGAAAACGGTGTCAGTGGAGAGACCAGTCCTTCCTCACATCCTTCTGCACACACCAGTTATCTAAGAGACAGGTCGTAGTAGACAGTAAAGTCCTTCACCACACCCTACTAGGTATACTCCATATCCTAGAAAGAGGTCTGACATAGGAAGCCAGTCCATCCGCACACCATACTATGCACACTTTTCATCTAAGAGAAGGGTCTCACATACGAGTCCAGTCCCTCCACACACCCTGCTACACATTCTTCTCATCTAAGAGAGAGATCTCAGTGGAGAGGTGAGTACCTCTCCACACTCAAGTATGCATACCTGTCATCTAGGAGAGCGGTCTCAGAGGGTAAGCCAGTCTTTTTCCTCACCCTACTGTGCCCAGTCATTATCCAAGAGAAGTTCTCAGCATGGGAGCTAGCTCCTCTCCACACACTAATATGTATGACTGTCACTGTGTAGAGTGGTGTTAGGCCAGTCCCTCCCTAGAGTCTACTACAAACAGCTGATGCCCTGGGGATAACTGTCTGTGGAGAGGCCAGCCCCTCCCCACACCCTACTACGTATATCCATTGTCCGAGAGAGAGGTCTCAACAGAGAAGCTAGCCCCTGTACACACCCTATTATGCACGCCCATCATAAAAGAAGGTCACAGCTGAGAGGCCATTCCCTCCCCACACCCTAGATGTACACCTGTCATGCAAGAGAACCATACTTTGCATGCATTTCACTCTGGAAAGAGGTCTCAGTTGAGTTGGCATTACATATTGTAATAAAATAGTATTTCATGTTGAAAAACTATAGAAATTCACAAAAAAAACAAAGGTTAAAGTGGCATTATGATTAGGTGAAAATGTCAATGACAATGTAATGTTTTGAGCTAAAAAAAACAGAGATTCACCAGTTACTGTTAGCTAACTATAGCTTGCACCCAGCAATACATTCCTTTTGACCTCACAAATTTCACAACTCATAACCTGTTCTATGCCTGACATCTGAAGTGAATTCATACTATAACATCACTTTAACCTTCATTTTTCAGTGACAATGTATATATTTTATGTTACACATATATATATATATATATATATATATATATATATATACATATATATATATATATATATATATATATACATATATATATATATATATATACATATATATATATATATATATATACATATATATATATACATATATATATATATATATATAGATAGATATATGTTCACTGAAAAAAGCAAAATTTACAGGGACATTATAGTTAGGAAATTGAAAACATTGAAATTCACTTAAAAAACAAAGGTTACAGGGACATCATTGTTTGGCTCACATTTCAAACATATAAGACCATTGAAATTCAGCTGTTATAGTTAAAGTTATTTCAAATAACTATAACTTCTGCCCTAAGGTAACTATAACTCATGCCCTCACCATGCACTGCTAATTACTCCATATATTACATCAGTCATGACATCTTCTAAGGCACCATTAAAATGATCACTGCAACATTTGCAGTTACATTATTGATGAGGCAACTGTGAATGGTGAGGTGCAAGTTATTGTTAAAGTTAAAGGTTACAGGGACATTATAGTTAGGAAACAGAATAAAAAATCCTTCGAAATTCGCTGACAAAACCAAAAGTTACAGGTATGTTATAGTTACATACTAAATTTACTTGCACAAAACCATAGAAATTCAGCAGTTCTAGTTACCAACCCTAACTGTACCTTTGTCCCTCAATGCGCTGCTTATGACCTCACCTATTACATCACTCATGAGATAGTCAGTGACATCACTGATGACATCACTTGTGATATCACTCATGACATCATCCACCTACACACGTCCTAACTCTAACGCCCCTGTCACCTTTGGTTTTATTCAGTGAATTTCTATGGGTCTATTTTAATGTATTTCCTACCTATAATGTTTGGACAAACATCCTATACCCCATCCTTAAAAAATACCTCATGGGAGAATTTCCTTTCAAGCTTCTTCCTTTGGAGAAGACCAAGGACGTACACTACGCTGTTGGGAGGAGATGCTGCAGAGGTTGGAGAGAATATGCCGTAGGTTGTGGGGCAACCCCTGCGAGGCGCCGCACTGCTGATGCGTGGTGCACCAAGGCACTGAGGAAGATGAGGGGGGGGACAAGCAAGGAGATGAGGATACGAAGTATAAGAGCAAGGAGGTCTGTGAAGGACTCGCCGCTGCTGCCATAACCCATACCACTGGTGATCGAGGTGATCAAGGCAAGTAAGTCAGCTTTTGTTTCACCTCTCAGTAGCGTCAGGGGCAGTTTTGAGGAAGTGTTTCTCAGGGCCACAGAGCTGCCCTCTTCCTCTTTCTCCCCCCCACTGTGGCTGGGAGCTAAACATTTATAAAAAGGTATAATTACCCACAACAGCTGTAAACCAACAGCGAACAAGCAGTTCTGTTAGGCAGTGTGCTCTTGAGTGCACCCAAGGAGCAACAGAGGGTTCTAGAGCAGTGTGGGGAAAGCTAGCAAATATGAAAAGTTCTTGTGTAACTGGAAAGCAGTCTCTTGGTGGCCTCTACTCATTGGGACATTTCATCACCACAAATAATGCTAAGAACTTTAATTAATCAGTCATTTTGAAGTATTGGATAACCAAGACTAAACTGTGTGGGAGGCTGTAGGAGCTCTCCAGGAGTAAAGATGGCTGACATGCAGAAGTGACCCATTTCTAGAATTGCTTGCTGGCTAGCTGATGTTTTCACACTTAGTTGCTACCCAGTTGCTGCCCAGCTCTTGTGCTCTTTGCACTTTGCCTGTGCTCTGCCTGTTGTCTATTTGTGGGCCAATTTGTTGAGCTCTTCTGCATTTTTTGCAGATAATACTTTGAACTCAGACCATAAAATTCCCACTAAGTGTCATAGTGTGAATTAGTATTATACACTTCAGCTTCATCCCTGATCTTGGCCTGGCGGCCTGGAGGCTCTAGGTGGCATTAGCATGAATACTCGGAAGTTAAGTTCGGGCAGATACATTTTTACAAGAGCATGGAAAAAAACCTAAATAAATCCACTTAGAAATAAGGGGCTCAGCCTGACCCAGGCAAAGAAGTTTAAATACCATTTTTGCTTTTTTCAAAAAGAAAAGCAAGGTGGCCCATCACAATGGCTGATGGAGTGGCTCCCGACTCTTCTACGGGTACTGAAAAATGGTCATTAGTTGTAGAAATGGAGAACAGCACATATTCTAGTTGTCAGGGTCTTCATAGAGGATTTCACTTTCCTGGACATGGATGTCGATGTGGTAACCAAGCCTGTGATGAAGCCAAGTCTCTGGTGGGCGTCACACAGGCTTCCAGTCTAAGACTTTTTAGCAACACTCCTACAGATCAAGCTTCTTCGGTATTTCATACATCTGCAACTCCTGAATTTGAAACTCCTGGAAAACTGTCTTGTGATCTCCCTGGTCAATATGTGCTAATATTCGAGTCTTTCAGGTGTACAGAAGAATATTTTGTTCTTGCTCGACTAGAATAATTGGTAAATAGCTCTAACTATATGCTAGACATTTTACTGGTAATACTGAAAGTGCTGATGGGTTCAAAGGAGGAGGGACTGACCCTGAATGAGAATTTGTTAACTGCTACTCATGAGACTTTTAGAAAGCTGGGTCGTTCTGACCTAGGTCCACTTCCTTGGCTTCTGATAGCACTTTGCCTGAAAAAGCTCATAAATGATCCTCCAAATGATCTCCATTACCTTAACAGGGAACTCAAGCTAGTAAGTCTCAAGTTTCCATGAAGGCAGCTCACATTAAGCTCACAGGTCAGGTCAGTCTTGTTTACTCATTAAAACATCTTTTCACAATTCCTCCCTCCCCTTCTGAAGCTGATATCCTGCCTAAGGATTCGGGTTATGTGATGGAACCTTTTCCTATTTTCAGACCAAACGGTTTGGTCCACATCATGTCCAATAGAGTCTTTCCCTCCACCTATTAGTAAGGGGAAGGGAAATGCAAAAAAAAGTCCCTCTAAGAAGAGTAAACAGAGGATATTGAAGAAAAAGCTGAGAAAAATTAGGTTCCAGGAAATCTGAGTCTTTGAAGCTATGTCCACGAAGGAGACTATTGATAAGACTCCAATCCAAGGAAAAAGGGAGTTGCTATCTCCTCAGGATGAGCAATCTGTCTCAGAGGTGGTAACCTCAAAATTAAATCCTTGAGCTGGTCTTTTTGTTGCCACCGTTATTGTTGCTAGGTCCAATTTTGAGTCAAATAGCCTTCAAAATCACTGTCAGCAGAGGGGAAATGCTTTCCCATGTGTTGATGCTTCCACGTTAGCCTCTTTGGACACTGTATGCCTAGTCTTTGTTGCATTATTTGACTCTGATCTAAATGTGAATCACTCATTTTTATTATGTTGCTTTGCAGATATTGAAAATTTTAAGATGAAACGAAGCAAAAAAACATATTTTGTATATCTAGCACATGCTTCAGGAGAATTTAAGACATGGATATAGTTTTACTCTAATTTTGTTGGTAATCTAATTTTACAAAATTGTAATCAGTTTCAATGTAGAGGTGTTGATTTAATCCTCGTGTGGGATGAAAAGATAGCTCTCAGTAGTCATTTTTCTTATCCATTTCAGCTGCTGTTTGATGTTTGGTCAATTCCTTTGTGTGATGTTTCCACATCCAATTTAAAAAAATTGAATTACTCTATTTTGATTGGCAGGAGGATAGTGAAATATTTGGGGTCAAATGCTACCTTCTCCTCCTCCTCCTGGGTGAAGGGCGAGCAAAAGAAATATATTTGGTTAGCTGGAGCATTAAATAGTACTATGGTGATGGGACATGACTCAGAGTTTGGTCACCAGTAACAACCTTAGAGGCATATTTACCAGCCCCTTGCGCCTCCTTGTTTCCCCCTAGCATGATTTTTTTCTTACGCTAAGGAGGCTTTAGGGAGTCCCCCACCATGCACCATGTTTACAAAGTGATGCAATGCATGCATTGTGCCTCTTTATAACCCCTTGTGCCACATTATACCTCTGCCAGATATAATGTATGCAAGGTGGGCATTCCCACATAGGGAGCCCAAAAACATGGCACAGTGAAATTTACAAGATTTCACTGTGCCACGTACTCTGCCTGCTCAGGACGGGTGTTAAAGTGACACTCCCATAATAACTTATGGGCCTCCCTGTGCTTTGCTGGACTAGCGCCATTATTTATGGTGCTAATCCAGCAATGAACCATAATAGAATCATAAATTATGACGCTATTGTGCTAACGTGTGCCATGTTTAGGGGGAACGAAGGGAGAGCGAAGGAGAGTGGCACATCAGAGCAGATTCTCCACTTTCTTGTTAGTATGCCCCGTAGAGTGGTTTCCTGAAATGCAGCAGGAACCACAAATTCAACAGAGAAGGTTAATTTCTATGCAGAGGTTGAAGAAAAGTCCCTTTGCTAGTGATAAATGCACATATTCCCCCGGATAACTGTTATATTAAAATCTTGTTTGAAGTGTTAAATTACATTTAATCGATCGAGAGAAGTGGAGGAGAATGTGAAGTGCTGCTAGCTGTGACCTAAATTGTGAAGTGTCTAATCACTCTATTAACTTTTTCAATGATACAGAGAAGGAATCTGCATTTAACATCCCACCTTTGCTGTTCCTGCCTAATTCTTGAATGACAAAAATAAGGTATATTTTTCAAAACTGTCTGAGGACAAACGGTTATATGATTTTAAATGGGAGATTCAATTTTGATTTGCCAGCTCAATCTGCACATATATCCCTGATGGAAGGCTCTATTATAGATTACTTTGTTACCTCTTAGTGTAAAGTGCAACATGTTGAGGATTTGATAGTCTCTTTTTCCTCATTTAGTGATCGTTGGATTCTGTCCTTTCTTTAAATACAAGCCTGTCTGCTCTAAAGGCCTGGAATTTAAAAGGCTAGGAAACCAATTTTAACACTGGGTGAGCCCGCTGGTTCACTTAAAAAATAACTTGCTTAAAAAATTGTTTAGCGAGGGCCATTCTGTTACTAGATGGTTGGAACAAAGAAATATTTTGTTGTTTTTCTGAGTTTATGGGCCAGATAGTAAAGAGTAATCGCCAAGTATGTTCTAGGCCACCACATAAGAATCTGTGTCCCTCCATGATATTCCTAAATAAGGAAATTAAAAGGTTGACTTGGCTACAGTTTATTACACTCTGAAAAGAAAGGGGTAGAATGATATCTTCATTAAAGGGAAGACGATGGCAACTGAAGACAGGCCTAAGAAAGGAGGCTGAGCGAAGGTGGATTGATTTGAAAGGAGCTGTCTTGTTAAAAAAATTCTCACAAATATTGGGCGATTGTTGAGGAATGCTGCAGCACCAATAAGATCTCCTTCCCATCTCCCATTGCTGAGATGATATGGAGAAGTTCTCTACTTATGTGCAGAACATTCTAATATTGCTTCCTTTGAAAAAGATATCTTGCCTGATTATAATGGAGAAGCTGATAGCTATGGTCCCCCTTGAGCAGCTGAGTTTGAGACATTTATCAGGCCACTACGAGCTTAGGTGCAATGGGGTTCCAGTCTCTGTGATGAAGCAAGAACCGTCTCTTTGTGCAAAAGTTTTGGAACCTGTATTTGAACACTGTTATTTAAAAGGTACAGTGCCATCATTGTGGGTAAGAAGGGTTATAATACCTCTACATAAAAAGAGCGATAGATCTTCTCCCACAAATTATCAGCAAATTGTGATACTAGATGCGCTTGGCAAGGTTTTACTAAAAGTCTATTAGAGAACCTCTACACTTGGGTAGAGAGCAATCTGATCATCCCATTGGAACAGTCCGACTTCAGGAAAGGCCATAGTACTCTAGATCACAGTGTTGCAATTAATGAATGAAAAATATGTAACAATCAGAGAGGGTGCCCGTTGTGCTCCCTCCATAGACTTCTTCACTGCCTTTAACAAGGATGATCATCCAACTCTGTAGAAGAAGCTATCTAATTTAGATATCCCAGCTAATCTATTACATTAGATTGTAGTACTGCATTTCTCTACATAGCACAAAGTACTCAAGGGTGGCAATCAGGGTTTATCAACAAAGATTCCAATAAAAATGGATTGAAGCAAGGTTGTCTATTGGCCTCGTTATTATTTTTGCTGTATATTTGCAATCTGCCCAACACCTTATCGAAGAGCTATGATTTTGCTCCAAGTATTAGAGGGAATTCTTTGATTTGTTTATTGAATGCAGATGATATTGTAATATTTGGTCAATTATTCATCTGGTAGTCCTTAAATGCTATGTAGAACAGCACTACCGGAAGACAACTGCCTCAAAATCTCAGCATTGTGCTTTTTGGGGAAAACAATATGCAACATTTTTTGTGGTTTTTGGGTTCCCAGAAGTTAGAGCGAAAAAAAGCCTAACGATTATGTCTAGTTGTGCAATGACGTGCTGGTGGGAGGCGGACCTAAATAAAGGCGCTAAGCCTGCATAGTGCTATTATTTAATGCCTGGGTCAGACTAGACATTAGAGTGCAGTTAGGCCCATTTCCAGGGTGAAACACCATGAAATGGGCACAAAGATGCCCACCCAAAGACCCAGCAGCGCCACCACCCACTTACAAGAACACTAGAGGAGGGGGGAACCTATCCCAGGTAAGATTAGGAAGAGTATATTTTATATTTTCTAAAGTGCCACTAGGGACACCTTACATGGGGCCCCCTGCCTGGCACTGGGTATTTTGGGCTTGCCCAGGTGGCACTGGTCCCCTATGGTGGGCACTGTGGTGGTGGGCATGACTCTTGTCTAAAACTTATAAGAGGCCTGTGGTGCAGAACTGCACAGCGAGTGCCTAGCTGCACTGCCTTGCACCTCTGGGAAATGGCAGAATGCGCCGTATGCGCAAGATATGGTTCATTTCTGTGCTCTCCCTCTGTGCTGGTGCACAAATTGTTGCCTAGCGCCAAAACAAGGAGAAAGAAAAGTATTTATTCTTGTTGCCCCACTCTAACGCCACCCTGGGGAGGCAATCATTTTTGGCACGGCCTCATGTTTTCTTTTCCTTGTAAATCTGGGGCAGTGCCAAAAAGCAATGGGTGTTGCATGTGTTTGCCCACAGAAACACCCATGGCATAACCCTTTCTAACGGAAAACTGAGTCGGGACGGCCCATATTTACAAGGCCGCATTAAGTGAAAAGTGGCTTAATGCTGCCTTGTAAATAATGAACAGAGCAGAACTCCACCAGAGCGTTACAAAAAAATGGCAGCTCCAGTAGCACAAGGGGAGATGGTGTCCCTTCCTGCACAAAAACAATCACCCCCACAATGTAGGTATTCTTTCACCATGGTGCAAGGGTGCCTGCATTGGTGCTAGGCAGCTGATTTAGCCCCTGTGCAGGGGAAAACACAGGTATGCACCATATTCAGTACATATGGTTCATCCCTACAGTTTGGAAATCACGCAGATTGGTGCATTAAAATTGCTTGTGGCACCACGCCGAGGCCCTCATTATCACAACACTTGTCTGTGCCAGACACCGTCACCCCCGCCCCATCCCTTGCTTGACAGCCTTCTGTCTGCACTTTGGAATGCAGCACATATTGTCTGATGTCTGCATTGTCCTACATGTGGGTGTGAAGGTCATATTCCATGGCTAGTCCATGGCATCCCAGGGGTAAACTAAGCAATGGACTTAGATGACAACACATAATTAGCTCATGGGACAACCCTCTGAAAGTGTTCTGTCCACAAATCATAGGAAAGGTGGCTTATGCGAAGTCTGATCCTTGTAATGCATGTACTTTCACCCATGTACACTTTCTGTACATACATTGGACACCTGGAAAGAGAGGACGGTGTGAAACATAACTATTCACAGGCAACACAACATTGTTTTTTTAACCAATTGTGTCTGTCCAAAATGCCGCATCCCATGCGATGCATCAGAACCTCCTCATGGCGGGTCGTCATGCGTCATTAAAATTCCTTGCAATGGTGCATACAATAAAAAAACAACAAAGCATTGGCTTAAAACATGCCGCATGAGCACAGGAAGTGCTGTTATAGATCAGCCATGCTGCAAACCAGGAACTGCAAGGTTACTGTCACTTTCTCTTCCAGTCACAGTTTTGTTTTTGTCTGTAGTTGAGAGAGGTTATGTGTTTTTGGGGCTGTGTTGAAGAGTGCCAGTGGAGGAGTCTTTTGTGCTGTCTTCTGTCTCTCTAGTGTCCCTGATGTCTGTTTTGTCCTGCCTATTTGTCTATTGTATTGTTTTCAGAGTGTATTGCTGGGTGCTTGTCTTTAGGGTAGTTTAGTCTCTTGGGGTAGTTTTAGTTTGGGTTTTTCTTTTTTTCAGTTAGTTAATTATGGGTTTGGGCTGGGACATGTCAGGGAAAGGAAGGGCCAGTGGCATGAATGTGGAGGAGTTGGGTGGGTTCATATGGCTGGTGACCCACTTCATCCCACATATGGTGGCCATCGGCAGTCGTATGATCCAGGGCTATGGGATGGAGGCACAGAAGCTGTGTTGGGGCAAGATTTGCTTCCACATGCTGCAGATCTTCAAGGTGGATGTTGATCCCCAGCTGAAACATCAACAGACAGACCTCTTAAGCAGGGCGCGTGAGCTCCTTGACTACCTGGGAATTGAGATCAGAGGAACTGTTGGTACGTACCCATTCTTTGTGGCAGATTCCTTTTGTTTCACTTGCTATTAGACGTTTACTGGTCATAGAGCCTGCTTCCCTATGTTAGGACACAGGACAGGGCTGCAAGTGGTATTGCTGTACCAACATGTATTCCCGACAAGTGCAGCAATGCGCCATAACTATGACATATGGCACATTTCTGTTCTTGTCCCTGTATTTGCACACAAATTGCTGATGGGCACCAATGCAGGTACCCGTGTATCATGGTGCAAGGGTACAAGGTTCACAGAGAGGAGTGTTCATGTGCAGGAAGCAACACCTGCCTGCCCATAAACAATCATCAATAGCGTTTTTCATAATCTATGTGTGAGGTAGAAAGCATCATACATGGGAAGAGGAACTGTGTGGAGTAATCATGTATGTCTTTCCTATTGGGCCACTGTGATTCTACTCCTGAGGTGCCATTTGAAACAGATGAATTACCAGCTTTATGATCCTGGCACACTGTGCCACATAAACATAACTGAAATGTTGCTTTAGTGGTACAGGGTCACACTTGGGCTTGTAAATGTGGCCCATTGTGTCATTGGTTCACTAATGTCACAGCACAAATGTCATCACACCCCTAAACAGTCATTTTATAGCCAAAGCATGACACAAATAATTCCAATTACCGGATTATAATGCACCCACACTGAGCAGTGTTCCCCTTATACCTGCCTGACACTTTCCTGTTAGCACCATTGAGCACATGTCAAAAGATGTGCTTTGGGCAGCCACACGAAATATACACAATTCCTATATGTGTCCTGATGCCAAGGCATAAGTCAACATGTGCCACCCTGGGAGATATCCTTTAGTGTTGGAGATCCAAATTTTAAACACTTCAGAGGATCATGTCTCATGTGATGTGTGTGACTATGACCGTAGTCATAACATGTTGAATGTCACATGCCTGATTATGTCACACACATGTTTGTAACTGAAATGATAATGTTGTGTTTCGGGGAAGTAGAAAACATGTGTTTTCTTTCTCTTTGAACATGCAGCAATGACATTGAATGGAACAAGGATGTCTAACTACTGTTGTATGTTGCATATTCATATACATGTGATGATAAGAGTGTGGCAGGAGAATTGCTAGTTATGTCTGAGTGTGTTCTGGGAGTCATGTACATGCACTGGGCCACTATAATCAACTAGCCTTGACAAAACATGGGGTAGTTGGTCATTTGAAAGCCTCACACTATGTACCTAATACATGTTCATATGGTACTAACACATATCTGTACAAATCATCCTGGCCTACCAATGTATGACATTGAGACAGGACCAAATGCCCATTTGAGGTGTCCCAATCATAAAGCCATGATGTTCATTTGCAAGTCATGCGTAATGTGCAATATTTATGTAATGACAACATTTGTCTCATGTTATGTCTTGCAAGAGGACCTGAGCAATACACGACAAGAGAGGTGGAGAGCATCCATGACCCAGGTGCTACCAGTGAGTGTCTCCCTTTATGTGTAATGGGTAGTGCAAGGATTGTGTGTGATGTTGTATGGTGTGTGTAATGTAAAGTAATACAAAGTGCATGTATTCAAAGTGAACACCGTAGGCTATATATGTGTATGGACAGTAAGGAGGAGGTTGGGTCCAGGAAGTGCCATTGCATCTGACAAATATCAAGTAGTTCTGATTGCTATAACTGAGGACCCACAAATATGCCGGTATGACCAAAGAACAATGACCACAATGCCAGGAGATGTGAATGTATGTGTGGTAATGGAATCATAACTGAACATGGCAGGGCACTTTATACCAGAGTAAAGCTTTCCATGTGCACAGACAGGCTGTTGTTACTCATGGTGCAATCTATGACTGATGTGTCTGGCTAGCCCACACAAGGTGTATAATTAAAAACACAGTGATGGAAGTAAGAACTTATGCCAGGAGCACAGGGTTCTGCACAACTATGCAGGGTGACAATATGTAGTTCGCATGACATATTCCTACTGTGTGTGCTAGAGGAGCATCACAGTAAATCATGTACTACCAGGACTGAGAACCGTGTGACTAGGCAGCCAAGATTAGCAGAACAGTGCTCAACATTCCGCACTTAGATTTTCACTTGATTTGCCCACTCCTGTGGTATGATGCCCAATACTCTATGTTCTGTATGACAACATTGCTATCCTCCGTCATCTTCAGATATGTGGAAATGTGTGTTAGATTAGAGGGATGTCCGTACAACAGTGTCTTACAACATGCCAATACCAAATGCAGCTTCAAATAGTGCTTGCCCTGATTGTCTACAGGATGCGATGTGAGCTGGTACATATAAGGATCAGCATTAGCCATTGCTGTTCCAAGATTCCTTTGCAGATGAGATGTAAGGCATGCATGCACCTACCTATTAAATGGATGTGCTGCATGCTGGTGTGCAGCTGGGTGACATGAATTGTGCACCCATATGTACAGGCAATGACCTGCATAGTGAAACATATTCAGTTACTCAGGGAGTATGCTCGGCATCATGGCACAGCCCACCATGTATGTACATGGTTGGATATGGGAGTAGTTTCATGTATCTATGTATGATGTGAGTGAGCTATCCACATTCCATTCTCACATGTGATATCTGACACATGTATTTTCCATGTAGCAATGTGTCCAGATATGCGCCCTTGTCATATCAGGGACATAATGTTGTGAGACATGCCATCTATCTTACAGTCCTTGCTCAGATTACTTTTCTAAATGCCAATGGATCCAAGGGCAATGGTATATGCAGAAGGAACATTGATGAGCAATGCTACATACCTTGTTCACAAAACAGCATTTTTTCAGAACCATTGTTAATAAAGACATGGTCATTCAAAGATTTCCCAAGAGATGGCATTGCTATTGTGTACCATTCCCTTGGCCTTGTTATAGTGACCATGTTCAATGTGGAGATGAATGATATTGGGCAGATGTCCATTCACATTGCCCTTAAAGATGTTATTGTGATTTGTGATGTGTATCATGTGATGTCTACAGATAGTGTTAACAAGGAATGCTTGATGTTCATTTCCCCAAGATATCTTTGTATGACATGTATTCCTCCTGTACCCTCAAGCAACATGACCCCATCCCAGAAGAAAAGTTTGAAAAAAGGGCCAACTGTTTTCAGCACATCCGCCTTGTGAGGAAGGTGTACAATGGGCTTGAGAAGACCTATGAGCATTAAAAAGCATTAGGGTCCTGATGTGCCTTTCCTCGTGGGCCTGGAGCCATTGACACAGCCACCTCCATCCACCATCGCCAGGGCAAGTCTCGGGCCACAGACAGGGGTGGGCCTTCAGAGGCAGGTCCATCCACCTTCACCTCCACCACGACTTCCCCAACCACACCACAGGCCTCATTGCAAGATTTTTGGGCACATTTTGAGCGCGACATTAGAACTAAAATAGCTGGCATGAAGCTACACCTCTCTAAACTGGAGCACAAACTGGACCAGGTACTCACCATCCTCCGTGAACTCAAGACCACTGCCATGAAGAAATGAGGAATAGGATGAGCCGAAGAAAGACTTACCTCTCGTTTCCTTGTTTATAGTTTTTATAGATTTTTTTTTTATTTAAGCCTAGCTGTTTAGTTAGTTTATGTATAGCTGTAGTTACTGTTGTCCTTCTCTACATATGTGTTTTAAGTGGGGTGGGGGCTAATGTGGTGTTGAATGTATTTGATTAGTTAAGATAAGTTAAGTTAGTTAAAGGTAATAAGTATTTTAAGGTAGTGTAGGTTAGCTAAGGATAGTCAGGTTAGGTAGTTCAGGTAGTTGTTAGTATAACATTGATAGTTTAATATACATTTTGTTGTTTCATACATTATGGTCTCCATCATGATTTACTGTCTAGAATTTAGCATGTCTGCACAGGTTCTGATTGGTACATGGATATGGCTTTGAATCCAGTATTTGGAAATGTGTGACAAGGTACATTCTATATGGCCAAGTAGATGTGAGGTTGGCAATGATATCCCATCGTCTATCTACAAACACCATTTAGCAATGCGAGTGGCAATCTGGATGCTAAAGGATACACATCCCATCACAGGTGTTCATGTGCATTTTCTCTGTGTTGGTAAGTAATGGGACATGCACTTGTGGTATGTTGTTGTCATTGTACTCACCCTCAATCATGGATTTGTTACTCACTCACTTAAGCCTGCCCCTTACTGACTTAAACTAGCAACATTTGGTTGCTGCATGCTTAGATCAGCCACTTATAGTGTGAGTTACATCAGCTGTCATGATGACTGCACAATACCTGTTACATTACATGCTTAGGAGCCCCAAAAACTGTTTTTTCATCACTGTACATATCACATTCTCTAAGTATGTTCACCCAGTCTTTGTGGATTTTGCTGAGATTTCAATCCACAGATGTTCATGCTGTTCCTGCTTCAGACACACATACAACATCAAGGTTGTAGGAAGTGATTTTATTTACATGTGCTATTTTACGTGCAGTACTGATGTACATTCCATGAGACAACAACCCCAACAGATGTATATAGCCTTTAGATATCTAGAAGAAGTCCAGGGGTGTGAATATGTCATAGACATGTGTAGGAGAGGAGTGCTTTAGGGAGGAGGAGGGCCACATTGCCATTAGGGAAGACTGGCCTCTATAACAGTCCACATATATGAGAGGTCAACAATGGCGGATTCCAAATGAGGACAGTGCCAGTTGTTTTGACACTTGCATGATCTTTAGCAGAGCAAAAGAGAAAGGGGCCATGTGCCACAGAGTAAAGCTACTGGACAGTTTTCCTGGTGAAAGATGTTCCTTTCACATCTTCATCATCTGATGTATGTGGTGCCACCAGTGACAGGGTTGCTGTAGATGCTGAAGTAAAGGGAGCCATATGCACATCAGGGGCTGAAGATGTTGATTCTGTGTCCACGGCAGCTCTCATCTGTTTAAACACACGAGACAGCATAGCAGCAAGGAGGACCTGCATGGTCTGCAACACTGCAGCATCATCACAGTGAAGGGCACCCAAAGTGGCAATCAGGGAGTCCTGCTTCCACTCCATGGACTCCAGGACATTTTGTATTGCCTCCAGCCTGTTGGCAAGCTCGCTGGTGGCTCTTGGGCTGGGCATTTTCTCGTGCCTCAGTTGCCTGACAACAGCAATGTCAGCCAGGGACTGCTGAAGGCTAGAAAGTGGAGAGTAGGTGCCTCGTATGGACTGAAGCATCTCAGGACTGCCTCTATGATACCCACCACACTCTCTATCCCCACCCGCACCATATCTGCCAGCTCCCGCAGGACTCCTACTGCTGGATTTTTAAATGTAAGTGCTGGGTCCTGGGAGTCCAGGGCTGTGGTTGAACTTGCAGATGTTGTGTGTTGGATGTTAGGTGGTTCATGCAGTGAGCCTGCAATGCTGTCTAGCCTCCCCACGACTAGTGTCTGTATGGCACCCAGGATTTGTTGAAGGGTATCTGGATTAATTATTTGCAGCTGGTCATCCACATCATCGGAGTAGTCCAGAACAGGCAACTGGCCAGGAGGTATGGTGGCATCCTCTGCAATGCAATGGAGGTATGTTAGTGTTCAGCTGTACTTGATGTTGACATGAGTGATCAGGTTTACATGCAAGGTGTACAAGGTAGCACTTTCAAGGCCTCATTTCAGGGCCCTAACAGCACACTGCGCAACTGGAGTATCATAGAATTTGATGCTTCGGTGGCACGTTGTGAAGGAGCCTAATTTACAAGACCACACCACACCACACCACACCAACTTGTGTAGCATGTCATGGCCCTTTTATTATGTACCTCTTTCGCACAATACACTGCATACAGGGTGAGCTCCTTGGGTGTTGCTGTGGGTGTTCCCCCTCGTGTCCAAGGAATGCAAGGGAATGTGACACAATACCAGATTTGGATATCTTGAGATGCATCAGATTCCTACAAAACCTTAGGGGTGACATTGCAGCAGTGCAAAGTAGAGATTTGATATTTTAGTTCCCATTTTTACTTATTTCAATGTTTGCTGCATTCTGCAGCACACATGGAAATTAGAAGATGACATTCATGATTGTTCAAGTTCAAGAAGGTGTCCCTTTCAGCAAATGAGCACTCATCTCTGTGACACAGGCACCCCTACACCATGGTGCCTCTGTTGGTGTGAGGAAGCAGTGAATATACCATCATAGAGGAAAGTACAGATATGTGTTGAATTTTGGTAAATAAAACGCCAATTCAATGCATCCCTGCACTTTTATAATAGTAAAGCGCAGCATGGCAAACGGGGTTTCAGCACCATGTTGCATCTTTTTCTCATAAATTGGTCCCTGAGTTGGACAGTGATGTGTAGTGCACCTGTTGGGCATGGGTAATGGCGCTCAGTTCCCAGAATTTACATTGTTAATGGGATGTTGTCACAGGCATGGTATTCCTGCTCTGAGGGAATAGGCTTATGCCCTACTGCGTAATGCTGACTTGTAAATACATTTTCCCATGACATCCTGATGTGAGTTGTCTATCTGAAAAGTGTCACGCATCATATGACTCAGGCTCACACCACTGTCTGTGTTCAGACCTCCTCAGATTACCCACTTTTGATTCCTGGTACACAGATAAATGTTACTCAGTGATCCTATCCAACCAATACGTGCATTCTCATATGCCTGTAACAGGTTGATCATGCATGTCCATATACAATGATACTACATGATAATTTGCTTTATACAGCAATTGCTGGGGTCTCACCCCACATTGTAGTGTCGTTGTGATTGGTGGCAAGTCCCTGCATCTGAATCCCACATCAGTCAGCCCAACCACTTCAGCCTGAGTTCCTCCATGGGCATAATGACCTTTTTGTGGTTAGGTATTTTTTGGTATCTCGTTGTCATATCATTGTTCATTAGCCTCCAAATTGTACATGTGGCACCATGAGACATTGCTGTGTCATACTCCTTCTTGGTGTGTGCCACATGCTCCCCCAGTCCACATGACATGTAGGTTGAAGTCCCCCAAAGGGCTTTTCTATGCCTTCTCTTCCCAGCCTGCCACAACACTTACCCAGTCAGACCTAGTGGTGCATGTGTATTTTTGCAGGTACCATGCAGTACACATGTCCATTCCCACTTCCACAGTATGCACAGACTCCCTGTTCAAACCAAAAGTTATGTTGCCATGAAGAGTCAACACCTACCATGCAGAACAGTAGCAGTGTCCCACCATGCCCACACATAATCAATAGTTTGTAAACACATAGTCCAGGGTTGTGCATTTCTTACATCACCCACCTTCCAACTGATTATTTGTGATTAGTTCCTGTGGTCGCTTCCATGGCAGCTGATACCTGCGCACACTTCCCTGCCAACCATGTCAGCTGGGTGCAATTTAATTTTATGCAGGGTACAATAGAAATGCCTCTTGTCGTGTCCCTATGTATGTATGCCTCCCATTGCCCACACCTGCCGCCCCTCAGATAAGTTGTTTGTCCTGTGACACAGCCATTCCATTCAGAGTATTTACATCCTAAATTAGGGTGCATGGGCCCAAGTGAGAAGCTATATGGTGCAAGGAAGCCTGCAGTGGAGCTTGCAGCAGTTTGTGCACTATCGCTGAGGAAAGTACAGGATTGCATTGAATTTCAGTGAGTACAATGCATCCCTGCACTTTCAATATGACAGAGAGCAGCACAGCAAGCTTGCTTGATGTGCTGCACTGCATAATTTCCTATACATGTGGCACAAATAGCATCATTTACATGGCAGGTGGAGCAGGGTGGTGCAGCAAATACCTTGCTGTGCCACACTGCACTACTGTAAAAGGGCAGAAATGCTCCGCAGCTACACGATGTGGCACATTTCTTTCCTCGCCCCCTACACTGGTGTTCAAATTGCTGCCTAATGCCAATGCAGGCAGCCTTCCTGCACAAAAACAATCACAAGAGGTGTTTTCCTCTTTCTATGAGTGCTGAATTTTGCAGAACACATAAAAAGATGTAAAACACAGGAAGTAATTAAAATATTTCTCCGTGTTACATCCCTCTTATGCCACCCTTGAGGTGGTGTAAGAATCTGATGCATTCCCAGCCTTGTAAATCTGGGAATGCATCAAATTCCTTTGGGTTCCATGGGTTTGCCTGGGAACACTCCAATGTAGGAGGCTGGCCTGGTTTGTAGTGGGTACCTAAGGCACTTACACCTTATAGAAGGTCCAGTTATCCCTTATTAGTGAAGTGTAGACAGTGTCTAGAAGCCAGGCTCTTTAGGGGTAGTGTGGATGGGCAGGCAAGGCCAAACTAGGAGACATGCAAAGCTCATGCAATACCACTGTAGCCACACATTACTCACACACATGAAAGAAAATACTCAGTGTTAAAAAAAGAAAGGTACTTTATTTTGGTGACACTAATACCAAAAATACCTTAGAGACTATACTCCCTTAGGAGGTAAGTAATATACACAGTATATACACTAGATTGCAGAAATAGCTGTAAAACAGTTAGAAAACAGTGCAAATAGTGAAAATCCCAATAGTTCGAAATAAGCCTAGGAGGAACACAAACCATATACTAAAATATTGTACAAAACACCAAAGGTAAGTAATATAACCCACCTCAAATCCCGGGAAAGCAGGAGTAAGTCACAGTACCTTTCCTAGAACACACAATAACACCAGAAGAACCAGAAGAGACTGCAAGACACTAGCAATGGATTCCTGGACCTTCAGAAGAAGGGGACCAAGTCCAAGAAGCACTGAAGAGTCCAGGTAGAACATGAGCCCCTGCTAACCCAGATGAAGGTGCAAAAAAAGAACCGCCAGTGAAGGAGGGAGAGACAGAGGGGGCTCTCAGCAACTTAGAGAGCCCTTAGAAGACCAGACAGCAAGGGGGCAAAGAAGGTGCAAAAGGAGGCCCTCGCAGCACTACACAAAGGGATCCCACGCCGCTGGAGAACAACGCAGGAGGCTGTGCATCACAGGAAGGAATGCTGGGGGCTGGAGCTGCACAGTGCATGAAGAACTTTGTGGAAAGATGCCAACAAGCCTTGGCAACTGCAAAACACATGGTGTATGGAGGTACTGTCTTGCGTGGGGTGGCGAGCTCTAACCTCAACCAAAGTTGGACAGTTGGATGTCTGGACCCTCTGGACCACTTCAGTCCACCACCCATGTTGCTGGACCCATGCACTTCTCAGGAAGGGGTACCCAAGCCACAGGGTGTCGCTGCAGAGGGACTGCCTGCAGAAGCAGGGAAGTGACTCCTTCCCTTCAAGGGAGATTCCTTCGTTCTTCTGGTGCAGGATAAAGACAGGCAGTCCTCAGTGATGCATGACCTAGAAACAATTGCAGTTACTGGTAGGAGCTGAAATTACAATGTTGCAGAAGTTGTCTTTGCTTCTTTGTTGTAGTTTGTAGAGTTCCTGGAGGGTGCAGATGCAGTTCCGTCGGTAAGAAGATGAAGTAAAGGATGCAGAGGATTCCTGCTGGTGTCTTGTAATCCAAATTTGAAGAACCACCAAAGAGATAGACCCTAAATAGCTGTGAAAGGGGGATTGGTCAGCTACACATTTAAACATTTATCAGGGGAGGGCTCTGACTTCACCTGCTGGCACTGGCCACTAAGATGCTCCCAAAGTGCCCTACCACTTTGGAATCTAAGAGGGCAAAACCCAGGGACACTGTTGAGGAGCTCTGGGCATCACCCCTGGGGTAGTGATGGACAGGGGAGTGGTCACTCCCCTTTCCTTTGTCCAGTTTCATGCCAGGGCAGGGACTGGGGGTCCTTGAACCTGTGTAGACTGGATTTTGCAAGGAGGGCACCATCTGTGCCCGTCAAAGCATTTCCGGAAGCTCTGGAAGGCTACCCATCCCATGTCTGTAACACCTATTTCCAAAGGGAGAAGGTGTAACATCCCTCTCCCAAAGGAAATCCTTTGTTCTGCCTTCCTGGGCTTTAGCTGCTCAAGCAACAGAAGGGCAGAAACCTGTCTGTGAGGAGGCAGCAGCTTGGGCTGCGTGGAAAACTTTTGAAGGCTGTGATGACAGTACTGGGTGTCCTCTAAGGAGCCCCGAGAGTGCATAGAATCATACAACCAATGCTTGCAAAAGCCTTGGGGTATGATTCCAACATGTTTGATACCAAATATGCCGATATTCAGAGTTACCATTGTGAAGCTGTACATAGGTAGTGACCTATGTATAGTGCATGCATAAAATGGCATCCCTGCACTCATGATGTTCAGAAAAATGGTCCTGGACAACATGGGGGCACCTCTGCTAGTGCAGGGGTGTCCTCACACACAGGTACTCTGCAAGAAGCCTTTAGGGTTGGAAGGCCTGATATATGAGTGACTTATACATGACCTGGTGCAGTGTGAATGGCAGTGAAAGGATGCATGCACCATTTCACACAGGTTGCAATGGCAGTCCAGTAGAAGCCTTTGCATAGGTTCCCTATGGGTGGCCAAAGAAATGCTGCAACCCATAGGGATCACCAGGAACCCCAATGCCCTGGGTACCTAAGTACCATATACTAGAGACTTCTAATGGGTGACCAGTATGCCAATTTTGGGTGAAATACTGGGTAACCAGTATGCAGTGACAACATTTAGAAGAGAGAGAGCATAAGCACTTGGGTCATGATTAGAAGGATACCAGTGACACAGTCAAACACACTGACATCAGGCAGAAATTGGGGGTAACATGCCATAAAAAGGGTACTTTCCTGCACCCAAGCAACACCAATGGATTGGCCATTTCACACAGTGTTATGAGTGAAAGATGTCCATATTTATAAGGCCATGAAAAGCAATGCAAGGTGGCTTTGTGTGGCCTTGTAAATACCGGCTGGCAAACTGCGTCACTGGAGCTTCATTGGAAGTTGACATCTGGTGGCGCAGTGTGCCGCAAGTGCCTCGTAAATGAGGCCCAGGTGAGGCAAACATGGAATGATGCTGCACTTCAGACAATGAAGACAGTGAGGTGATGGTTGTAGTCTGGGATGTGCTAGTTGTGTGAAATCAGTGCACATTACCTCTCTTTCCTGATTCACCATGAGTGTGCCAACATACTACATTATGGCCTGCAGACAGTGAATTTTGTTGCTGAAACCTGGCTGCCACCTCCTTTTGAAATTGCATAGTGACCTCATTGTCCCCCACTCTGACTTACCCTGTGCTTGTTGTAGTTCACCAGATGCTGTACGCTTATGTTCTTGGACTCCAGTCACCAACTCTTCAGGGATGACAGCTGCCACCATCTCCTCCAGGTCATCTAGCTCCTCCTGGGGTGCTGGAATCCTACCTCTGGTCTGCATTGCTGCCTTGCAGTTCCTGGTCAGGTTTTTCCTTTGTTCTTTGCTTGCAGTCATGCCAGTGCTTATAACAGTCAATGACTGTCTTCTTGACCTCTGCCACACTGTTGCCTTTGTCCACTATGGACTGCCATATGGTCTCTTTCCTCTCTGATGTCAATTTGGAGGTGACAAACAACTGTTGTTGGTGCTGTATCACCTCATGGGTCAAGTTGTTGTTTCCCTCCTCACTGTAAATGCACTTCCTCTTCCTCTTCTCCTGGAAGTCTGTTGGGACATCATGGCTTGTACTTGGGTCATTGGGGTTGTCCAGGGGTCTCCATTTCTGCTTCGGTAGTGTCTCCTGTTTTAGGTTTGTATGAAGTAGCATTTTGTGGATGTTTTTTTTTAACGATTTTAGGTGCAAAAGTGACAATAGGCTAGCTAGCGTCATATTGTGTGCCGCAAATCAGACTAGTGTCACTTTTGCAGCAGTAATGTCATTTTGGTCTACGATGCACCACACAGGCTATCATCTTATTTTTTTAAGCTGCCCAGATCCTAATGCCATGTAGAGCCATTTTGTAAATACAGCACTAGCATGGCAATAGGATCTGTTGTTAGATGGTGTTAAAAAAAAGTATGCAATGCTGTGCACAGCAGCATTGAGTCAATTCTTGTAAATGAGACCCTTAATTTCTTGTAACACTGGCATCCGCTGCTGCCTTAGGGTTAGAGCTCTTTCGCACAATGCCTAGTAGTGGTGGTTTGGTGGGCTCTCTGCCACTTTCACAGCGATGCATCTTCATTAAGGCAGCTTATGTACAAAGAGATTTTTATTGCACTGTGGAAGAAATCAGTTTTTTAGAAAGTTTAAATATGCCTTAGAACATCTAGATTTAGATGTAAATACAATTCTTACTTTATCACCTCCCTAGTTGAAAATCTGTTTAAAGTATGTTTTCTTGCATGAAAGTCATCAACTGGATTTAAAGTTCTGTAGTCAAAGTAGAATATTCGATGTTCCGAATAATTCTGCTATATTAAAAATACTGCAACCCTAATTGGCTCGGAGGTGAGGGTTTTTTGCAGTTTAGTGAGACTGGACAAACGTTTGTTAAAAGGTCTAACTTATAAATGATACGACACTTCGAATGTTTGTGATTTGTGTCAAACTGATGTTCAAGATCTAAAACATGTTTTATTTGACTGTCCTGCTTTGCTGCTATTGCAAAAAGAAGTGGCTGAAACTCTTTTTCATGAAATGTATGGTGCGATCATCAGGGCAAGCTCTTAAATTATTGTATAATCCTCTCAATGAAAAGTTTTGCTTTCAGATTTTCTAATTTTTATTGATCATTTCTAAAGCCAATGACAGTTCTTGTAATGATGCACTTTATTTGTAATATTTTCTCTTTTTTATTGGCTATTCACCTTTAATGCTCTTGTTGTAACTTGATATGCTGTCTTTCCGTAATGTGGACCTCCTAGGAGTTTCAAATCACAAATAATAAATATGAACATAACTATAATGTTCCTGTAATCTTCAATGTCTGAGTGGGTCTGTGAGTGGGTGTGTGACTGTCTTTGTGAGTCTTTGAGTGGATGCCTGAGTGAGTGGGTTCGTGATTGTGTGCATGAGGGTTTGAAAGTGGGTGCATGCGTCTCTGACTGGGTCTGTGAATGGGTGCATGAGTGTCTGACTGGGTAAGTGAGTGTGTGCATGAGTGCCTGAGTGGGTCTGTGAGTGGGCACAAGCGCGTGTGAGTGGGCACAAGCGCGTCTAAGTGGGTCTATGAGTGGTTACATGAGTACCTGAATGGGTCTATGAGTGGGTACATGAGTCTCTGACTGGGTCTGTGGGTGGGTGCATGAGTGTCTGACTGAGTATCTGAGTGTGTGCATGCGTACCTGACTGGGTCTCTGAGTGGGTGCATAATTCACTGACTGAGTCTGTGAGTGGGTGCATGAGTGTCTGACTGGGTATCTGAGTGCATGCATGAATGGGTCTGTGAGTGGGTGTGAGAGTGTTTGAGTGGATTCGAGAGTGTGTGCGATAGTTTTCGAGTGGGTCTGTGAGTGCATGCATGAGTGTCTGAGTGGATCTGTGAATGAAAGTGTGAGTGACTGAGTGGGTCTGTGAGTGGGTGTGTGAATGAGTGGGTCTCTCAGCAGTGTGTGAGTTTCTGAGTGGGTCTGTGAGAGAGTGTCTATGAATGGATCCATGAGTGCTTGAGTGGGTCTGAGTGTGTGCATGAGTCTCTGACTGGGTCGGTGAGTGGGTGCATGAAGGTCTGACGGGGTATCTGAGTAGATGCATGAGTGTCTGAGTGGATCTGTGAGTGGGTGTGAGAGTATCTGAGTTGGGCTGAGAGTGTGTGCATGAATGCTTGAGTGGGTCTGTGAGTATGTGCATGAGTGTCTGAGTGGATCTGTGAGTATGTGCATGAGTATCCAACTGGGTCTGTGAGTGAGTGTATGAGTGTCTAAGTGGGACTTTGTGTGTGTAAGTGTATGCATGGGTCTGTGAGTCGGTTAGTGAGTCTCCGAGTGGGTCAGTGAGTGGGTTTGTGAGTGCCTGACTGGGTCTGTGAGTGGGTGCGTTAGTGTGTGAGTGGGTGTAAGAGGCACACTCTCTATATAGTAAATGAAAATTATGTGCACTGTGCAGACAGTCTAGGCAACCTTACCTTTGTAGTGTAGGCTAGCAGTTCAGTGTATCTACTTATTCGCAGCCGCTTCATGGTAGGTCGAGCAATACCACTGACCTCGCCAGCGCCAGTGCACCGCTCTGCCTCTCGTGGCTCCACCTATTAAGTAGAGCCCTCATCCCTCGCTCCTCTGAACTCCTGACCCCAGGAGTTCGAGGCCCTCCTCCACCCACAGACTTCTGCCTGCACCTCATCCCTGGTGTCTAGTGGGAGAGCTCTGCTTTCCTACTAGGCTGCCCTGTGCCTCTCTCCTTATTTTTTCTGCTTTGCTCTCTGTTCTGCTTTCTGTTCTGTATTTGTCCCTTTTGTGCTCCTTTTGCTTCTGCATTACACTCTTCCTCGTTTTTCTCTCCCTTCACTCCGCTCTCTATCTCTCCCTTTTGCTCTCCTCCCTCTCTCACTCCCCCACTGCTGCTGCCCCTGCGGCCCCACCCCCTTTTCATGCCATTTTTCTCCCCCGCTCCTGCCTCCCAGCTGTGCCCCCCCACCTTCCTACTTAATGGTGGCCGCTGCGTGGTAGGTTGAGCAATACCACTGACCTGGTCAGTGCACTGCTCTGACTCATGTGTCCACCTGGTAAGTAGAGCCCTCATCCCTCCCTCCTCTGAACTCCTGACCCCTGTCAGGAATTCAAGGCCCTCCTCCACCCGCAGGCTTCTGCCTGCACCTCATCCCTGGTGAATAGTGGGAGAGCTCTGCTTTCCTACTATGCTGCCCTCTGCCTCTATCCTCCTTTTCTCTGCTTTGCTGTCTATTCTGCTTTCTCTTCTGTGTCTGACCCTTTTGTGCTCCTTTTGCTTCTGTGTTACACTCATTCTAGTTTTTCTCTCCCCTCACTCTGCTCTCTCTCTCTCACTTTCACTGCCCCCTCTCTCTTTCCCACAGCTGCTGCCCCTAAGGCCCGCCCCCTTTTTCGTGCCATTTTTCACTCCCGCTCCTGCCTCAGAGCTGTCCTATCCTCCACCCCATATCTCTACTCAATGGTGGCCGCTACGTGGTAGGTCGAGCGATACCACTGACTGGGTCAGTGCAATGCTCTGCCTCCGATGGCTCCACCTGGTAACTCTGGCTTCTGGCTTCTGCCTGTGCCTCATCCTTGGTGTCTTGTGGGAGTGCTCTGCTTTCGTACTAGGCTGCCCTCTGCCTCTCTCCTCCTTTTTTCTGTTTTGCTCTCTGTTCTGTTTTCTCTTCTGTATCTGTCCCTATTGTGCTCCTTTTGCTTCTGTGTTACACTTTTACTCATTATTCTCTCCCCTCATTACACTCTCTCCCTCACTTTCACTCTCCCCTTCTCTCTCTCTCCCACCACTGCTATACCTACATCCCCACCCCCTTTTTCATGCCGTTTTTCACCACCGCTCCCACCTTCCAGTTGTCCTCCCCTCCCCCACCTCCCTACTTAATGGCACCCAGCGCAGGAACCCCTGGCTCTCATCTGCCCCACTGCTGCCATGTACATCCTCACTATGACGCTGCCACCCTCAGCACCCTCAACACTGGCCACTCCCCCACCTGCCTTCAAGCCTCCCCGCAGACCACCCGTGGACCCTTCTCCTGCTGGAACTGCACCTTCACCAGCCTCCAAGCCAATGACCCACCCACTAAAACAGGATACAACCATCTCAGATGTATCCTCCTTAACACCCGCTCTGTCCACAAACACGCATTAGAGCTATGGAATCTACTTGACCTAGCATCCCCAGACGTTGCCTTCCTGACCAAGACCTGGATGAACCCTTCTTCAGCGGCTGACATCACCATAGCCATCCTGGATGGCTACAAGATCACTCGCAGGACCGCTCCAACAAACCAGGACGAGGCATCGCCATCATCCACAAGAACAGCAGTTCAGCAACTCCACCACCAACGTTATCAGCACGCACGCTCTCACATCCACTGACTACATTCTCCATGGGGACTTAAACTTCCACCTCGAGAACTCCAATGACAACAACACCGCCACCCTGCTCGACAACCTCTCCAACCTTGGCCTCAAACAGCTCATTACAACACCGACCCGCTCCACAGGACACACACTTGACCCTATTTTCTCCACCAGCACTCATGTCTCCTTCAGCCACACCTTCGAACTCCACTGGACAGATCACCGCTGCACCACTTCTCCTTTAAGAAACCCATAACACACCACCAACCACAACGGATCCCCCAATGCAGTTGGAACACGGTCACCGAAGACCAACTTATCACGGAACTTCCAGAACCCGCCCATCGACAACACCAACACTGACACAGCTGCCCGCAACTGCAGGGAATGGATCGACCCCTGTGCCAATACTCTTGACCCGATCAAGAATCCCTCCAAAAGACGCACTGACAGAGAGGCCCTCTGGTTTACCGCTGACCTCCATGAATCTAAGAAAACCTGACAAAGGCGGTCATTCTGACCACGGTGGTCGGCTGTCGCCGCCCGCCAAGCGGTTCCCGACGAAAGACCGCTCCGTGGTCAAAAGACCGCGGCGGCCATTCCGGCTTTCCCGCTGGGCCGGTGGGTGACCGCCAGAAGACCGCCGGCCGGCCCAGCGGGAAAGCCCCTTCAACAATGAAGCCGGCTCGGAATGGAGCCGGCGGAGTTGCAGGGGTGCGACGGGTGCAGTGGCACCCATCGCGATTTTCACTGTCTGCAAAGCAGACAGTGAAAATCTTTGTGGGGCCCTGTTAGGGGGCCCCTGCACTGCCCATGCCCACGGCACCCGTTCCCGCCATTCTGGTTCTGGCGGTAGACGCCGCCAGAAACAGGCTGGCGGGAAGGCGGTCGGAATCCCCATGGCGGTGCTGCAAGCAGCGCCGCCATGGCGGATTCCCTGGGCCAGTGGTAAACCGGCGGGAAACCGCCGGCTCCCCTTTTCTGACCGCGGCTGTCAGAATCGCCCAGGAAGCACCGCCAGCCTGTTGGCGGTGCTTCCGCTGCCCTCCGCCATGGCGGTCATGGACCGCCAGGGTCAGAATGACCCCCAAAGACTCGAAAAGAAGTGGTGCCAAGATCAGACTCTAGACAACAACACAGCCTTCAAAAACGCCATCTTCAGACACCATCCATTCATGCGAACCACCAAGAGAACCACCTTAAAAGACTGAATCGACAACAACGCACATAGCCACAAGGAACTCTTCAACATCGTGAAGGAACTCTCCAACGCCAACAACATCCCGCCATCTCAAGACCTCTGTGACTCCCTAGCCTCATACTTCCACCGCAAGATTGCAGACATCCACAACAGCTTCAGCACTCAGACCCTCCTGGCAACCACCAACACCACAGACTCACCTCCAATCAACCTCCTGCTCTCCTGGACCCCCGTCAACAGCAACGACACCATCGAAATCATGAACACCTTCCACTCTGGCTCTCCATCTGACATCCTCAACAAAGCAAGCTCCGTCATCGCACCTCAACTACGGAAGATCATCAACAACTGCTTTGTGTCCGCCACCTTCCCGGAGTGCTAGAAGCATGCAGAGATCACGCCCCCCTCAAAAAAGCTAAGGCAGACCCAAAGGATCTCACGAACTTCCGGCCTATCTCCCTGTTCCCCTTTCTGGCAAAGGTCATCGTGAAGGCTGTCAACAGACAACTAACCTGCTTCCTTGAAGAGAACAGCACACTGGACCCTTCCCAATCCGGATTCTGCAGCAACCACAGTACCGAAACTGCCCTCATCGCTTCCACTGGGGACATCAGAACCATACTGGACAACAGCAAAACCGCGGCCCTTATCCTCCCGGACCTTTCGGCCGCGTTCAACAGTCTGCCACTACACCCTACGCACATGCCTCAGTAATGCAGGAATCCATGACAGAGCCCTGGACTGGGTCACCTCCTTTCTCACCGGCAGAACCCAGAGAGTCGGCCTCCCCCCATTCTGCTCTGAAGCTGCCAAAATCATCTGAGCCATACCCCAGGGTTTGTCCCTCAGCCCGACCCTTTTCAACGTCTACATGGCCCCGCTCACTGGCATCGCCCGATCCCACAACCTCAACATCATCTCATATGCCGACGATACCGAGCTTATCCTCTCCCTCACCAAGGACTTCGCCAATACCAACCTTCACGAAGAAATGAAGGCCATCACTGAATGGATGAAGAACAGCTGCCACAAACTCAATTCTGACAAAACGGATGTCCTCTTCTTCCGCTCCACCCCCTCCGCATGGGATAACTCCAGGTGGCCAGCCACTCTCGGATCTGCTCCGACTCCCACCGACCAAGCATGCAACCTAGGATTCATCTTGGACTCCTCATCCATGACCCAGCAAGTCAATGCCATCTCCTCCTCCAGCTTCAACACCCTCTGCATGCTCCAAAAGATCTACAAATGAATCCCCACCAAAACCAGAAGAACAGTCACCAAGCCCTCGTAAGCAGCAAACTGGATTACGGCAATGCCCTCTATGCAGGAACCATGGCCAAACTCCATAAGAGGATGCAACGCATCCAGAATGCCTCTGCACGCCTCATCCTGGACATCCCCCACCACTGCCACATCACAGGCCATCTGAGAGACCTGCACTGGCTCCCAGTCAACAAGAGAATCACCCTCAAACTCCTCACCCACGCTCACAAAGCACTGCACAACACCGGATAGAATACCTCAACAGACGGCTCTCCTTCTACACCCATACCTGGGGTGTCCCCTCCACCGACCTCACCCATGCAACCCTCCCATGCATCTGCAGAACTACAACCGGCGGCAGATTATTCTTGCACCTCGCCACCAAGATGTGGAACACTCTTCCCACCCACCTTCGTCAGACCAAAGACCTCCTTACCTTCGGGAGAATTCTCAAGACCTGACTGTTCGAGCAGTAGCAGCACCTCCCCACCCCACCACCTTAGCGCCTTGAGACCCTCACAGGTGAGTAATTCACTTTACATATTCCTGATTGATTGATTAAGCATTTCTTGTACTCACAGTATTAATAAATGAAGACACACACTCAAAAGAATAACTCAAGTCCAACTTACAAAAATAACGTGGATTTTTATATACATTTCAAGACCAAGAACTTTCTTACAATGTAAGTAGGTGTTACATTAATAATTCGTTTCAGTTTCAAAAATCGACACAGTTCAGTCTTCAATGTTAACCTATGGGAGGAAAACAAGAATGCAATTTTACAGGTAAGGATGCAACTTATAGATCCAGTCTTCGGAGTTTTAGGTCAGCATCAGGCAAGTTTCAAATCAGCACCAAGAGTGCACTTGCAGCAGCATAGGGGTGGCCAAGTGCAAAGGTTGAATTTGGAGTCAGGTGGCCAATGTTAACCAAGGAGACTGAGGGTGAACAATGATGCAATGCTCACTGATGAAAAAAGTGGTGTCGGGGATCACTCTCATGGAGTTGAGGTAGGTACAATGGGGTCCACAAGGCAGCACCAAATGTACACCCTTGCAGCACAGGGACGCCGGGTGCAGTGTGCCAACACATCGTTGGGCGCCCAATTTTATCCATTGAAGGATATCAGCTTGACAAGCTCTAGCCAGGGAGCCAGGAGAGGACAACTCACAGCTGCCCAGGTAAGTAGAGATGCCAGGGGTCATAGGGACACTTACTGTCCAGCTCCCCGAGGTCCAGGGCTCCGGTTGCAGGGGTGTCTTTTGACAACAGAAACAGTTTATGGGCAGGTTGCAGTCAGGGGGAGCTCTTTGAATTGAGGCTGTAGGCCTCGCTGTGGAGTCTGGCAGGTGTCAACCCATGGTGGACTCTTGCTCAGAAGCACTAGGGAACCTTCACAAGACTAATGGGGCACTTGGACTCAAGATGTGGGCACCAGTTGCACAGGCGGTTCCAGAGGTGGGTTCGCTGTTCCTCAGGCAGACAACTTCTCTGATGTTGGTTTAAACAGGTCTGTTGTCCATGGGCTATCTTGGTATTTATTGAAGACAGGCAGTCCACCCAAGGCTTAGGAGGTCATTGGGGTGCATGACAAGTCGTCTTTTGGTGTAGGTTCTTCGAGGGCTGCAGACAGGCCGGTAGGGATGGGGCCAAGTCAGTTGGGGTCTGCAGTCTTCTCTGCAGGTGCGACTTCAGTGGTGTCCACTCCTTCTGAGGTCATCAGGAATCTAAAGTTCTGGTCCGGGGATGACAAATAAATACTGTATTTAAGGAGCATTGGGGGAGTGCCTGGTAGCAGAAAGGCCTGGACGGAGTTTACATAGTCACAGTTCTCGGAACTACCTGAGGTTTCAAAAAACTCCATCACGCTATGCCTAGTCCCACTAGCAGGTGGAGTTTCTAGCCATGCCTGTTCGCTTGACATTTAACATCACTGGCAACTTGAAGTACGTCCTCGCGCAAACTGCACCATTTTGGCCATTTTGTTTTACTTCTTAATCAGCCCAAGCAAGCGCCAATAAGAAGTACAATTTGGTAGCGCTGAGCTCCTGTCTAGATGATGAGATGATCACATAATATTATATTTGTAACATAAAGTTAATCTACCTGCATGTGAGCAGCATGCTTGCTATTTGGGAAGAAACTATTAGCACAGTACACAACTAATAATTAATTATTACTCACTGTGCCCTGCAACCTCAATGCCTAGCATGTCCAGCAGCTCTGTTTCACAGTCCAGGATAATAGCCTACCCGTGCATTAGCTGTTGATGGGTGTGCTGGACTCCAGAACTGCGGCGCACAGCCTGGCACACCCTTTCTCAGTGTTGCCGGTGCTCCAGGAGGCTATACCCAGACCCTGCCCTACTGCCTGCCTCGAAGGTGGCCCTGAACATTAAAGACCGATGTAGCCACCTCCACCTCTGAAAAAATGGTGCAGTGTTACATCCCTTCACTGTGGCACCGCACACAAAGAAAGCGGCTGCCGGTGGTGGTTGGGGGCCTGGAGCTGCCGCTCCCCTACTCTGACATGGCGCTGGGGATTTTGGGGGGAAGAGATAAGTAAGGAAGAAAAGGAAGGAAGAAAAAAAAGTAAGTAAAGCAAAAAACTGAAAAAATAAAAAAGTAGCAAAAAAAATTAAAATATAAAAACATAAAGAGAATAGGTAATAAGTAAAACTTAGGGGGAAATACATTTTAAAAGTGTGGGAATGGATTGAGTTAGCACGTTCTCTCACTTCTCCATGCCTTTATTTTTGTAGCTCGTACAGTGCCAACTGCCAAGCAATTTCCCAGTGATCTGTAGTAATGCATGCATGCATCCATCTATGCACTGAGCATTTGAGAATGAGATGAGAACTGTAGAAATCATTGCAATTTATTATTAATTCCAAAATGTAGTTTAGGAAATTTGGAAAATGGTTAGGAAATCTGGAATAGGATGGTCCACAATAAAATCATTATTATGCAGGTGCTCTGATGTAGAAATCTTACTGAATTTTCCTTTTCCTTTCAAATAATTAATATTCTTGGAGAAATTATTTATTAACTGAACCATGAATCTTTTCAAAATGTTTTCCTTACATCAACCAGCATCCAGGGGCAAAAAGAGGGCTGGCCAGTCGGGGAGGGAGCTGAAAGTGCCCCCCCCCCCCAGAAGTGCCTGGGGCAGATGGCTATGCTGGCCCCTGTAAGTCCTCCTGTTGTTGTTAATATTATTATTTATTTCCCTAAGTTTTACTGCTCCACATTTAGAATGATTTTTTACCATTTTAACTGTGCCTGTCTCCTATTTTTTTGCCAACTCCTCTTCGATTTATCTGTTTCATAAATTCTTCTTATTTCTTATTCCTGCATTATCCTATTTAATTATATTCTATATTTCAATTTTCTTTACTTCTAACTGTCTGGCTGTACTAGGCTGTCTCTAGCTTCCATTATTCTGCTTTGTCAGTGAGCGTTCCCTCTCCCCTTATATATCTTGTGGACTGGTGGTAAGATTCAGAGAAACGATGTACTGAAGATCGCATGTCCATGTAAGGTATACTATGCATGTTTCTTGAGAAGACTTTCTTTTTCTTGCTCCAGCTCAATAATAAAAAAAAAGAAAAAAGGTGTTTTTGAACATGGTCATGTAATTGTTTGGACCCTCCAATGTTGTGTATGTATTATTTATAGTATACCAGCAGTTGATGACCTTGCCCCATGGTTGGTATGAGGAGGATGGCCCCATTGCTTTAGCCAACCAAGACTATGGGGGTCATTACAACCCTGGCGGACGGTATAAAAGGTGGGGTAATATCGCAAACAGGCCAGTTGGAAAAAAAAGGGAATTACGACCCTGGCGGTAACCGCCAACAAAGACAGCCACTTTAACACATCGCCCGCCACGGCGGTACAGACAAACAGCGTGGCGGTCACCGCCAACAGACAGGCGGGAGACAAAGTACCGCCCACACTATTACAACACACCAATCCGCCACCTTTTCCGGGGCGGATTCACCGTGGATAAAAACACGGCGGAAACAGCATTTGCTATGGGAAAACACTCACCTCAACACACTCCACGAGGAACGACTACTCCATGGAGCCGGAACTCCAAATCCTACCTGCCCTTGTCATTCTGCTCCTGTACGAACAACAGCTACGTAGGCGCAGAACATACCGGTGAGTACTGCATCTACGACACTGGGAGGGGGGAGGCAAAAGTTAGGGGGACACCCACCAAACACCCCCACCCTCGCATATTACAACATACACACCAATGCAGTCAAAAATATCACATTAACAACCCACAATCCCCCCGGAAGAATGCAAAGACAAAGTGAGATCCGTTCAAATATTGTAATGTGCCAATATACATGTCATATAAAATATACTGAATCATATCTCGAAATCTGTCATATTTACATATAAAATACAAGAAGTAGTGCAGATATGTACACAACAATGTCCGTGCACCAACAGTCCAAAAATGCATGGGCGAGGCCCACAAACTATACCTGACCAAAATCGGAGAGAACACTGCCGGGGCATCAGATTGAAACACTACAGGCACCTCAGGGGGAAGGGAAGGGGGGGCACCTCAGCTGGATGACAGCAAAGCCAGATCCACGACGGGGCTCCATGCCCATTGATGTATACTGGGGAGTGCAAAGCCACAGTCTCTCAAGTCTCTACAGTGGGTGGCTTGCCCACTGAACAATCCTGGGGAGTGCAAAGCCAGTCTCTCAAGTCTCTACGGTGGGTGGGTTGCCCACTGAACAATCCTGGGGAGTGCAAAGCCACATTGACGCAAGTAGATGCAGTTCTCAACTGGGACTGGTGGCCAGACTGGATGAGTCTCCCCGTGAAAGTTCCTGTCCTGTCACTGTCCCAGCTGCACATGGGAGAAGGATGCCTGATGTGGCGGCATATTCATACCCACACGGTGTTTGCCCTGATCAGCGGTCTTCACCATGGCGGTCTTGGCCTTGTTCAGCGGTGCTTTGCCATGGCTGGCTATGGACTGTTCAGCGGTGTGGTATGCCTCTGTGTGATGGGGTTCTCTATTCTGTGCCGTCTCGCTCTGGCCTTCTCTCAGAAATTGTGGTTGTAAGGGTTTGTGTGTGATGTGGGTGTGTGTTTTATATTGTATTGGGTGTGTAGGAGTGGTGTTTGTATGTGTATCAGGTGTGTGTATTTGTAATTGTCCAATGTGGCGGTGTTTTGGAGAAGTGTGTGTATTTTGAGAGCGGCGGTGTGTACCGCCAATGGAATACCGCGGTTGAAAGACCGCCGCGTGGATTCGTGGGTCGTAATAGCATGGGCGTGTTTCTGTTGGCGTGGAGGTGGAGGATTTGTTTCCGCATGTTTATCGCTGACCTTTGGTGTGGCGGTGTTGTGTGGGTGTCTGAATTTCGGCAGATTCCGAGATGTGTGTCATAATAGCTGTGGCGGTCTACCGCAGCCGTGGCGGTGTATTGGCGGTCTTCTGCACGGCGGTAAGTGCCTTATACCGCCAAGGTCGTAATGACCACCTATATGTCCTTCATTTACCAATTTGTGCATCCTTTTATTTCTCTTAAAAAACTCAGATTCATCATTAGCTAGCTCTGTTCCCCCCTGCTACAAAAACTTTTTTTTGTCTCAACTACCTGGCTTTTAAAAAACTGCCAACCAACAAAATGCCCACCTGATATTTTGACAGAAGATAAGTCTGTAACCGAAATATAGAGATGTATTGCGGTTGTATTTTGCTATTAAAAAAAAAAAAAAAACAAGAAGGGGGAAGGTATCTGATGTCTAAAATGTGTAAAAAATGTGCCCGGGCCAGCAGCGACAGCGCCTGCGCCAGCACAAACGCGGCAGCAGATGAGTGGGGAGTCTCTGCAGCAGCAGTAGAGGGCAGTGGTAAGTCATATTTCTTGATTTCTGACAATTGGTAATATAGTCACTGCAAGTGTATACTAGTGTTGTTGAGTCTCTCGTCAACATCCTGCTTTAGCAGATATAGCTGAAGTTAAGTATTAAAGGCCTTTTCTTTCTGCTACTCAGCAGACTATGGTTCATAAAATGAAGTTTAACTATGCTGTGTTTTGTGAAAATTGAAAGAAGGATGGGTGAATTATGATATGAGTGAAAGGATGTGAGGGCAAAATCGTGCATAATATTAATATAGGTGGGTGTTGATGATAGACTGCATGGGTGGGCAAAGGATGGATGAAAGGGTAGACAGGTGAAAGGATGCCTGCCCAGGTGGGTGAAAGGATATGGGTGAAAGGATGCCTACCTGAATAGGTGAACGGAATCCTCAAGTGGGTTGGATCTCTTGAATGGGTGAATGGGTGAAAGCATGCATGGGTGGGTATTGAATAAATGGATGTTGGTGAAAGGTTCGTTGAGAGCCATGTTTGGAATTTGAATGGTTTTAAATGGCAAAGGACTGGATGAGAGAATGTAAAGCTTAAATGTGTGTAAAAAATCCAAAGGTGAAAAATAAGAGTACCGGAAGAACAAATTTGCATTGATGAATGGATAACAGCTTGGAATGGCAAAACAAGTAAGCTCTTCTGGATAGGGTTGTCCTTCTTACCTGCTTTACGTTCTTGGAATGGCTTGAATTAAAGGTTTGATTCAAAGGGTTGGATGGTATTTCTAAGTGAGGCAGATAATATGTATCCCAGAATCCATTAACTGTCACCTCCCTCCCTCTCTATGGCCTTTCACCAGTGCCACCCATGATGGCCTTACAGCTCCATGGTTCAATTCAACAGAATTGGTACTGCAGTGTTGGCTGTACAATGTGCATCTGCTTAAATTAAGTTAATGTGCCAAACATTTTTTAATGCATTGAAATCCAAAAACAAGGTGTGTTTCCTTTCAAACTCAGTGCCCACTCGCTCAATCACTTCCTAGCACTTCACTCCTTCAATCTTTCTTAAGTTCTTCCCCACCATTCCGAATAATTAGAAAAATCCTTCTTTGCTTGTGCCATAATTTTCTAGCTAAGTGATATATATCTATAAATATATATATATATATATATATATATATATATATATATAATTCATTATAGCTTCCATAACAGATTTACTTCTATTCAAATTTTTCCCTTTCAACATTTGCCAACCACTGTGACTCACACTACTAGCCAAAACTTAGGCACATGATCATGATGATGAATTGATCAGTAAAGCGTGTACTCTACCTACTCAGCCTAATACCCTTTACCTTAAGCAGCAGTCGAGTAAGTTAAGATTCCTTTCCTTACTGCAAAGCAAATGTATTTTTCTGGAAAAAAGTCGTTATTACAAAGTGTGGGGATGAGGGTTATGAGGACAGTGAGTAAAGTGGGACTAAGTAAGTGCATTGACTTTCGTGGATGGGATAGGCGGTGACGAACGCACCGCATACAGTCTATATAAATATATTTCCCTCCGTCTACTCATGGCAGACAGGATGTCTCCATGATTGATTTTATTATAGTATGTGGAGTGGATCATTCTTAGCATTCATCCACCTTGTACTTAGGGTACAATTGAGAGGCATTTATTTAGGAGAAGAGGAGGGCCTTTGGAATAGGATAATTTTCTAGTACAGCTGCCACAGCTGCATACAGTAGTTAGTACGACTAGGGACCCAGCTGAGCTAGCATGCCTCCATTAATTTAGCACAACAGGACAGAATAAAATACTTATACTCCATAGTGCATAATGGATGTGATTCTAATCACCTCAAAATCGAATAGGCTGAGGTGCCGGCAAATGTACTGCTATTGTGCCACTACATGACTTTAAACAAGTGTTTTGCTCAGAGCAATGTTTAAAATATTCTTTTTTTCTTTCTTGACATAGCTATTTCTGCTGGTCCACCATCGTGGCTCAAAACAGCAGCCAGGCTGCAGCAGCAGAAGCTGGAAGCCATTAGGGCAGAATATCATCAGCTGGTGGTCCTCAAGGAGGAGGAGGAGATGGCAGTCGCTGCCAATGCTCAGGGCCCCAGTCAGCACCCAACAAAACCAGCCCATGCTCAATACCAGCACCGCAGTTCCAGGGCAGCCAACAGCCACTATACCATCACTGTTGCCCCCTTGGACACCGCTTTCCAACCATTCATCCTTACAAGGCTGGTACAAATAGAAACCAGGCAGGCACGCATGGAGGGGCTCCTCAAACAACTCCTGGCCCACTGTTGGTGCCCTCTTCTGTCCCTTTTTAATCTTTTAATTTGGTGGGTGGAGCTTGTTATGGGTGGAGACGGTGGGAATGGGTTTTTGGGACTGGGACTTGTGCACTGTTTTCTTTTATTCATGGACAATTTGACATACAGTCTTTTGGACATTGGTTAGGGAAAGGGAGATTTGTTTGGGGGTAGTTGTGGGGCACTTGTGAGTGGAAGGGGTGGGTTTATATTCTTGTTGTTGGGGTTAATAAATATTTATTTATTGTTATTTATGTCTAAAATCTTTTTTGGGGCGTTTTACTTTGCATTGCACAGCATGTTTTTAATATCTGCTGATAGTGTATTCCTTTCAGAGCAGTATGTTTTAAAACCTGCTCATAGTGAATAATAATTAATTATGAGGTTAGGTACCCTTGTCCTACTACTCTCCTAGTCTCTGCACTGCATTCTACAGCTATATTTGACCCATAAGGAGTGGTGGGGTGTAGACATTTACCATTGTCTATTATATTGCCTAAACTAAAAGTACATCAATGTTCCATAGTGCTCTTACCTGAATAGATAAGAGAGGGCTGCATGGTTTCTCAAGGTGCCAATGTGGTGTACTAGTAGCATGCTAGCACATTAACAGTGAACGCATCAGAAGTGAGGTCCCACTCTACCTAAGTGAACTCAAATGAGGATCCTGCACAAGATCAAAAAGTAGACAGAGGCAAACAGCCCACAACATACCTTCCTGCTCCTAATGAACACCTTCGGGAAAGGCTAAAGAAAAGGTCATCAGAACCATAAAACCAAAGGCTCATTAAAGGTTATAACTAAAGAATGCATACCCACAAGAGTACAGGATACAGCAGCTCTGAGAACACTGATACAAGCCAGATAACACAATGAAGCAAATGAAAGGGAAAAAGGTGCAGGACTACTGGGAAGGGAAGGCCTTACGTAATGGCATTTTCCATTGGATCATTTTGTTGAGTTCCCATTTGTGGGTTTCCAAAGTAAATATCCAGACTACTTCCCTTTTCTTACATAGTTGGATATCATTCTTTCCCTGTTCATATCTTATTTTTTCCAAAATGATCCAAGCCAAATCCCTTTCTGTGTGACCCATCAATGTCCAGTATTGGACCAGGGGTGCTCCGCTTCTTGGGTTTTGAATACCACACTTATATTCAGTATACCTTATTCTAAATTCACGGCTGGATGTCTCCTACATATCCAAGATAACATGGAAATTGAATTATGTATGCAGCATTACAAGATCACAATTGGCCAGATTAGATAAAGTGATCTTCTTTTGACCCTACTGGATAGAGTTGTCCACCACTGCTCCATCACACGCACAGCATGATCCACATTTATGGTTTGCTTAATCTGGGTCTGTCCTGCTATTGACTTCTGACAAAAATTGTTGTTCCCAGTCAACTTAGTTTTCACTAATATGTTGCTCAAATTAGGGTTAATTTGAATACAAATCTTGGTTTAGGTAGTAGACGTGAATCTGGATTGGTGTTGAGTATGTGCCATTGTGAGTTCACAATCTGTCTTATTTTGTGGGTAAGACTTAAGAGGAATACCATGCACACTAACTTCTCTTCATTATCTCTCAGTCTGTTCTGGAACATGCTTTCCCTGTTGTAGAATCTTGCCCTTTTAAAAGAATCATGAACACGGCATCTGGGGTATCCTCTTGATAGTAATTTCTTTTTAAGGGTCTGTGCGTGGATTAGGAAATCCTGTATGTTAGTGCAGTTCCTATGTAACCATAGGAACTGCTGAAAGGAATGCCTTGTTTTTGGTTCCTTGGTGAAAACTATCAAAGTGATGAAGAGAAATCCCTGGAAGTAAATTCGGGGTTGGTGTCACACAAGTTAATCCAGCAGCAGAATTCCTGAAGTTGTTCCTCTTCTCCTTTCCAGATAAAGAAAATATCATCAGTGTACCTCTACCATTGTTGGATATTTTTGTAGAACAGGACTATCTCGTTATACATGTACTTTTCTTGAACAATCCTCATTTACAGGTTTGCTATACTCGGGCACAGGCCACCTCCATACTTACTCCCTTGATCTGGTGATATAGGGTTTCATCAAACTCAAAGCAATTCTCATATAAGACAATTTTTGGGAACTACATCAAAAACTTGTGGTGTTTATTCTCCCCTGATCTATTCAGGATCTCATTGATGGCATCCACGGCCTTCTGCTGTTAGGAAATCGTGCTTTGATGTCCGTCATGACTAGGATTCCTGTCTTTGGATCAAATCGTCTGCCTTCAAGCTTGGAAACTATGGGGGTCATTCTAACTCTGGCGGGCGGCGGAGGCCGCCCGCCAGAGTTCCCCCTCCAGAACACCGCTCCGCGGTCAGAAGACCGCCGCAGTGATTCTGTGTTTCCCGCTGGGCTGGCGGGCGACCGCCAGAAGGCCGCCCGCCAGCCCAGCGGGAAACCCCTTTCCACAAGGAAGCCGGCTCCGAATGGAGCCGGCGGAGTGGGAAGGGTGCGACGGGTGCAGTTACACCCGTTGCGAATTTCAGTGTCTGCTTAGCAGACACTGAAATTCTTTGTGGGGCCCTCTTACGGGGGCCCCACGACACCCCATACCGCCATCCTGTTCCTGGCGGCCGAACCGCCAGGAACAGGATGGCGGTATGGGGTGTCGGAATCCCCATGGCGGCGCAGCAAGCTGCGCCGCCATGGAGGATTCCTTAGGGCAGCGGAAAACCGGCGGGAGACCGCCGGTTTTCCCTTTCTGACCGCGGCCAAACCGCCGCGGTCAGAATGCCCTTGGGAGCACCGCCAGCCTGTTGGCGGTGCTCCCGCGGTCGTTGACCCTGGCGGTCAATGACCGCCAGGGTCAGAATGACCCCCTATGTGTTTCATATCTATAACATATGCTGGTTTGGCACTCACCAGTGGTTTGAGAACTGCGTCTACATATTTTGGCAGTGGTTCAGTAGCCACCCCAACAGTGAATCAAATGGTGCCCAAGGGTGGATTTGACGTATTTTTATGCACCTTAGGAACTCCATAAATCAAAGGTAGTCGGGTATTGATGCAGTACAGGAATTTAAATTCTTGGTTGTAAATAATTCCTTTTCTGGCTGCTTCTTGAATGATGATGTTAACACAATGTTTAGCCCTTTTCTCCAGATCTCCTCTGACAGCACAGTAGTGATTTTGCATGCTCAACATTTGTTTCTGTTTTTCTTTGTAGGGCTGAGTATTGAGGAAGACTTTTTCCTATGTTTTGTATTATGTGAGTTGGCAGGTCTTATGTACTCTTGTAACAGTTTTACCTTGTTCTGTCTCTCTGTCTTTTTTGCAGGAGGTCTCTTCTGTTTAGTAGACTGGTTTACAAGGCTACCTTCTAACAACGTGCCTGAGACTCTCATGTAGTGGTCATAGAGACCCTAAAAAAGAGGAGTCTTCTGCCCAGTCATGCACGAGGCTCAGCAATTCAGCCAGTTCATCTCAGGTACCAACAGATAGAGGCCATTGGAAAATTTAAAGTTGTAAATCAGTTAATTTATCTAACAGTTCTGTACGTTGGGTGTGTGGCTTTTCTAGCAAGCACTTGTAGGAGAACGGGTTTTGCACTCTCATGCTGGTCCCTTACCCCTTTCAACATCTGGAATAAATGATACAGATGCGCATCCCAGTCTTTCATTTTAGTAGCCATTTCCAAAATTGGATGTTTAACTGCAGAGGGCATCATTTCAGAATATGAAATAATGATCTTCATATTTCTGAGGCCAGATGAGACTCTGAGTCACACAGGTGGAAACTCCCACAACATCTTTGGAACAGTGGTGAATAATATTATAGAGAGTTTGATGACACTTTGTCAAGTCATAATAAGGAGCCTGAAATATGAAGTAAAATGTACCCTCACACATGAAAGTTTGAAGTCACTGTTTGCAGGGATAGATGAAAAAAGACACATTGCTAAATTCAATTCTGTCACCATAGCATAGGGGGTGATCTCTTCGGTGCAACTAAATCACCTCCATTCTTGTCTCCCAAGCCCTGAGCAAATGAAGTTGTGAGAAAAGAACTGAGCGGTCCAGCAGTTTCTTCCCTTTGCCACATTTTGAAACTTGCAGTTAACCACAAGAACCCTATACAGTGTTCTAAGAACCAAACCAATATACTCACATCAAGGTCTGGACAGTCCTTGCTAATGTTCAAAATCCCCTTTACTTATTCATATAGTGACTGTCGCTATAGCGTAACAAACATTTCTCTCACACTGGACAAAGGATGCTATAGGAACATGGATCTAAAATGTGGGGAAGACAAATGCAACAACAAAGCTTAAAGCGCCGTTATAAACAAATGCAGTGCATTCAGGGGTGAATAACCCTATACAACAATAAAGATCTTATCACAATAGCAGGAGGATGAGAAGCTATATAGAAGACGACAACATGATAATGTAAGCTAGAAAAGTGTCGAAGATAATGAGCGGTACCAAATGAGTTGTAAACACATGGTATAACATACCCTCAGTGCGCAGTGAGACAACCAACCGTCAAGCTATCTCCTTAGTATGTGGTAGGACACTCAACCATTGGGCTGTATACCCTGGGACCCAGTGACCTCAGCAGGTCACATAAAACCATCCACATGCATGCAGTGAACTCAGGATCACCCAAAGGAAATCCCTCATCAAGCTCCTCTTATACCCAGGCAAACCCCTGGTGATTACCAGAGACCCCACACACATCTAGAATCTGTTAACACTCAATGGTCAGATGCCCCATCGGTACGAGTAGGTCAGGAGATCAAGAGAGAAGAAAAATGCAATCAGCGGAGCACTAACTGCCACCCCGTAGTCCTGGTATACTAAAATAACAAAATTGTGTACCATCAACAAGATGCATGCGTCAGCCGGGGAAAGGCCAGCACATACTCTTAGTCAATAGCCTGCGAGAGTCCAGCAGCACTAAACTGAAAACTCAAGTTAATCGGCTGGCAGAGACCTGCATGAAACTGAAAATCCCCTCCTCTGAGGACCAGGGGTTCACTCATGACCCAATCTGACACAGTACCCATCCACCCACCCTAGTTGAGGACCCTCGACCATCAGATACCCTCTCAGATCGAAATGTGTCATATGGTTCAAGCACCTACTGAGGGACACTTGACTGTCTTAGTTCGAATTGTGTTAAAGGGTGACAGACAAACCCAAAGAAACAGAAAAGAAACCACAGCATACAGTCATACAGCAAGCAAGTACAGTCAATAAAAGGAGAAAAAATGCAGAGGAGCACCCTCTGCCCTTCACTACTTCACATGAAATATCATAACCATCTAAAAAATAACAGAAAATAAGAAAATAAAAGCAGGATATCCTGAGGAATTGTTTTGTATCAAACATTAGAAGCTAGCAATAATACCTACAATCAAGTGTGAGGAGCAGTTGGGAGCAGGATGGAGACTAGGGCAGGGGTGGTGGGCTTGCTCACAGGGGTTTGCAGTGGAGAAGTAGAGAGACGATACCTCAGGCTGCAGGGGTTGGAGAGAAGAGAGCAGGAGGCATCCTCAGTCTACCAATCAGTCTACCAATCTGTAGCTAAGGTAGCAGCAGAGAGTAGCCGTGGTCTGACCACTCACAGCCAAGTATCTCTATTGCTCACCTATTGTAAAACCTTAATAAAAGAAACACAGAAAACTGTCAAGATTCAAAGGCAAAGGTTCATACATGAATTCATGGAGACAGGAGCTCACAGCTGCCTGCCCAATTTGGAGAATTTCCATTTGGTCTTTTATTCATGAAAAACACAAAAGGTGTAAAAAAAGGCACATCTAATCGTGATACTGGCATAACGCTTTCTTCATCGTTATAATCATATACATGGCGTGATGTTGATTTGTAGGTAAAGAAATTGCACAATCATTAAGTATCCTGCCAATCAAAATGAAGTGATAGCTCATGGCGAAACCTGATTCAAGATGGCTACGGGTGTGATCTTAGCATACCTGATAGCAGGGACTTTCCAATGTGCAAATATACTTATTCTGCACTATTGCTACCCAATCAAATGTAGGTCTTTAGGCTTTCGGGTATATAAGGTCATAGATACGTCTAACTACTGCTGTTGTGGAGCAGGAGAGATGATGCATATCCCATGAGATGTCCTTTTCTGCATGCTGTTCAGCAGAGTACATTACTTTACCTGAGGTCACTCGACCCCTGGGCATGTCTTGCAGGCTTTGTCATCAGTGAATATCACAAAACGTAAACAGTACAAGATGGATTCCACATAAAACAAAACATGCTATCCTCATCAGCTCGACCCACAAAAATGTACTAAATTTACATGTGCTGAACCCTCTGGTAGCTTGACACAAAAGCAGTCAAGCTTAGCTGGAAGGCAATGTGTAAAGTATTTAGACCGCACGCAAACAGGAATTAAGTGAAAACACAACACAAGAAAAATTCCACACTAACCTACAAAAATAGAGAAACGTTCAGTACATATAATGATACAAGTAGGACAGAAATCCAATCGGTAGAACTGAAGAAATGCAATTTCAAAGTCATCAGTAAAAGTAGCAACAAAAAGCACTAAAAATCAACTGTGGTTAGCTGAGGGTGCCAAGCTGGGACAAAGTCACAGGCTCAGGCCAACCGTGAACGAGTGCAGGACAGATACAGGACTTCAGTTTGGCCCAATGGACAGTGTACATGGTTATACTTGGGCTGAGATGTGAGGCCTTGCATCACTCTACTTCGTTATGTGAGTTCCGATGAGGCTGCCGATTAGGACCTGCGAGGTACTGGGATGCATTGTCTGCATCAAGCTGTGTCAGTTTTGAAAGAACATTCAGTTGGGTCAGCAGGAGTGCACACTGATGCCAATCAAGGGTCCAGGACCTAAAAAGCACCTCTTGGGGATCAGGATTCACTCTAGCAGAGACCCAGCAGTAGGTTACAGGTAGGTCCAGTTGAGTCTGGTCAGCTGGGCAGATGCAAGACACATCTCTAGTGCATCATATGACTCTTTAACTCACACAGAAGGCCAGTCATATAGCCTTAGGTATCCCTCTGGTGGTCTTTGGTTTAAAGCTATATTCCATGCTTCATTCCTCAGGCAGCAGGGCAGCAGGGCATTCCTTTTTTTCAGCAGGGCTGTACTTCTAGCAGCAGGGCAGCATAACAGTCCTTCTTCTGTGACTTTTACAAGTCCAGAAATGGTCTGATGAGTAGCTCAAGTGGTCCAATATTTATACCTTGTGCCAGTCTTTGAAGTGGGGGGACATCATGTATGACTCACACCTCGGTTCTAGAAAGTTCTTCCCTTCCCCTGTCAAGGCGCCAAGTAGTCTAAGGTGACAAAGGACTACTGTCAAGTTCCTTTGTATGTGTGCTAGAGCCAGCCCTTTGAAATGTACGTGGGGCAGGAATCAACTCGCATAAACCATCCATGCAGGATGGACCATCCTGCCAACATCTAGTTCCTCTTTGTCTCACTGTCTATGAGCAATACACAAAGTCGAATAGGTAAGTAAATCCCAGTCTTGTGGCTCATGATACTTGCAAAAAACAAAAATGGTTAGGATTAAAAATGCCAACTTTCTAAAAGTGGCTTTTTTAGAATTGTGACTTAAAAATCAAACATTAACATTAAAGATGGTTTTGAGTTACAATTCATTTGAATGTAAAAATAATTTCTTATCTGCTCACAAACTTAAGTTTCCATTTACACATGTAATGAGGTATTCCAGTGATATCCTGTGGGAGAGATAGGCATTGCAATAGTGAAAAACAACTTTGGGTGTTTTTCATTACCAAGACGTGTAAAACATAAGCCAACATTTCCAACTTTTTACATAAAATTCCCCCTGCCCCATGAGCCGTTAGAGCTTACTTTAGGAGTGGTTTATATGGATTAAAAAGGAAGGTTTAAGCCTGGCAAAAGTTTTATTTTGGGAAGGTGAATGGCAGTTTAAATTGCATTACAGGCTGCAATGACAGGCCTGAGCCATTTTGTAAAAGACTACTTTGGTGGGTGGCACAATGAGTGCTGCAGACCTACTAGTAGCATTTAATTTAGAGGCCCTGGGTATGTGGAGTACCATTTGCTAGACACTAAATTAAATGTGCCAATTAGTTATAAGCCAATTATAGTATGTTTTAGGGAGAGCACACGCACACTTTAGCACTAGTTAGCAGAGGTAAAGAGCACAGAGTCTTAAAGCCAACAAAAAGTAATTCAGCAAAACAGGAAGTAAGAATGTGAAATGTTTGGTGGACTACCACCCATGGGTGTAAGATCTAACATGACCTATTAAGTTAATTTAATATACATGCATAATTATTCACTGTTGAACCAATTTTCTCCTTGATATTACCAGACAACATATTAGTCACTTGTTTATTTGAAATGCCTACAACTTGGATATATTTTCCCAAGAAGGGGGTGTGGGAACCTCCACAGGCTGAACTGTGGAGCGAGTAGCAATTGTGTTGAATAAAAAGGATACTGGTCGACCATTCACCCCTCCTTACACAAAAGAGCCATGCTGTTCTACCTTGTGGACTGAACCAAGCATGCAGTCCTCCTCCCCACTTAGGCAAAGTCATGTGTTTAACTTGGTCTTGAAGGGCTTCCAGTGTAGTTGCAAATTTTGAAAAATGATCATAAATAACTGAAGGCTTGTGTTAAATTCTGAAACTCTGTCCTAAACACTGCAAATTATTTTGAATGCATTGTTATATAACTTGAGCTGAAAGCATATCCCCTTTTATGAACCTTGGATTCTGCATATTCTGAACGGAGGCCGGTAAGGCTACGGCTATTGAATGTGCAATTCCATTCTATGCCATTGACTCATATTCTGCTGCATTTGGGAAATTAGCTGTGACTCATTTTAAAATATATTGGAATAAATCTACATTCCTGATTCCAGTGCCCATTTTTACGAAAGATGCAGCAATGACTATTCTTCATCTGTATGTTGTTAATACCATTTTGATTAGGCATGTTATTAGTAAAACCTTTTCCTCTGCCACAAAATCCACTGTTCTCACCATGCACTAATTGCACATCATTTCCATGCATCCAGAAAGTGACATCTACATCAAAACTAGTTGCTTGAAAACCACCTCAATCAACCTTTTGAAAGAATATTGTTTGACTCATCATCAACTTCTCCTTAGACATTTTTGTTTTAGAATCTCAACAATCACTACAATACTTCATGCAGGCTAAAATCTAATCCAACAATTTTGCCTGTGCATGCATCACACTTTACTGAATGTTAGCACTAATGTTCATACATAATCCAAACACAAATGCAGAGAGAGATCTTGCAACACTCTTCCATTTGGTCTTCAATTGCACTAAACCTTGTGTAAATCTGCTTCAATCTCTCATAACATGTATACACTGACTCATCTGGATTTTGCACATCTTTCATGATTTTTGACCAATTAACTTATTTCTGTGGAATCTTTGTTTTCAAATGTCCTGTAATATTCTGATTATATTCTCCATAACAATTGGTTAAGGCTTGTTACACGGAGTCTCGTTGGGGAGGGTTCTTCTCCTGGTCACTGTAGTATGGTTTTATATTCAGTCATCACATATCAAGGCACAGAAATTGAAAATAAAGCACTTAAATCTGTCCAAAGCAACTTTGAAACAGTTGCAGTCTTTTCAACCTGTGTGTACCCCTCCTTGTGCCTCCATCAAAGCAGATACTATCTTTTAATAGTCACTTTACATTTTGAATTACTTGCTGCCATATTTCTCAATGCTTTATTCATTTTCTGCATTTTAGATATATCAGGAGGCTCTGTCCAGGTTTATTGATGCTTTGTCACATCTTACCATTCTCAAATTCAGTGTACTAATTCTCTGAGATATTTTTCCAATTTTGGAGGACTCTATTTCATTAATTCAGTTTAAATGAATCCTGTTTTATATAACTTACACATTCTTTAGCTAGTTCTTGAAGTTTCTCAAATGCACTATGAGCATGTCTTTCTGCTTCTGCACCCAAAGATGCTAATAATTTTTTATTATAAGATGAAATTCTGTCACCAAAAAATCATTTTTCTGTAGTAAGTTTTAAATCTGCTGTAAGTTTAAAGGTATCAATCTCCACCACTGTCATCTCACCTTGTGAGGTCTGTTGGACCTGGCTCCATCTGCAGGGTTACACCTGATATTTGCCTTCCATTACTGAACCTGTTTATATTGCTTTCAGGACTCAATTTACTTCTGCTAAATAGTTGTAAAGTGATTGTCCTCTCCCTTCTAAACATGCTATATTTGTCCTACACCTGATTGGTCATTTAATTTACTTGAAGGTCACTCATATATGGTACTACATGTGCACAAGGACTGCAAATTGAATGCTACAAGTAGGTTGCAGCACTCATTGTGCGATCCGCTAAAGCAGCCCTGTAATAAATGTCTCAGGCCTACCACTGCATCCTGTAGTGTAGTTTAAAACTGCTATTTCCACCCAACAAGATAACCCTCTTGCATGGCCTTGACCTTCCTTTTGATATGTATACCACCGCTAAGGTATCTCTTCCATAGATTTTGAGGCTGATAATGAGTTTGGAAGTCCCATGACCACAATGTAGAGGGTCAACAGTCTAGTGGAGCAGACCGCCATATTATGAGTTTGGTGGTGTAGCTAACAAAGACTGCAAGTGGTCCGCTGCCACTGCCAAGCAGCACAGACCCCGTAGTCTCTTGGAGGCACAAACAGGCCGGCAGAGACCATGTTTCCACCAGACCTATTACGAGGTTGCACACCATCAATGTGACCGCCACGGTCCAATCACCAAAGAGCACCAGGTGGAAATGAACATTATAAATGGAGACACTCACCTGCAGACTGCCATACACATCTGCAGCCGCCACAGAGCCATGCCTCAACGTCATGCCACTGCTCCTGCTCGACCAAAAACAAAATCAACACCGACATGGATGAAAATAACCGTAAGTACTAACACCTACCTGGATTTATTTCATTTAAAAAAAAATGTACCGCTAGCAAACACATCATAGTGGGGGACGCCAAGGCCAGCACCTATGCTTATCATTCATGACAAACACACTAATATACTGAAACATATACACCCACACATTCACAGCACACACACTTCAGCCAGCACACTTGCACACTGCACAGCAATATCACATATAAACAAATAGCTACAGAACACTGGATGAGGGACACCAATAGAAACCCAACATACACATACAGCAGCAACCACACAACTAATGCACATATACAGACACATTCCAGACATTCACACACAACACCAACAAAAATCAACACTGCAAACGACACACCTCACACGCACACACACACATAGCACAATGGATCAACAATACCATGCACAATACACACTGACACAAACATATAAAAGACACAAAGTGAACCACAGCAACAACACCTTCACAGCTGCGATGGAAGCAGCTTGACCATACTTGGGAGGAGGCTGCATTGGGACACATATCATGTTCAACAAGCCCACAAACAACGTGCACACTGGAATTGCCCACAACTTGATCTCGGGTACAACCAATGCTAATACCAATCTTCATAAACAGTCACACAAAGGGGGAACGCCAACACTACGAAGCACATACAACTCACAGTCCATTGGACATACCCCTACACAAATCAGCTGCCAGGAACACACACCTAAATGAACGCATGCACACTCAAATGCAAAGCAAACTACCACAACTCAACACACTCCAGGACTGCACTGAAGCAAATTTAGAACAACAAACCTCATGTACACAATACCCAAGTCATACACCATACAGATCCACAAAACACAAAATAAAAACGTATAACACAACAAACACACAACAATGCCATTTCGCCAAAATTTTAACTACATACACATAACCATCACACAACACACACCCTGCCCTTGGGAGACAACAGCACTGCACACAAACTTACAGAATGAAACAAATATAACATGGAGCAGCAAGCAGTACAAATACACACATCTACATGCACAAAAACAATGTCAGCGAAGAGCAATAGACACCTAGGGAAGGCCATGCAGGACAAAGGTGTAACAAAATACCAACAACAGGTTGGGTTTATTATAAAATTATCAATAATGAATAAACAAGTCCAAGGCCATAGGCCAGTCCATTTTACACAGGCCCAAAAGGCACAGTCCAGGCCCCAAGACTCGACTCCTGACTGCCAAGGAACCTCCACAGGTAGGGGCATCCAGGGGCAGGCAGGCACCTCAGGTATTATTGGGGTGGGGTTTGGGTGGTGGGATGGGCTTGGTTTTGGGAGTGGGGTTTTGGGTTTGGGCTTGGTAGGGGGGACCTTCCTCACAGAGGTAAACTTCTTCTTGGTGGGTGGAAGGACATGGGTGCTTGGGGGAGGCAGGAGAGGACTTGGAGGTGGAAGGGATGGCCCTGGGGAGTGAAACTGAAAGTTTCAGGGTGGTACAGGGGGAAGAATAGGGGTCAGGTAAAGATCACAGAGGAACTAATTGTTTTGTCACACGTGGTGGTCATCAGAAGGGGGTGGGATTTGAAGATTGAGGTAGTGGTTGTATGACGTGTAGGTATGGATGTTTTGGGTCGGTGTTTGTGGGAGGTGTGTGGTGGGTGAATGGGTGTATTTTGGGTGGATGAATGAGGGCATTTATGTGTTTGGGTTCAGAGGGATGGAGGTGCTGGGGAATGCTGTGGTGGGTCTATGTTGGGGTGGTGACTGCAGGTATGGTGGATGTGCTGAATGTAGGTGTCTGTGGTCAGTGGTCGGGGTCTGTGGGTATGGTAAAGGTGTGGGCTGGATCAGTGACTGTTGGTGCAGTGTCTGCAGGTGTGCCACATTTCATGTGTGTGATGCTAGGTGTGTAGGTGGGTGTCATGGGAAGTCGTGACTGTTGATGTGTCTGCAGGTAGATGTTGTTTGTGTGCATGCCAGTGATGTGTCTTGTGGTACTTATTTTTGTGTGCGCTAGCCCTGTCTGTCGATGTGGATGCATGAGAAGTAGGGTGTTGGACTGGGAAGAGGAAGGTAGAGCAGGGGCAAAAAGACACGGGGTGACTGGCTGCCGTCAATGTGAAGGCCAGACCTGTAATTATCTCTGTAGGCCGGAGATTGCACTGTGAATTCCCTCCAGGAATGCATTGCTCTGTTGGATCTGGCTTGCCAGTCCCTGGATGACATTCACAATGAATGTCGAACAGTGACCCTCCTGCCCCCCAAGCGCCTTGAGATCCTCACGGGTGAGTAGCGCGCTTCATAACATTTTTTGATTGATTGATTGAATGACCATCTGACCCAGAGAGATAGATCTCAGGAGGTAAATGACCTCCTCACTGAGGGCAGCAGGGCTAACAAGGGCTGAGGCAGAGGAGCCTGCTGCAAAAGAGACACCCACCCTCTTTAGTTAGCAGGCATAGCCAGCTGGGTGGGGAGCCACAGGGAGGGTGGTGATAGAATGTGGGGTGGTAGACAAAGATGGTACAGGGGTGATCCCCGATGGGTACCCCTGTACCATCAACTAGGGAATGGCCAGTGGAGGAAGAATCCGTGGATGATGATGTTGATCCTGTCTCCCCTTGGCACTCTCCTCACCCTCCCGGCCACCGGGTCACTTGCTGTTGATGGTCTCGTGACCTGAGGTCCTGTGGTCAGATGCTTCCCCAATTGGCTCGCCCCTATCTCATTCGCCGACCGGTGCTGATGCTGCAAAAAGAAAGAAAAGTAAGGTCATGACATCTACATGATGACAGTGCAATTACAAATCAGATAGGCAAAAAATACCATGGGCCGTATTTATACTCTGGTTGCGCCGAATTTGCGTCGTTTTTTTCGACGCAAATTCGACGCTAAACTAACGCCAACTAACGCCATATTTATACTATGGCGTTAGACGCTTCGGGCGCCAAAGTGCCCGGAGTGTGCGTCATTTTTTTGCGTGAACCCCTTCCTTGCGTTAATGATATGCAAGGGAGGCGTTCCCGTCTTAAAAAATGACTCCCAGGCCTTTACGTGGTATTTATACTCCCGGGCAAAAGAGACGCCCGGGAGTGGGCGTGGCCAAAAACGGCGCATTTGCGCCGCTTTTTAACGCCTGGGTCAGGCATGGCGTTAAGGGACAAGTGGGCTCAAAATGAGCCCAGAGTGCCCTCCCCTGCCCCCAGGGACCCCCCCTGCCACCCTTGGCCACCCCAGGAGGACACCCAAGGACGGAGGGACCCATCCCATGGACATTAAGGTAAGTTCAGGTAAGTTTTTATTTTTTTATTTTTTGTGGCATAGGGGGGCCTGATTTGTGCCCCCCTACATGCCACTATGCCCAATGACCATGCCCAGGGGACAGAAGTCCCCTGGGCATGGCCATTGGGCAAGGGGGCATGACTCCTATCTTTACAATGATAGGAGTCATGTTGATGGGGGATGGGCGTCGAAAAAAAATGGCGCAAGTCGGGTTACGACGATTTTCTCGACGTAACCTGACTTGCCCCATTTTAAGACGCCCATACGCCATTTTCCCCCTACGCCGGCGCTGTCTGGTGTACGTGTTTTTTTTCCACGCAAACCAGGCAGCGCCGGTCTGCTTGCGCCGGCTAACGCCATTCCATAAATACGGCGCCCGCATGGCGCTTCAGAATGGCGTTAGACGGCGCTAAATTTTTTTACGCTAAACTGCGTTAGCGCAGTTTAGCGTCAAAAAGTATAAATATGGGCCCATATGTCAAATGTCCCCGCATGAAGTAACAGCAAAATGCCACTGTCATGTGCCAACAGTAAACCATGTATGCCATCTGGATTCACAATGGTAACATATGAGCAAATCTTGGTCTCAGATAACTACAGTGGCATGGATGAAGTCTAGCTAGCACACTAAGCATACCACAACTAGGTGACCACTCCAGATCAAACTTGTGCAACATGCAGCACACCACATGGGACCAGTAGCCAAACTATGGATACCTTTGTAAGGTCCCCTAACACTTACACTGACACAAGCCTAAACATACATCTACATTGCAGTGATATGATGTCTCAGTGACAACTGATGGTGCTAAAGAAAGGCAAACAACAATGCTAACATCATGCCATGCCTGGATTAGGTGACATGGAAACATTCATTTTACTAGGAACACAACACAGCATGTACAGCTCCACAAGTCACACCTTACCAAAATGTGTCAAGGCTGGTAGTTGAAAGGTTCACTCTGATGTGCCACACACCTGATGTTTCAAGAAACTACATGGAAGTCAGGTCCCAAACCTCATGAAAAGATGTCTCCTGAATACACACATGAATGGTCTAGTAAGGCCCAGGATAGCCCCATCAATTTCTCATACCCATTTTCATGTTTACCTCTGAGTGTATTTGTAGGAGACAACTGTACCATGCAGGAAGGAGGGACACAGACCTTGCAATCACTATCAGGAGGATACCAAATTGTTTTACTATAAAAAAACAACATCACTACTCACATCACAGACATGGCAAGCATGGCATCTGTCTGTGGAGGAATCCCTGACCCCAAACACATGTCATTCAAACATCACTACAAGTCAATCCTCGATGAATCCATACAGTCAGGGTACAATTCCCAGTCAACACACACGTGCTTTGGACCCACAACATCATATCACATAAAGGGTACAAATCATCATCACATAGATCAGCACCCTGCCCTTCCCTGTCATGTCCATCATGGATAATGCTCTTACACATGACAAACAACATACTATGAGGCATGACTGAATCTGTCTGACTACATATGATGGTGACACAGTCCTGTTTGGGCCATCACTATAAATGGACAACCATTGCAGATGTATCATAATGACAACAGGACCCCATGAACATATATGTGAGAAATTTGAGACATCATACATCTCATGCATACATATGTGTCCTATTGGAAATGGAGCACATGTAGACACAAGGAATAATGGCTACACTGATGACACGTCACCCATGACAATGCATATTCCTCACTTACCAAGGGAAAGTACCTTGCTACAGCTGCCAAGACTGTTGCCAAGTAAGTCATGTTGCATGTATGATGGACACCCATGCATCACAGACTGCTGTGAGGCACAAGCACCCAACCTACAATGGAGAAAAAGTGTCCCTGGGTTGCAGATGTCAAGCTACATATATCCCCAGACACATGACAGAAAACAGTGGCCCACATCCTACTTCCCTTTGGACTGTAACACTAAATACTCCATGCTGGACAATTATACTAAGGGTTTACCATTGTTTAGTCCTAGGTCCCAGCTCCAAAAGGATGAGCACACCAGTTAGGAACACATGGCATGTCTACACCAATTTTATGCCACAAGATGTGTGACACATGACACATGCCACATTGTCAGAGGGATCAGTCTGTCCCTCACTCAATCTCCTGGTAAAGGGTCATGCATGTCTCACATATATATGTACTCATCCCCTTGTGGCTGCTGTGCTGCCCTCAAATGCCCATCCAAGGTCAGATAGGCCACTGCCAAAATGCAGGCAATTAGGGTGGTCATGGTCCAATGGGCACCCCGTTCTCGTTGGGAGGACATCCCCAGCTGGACCTCTGTAGTCTTCCGTGCCCAGCATCTCTGGTCCCCCCACCTCTTTTGACAGTGGGCGCTCCATTGGCTGTAGACCCCAGGGTCCGCACCTTCTTGGCGATGGCTCGCCATATTCCCTTCTTCTGATTGGCAGTGACCTGCATGGATGCATAAAAACTGGAAATCATGTCCACAAGTCCAATGAAAAAATGGTGGAGTCATGTACATGTCAGTGTTCCCAGCTTGGAACATCCTGTCTTAACCTTCCTGTCCACCTGTGGCACATAGCAGTCAATCTACACAGGGGAATGACTGCAAACACTCCCCAATAGTGTGCTCTACACACCCCATAGTTCAGGCCCTCGTCTGACCAGTTACAAATACAGTGACTTTTGTGACATTGATTAGGTGCACGATGGAACACATGCCACAAAGTGACAAGTGACAGCTAATCCTCACTGCAAACAATACACAAAAAGCTACACTACCTTGAAATATCACAAGCTGCCAACAGTCATGAGATGTAACAACAAACCTACTGACAGACCCATTGTGCTTTAACCACATGGAAGGGAGTGACATGTGGAGCACAAATAGAGGCAATCCTGTCTATGCGTGCACATGTGCTGAGACAAATGCAGGCACATAATACTTCAGGGGGTGTTTTTTTTTAGTGCACATCAACCAGTAGGTATACATATCCACACATGTGTGTACATAGAAACAATGACAATATAGTCAAATACCTTGCCCAGCATTGTACAAGTCCAACATCAAAACCATAAACATAGACTTTACTATCATGGCATATTACACATCAGCACAATGCTTGCAGATGTGCAATACCCTAAATAAAAGGTATGATACAGACAACAGGGCTGAGCAATCAAGGGATCTGCCATTGCTATTTGAAACGCATTGTATGTGCATATTAGACACATATAATTATCCTGTCCCCAATAAAAATCCCATAGTAATCAGTGGACATGGGCCTAAGAAGCTGTTTATATGCAGAGAGGCATGAATTGACACAGTCACATGATGTCCATGGAAACAGGGAGTAGGCACTGTGTCACACTTGCAGTGCAAAAGGGAATCGATACCAGGACAGATGTCCAGTTTTGCAGTAAACAAACATACACAGGCACCTTTCTCTGCAGGCTGAGCAAACAGACCTACACATCATACCATGTCCTACTAATCACGTGCATCAGAGTACGTCATGTAGTCCACAGCCATTTTACAATGGGTTCCTAAATCCAGATTTGAGGCCCATAGCAAGTCATTACCTGACTTCAGGGCAACAGTCCAACAAGGCCAGATCTGGCCACAGACCTATGCGTAAGCAGTGAAAGATCAAAATTGTGGGTCAACCCACACATATGACATGTCATCAACCCTTCTGCTGTCATGCACCCCCATGTGACTACACTTCACAAACATTATCTGGCAACATTTACCTCAGGATGGCTATCATGCCACCTTACCTAGCCATGTGCATTCAACGCAAGTTGGGTCAGGGAACACTCAATTCACACTCACCACATTTTCTTCAAAGCTTTCACTTGACATGGATGCATGCCCATTCAACCAACCATTCATACACACTTACAGCACAAGAAAGGGTTTGGCAGATCCCAGCTGACAAACTGGGCTTTATCCCAGGCTAACTAAATTGGAGATAAGTAGAGGTACATGGAAAGTGTGCATATGGTGCACTTACCTGCTCCTCTGGTGTTCCATATAGATGTCCATCCAGGGAAGGACCTCCTCCATCAGTTTCTCCAGTTCTTCTAATGAGAAGGCAGGGGCCCTATCACCTGTTGGATATGGCATGATTGCTCCCAGCATCTCAGGTCATGGAGGTCTTGCTGGCAGCAGTGTCAGGAGTCAAGTGAGAGCTTCGGCAGAAAATGGGAGTGACGTCTGCCACTTAGATGACCGCCACTGCCACAGGGAGCAATGTAATCCTATGACAGTGTCTGCCGCAGTAGCATCTGCCTAACGCCATGATGACCCCCCCCCCGGCAGTTGGGGGCGGTTCAGAATGTCCAGTGGAGTAGGTCAGGCAACTGCCAATTTACAGCCATAGAATGCATTTACACTATATATTTTGATGTGTCACAAATCAAAAAAAGATGCTCTGGAGAATATTGAGTGTTGGCGTAGTCCGGTCATGTAGGTCAACTCATTTTGTAACCATATTGATGTGTAGTCATGCAGATGTGACAAGATGATTAGGGCTATAGCCACCACCCCCTCCCACATGTGTGATTTAGGATTTTGTGCATTGAATCACAGACATTTCATTTAGTTAAATGGACATGAGGTTGCTGTTCATATAGTTGATAGGGATGTGAGAAAGGCAGTAACATTCTAAAAAGTGCAAAGCTTAGCCCTAAAATGTTTACAATGACACACATAACATGTGGCATTTTGTAACAGACGTATTCAGTAAAATGCAAGGGACACATTGTGTGACTGCCTTTTTTATCTTATGACCCACACACTTACCTTGGGAGGAGATCGATCAGACACTCTCCTGTGTACCGTCAATTAGCAGGCTTGCAGACCATGGAGGAGAGATTAGTGATTCAGATCTACTGCCTGGCTAGGCAATCATGGATCTCTGTCATTAGTTTGAGTCAGATCTGATGCCAGCCATCTGTCATCCAAACAGCGTACCACCCATAGTACAAGTCATGTCAGTGTTGCACTTCCTGGCTACAGGATCCTTCCAAAGTACAGTGGCCCTATCTGCTGGGATGTCCCAGCCTATGTTCAGTTTGTTGTTGAAGGATGTCCTCTCAGCATTGTGGAAACACCTGGACAGCTACATTTGGTTTCCTCAAAGCTATGATTTTGCCCATGTGAAAGCAGATTTCCATGGTTTGGCACACATCCCACATGTTGTTGGAGCTATTGATGGTACCCTTGTAGTCTTGGTTCCAACTCTTGGCACTGAACAGGTCTATTGGAGCAGGAAAAACTCTATCAATGTCCCAGTAGTATTTTTGGCAGACCTCTACATTTCTCAAGTATGTGCTCGGTACCCGGGATCTGTCCATGATGCCTTCATCATGCAAAACAGTACTATTCTACAGCTGATGACACAACTGTACCCAGAGGGGGCCTGGTTGGTTGGAAAGAGACATATGTCATGTGTGTATGTATGTTATGGTTGCTGTTAGTGAAATTTTGCTCTGTACTCATAGTTGCACATGTCACATTGCCTTACAGGGGATTCTGCCTACCCAAATCATCCCTAGCTGTTGACCCCAGTTAGGAACCCAACTACGCCAGGGGAAGTCTGCTTCAACGAGGCACATGGAAGAACATGTTGTGTCGTGGAGTGGGCTTTTGGCATGCTGAAGACAAGATTCCAGAGCATTGACAAGGCAGGTGGAGCCCTCCTCTACTCACCTGCAAAAGTGTTTAAGATCATTGTGGCCTGCTGCATGCTCCACAACTTTGCCCTGAGGAGGAACGTCTAATACTTTCCTGATGAAGGGGAGCTGGCAGTGCCACCGGGTGAGAAACCTCAAGTGAGGATGACAGTGATGAGGATGAAGGTGGAGACATGCGGGCAGATGTGATGTTCTGTGATTACTCAGACTACATGGGGCACTGTAGGGGTCATGATATGTTGGAAGGGGTATGTCTCTTACCGTGAGACAGAACATTTAATGCACCATACTGCCAAGGTTTGCTGGCCACATCAGACATGGAGGTGTCCCTCTATTGAGGATCTCCTTTGAGTTGTACACTCATATTTAACTGTCAGTGAAACAACAGAAGTTTGAAATTACTTTTGTGTCTCATTTATGCCTTTGCCTGCCTACACTCCTTGTATGTGACTGTTTCCTTCCAGGTCTCATCACCATGCTATCCTCAAGTGAACATTTCAGAGTTGTGTTATTGTCAGGTGGAAGTAGCTGGTCTGACAGGTGAATGGGACATGAAATGGATCCAGGTTGTTACATATTTGGTTTGCAAGGGTACCATGCCCAGGATGCCTGGACAGTGGGAGGAGAGTTACCTGAGCTACAGGATGGACCTGTTTGATGTGGTAAGTTTGTCCAATGGTCTCATGTGTGTGGTCATGTGCCCATGTAACGTGTCATTGTGGCCAGTCCATGCATTCTCCCTTCACATTGTGTTGACAAAGTTCCGATGTGCCCTGTATGTAGCTGTCTATGTGTTCCTCATTGCAGGCCACAGTACCTGTGACACAACTCGGACATAGGTGTGTAACATGGCAGTAGATGCCTAACCATTGTAATAGGATGGGCTTCAGAATAGGGACCGTTTTATTGTCCTCTGTCTGTGTTATGGGCTATGTCAAGTTGGATAGACATGGTTTTAGTATGAGATAGGGGTCAAGCAGGGGGCAATATCCACCTATCTTGTTGCCAATCTTAAGGTACAGGGTCTGACAAAGACCTTTCTTCTATGGTCAGGTGGATAGTACTTTGGATGGGTCTCAGGTAGGGACCATTGTACTGTCCTCTCTCTGTGTTATGGGGTATGTGAAGTTAGATAGGCGTGGTTTTGGTATGGGATAAGGGTCAAGCTGATGACAATATCCACCTATCTGTTTGCCTATCCTAAGGTACAGGGTCTGACATAGCCCTTTTTAAAATTGTCAGGTGCATAGTACTTTGGGATATCTATACCAAAGCATCAATGTTTAGTAATTCCTGGCTTTGACAGTCCAGAGATTTCTGAAGCCTAGGGAATATAGTATAAATAAACAGTTTTGTGAGGCTGAACACTTGTGTTATTGTGCTGGTTGTGCTGGTAGTGATCCTCAGCCTCACACAGCCTGTGACATATCCCTTCATACATTGACATGATCATATGCACCTCATTTGCATCACATGATTTTCACATTGTACATCCTAATATATTCCAAAAACTCTTGTAAGCATAGATTGAGTGCTAGTTGTGTTTATTTACATTTGGATTTACATGTGTTTTGAACTCAAAGGTGTAAATTAAGGAAAACAAGGAACAACTGTGAAGCAATCATTCATTGTGGATGTAATCATCAGAGTTGCTGCCACAACATTTGAAGTACAAAGTCTAGTGTCCTAATATCCTGGAAAATGGTAAGTGGTTGAAGAACAGTCAACAGAGTGAATCTGTGGCACAGAAAGGAGTTCCATCAGAAAGAGGTCACTTCATGGCAATGGTTAAGGTCTTGGCATCTGCACCTCCTTAATGTTTGGGAGGATGTCCATGCTTGTAAGAGGGTTCCTCAACTGCAGAGGCAGGGGTGTCTGAGGCAGGTCATTCCCCTGGCAGGGCCTCCCTTTCACTGGCTGCCACAGATATTGAAGGGGCTGATGTTAGGGGGCTAGTGGAAGGGGTGTGGTTTGGTCCTCTATCCCTGCTCAAGATGGTGTTCATATCCCTCAGCAACCCTGTTAGGGTGGCCAAGGTGGCATTGTGGACCTCCCACTGATGTAAGATTACCTGGTGGTAACGCCCCTGCAGCTGCTTTATCTCCCTGAGTTCGGTGAGTACCTGGCCAATCATGCCTTGGGACTCTTGATAGGCTCCACACCAGCAGCCTCATGCTGCTGGCCCACACAATCCCTCCCATGTACCCTACCCCCATGAGCCTGTACCATTGGCACAGTTTGTCCCCGACCATTGTGTCCAGGCCCATCATTGTCTGAGGTGTTTAGATGGGACTCAGGTACATGGACTGTGGGGGGGGGCATAATTGTGGAAACTGTCCTCATGAATAGGTTTGGGGGCAACTAATTGCCTGAGATGTTGTCGCAACAGGGTTGAGAGGAGTCAATGTGGTCTGGATGAAGCTGACAGGTGTCATCTGATCAGGATCCCCTGAGTGCCCAGGAGTTGCATCCCCACTGAGGGCTTCATCCATGGAGGGAGTAGCAGTTTCTTGAGGGATCTCCATATTCCCAGTGGCAGAAAGACCTGTTGAAGTGAGAGACAGTATGTTACAGGTTGTATTGTGACAAGTACCTCCAACAGTTTACAGTGACATTTGCTTAAGTCCAAGTACACTCCGGCTTTACAATTTTCTCTTTATGTGAAAGGCACACCTTCTATGAACCGAAGGGACCTGACGTTTGGGATAGTGAGCAATTCCATTTCAAGTCACCTTGCTACAGGTTGTGTGAGTTTCTTGGTAATTGGAGTACTATTCACGGACTCCTGTCATCCAAGCAGTGCAGTCAAAACAGTGGCTTGGCATGATGTGATTTAGGTCATCATCAGACCTAGTAGACTGTGGTGCATGCAGACCCAGAACCATGTAGATGCATATGTTAGTTGTGAACAAGTGGTCAGTGCATTGTGAATTTGTATACTGCCACATGTATTTAGATGAGGCATCTTGGCATCTTTGTTTGCACACAGGTTGGACTGTCCTTCTGGTCCACAGTATTTACATCTTCGCTTAGCAGCTTACAATGGATTTCATTTTTTGTACACATTACAGAGTTTAACATGGTCTGTTTCTTGCTCACTCCCAGGTGTGTAAACTGCACTGGTGAGTTAACAGACTGCAGCACAATGTCATGTGGACAGTGTCCTGGGTATTGCAGTTAGAGTAGATTGTCATTGCGAGTTGACGTGGGAGGATGTTTGAAGAGATGCACAGTGGGCAGGTGTTTTGCTTTGGGTAGACAGTGCCTGCCGGCCTTTAACATTACTGTCATAGGCTGTGCTCCCCACACACTATACAGTTGATATCCCCTCAGGTGAGTACAGCTGAATAGCCGAATAGAGGTAAAATGGTCAGAACACCAGAGAACACTGTATTGGCAAAGTGTAGTGAGGACCCCAGTGCCTACTGGCCTTATCATTGTTATCATTGCCTGTCTTCCACTCCCCACTATACATTGGAAATCTCCTCAGGTGACTACAGAAGAATAGTTGAATAGAGGGAGAAAAGTCATAGTAGGAGATAATACAGTTGTGGCTGAGTGGAGTGACATTACCAGTGCCTGCTGGCCTAAGCATTGCAGGCTTTACCTGTCCTACCCACACACTATACTTTAAAATGCATATCAGGGTGGTACACTACATTGTGGACTTGTCAAAGGAGGTCATTTTTAGTGGGATACATTGTTATGGTATTAGTGATAGTGAAACAGTGCCGGCTGTGCTTTCAATCTCTGAGGTACACCCAGTATACAAAGATATTGTTCCACCAGATGAGTATTTTTGACATGTTGGAGACCAGTGAGGGGTTTATGGACAGGTGGGCACTGGGCTGTTCAATGTAGTGGGATTATGGGTGGGTAAATGTGATCAGTGAGCATGCATGCCAATACATTTTGGTGAGCTAATTTTGTAGATGTGACTTACCCGACTCCACTCCCCCAGGTATTCCTGTCAAGCCCCCAGGATGTAGGATGGCCAAGTCCTTCTCCTCTCATGATGTGAACTGTTGGGGAGAAGGTGGTAGACCACTCCCAGTCTTGTGTACCGCCAGCTGGTGCCTGGCTGCCATGGAATGTACCTTCCCCCGAGGTCGTTTCACCTCTTCCTGATGTCATCCCTTGAGTGTGGATAGCTGCCCACAGAATTTCCTCTGTCAACTTTTTTTTGCTACATTTTCCTAGTGATAGTAATCTGCTAAACTTGGGCTCCAAATAGATGGGGCTCTACTCTAATGATTTCATCCAACATGACCCTTAACTCCTCATCTGTGTATCGTGGATGTTTTTGTGATGACATAGTGATGGAAAAAAAGGTGAGGAATTAAGAAAAAAGAATTGTAGGTGCTGTGTGATGAGTGGGTGACATGCAGTGAATGTTGTGATAGGGTGCAGATATGTGTTTGGGGGGTCTAGTGAGGATGTGAGATGTGCGGCTTATGTGAGTTGGAGTGGTGCCTATTCCATTCTTTGCACTGCTGTTGCTGTGTCTGACATTTTAGATGCAAAGGTTTGTGGTGTATGAAGGTGTGTATTTTATAGTGTGGTTGGTAGGTGTGTTGGGTGTGTGAATGTGTGTCAGCTGTGTTGCTTTCAAATCAATTCAATGTGGAGTTGCATTTTACCGGGGGGATTGCCAACCGCTGCGGTTCTCACTGCCATTGGAAGACCCCCATGGCAAGACTGCCATGGCAATTTTCGAATTGTGATAGGTTCGGTGGTTGGTGGGCTGGCGGTACCAGTGACCGGACCACCTCTTCCCGGCCGTCCAGAGTCCTGGCGGTGTTGCAGTTTTGGCTGTGTAACTCGTAATATGGCAGTCTGTATGATCACCAACTTGGCAGTCTTTTGGCAGCCACCACTGCGGCGGTCTGCCATGAAGACCGACAAACTTGTGATAAGGCCCTAATTGTGTTGTGTTTTCACTTTATTACTGTTTAAGTGCTGCATAAATCCTTTACCGGTGGCCCCTTAGCTAAGCCTGACTGCTTATGTGTCAAGCTATCAGAAGTTAAGCACAGGTTTATTTAGTGACTTTTGTGGTTCACCCTGACAAGGGTTGTGTTTCTTATTTGAGTGGGCCTTCTAACCCCCTTAACTAATAACCCAATTTCTTACAAAGATATACTAGACAAAATCTCATCTCTACTCGCATTTGACTCTTCCACCCATCTTTCTTTCATACACATGCACTTGCACGTCAGCCTCATTATATGGAGGTGGCATTGCTTCAATCAACAATCTATTTATAAACTTGTCCTGTCCGTCTGAGTAGCTCTATTTCTCCTCCATTTCTTTATTTTCTATCATTCTTTTTTGTATTCATCTTTTTATGATTGATTAGTAATTGATGGAAAGGCACCCCCAACTTTTAACACTTCCTGTTTGCATGATTTCTTCCCTAAATACAATGTCACTTCTAGCCAATTATTGACAGCCTTTCTAACATGACCGTTTAGCATTTCCTTATGTGCTCTCTCATTTGCCACATAATCTAATTTGTTCAGGTCTTTTTTGCTCCACAGGTATACGCTGTGGGTTCATATCATACATGACAATCTCTTTCACATCAAACATACAATGCATAGAAAATTGCAACTTTTCATCATTTGTTGTAATTCTGTTCCATTCTTTAAGAAACAAGTGAGTATGTAATCCTAGGTTTACCAATATTTTATAATATTTCATGGGCAGGAGTACCAATTAGGCAAAGTATCTCCTCTACGGGTACGAATAGCAGGCTTATTCAAATGTGCATCCATTTGTAATCTCTAACTATCTCTCACATTACACATAAGACTATCACAACCAATCACAGTGCGGTTCAAGAAAACAAAACAAAGTGCGACAAAAATAAGACAAAATGTAACACGTAATGTCAACAACCAACTCAAATAAAACCTTTGTGCGCTTGTTGGGATAAATGACAGAAAATCAAACTTGTCACTGAAAATTATGATATCAATCACACCAAGACAGAGTCTCGACTAGTGGCAACCTACACTTAGATACAGCAGGTTTGTCCCAGTACACAGAAATAAACACCACTACCCAAGATTAGTTCTCATGCACAGTGTCAGCTGCGCAGCACGCATCCCTATGTGGAGCCCCTTTAAGGGTGGAGCATGTAACCTTTAAAGCTACGCGCTGCACCATGGCAACTGTTTGGCATCTGAGTCCCCCTCCTGTACTTATCTATTTGCTGGACGCCCCTGTTTGGCGTCATCTTCTGTGTTCCGCTTTCCTAGTGCTCGGTATCCTCATCTAGAATTGCAGTGGGTCCCTCCTTGGCCTCAAAAGTGTCAGGTTCCTGGCTGCATCACTATTTCTGTGGCATTCCTACAAAAGACAAACAATGACATTGTTTAAGTAGCAATCTACTTAATCAGGTAATATTTAAGAATTGTATAAAAGTCAAAGGATATAAATATTCATCCTATTGAGTCTTGTTGAAAGGACTGTTGAAGTCAAAAACATTCTGTTATTCTCTACAAGAGGAAAAGAAATACATATATTCATTTTCTATATAAGTTATTTAAATGAGCACCAACTTATATTGAGGCCATTATTACTTGCACATGCCATTGATGAAGAGTGATTCACAACAAGGGGCAATGTTTTCTTATGTATGTTATGTTTCAGGAGACGAACACTGACTTAAGCATATGAACCTTATATGAATCTTGATTCACTATCAAAAGGGCTGATGTTATTTGTCTAACTATATTCATAGAGCGTATACATTTAGGCAGGTGTTAGAGAGTAATGTTATATTATTATGAATATAAGTGAAAATAACCTATTGAGTTAATGGTCTTGAAATCTTTGTTCTAGACATGTAGCACAGCAAAGTCCAGTTTACCGCAATCAGCACCTAAAAGTGAGAAGGGACATTAGGTAATTCAAAGTGGATTACACAAATTGAAGGAAATCACTATGTATATGTATACTATTCTACTATTTCTTGCTTATGTTTTAGAAACGGATAAAGACGACCTACTTCACACAGTGGAAACCTGGTGGTGGCCTTGGTCAAGAACCACCCCTTAGTCCGGGTGGTTCAGATGTAAATTTTTTGGAGTCCGTTAAGGTTTGCAGGGAAGTAGGGAAATACATCGTATCCATTTCACTCCTGAGAAAAAGGCATCAGGTCTGACACACGGCTAGATTATGAAGGGTTTCCTAGGACTTTAACCTATAATATGACATGACTTCACACACCTTTATTCAGCATACATAATTATATATCTCAATAGCTTGGACTTCCAATAAATTCAGAAACCTTTCCACATAAATATAAAAATACTTTAAACATAAATCACATAAAACAAAATATACTTTTATCAAACTCTACAATTTTGAAAGCTTCAGAAATATTGCACAACACATTACAATGGAACAACCAAATACAGCTCTAAAATGCCAAAGCATACGCAAGAAATATTACCATAGACATAACATGATATGCTGCACACACAAAACAAAAAGTTCACTCCAAGTCACAGGTCTGAAGACAACACAATCATAATTCGCATAAGAAAACTCATCACACAAAATAACTCTTTACTTAAACCCCTATTTGCATTCAAAGAATGCAACTTCCGACACAATCAACAGGTACACTAGCATTTATCCAACTGATTCCTGTCTGCCGCAATAGCAAGAAAGTGCTCAACAACAAACAATAGCTGTATGACAGGTACTTTTACCCAAAAGCGAGATGGGTAATTTTGAACTTCCGTGACTTCCGATGCAAGTGTAAAATAAAAGTCGAGTTTTAAAATAATTGAATGTGATTCGTGGATCTGATACTAGCCTACAGATCGATTATCAGCATGAATAAGGATTTCTCGTTTACTGCTCGAAAATTGTCTGAGTCATCCACAGTGAGATGTGTAGCCAAACCCATAACGAAAACTATGAGTAATAAAGAGTAACTTAATAGAATTTAAATAGAGCCTTTTGTCAATGACATGCTAAGCGTGACAGGCATCAAAGATTTGTGGAGGCAAAACCTAGCATGACAATATTCAAATTCCCTTTACTAATGCTTGATGCAGTTTTGAACACGCAGAACACTGTGATCAAATTAAACTCTTTTAAGTACTAAACAGCTGAGATCTGAAACATTCCCACAGACAAATGCACACACCAGTTGAAGTTGTATATATTAATCAATGAGTGAGTTATATCTGCTCATCATTATTTTTAAATCCTTTTTACCAGTAAGTTTGTCAAACACGCCAAAATATCACAGAATATATTTTCTGGTTTGTAAGTAACGTTTTGATGCTTTGAAAATATAACCTCCCATCATAAAAGAAACTAAAATGAGATCTATGTATTGTATATTGGCCAAGTACTAGCACTAAGGCGAATTACAGAAGATGAAATATTATATTACATCAAAAAGAAAAAGAGATGCTGTTCACAATAACCTATACCAGAAAACAAACACATCGTCTACCAAAGAAAAATATTCCACCAAATAATCAGTCACAACATAATCCACAGCACTTGAAAAGGACGAAAACCCGCCATTCAAGCTCCAAAATGCAAAGTAATTCCTATACTAACTTTTCCTTTCAATACAAGAAAACAACTAAACGGGTGCAGATTTCACCCACACTCGTCTTTCCTAGAAACTGAGCGCACAACTAACCAAAACAATATATCTGTCCGACTATCGGTGCTTTTGTGGTCACATACATTATTGGTCAAGTTGCATTACAGCACTGTTTATGCAGCATCTGCTGTAAGAGTTGGTCAGTTTTTTGAGGTCTGCCAGATGTGCAAGTTCATAACTGGAAACAACTCTAATCGCAACATTTCTCAGAAATCCTGTTGTTAATGTTTCCCTCTGCGAATCCTGCCTGTGATCGGACTCTTACTATTAGGTTGTACTTAAGGGAGCTATGGTGGCAGCGTATTCGGTATTGACGTTCTTGATGGTTTTTTTCCAAGTTACTGGTGAGCTCATAATTGTGTGCAAATTGAGTGGAAAGCCATTCCTCTTCTGTGATGTTTTTCCAGCGGGGGCAAGCAGTTCCGGTGGTGCTAGGTCTGTTGTGTTGTGGGATGGGTATGCTGAAACTGATGAGGGTCTGGTCTGTCAAGGCCATGGTTGCTGGCTTGTTGACTGTGATGTGGATGATTGAGGAGAAAGTCAAGCCCAGAAGGTGTCCAGCGGTTTGGGTGTATTCAGTACTGTGTAGGGTGAGAGAGGTTTCCAAGGTTTTCTAGAAGGGCCATGGAGTTTGGGTCAGTGCAGTATTCTAGACCAGTGGTTCCCAATTTGTGGTCTGGGGACCCCCGGGTTCCATGAAGCCTCCTTAGGGGGTCCGTGACTACTTAGAAAATTAACTAACATTAACAGATTGATAAAGCATGCATAAATAAAGTGGCTAAATGTGCAATTGAAAAATGTAAAATATACAGAAAATGTCAAGGAATTTGAAATTAGAGGCTAAAAATGTAATTAGTATCCTCAGATTGATTCAAAGGAGCAGTGCAGGTGAATCAAACAGAATATAGTATGGACGATGTGTGGCTCCAATTGAATTCATAAAATCTCCAACCTTTTAATTAAAATATAATGTGTTTTTTAATTGCATTTTTTTCAAATTCAATAAAAGGTTTTGGGATTTGTGTATGTTTGATAGAACGTATGTTTCTGTATTTTTTGTGTATTGTTCTGCCGTTCAACTATCAACCATGTTTGGACCACAGGTCCCCAGCTCTAGTAATGACTCAGTGGGGTTCCCCAATTCCAATAATGATTCCTTGCGGGTCCCTAGATTCCAGTAATGATAAAGTGGGGGTCTACAAATGTCAAAATGCTGGGAACTAATGTTCTATGGGAAAGATAAGATTGATTGTAAAGTTTTATAGGAATGACAATATTGGTTTGTGAATCACAGCTCGAAAAGAGGTCGTTGGTTGGCAATTAGGTTACCCCCCATCCAAGCAAGGACCCTCACTCTAGTCAGGGTAAAGGAGAATCACACTCAGTTAACCCCCGCTCACCCCCTTGGTAGCTTGGCACAAGCAGGCAGGCTTAACTTCAGAGTCTAGGTGTAAAGTTGTTGTACCAACACATACAGTAATACAGTGAACCACTACAAAAAGACAAAACACAGGTTTAGAAAAATATTGAATATTTTATCTAAGTAAACAAGACCAAATTTGATAACAATCCGCAATATACAGTTAAAAATAGGAATTTATCACTTAAAAGCAAGAAAACATTGATCTGAGGTGAAAACACTGCAATTTGGAAAACCACGGCGTCGAAACTTAGTCTTTCACAGAGTTGGTCGCCTCCAGGTACAGTACCTCTAGAACAAGTAGAAAACAAGCCGGTGCACGGAGTCGAGGAGAGTGGCTTCGCTGGATTCAATGCGGTGTCGGTTCCGGTGCCAATGGGGTAGGAAGAGTGCAGAGTTGAACTGGGGCGTCGGGTCCTTCCTACAGGACAGTGGAGGTAAGCAGCGTCAAATGTGAAGTTGGTCCCTTGATTCCAGCAGAAGAGGGTCTGGCAGAGTTACGATGCTTTGCCGCGACCTCATGGGGTTGCGATGACATCACGGGCCGCAGGCCCTGCGATGCATCGGAATGTCACCAACATTGGACTTACGACACTCCAATGTCAGCGAAGTCGGGCATGATCAGCAGTTGCAGCGACGCAAGGCCTACAGGGTCAGCGGGCTCGGGGCAGGCGGAGTGGCGTCTCCGGGGTAGTAGCATCAGCTACAAGGTCATCAGATTCGCACTTCAGTGAGGTCCGTGGCCTCAGGGCAAGCAGCGTTGTGGTTCCGGGCAGCGGCATCGTTTGCGAAGTCGCACTGTGTCGTCCAGTGTCGGTAGACTGGTTTTTCACCAGGAATTCACTTTCAGGGGTCCAGGAACTGGAATGGCACCCTCTGACAAGTAAGAGTCCACAGCAAATAGACTCAGGTCTGGTTGGTGAAGCCTTTGTTGTCCCTGAGGCTTCAAAACAGGAGGCAAGCTCTACTCCAAGCCCTTGGAGTCACTTCTCAAGCAGGAATGCAACAAAGTTCAGTCTTTGTCCCGTTGCACATGCAGAAGCAGCAACTGCAGAATAGCTCCACAAAGCACAGTCATAGGCAGGGCAGCACTTCTCCTCAGTTCTTCAGCCTTTATTTAGGCAAAGGTTCCTCTTGAATCCTTGAAATAATGTAATTTTTCAGGGTTTGGGTGCTCTTCTTATACCCAGTTTGCCCTTTGAAGTAGGCCTACTTCAAAGGAAAGTCTCTCTTGTTAGTGAGATCCTGTCTTATCCAGGCCAGGCCCCAGACACACACCAGGGAGTTTGAGACTGCATTTTGTGAGGGCAGGCACATCGCTTTCAGGTGTAAGTGACCACTCCCCCCCCCCTCCTAGCTGAGATGGCTCAACAGGATATGCAGGCTACACCCCAGCTCCCTTTGTGTCACTGTCTAGAGAGAGGTGCAAAGAGCCCAACTGTCAAACTGACCCAGACAGGGAATCCACAAACAGGCAGAGTCAGAGAATGGTTTAAGCAAGAAAATGCCTACTTTCTAAATGAGGCATTTTCAAACACACAATCTCAAAAACAACTTTACTAAAATATGTATTTTTTAATTGTGAGTTCAGAGACCCCAAACTCCACATTTCCATCTGCTCCCAAAGGGAATCTACACTTTAATCATATTTAAAGGTAACCCCAATGTGAACCTATGAGAGGGATAGGTCTTGCACAAGAGAAAAAATAATTTGGCAGTATTTCACTCTCAGGACATATAAAGCACATAAATACATGTCCCACCTTTAACATACACTGCACCATGCCCATGGGGCTACCTAAGGCCTACCTTAGGAATGTCTTATATGTAAGAAAAGGGAAGGGTTAGGCCTGGCAAGTGGGTACACTTGCCAAGTCGAATTGGCAGTTTAAAACTGCACACACAGACACTGCAATGGCAGGTCTGAGCCATGTCTACAGGACTACTATTGTGGGCGGCACAACCAGTGCTGCAGGCCTACTAGTAGCATCTGATTTACAGGCCCTGGGCACCTCCCATTACTCATACATTTTACATAAGAGCACTTACACTTTGGTATTGGATAGCAGTGGTAAAGTGGCCAGAGTAACAATAACAGCAAAAACAGAGTCCAGCACACATCACCAACCTGGGTAACAGAGGCAAAAAGTTAGGGGAGACCACGCCAAGGATGCCAAGTATAAAAGTCACCAATATATTTGCTACTCTCAATGTAATTTTGATGCATTAGGACCATACAAAGAGACTCTGGTAGCAGGCTCACTCTGAGTGGTTCAATGGTTTTTCCAAAACACTTGCAGCTTAGCTGGACTGTTAGTAACAACGCTCAAAGGTCCACCTCATTAACTTGAATGAGATATAAACCAGCTTTTAACTCATTATGAAAGGTTGCACATCCTAGGACAGAGGCTGCATGTGTCATCAGACATCCATCTCATTATTCTGAACACCCCTGAATTACAACATCTCTTCTTCAAAGAGAAAATGATCACATTGCAACAGGAATTGCACAGTGTGAAGTTGATGCTTGGCACCGCGTGTAGCAGTCAGTGGGACAGCTATTTGCTCCTTCTGATGTCTCAGACCTGGACAAGGTCAATGCAAGCCGTCTCACATTATCAGCCTCCACTTTGTGAATGGAACGGGTACCTCCTGATCTCAGTGGGTGCTAGCCATCTCATACTTTGTGACAGCGAAAATGATGGCAAATCAATTGTGTCGTCATTAAGGGACAGGATCCTATGTTTGCTGTTCTTCTCTGTTGCTAAAATGGGATTTCAAAGTGTTCATTACAGTTCATAATGGCATTAAAGAATCTCAAAGCAGTTCTGAGCACTCCAGATTCCGACTTTACATTTATAAAGTCAGTTATGCTGGCTTTGTGATTGCAACCTTTATGTGCATTGCACCCCTTTTGGTTTGTTCTTTCTCTCTTTGTGCAGTCTTTGCAAGGGAGAAAAATAACATTGCATGTTGTTGTTTCTCTGTAAGTGTAGTCTTTGTCAGGGAGAAAAATGATTAATAAACAAGAGGCATGGCGACATGAGCTTTGGTGTTGATTTCTAAGAACTGCTACCACCACTCTGCAGGACTAATCATCACATTTGAGGGCAGTTCTTTTAAAGCAAAACATTAAACATATAACTCCAGTGTAAATTGCTGTCCTATAGTTAGGCACCTATGTTCCTCTGTTTTGCTACCAAACAGAATTTATATATTTTTAGAAAATTAGATTCTAGAATCCAGTCTTAAGAGGTACGCCCTCTTAGTATCTCAGACAGGCCGAAGCCATATGATTAATTCCCAAGAAGGCTTCTATTGCAATGCCTTAGCTTTCAGCTCACTCGAAAAACATGAAATGATTAACAATTACATAGGCGAATTACGAAAAGATGAAAGATCAGGACTATCTCTTGATAATAAAAGCAGAAGAGAGTGAACTAATAGGCTAATTTAAAAGTATTTAGTAAGGGAGCATCCACCAATTTGTGCAGGAAGGTTTACTTCTGAAGACAAACGCACTGGTGGAATTCCCTTTTCTAATTAGATAATTTGGTGAATGAAATTTCAGAGATGAATTATTCAACACATTTTCCATACATTGTAGTACTGAAGATTACCACCCAACTCTAAGTGTATTTGTCCTTTATGCAAAAATAAATTTAAAAAACGTATTTGTGACATGCCTAAAAGTAAAGCAGACCTTTTGTTGTTCATCAGGATTTCTGGTGCTTTAGGCAAAATGTATTAGGGCTTTTGCAAACAAAACAATCGAGATGAGACAATGTTTAACAAAGTATACAATGACATTTAAAATAAGGTTAAGAAAAAGAGTACTGAGATGTGAAGGGCTGATGAGGGTGCCCATTCTAAAAAAATTTGATCCTGGCTTGTCTGTTGAATCACCATGCATACCAGCTCCTATGATAGGGAGTCATTGTTGATCAAACATTTGATTTGAATATCAATTCAATCGAGTATTTGAAGAAAGGGGTGGTTCTCAACAATTGGGTCATCCAAATGAAGGCCTAACTGGTAATTTGTGATTGCATGGTTATGGGCTCGACAAGAATCACCTTGTGAAAAGAGTATGTCACCTCAGCACAGTTATACTTGCTTTTATCAAAAAGTTGTATATTTGTAAATCAGGTTAATTCTGGATTGGTGTTTACCTGATGTCTTTGGTCCTGACGAAGACCCCAGAAAAGTTATAATATTTGGGATCAAAACATCGACTTTTTCTAGGTCAAGAAACCCCTGTTTATAAAATATTGGACACTGGCGACATTGAGAAAAAAATGTTTTGATTGTTTTCATGGAGTTATGTATATGGACTTGACCTATTTATTTATGTCAAATGTCTATATTTGTTGTTCATGTTTGTTTGTCATTTAGTGTGGCACATTGTCTGTTCACTATTCACTGTGCTGTCACTTGGAACACATAATTGTTTTTTCATTTGACAGAGGAGTCTGTGTATGTTCTCCTACTTGAAGTTGACACAGGTGATATGAACAGTCTTTTTATTATATAAACTGTCTATGTGTTACATTTGACAGAGTAGCACTTCTGAAGGGATTATCCTGGAACACAGTGCACTGTGACCGAGATACAGCCCCGCTGACTCTGACCTACATCCTTCAGAGGACAATAGCACACAAGACAGGCTTCCGTGCCTCCTGGTGCATCCTACCCAGGTATGAGGGTTAGGCTATCCCAATTGATCTGGCAGAGGGCACTCCCAATATGTTCTTGATAGTGTAGAAAGAAGCAGATAGGAGTGTACCGATGCAGTAACCTTATCATGGCTTAATTGTTTATCTTGTTCACCATTCTAATAATGCTGGTTACTACACATTATCCCAGATTTAGGAGGGCCTAACGCCACTTTGTGCCACATTAGCGTCATTATTTTACGCTAATGTGTCCCATGGAGGCCAAATTGCTGCAACAGATTTACATATTGATGCAGTGCGTGCATTGCAGTTTGTAATCCCTTGTGCCACATTATGCCTCAGCTAGGCATAATGGAAGTAAGTAGGGTGTTCCCCCATTTTTAATGCCTGCACAAAGCTGGTGTTGAAAGGAGACACACCATTATTTATAATGGGCCTCAATGTGCTTTGCAGAACTAGTGTCAACATTTTTTATGTTAATCCTGCAAAGTGCCAAACTAGCATCAAAAATGTTGACACTAGTTCCCTAACTACCGCCATCATGCGACATATCCTGAATATGGTGCACACATGGTGGTGTTAGGGGATGCTAAGGGGTGCAAAAAATGTGCTGCTGCATTGGATGCAGAGCCCTTTTCTTAAATCTGCCCCTTTGTTTCATCTGCCTCATAATTGCAGCTCATGTTTTCTCTACAAGAATATGATTGTTTGAATCAATGTTTGAAAGGACATTTATGAATCTTTCTTTTGTTCCTTCCTTGGGCATGCAAAGTAACAATGAAAGGGTATATCTGTTTCAACAATTTACATGGGAATCAGAGTGTTCATGTTTGAGGTTGCCGATACCATCTGGTACCCTGGTAAAGTTAAGGGTTCAGATGAGGCACCAGGATTGTAATGTAGTGGTCGGACCTAGCATCAGCGGTGGTCCTGACCACCAATTTGAGACCACCACACTTCTAACGAGGCCCTTAGGGGCATATTTATGCCCCATTTGCACTGAATTTGTGTCAATTTTTTAACGCAAATTCGGCACAAAACTAACTCCATTTATATATTTTGATGGGAGACACGTCTAATGTCAAAATATTGGAGTTTGCACCATTTGTTAGTTGTGTGACCCTACCTTGTGGCAATGAGATGCAAGGTAGACGTTCCCATCTAAAAAATGGTGCTAACCCCATGGCCTCATAACTATCCCCCCATGTGAAAATGATGCACAGGTGGGAGGGGGGCTAAATAACGGTGCAAAGATTGCTTTGCACCATTATTTCATGGCTGCTTCAGACCAGGCATTAATGCACCTGTGGGCCCATTTCCATGATTAAACACCATGGAATGGGTCGACAGGTGCTGTCCACAAGCCCCAGGAACACCCCCACACACACCAGATGGTATGTAGTATGGATGGTTTTGCATCAGAAAATTATGGTAGGCTGGTTAGAGTCATCTTTTTTTACTCTAACCAGCCTAACATACTTTTTTGGTGCAAAACCCCCTTTTCCCATACTGCCAGCCCCACCCGGCTAACATATATTTTTTTTAACCCTAGCCCACCCTTTGCACCAGCTTGCACCGTTCCACAAATATGGCACACAGCTGGTGCTCAGGAATGGTACAAAACTTTTTGGGGCAAAAATGCGTTAGTGCAGGTTTGCACCCAAAATTATAAATATGCCCCTTAGTCTCTCTTTTAGGACGAACCCTTCATCCGGGACCAAGTCAAAATTCAAGCTGACCTCCCTGGAGCCCTCCTTGGATCGTTTGCGCGGGAAAACCAGTCAACTTTTCAACTTTGTTCTTTGTCACTTTTTTAGAGCTTTTTCTCTCCAACATCAGAAAACCCTCCAAAGCAAGCCGATTTCAAGTCAACGTCATCACATTACTTTTCCAGAAGCCCCCGGTAAAATCCTGGAAGTATGGGGCTCCGGAGCTTTTCAGTGGGACAAACCTGCAAATCAGGCCAGGTCACGGTCGATGTAAACCGGCTTGACTCACGACATTGGGTCGGTCCCTTTATGGTGCTTTTTCCCAAAAGTTCTCCAATCTTCTACAAACTTCTGGTTCTTCTTCCAGAAGGTCTTTGAACGTCCTTTGGGAGTCCACAACTCACCCCAAGGTATCAGAATCTCTGGGTTGCTCCTTGAGGGTTAGGACTCCAACTCCCAGAATGCACTGGCTCAAGTCCAAGAACCATCAATGGACCGTAGTCAACTGGTCAGCTTCTTCAGGATTTGATGCAGGGGAATCTGGTCAGCTATTTTCTACCTGTAGCAAACAGGGAGTCCTTTTTTTGAGCCAGTTGAAGACAGGAAAAGTCATTTTTGTGATGAAGCCCAAGTGTGCAAGCTGGTGTAATCCTCCAGAGTCCAGAGTCCACGTGCAGCTCAGAGTCCAACAGGGTAGTCCTTCTTCTTCTTGTCTTTTTCCTTGTAGTGATCTGAAATTTGGGTGCAGCTCTACCATACTTATCCTTTCTCCTGGGGTGGAAAACAGGAGGGGCCAACAGGCAAGCCACCACCCTCTTAAATGACCACTTCCTGGAAAAGTGTGGCAAAAATCAATCCCAGGGAGCACATTTCTCCAAAAATCCAAAATGGAGGAAATTCAATCTCAGAAGTTAAATCTGGCTCGGCCCACCCACTGGTGTGGCTAACATTCCTTAGCACCCCCTTTCCTGCCCTCTCCTAATCTAATCAAGGAGGCACCTGGTTGTCTGGGTTTGCAGGAAATGAGAGAGGTCCAGAGCTGCCCAAATGTCCTTCCCTCCTTTGAAGTCCAGTTTGTCTGCTCTCCCCCATCCTGTTTCATCATCTGCTGAGGCAGATCTCCTCCCTGAGGCACTTACTTTGTCCTCAGCCCAGGCCACTTCCTTTCTCATCAAGGCAGCCTGGCCAGGTTGCCAGAGGCTGGCCAATCAGAGAAGGGCAACACAGGGCTGACGTTGGCAACTCTCAGGTAGAAGTCTAAAACTCTCTCCCTGAGTTAGTTATATATAGTTATATTAAATTCAACAGTGGCAAGTTGTTGGATTCATCAAAACAATCAGTTTAATACCAAACTTTAAATATTTAGCTCATTTGGAGACTTTATGAATTAAAAATAAAGTCTCCCTATGTTAACCTATGAAGCCCATTACAGTTAGGGAAAACAAATTTGGCTATTTTTCAATCACCAGGGCTTGGTAAATATAGTTTATGAAGTCCGTGCTTATAGTTTCATAGCACCTAGCCCTAGGGCCACTTAGGGCACACCTTAGGAATGGCTTACATGTATAAATAAGGTTGTTCAAGACTTTAAAATTAGTTTTAATTCCAAAGTCGAATTTGGGGTTAACTTTAACTCAAATGCAGTCAGCAAGGTAGGCCTGCTCTTAAAATGACCCTCGGTACCACAGCAGTACACCTACGGGGGTAGCATCTATGCCGGGGTCCCTAAACCTACATGCCCTACCTGACCATTTTGCCTTCTGAGTACCAACTTTTTATATATAATTTTATAACTTTAATATGCAAAAATAATTGCTTAAGTGTCTTTTAAGGTATTTTAGAACATATGTAGAGTTTAACTACAAGAGGAGAGGAGTGGGAACGCGATGCACAAACTGGAATACCTAAGAATTCTCAGATACTTTTTACGGGAATTATAGGTTTAACTTTAATAATTGGTGTGAGCATGTGCAATGTAATGGTTTTAATTAACTATGCATTTAATAAAATAAATGTGAACTACATTCCCTATCATATACTAGGGACTTATAGGTAGGTTGAGAGAGCCAACTATGAGTAGCCTAATTTGCATATCCACTTTACACAGAGCACTGGCCCTGGGACTGGTTAGCAGAATCTAGGGCTCAACCAAGAGTAAGTATCTACCAATACCTGTCCAAAACATTTTGCATTGGAAAATTGCCTAAAAGTAATGTATAGACCATCTAGGGGTACACCCAAGTCACCGTAACACATCTGTGTATGGGTAAACTTAATATACAAATAACGAGAAACTTCAGGAAAATATCAGCTATCTTAGTTGTCCATAGGGAAGACCTCAATTAATAACTGGAAGGGCAAACGTATGCCCAAACAAAACAATTTTTAGTTCTTTAAGAGCCACAGGGGAGATGTTTATAGTCTGCTCACAGCCCCTGGGCATGTCTGTTCAATAAAAATATGTACACCACAATGTCAAGCTTGTCTAATGTTTCGTAATATATGTGTATATGTATTAGCTCACTCTATGTTCATTTCTGTGGTATAAATATTTTTAATGCATGGACAAGCCCAGGGGGTGTGAGCAGTCCACAAACATCTCCCATGTGACTATTAAAAGAATACAAATCATTTTGTTTGGCATACCTTTGGCCCTCCAGTGTTTAACTGAGTTCTGTACTTTCGACAACTAAGATACCTGTTTTTGTTTCTGACATATCTTGTTATTTACATGTTGAAAGTGATAAAAAGCAGCGCTTTTCCTTTACATGAGTCAGGGGGGCATTGCATGGGTGGTGCATTGGGTGTTCCCATGCAACCACCCGTGTTTTTTTTATGTAAATCCCTATCTACTAACAATAGTAAAAAAGGTTTTACACAAAAAAATAACGCCACTTTCAAGCACTTATTAAAAAGGAGATTTTTTTTATTTCTTAAAACCCTTCCCACTTTGCATGTGTGCTCTACTGTATAGCATATATCAAACATGGGAAATGTTTTAAAGCTAGTCTAAGCATATTATTTCGTATTGGAATGGCACCCTCCCAGTACAAAACCTATGCTAGACTCACACACACATCATTGCACTATGGCACAAAGGTCTCTGTGTGGTTCTCGGAGCCTGAGTGTGTGCCGTCACTTGGGAGACAAAAGGAGAGTGAGAGTGCCATATCTCTGTAGCTATGACACTGATCTTCTCTCATTCAGCCAGCACAGCAACTTTGATTGTAATCAGATCAACATCAAAATTAATAATTTGATTTGGCAATGAACCAAATATGTACACTTGAAAATAAAAGGGACACTGCCCAGTCCAAAGTTCAAAGGGCCCACTTGAACCCTGAGCACATCTGGATAGAGCAAAAAGGCAGGCACCTCAAGGGGGGGCAGGGGCACCTCAGCTGGATACGGGAACAATCCCAATAGTTCTGGAGGGGGCAACATGTCCATTGCTTTGTCCTGGGGAGTGCAAGGCCACAGTCTCTGGAGTGGGTGTCTTTCCCACTGGTTCTGGAGGGGGCAACATGTCCATTGCTTTGTCCTGGGGAGTACAAGGCCACAGTCTCTGGAGTGGGTGTCTTTCCCACTGGTTCTAGAGGGGGCAACATGCCCATTGTTTTATCCTGGGGAGTGCAAGGCCATAGTCTCTCGAGTGGGTGACTTGCCCACTGGTTCTGGAGGGGGCAACATGCCCATTGCTTTGTCCTGGGGAGTGGAAGGCCAGAGTCTCTTGAGTAGGTGTCTTTCTCACTAGTTCTGAAGACGCCAACATGCCCATTGCTTTGTCCTGGGGAGTGAAAGGCCACAGTCTCTGTAGTGGGTGTCTTTCCCATTAGTTCTGGAGGGGGAAACATGCCAATTGCTTTGTCCTGGGGAGAGCAAGGCCACAGTCTCTTGAGTGGGTGACTTGCCCACTGGTTCTGGAGCGGGCAACATGTCCATTGCTTTGTCCTGGGGAGTACAAGGCCACAGTCTCTGGAGTGGGTGTCTTTTGCACTGGTTATGGAGGGGGCAACATGACCATTGCTTTGTCCTGGGGAATGCAAGGCCATAATCTCTAGAGTGGCTGTCTTTCCCCCTGGTTCTGAAGGGGGCAACATGCCCATTGCTTTGTCCTGGTGAGTGCAAGGTCATAGTTTCTGGAGTGGCTGTCTTTCCACTGGTTCTGAAGGGGGCAACATGCTCATTGATTTGTCCTGGGGAGTGCAAGGCCACATTCTCTTGAGTGGGTGACTTGGCCACTGGTTCTGGAGGGGGAATCCCGCACAGTAGCCCCTGGAGGGTGAACTACATGATGTCCACTGTCGGTGATGGCTGCATGGTGGTGGTGGTTGGGGAGGCTCCTGGGCAGCCCCTGCACTCACTGATGGCTGCACATCCACAGCTTGTGGTGGGGGCCTCCTGACAGCTGGTGTTGGTGAAGGTGTTAGCCTGACAGCTTCTGCTGGCGTAGAGTGCCTCTTTTCCTTCTGTTCATGGGTTGGGATCCCTTACCCTTCCTGGCAGGGGTGGATGGGCTCTTCCCCTCTCTGCCTGATGGTGCAGGCTCCTTCCCCTTCTTCACAGCTGGTGCTGGCTCCTTTCCCTTCCTCACAGCTGGGGCAGGCCCCTTCCCATTCCTCACAGCTGGTGCAGGTCTCTTCCCTTTAATCACTGGTGGTGGTGGCTTCCCTTCAGTGTCGTAGATCTTGTATCCTTACCACCACGAGTAGGTGGTGCTGCTACTGTCCCCGTGGACTGTTTGGCTGAGGTGCTGGGCTGTGTCCTTGGTAACCTGCCTATACGTGCAGGACAGGGGGAGAGGTAGGGAAGAGGTCAAGTTGGGCAAGGAAACTCCTTTTAGGGACGTTGGGGCGGGAGGAGGGAGGAGTAATGGGAGTTGAGGATAAGGGAGTGGTTGTCGGAAGTGTATGTCTGCTGGAATTGGATGCAGGTGCATGCGCTGTATGCTGATAGAAGTGGATGGCTGTTGGGTGTCTGAGTGCTTGCGTTTATGTCCTTTAGGAGGGGGGCAGACACGGTGGGAGAGGACACAGGAGACACGTGCACGGATGTTGTGGAGGTGTCCACCAGTGAGGTGTGTGTTCTGCTTGGTGTGGTGATGCTGGTAGTGGATGTTGATGTAGTGCATGCAGGTATGAGTGTGAATGTAACTGGGAGGGAGGTGGAGGAGGAGGAGGGGGGAGACAGTGGAGGCTGTGGATGTTGTTGTGTCTGCAATGGTATGGTGTTTGTGTGAGTACCTGTGGGATAAAGTGTGGTGCTTGTGCTTGCCTGTGATACTCTTGGGTGTTGCCTTGTGTACATGCTCATCTCTTTGTGTGCATGGGTTGGGATTGAGGAGAATGGGACTGGGAAGTGGGAGTTGGTGGGGGGGCGGTTGAAACAGGGACAATGGCTGCAATCAGAGAGGAGGCTAGAGCCTGAATCGATCTCTGTTGGGCTGCCAAACCACCATGAATGCCCTCCAGGAATGCATTGCATTGCTGCATCTGGGCTGCCAGCTCCTGGATGTCAGTGACAATGGCTGACTGCCCAACAGAGATGGATAGCAGGAAGTCAATGGCCTCCTCACTCAGGGCAGCAGGGCTAACTGGTGCAGGGCCTGAGGTGCCTGGGGCGAAGGAGATGCCCACCCTCCTGGGTGAGCGGGCACGGGCAACACAATGAGGGGCTGCTGGGAGGGTGGTGATTGTACGGAGTGGTGACTGTACCTGTAGTTAGGGTGGGCACAGAGATGTCTGCCACCACCAGGGAGCTTCCATCAGAGAAGGTATCCATGTCTGAACTGTCCCCTTCAGTCTCCGCTGTGGTGCTCCCCTCGCCCTCCATCCCACTGATGCCCTCACCGTCGGTGGACTCTGCCTCCTGAGTCCTGTGGGATGCAACTCCCTCCGTCGCTGGTGCATCTGCTCCCCAGATGATGCTACTGCACATAAGGGCAGGATGACAAAACAAAAAGGGGGGGAGAGACAAAGGATACAATGGGTCAATGGCGGCACCAACACCACTGTTGGCATACACAAAAACACTCGCACACAGGGAACAGCACTAGGCAATGCACCACCAGTTACAATGCTAGTCACCAGTCCATGGGTTGGGACAGATACCGCCAACTGCAGCATACCTGGGACCCACACACCCCTGCCCAGTAGTGGATGCCTACTAGCTAGGTTGGAGGAATTTCACATCAGAACCCTTCCCAACATGGGACCTACTCTGTTATGTCAGGCCTGGCCTGGTGACACCCACAGGTACACATCCCCCACCTGGATACCACCCCACCAGGTGTAAGTAGTAATGAAGGGCACTGTACTCACCCACTCGTTGCTGCTGTGATGCCCCTTCCTTGTTGGGAGGCCATCCCCAGCTGGGTCTCCGCTGTCTTCTCTGCCCAGCATCTCAGGTCCTCTCACCGTTTGCGACAGTGGGTGCCCCGCCTGCAGTACGTCCGCACGTCCTTGACAATGGCACGCCATATACCCTTCTTTTGATGGGCACTGACCTACAGAGGAAATAGACACAGGGAAAGGTATTAGTCAGACCATCCGGCCTGTTACACTCATGGCCCTCCATACCCCTTACCATCCCCATTAGCACAGACATTCCCCAACATACATGCTGCACGCTGCCCAGGGCTCATCCACCAACCCCCCCACACGAGGCCTTCACACATAGCACTCCATGCATTCATGACCCATGCATCGTACTCACAGTGGACTCACCTGTTGGTCTGGAGGCCCATACAGCAGTCCATACTGGGGTAGGACGCCATCCACCAGTCTCTCCAACTCTGCCGAGGTGAAGGTATGGACCCTTTCCCTAGTTACACGAGCCATGGTAGGTTCCAGACACAGGTCACAGCAGCACATGCAGTGTAGGCCCTCTCCTATTGAAGGTCAGGTAGCAAGTGAGTGAACAGATACAAAGTGGCGGTGGTGTCCGCGGCCGTGCATACCGTCAACGCCGGCGTATATCACCATTGGCCACTGTACTCCACAGGGCCCAATGACAACCAATGAGGAGTTGCACGGTGGTTCCGACCGCCTCCCCAACAGCGCACAACATCAGCAGAATTACCTCACTTCCACCTGTCCCTCCATACAGGACAGGCGGACGCCATTTCGGAGGGGGGCAGGTCACGGATCCTAACTGCGTCACAGTTCACAATTTCACATTCAGGACATATGCCACCAAAATATTGTAACAATCACAATATGCATTGAACTGTAGTGGTTACAATGTACAGATAATGACCAGCTGCTAACTCTATTGCCCCATAGATTGCAACTGCTGTGGATGACTAGGAGATGGAGACATCCCCCATGCACAGACCCCTGTGGACTTGGCATCAAAGGAGGACAGGCACATTATCCTTACCTACAGACTTGACAGGGCCACAATCAGAGAGCTGTGTGCCCAATTGGAGCCTGACCTGATATCTGCTATCCGTCACCCCACTGGGATCCCCACTCTTGTGAAGTCCTATCTGTGCCCCATTTCTTGGCAACAGGTTCTTTCCAAGTGTGTGGGCTTGGCACCAGGAATGTCACACCCAATGTTCTCAATAGTGCTGACCAGAGTGTTGTCTGCCCTGATTAAACACATGTGCAGCTACTTTGTTTTCCCCCAGGTGGAGGATTTGGCCACAGTGAAGGCTGACTTCTATGCAATGGGACATATCCCCAACATCATTGGTGCGATTGATGGGAAACATATTGCATTTGTCCCCCCCCCCCCTCTCGGAAAAATGAACAGGTTTTCAGAAATCGAAAAAGTTATCACTCGATGAATGTGCAGATGGTGTTTGGCGGACCAGTACATCTCCCATGTCAGTAATAAGTATCCAGGATCAGTGCATGATGCTTTTATCCTGAGAAATAGCAGCATCCCAAATAAATGTGATGGGCAAACTACAGAGGCACAGGGTGTGGCTAATAGGTGAGCCCTGATTCCCACCCAATGGATGTAGGTGTATGAGTATGGTGTGGGCAATAAGGGATAGTGTGTGGCTAACTGTTGTCCCTCGATATTTGCAGGTGACTCTGGTTACCCCAACCTCTCATGACTACTGACCCCAGTGAGAAATCCCAGGACAAGGGCTGAGGAACGTTACAATGAGGCACATGGGCGAGCAAGAAGGATAATTGAATGTACCTTTGGCCTCCTGAAGGCCAGGTTTCAGTGCCTCCATCTAAGAGGTGGATGCCTGTGCTACTCACCCACGAAGGTCTGCCAGATAATCGTGGCATGCTGCATGTTGCACAACCTTGCTGTGAGACGCCATGTGCCTTTTCTGCAGGAGGAGGAGGCTGGAGATGGCCATGTGGCAGCAGTGGACCCTGTGGACAGTGAAGATGAGGAGGCAGAGAATGAGGATGAGGACAACAGAAGTTCAGTCATTCGTCAATACTTCCAATGACACACAGGTACGACAGTGTTATTTCACATTTCATTGACAGTTTGATGTGTGACATTGTCACTGGCAGGCTGTGAATTCATCCTTCTATGCTCACTCACTGTACCCATTGGCATCTCTTTTTGCAGATGTTGGTGCCCCAATATTGCTCCTGGAGTATTTACTGCAGCCAACTACAGGTCTTCCCTACGTATACATTACTGTACAGTTGAATTGCAATGTCTAAACATGTTAAACGAATACACACTTAAATCGTTTGACATACTCCATACTTGTATTTTATCAAAGTGTGTTTATTGCAGTGCTCTGACAAAAAGGGGGAAGTGCTATGGGCTGGGGTGATGATGGAGGAAAGTCCAGGTTAGAGTCCAGTCTATTGGTATCACAGGTGCATTGTCGAATGGGGCATAGGAAAGGGAGCAATGGTAGTTCAAGTGGACAGGGGGTAACAGAGTGGAACAGAAGGGTGACAATCAGGAGAGTCTTATTTCCTGGCGGGGTCTTGGCAATGTTCTCTAGCTTCTGTCTGGATCGCAGGGACCATTTGCGGGGTGGTTCTTCTTCTGCAGGTGGTGGGGTGCTGGTGGCCTATTGGTCCTGTGGCTGGGCATCCTGTCCACTAGCACCGGCAGAGGTGAAGGGCTGTTCATCAGTGTGGCTAGTGTCAGGGAGCCGTTGGTGTACCACTGCTTCCCTCATGGTGTTGGCCATGTCAGCCAGCACCCCTGCAAAGATGACCAGGATGGTGTGCATGTGCTTGAGGTCCTCCCTGATCCCCAGGTACTGTCTCTCCTGCATCCGCTGGGTCTCCTGCAACTTGTACACTATCTGGCTCAAGGTCTCCTGGGAATGTTGGTATGCTCCCAGGATCCCTGCAAGTGCCTTGTGGAGAGTGGGTTCCCTGGGTCTGTCCTCCCCCTTGCGCACAGCAGTCCTCCCAGCTTCCCTGTTGTCCTGTGCCTCTGTCCCTGGAACCATGTTCCCACTGCCACTGACTGGACACACTGCTGATTGACATGTCCAGGGGACAGTGGCATGGGCCCGCTGGGTGGGTGCTGTGCTGGTGTTTCCTGAGGGGTGAGGCTCTGTGGTGGTATGGGACTGTGGCAGGGTAACCGACTGTCCAGAGGTCTCTGATGGGCCAGGTTGGTCATCGTGATCCAGGTGTGCAGAGCTGCTGTCATCACTGTGGGCCTCTTCTGGGGGGGACTGGATGTTGCCGGCACCTCCTCTCTGGTGACGTTGAGTGGGGGTACTGTGGGGATGAAATGCAGTGTTATTGTATCTGCGTGTGTCATCTTGTGCATGGGTATGTTTTCCTCTATGTTTGTTATTGGCAAGGCAGATTTGGCTTGTGATTTGGTTGGCTAAGTGATGGTCACTAGGGTGCATGCTGTGGTGATGAATGTCCATGCAGGTCTGTGATGGGGGTCCATGCATTGGTGTAGCATGCAGGGCTTGGTATTGGGATGTGTGGGTTTTGATGGTGGGGTATATGTGAGGTGGTGGAGTGATGGGGTGAGGGTAGTGGTGGGATTAATGATGGCATGCAGGTAGGTTGGGGGCATAAAGTAGTAAAGATTTGACTTACCAGAGTCCTGTCCTCCTGCTACTCCTGCGAGGCCCTCAGGATGCATGATCGCCAAGACTTGCTCCTCCCATGTTGTTTGTTGTGGGGGAGGAGGTGGGGGTCCACCGCCAGTCATCTGTACCGCTACCTGGTGTCTTGCTACCATGGAACACACCTTCCCCCATAGGTCATTCCACCTCTTCCTGATGTCATCCCTTGTTCTTGGATGCTGTCCCACGGCGTTGACCCTGTCCCTCACTCTGCCATAGCTCCATCTTCCTAGCAATGGACGTCTGCTGCACCTGTGATCCGAATACCTGTGGCCCTACCCGGATGATTTCCTCCACCATGACCCTTAGCTCCTCCTCTCAGAACCTGGGGTGTAGTGTAAGTGGTATGTGTGAGGGGGTGCGGGTGATGTGTTGGGGTGTGTGGTATGAGGTGCGTGGATGGTGTATGGGTGATGGTGTTATGTGGCTCAGATTGAGTGGGTGCTCCTGGCTTGTCTCTCCCTCTCAGTTGGCAATACTTTTTTTCATTGTAAATTATTGTAGGTGTATTGTGGGTGTGTGTTTTATATTGGATTGGGTGTGTGGGTGTGGTGTGTGTATGTGTGTCAGATGTGTGTATTTTGAATTGTCCAATGTGGTGTAGTTTTGTTAGTGTATCTGTATTTTGAGCGCAGCAGTGTGTACCGCCAATGGTTTACCACGGTTGAAAGACCGCCGCAGTGATTCGTGATTCCTGATGCTGGGGGCATATTTCTGTTGGCGTAACAGTGTGGGTTTCAGTACCGTCAATTTATCACTGACCTTTGGGCTGGCGGACTTGTGTGGGTGTCTGTATAGTGGCAGATTTTTCTCTGTGGGTCATAATACGGGTAGCGGTATATGCCGCGATCACCGTATCTTGGTGGCCGTCAGCATGGCAGTCGGCAGCATTTATCGCCAAGGTTGTAATGAGGGTCTTTGTCTTCTTTCTCTATCCCATTCCCCCTTCCCTTTGGGAACTATCACCATCCCAGTGTCCCGACCTCTGTTGTTGAGGCTAGGTGTCATAGGGAGTTGGGTTGAAATGTTACCCAATTGGAAACCCCTGGAAATCGGGTGAGTGGCTTGTGACATCAACCAACATCTTATGAAATCCCTAGAGAGCAAGAACCTTCTGGACGCATCCCCATCGGGATTCTGCTCCAACCACAGCAGCAAAACCTCCCTGATCGCTGCCAGGGATGAAATCAAATCCCTCCTGAACAGAGGAGACTTGACCACTCTAATCCTCATCAACCTCTCAGCAGTTTTCAACACTGTCTCCCACCACAGTCTGCTCAAGGGACTCCAGATCAGCATCCAAGATAACACCCTCAAATGAATCACATCCTTTCTTTCCGGTTGAACTCAGAAATCCCACCTCCCTCCCTTCACCTTGGAGGTCAAGAACATCACCTGCAGCGTCCTTCAAGGCTCATCCCTCAGCGCTACCCTTTTAAACACCTACATGACCCCCTTGGCCAACATTAAAATAAACCATGGACTGAATGTTATCTCTTACTGGGACAAAACCCAGCTGCTCCTCTCACTTTCTGAAGACTCCGCCACAACAAGGGCCAACTCCCAACTCTGCATGACCAGAGTCACCAACTGGAAGCAACTTATCTGCCTCTGATTCAACACAGACAAGATGTAAGTTCTGATCTTTGGAATCACTGCCTTGCAGTGGGACTACTTCCGGTGGCCCATCAACCTGGGACCCCACCACCCACCCCTCCAGACCAAGCCTGGAACTTCGGCATCATCCTAGACAGGAAACTCACCATGATGAATGACATGAATGCAGACTCTTCTGCTTGCTTCCTCACCCTCTGCATGCTTCATAAGATCTTCAAGTGGCTCCCTGTCTCCACAAGACAAAACATTACTAAAAGCCCTCATCCCCAGCCACCTGGAAAATGGCAACACTCTTTACACCAGAATCCCATCTTTCATCTTGAAGAGACTTCAGACTTTCCCAGACTCATTGACCAGACTCATCTTTGACCTCCTCAGATGGACCCACATCACTCTCATCCTGAAGAAACACCACTAGCAACTCGTACACAAGAGAAGCCAATTCAAGATTCAGGTGCATGCCTACAAAGCCCTTCACAACCAAGGACCAGTGTACATCAACCACCGCCTGTTATTCCACAAAAGACTCTGCCTCCCTCGCCTTTTCTTGCACCCCTGCATCTTTCACAGCAACAAAGGAGGCTGGTCCATCTCCTACCTCACCACAAAATCTAGGAACAGCATCACCATCCACAAGAGGACTTCTCTCTTTAGGAATTCATAAAGGGACTCAAAACCTGGCTCTTCAACTGATGCCCCTTTGCATCCTGGACGTTGCGCCTGGATACCCTCACAGGTGATTAGCATGCTCTATAAATCCTGGTTGAATTGAATGTTTCTACTATTTGTCCCATAATCATATTGTATGTGTTCACTAGTGATTGTGGTGAGATAGTAAATCCTAAGTGCAAGGTTAATTTTTTCTGACAGTGAGGCTCCACTGGAGGAAACCTGGCACTTCACCTAACTCGAAATGGGGCAGGAAAACTACAAGTGTTGTGAATGGAGCAACCACTGCTTGTTTAGTGGATGCCCTCCATCTGCCAACTCTCAATGGTCCCCTAAAGGTATCATAAGATTTGGGACTGGCCTTTGTTTCCTTTGGAGCTTTTGGAAAAAGAATTGAAGGAAATAGCTGGAGTTCAAGAACTCAAGAGCAGTATTCCCGACATCAGAGACCCACACTTGCTTCAGCATTCTGCTTTGTCTCGGAGGAGTTTTGTTAAAAAAAGAAAAGAAAAAAAAAGAACTATGAACCAATGTGAAACCTTTGACTGTTTATGACACATAGGGATAACCCGATACCCACTCCACTGGAGTGGCCTGAAATCACACCTACCTCCTGATCAATAGTTAATATTGACTTTGATTGGTATGTGGTCATTTACTGGCACTGTGGGCCTGATTCTAAGCTTGGGGGGCGGCGGGAGCCGCCCGCCAAGCGGGAACCGCCAGAACACCGTACCGCGGTCAAAAGACCGCGGCGGTCATTCTGGGTTTCCCGCTGGGCTGGCGGGCGACCGCCAAAAGGCCGCCCGGCAGCCCAGCGGGAAACACCCTTCCACGAGGAAGCCGGCTCCGAATGGAGCCGGCGGAGTGGAAGGGGTGCGACGGGTGCAGTAGCACCCGTCGCGAATTTCAGTGTCTGCTAAGCAGACACTGAAATTCTAAGTGGGGCCCTCTTACGGGGGCCCCTGCAGTGCCCATGCCATTGGCATGGGCACTGCAGGGGCCCCCAGGGGCCCCACGACACCCCATACCGCCATACCGGCCGCCAGGAACAGGATGGCGGTATGGGGGTTGGAATCCCCATGGCGGCGCAGCAAGCTGCGCCGCCATGGAGGATTCCCCTGGGCAGCGGAAAGCCGGCGGTACACCGCCGACTTTCCGTTTCTGGCCGCGGCTGTACCGCCGCGGTCAGAATGCCCAAAGGAGCACCACCAGCCTGTTGGCGGTGCTCCCGCGGACCACGGCCCTGGCGGTTTTTACCGCCAGGGTCGTAATCAGGCCCTGTGTCTCTTTAAAATGTAAAAATCCAAATCTCCTGAACTTTGAATCCTATTTCAACAATTTTGCCCTTAACTTTTTTATGATTATTTTGAATTAGTTTGGAATTGTTTTGTGTTGTTTTCCTGTATTTAATTGTATATTGTACTGCTTCAACCTGATGTGCATTTCTTTGTGAAAAAAAACTTCTGTTATTCCATAGCAATTAGGCGTTGAAAAGAGTTTTCTAACTGAAATATGTTGCAACCTTATTGCCTTATTAACTTGGTAAGGTACCTCGCCCTTCAAAAATAATAACTCACTTTGTCACAGTTATGATATAGTATTTGAAAAACCAAACACTTCTGACTTTGTTAGTCGCAAAGCACCTATGCTTTAACTAATGACAGCTAGTTCTAGGTTTGTATCTTTAAAACGTTCCTAGTTTCCGTGAAAGAGTCCCCCCATTTTGAGCTGTATTTTGTCTGCAGTTGAGCTTTATGGAGGTTTAGAGTTCCCACTAATGGTAAGGAATTTACCACCTAGAGGGTCAATCCTAGTTGGTCAGATTTACCAGCTGGAAATGTTGACAAGGTAAAATTCACATATCGCATGACAAGGTATTCTCCTAGGTCAAAATTTAATGACGTCCCATTCGTAGGAAGTGTTTAACAAAGTGTGTACTCTCTATTATTACAAGATGTCCCGCTTTCCAACCACTTTTCTCTATACCATTTTTGCTGGATGCTTTTAGGATGTGACATGGAGCCTTGTGATGTAATTTTGAAGTTGTTACAGTAGACTATTTTACTGAGATATAAGCTCAACAAAACGCAAGGTTGCAAGCGATCTTACAGATATTCCAAGGTGGAATTGGAAAACAGGAATATATAAGATGAAGAAGTGGAAGAAAGACATGTGACTATGAGTGTGGACCATATGGCGTCTAATTGAGGAGCAGCAAATGACCCACCATACATACATTTTTTCATTTTTTAGGGAAGTAAATTAGTATTTTCCGCTGTCTTCATTGCAAAGAAAGAAATCGATGAAGATGTTTACAGCGGGAGGAGAACATGTGTATGCAAAGTCTTTGTAACTCCATCAGATGTGTGACTTTTAAAACTCAGTTCTCTAAAGATTACAGAGAGAATACGAGGTCCGAAGAGTGAAGTGAGAGTGACTAGTTCTATATTGCATTGTATTTGCGTCGTTCATTTCCAATGTCTGAACTTCAAACCTTGATTTCAAATTCTTAAACTTTTTCTGACATTACTTCATTCGCTAATCTTTGTTTTTATGATTTGGACAGTTTGATCAAAGCCATGACCATTACTGAACAGAACACTGGGGTAAAACACTTCAAAGATTTGATATAGTTTGACATATTTACATTCCCTTGACACCCATTACGAAACTGAACTGTCAACATCTTGAAGCCATGTCACCAATGAATTAAAGATTAACCGCTTCAAAAATCTGTACTTTAACTTCACTTCAATTAGGCTGAAAACTTGACGTATTAGCTTTGGAAAATCAAACGAAGGTGGTAAATCGCATCCTTAAAAATCATTTGTGTTTAAGGGTCTTTTGTACTGTGACAGGCATTGCTTTTTTAGATAAATATAAATGGTGACACACAAAAAATCAATTTTGCGGGGGCTCTGCCGTATGTGTATGAAGTGTATGTCATACAAGAAAGTAAATTGCTACTTTTCACAAATATATGTATTCAGAATTAGCGAGTTGCAAATAAGCAAACTACGGGCCAGATGTAGCAAGCAGTTTTGCCCATTCTGTGACTATGGGAAAATGTGTTCGTACATATGGCCCTACATTCCTACACAGGAAAAGCTACAATTCAGGTACTGTTCAGTGCTCTCAGTTTTCATTACAAACTGCTGAGAAAACAGCAATTTAGTGAGTTTAGGTAAATATTATTAAAGGATTTGCCTTCACACCTGTGATTTTTAAATCTGCAGGTTTTTTAAAATGGTGTAGAGGTGTGTAATAACTTTTCTTTATTGTTGCCTCACCATTTCCAAGATTTATTTCTCAGACCCTTCATTTCATTTTAGTTGCAATGGTTCAGCGCTGGAAGTAAGTACAGTGCATTTATCAGGTCAAAACATTCACATGTTTGAAGGACGTACTGTTCAGTGGAAAAAGTTGTAGAAGAAACCTCATGGCTGTGACTAAAAACAATGGGGCATATTTATGACCCCCCTTACGCAACTATTGAGTCACTTTTTGTGATGCAAGGGCGGCACATTCCTTGCAACTATATATATGAGGCCACGCAAAGACACTTTGGGTAGCTTTGAATGTGTCACTACTTACCAGTAATCTTCATTACTGGTAAGTGAGGACACATTACACACTCATAGAACCTCCTCATCCGAGTCATTTCATCAGTGAGGATGTTACATGCCAAAACACAAGAAAAAAGCATGACACCAAAGATCCATGCCCAACAAAAAGTTTAATCAAAGCAAACTCAAGACTAAGCTGATTTCATAAATCCACAAGCAAAAATGTCTATGGAAGCATGCAACGCATCAAGATGATAATGCTTGATGAAAGTGTGATGAGACTGTCAGGTAGAAGCCCTATGAATCTCTGGGATAGAGACGCCTGCCACCTCAGCCCAGGAAGTGGACACAGATCGAGTGGTGCAACCCTGAACCTGATTTGGAGGAGGCATTTCCAGAGACTTATATGACTTGCAAGCCACCATTCGCACCCACGGACTGAAATTGGAAGTAGACTCCTTTTTCCCTTTAGCCACACCTCCACAAGATACAAAGAAAGCAGGAGAAAGACAAAAGCATTGGGTCTGCTGCAGATAAATATGAAGGGCTATCCAAAAATCCAGAACAGAAGTAACTTGAGTAACCTCCTCACCTGGGAAATTAGGAAGAACAAGCTCCTGCTGCAAATGAAAGTTAGAGGAAACTGTAGGTAGACAGGCCGGATCTAACTGTAGAACCACCCTGCCAGGAGAAATTGCAAACAGGGAAAAGAGATGAGCAGAGCACCCTCTGAGCCGAGGTAATGGCCAACAGGAAGGCCAGCTTTGCATACAACCACAATAACAGCCTCCAACAAGAGGTCAAAACATAACAACTAAAGACCCCGAAGGATCGTCTGCAAATCCCAGGAAGGAACAATCAACGGAGACACTGGTCGACAAAGTATGAAACTCTGTAACAACCAAAACACCAGAGGGCAACACCAACTAGCGCATCCCCCCGAACTTCTACAGGCACAAATAGCAGCCCTTTGAGTTGCCAGAGTAAAGGGGGAAAGGTTCTTCAAAACATTATCCCTGGGAAACTCAAGAATCTTAATTGGTTCCCCAGCAACAGGATCCTCGATCTCAGCTGTCCCTGAGAGGCATGTTATGGGTTTTAAGAGATGAATCCCAGTGGGAATGTTGAATATTCTGGGGCTTCAAGGAAGAACAACCCAAAGATTCCTACGTCAAACATTCAATAGCCAGACCGTCAGTTTCAGTTGACAGAGATGGGGCAGGGACAGGAGCGAGAATTGAAGCAGGGATGGAAACACTAGTAGCCCAACAAACCTAACCCGAGACAACCTCATTAACAGGGGAAACCAAAGGCGACGTGGCCAAAATGGGGCAATCAGGAAAACAGTCAACCTCTCCACCGAATCTTCTTCAGCACCCTTGAGAGGAGGAAAGTTGGAAGGAAGGCATGCAGAAGACCCAATGGCCAAAGCATTGAAAGGGAATCCACCGCCCACACCTGAGGACACACCATTTCAGAAAAGAACCAGGAAAGAAGGTCATTGTGAGGAGAGGAAAAAAGGTCTATCCAGGGTTTCTCAATCTGAAGGCAAATGTCCCTGAAAAGGGGTACTGACAGATGGTACAGAACAGAAGAATGCATATTGTGACTCAGGGTGTCAGCATGAAAGTTCAGCTGACACTGAAAGTAGATAGCCCTGAAGGCGCTGAGGCGGGACTTTGCTCAGAAACAAATCAGAGAAGCCAGATGATTCAGGGAGGTGCACCGGGTTCCTCCTTGGTGATTCAAGTAACAACAAGCCACCTGGTTGTCAGTGTGAACCAACAGGTTTGCCCCCTGTAGCTGGGTCTGAAAGAACTGCACCACCTTCCAAATGGCCACCAACTACTGCCAAATCGAGAAGCGAGTGCTGTCCTCCTAAGCCCCCTGACCCCCAAGGACCACAAAGTGGCTCCCCAACCCCATAGGCTGGCATCGGTTATTAGCAACAGAGGAGGGGCAAGCTGAAAACAGATCCCCATCTCCAGGTTGGGAGTGTGGAGCCACCAGTCCAAGTCCCAGGTCAGAACAGGAGTGAGAGGCAACAGAGAATCATAATCTGCAAGGGAGGGATCCCAGTGGGAAAACAGATGGTTCAGCAGAGGTTTGAGGTGCAGACAGGCCCAGGAAACCACCGCCATAGTAGCAGCCATTAACACCTGGACCCTGAAACAAGTCTGAGCCATGGCTGACTGCTGAGACAAGAAGGGCAACAGAAAGTGTTGTAATGTCTCTCGGCGATCCAGAGGGAGAAAAACTGCTCCTGCCTGAGTGTCGAAGAGGCCTCCAATAAACTGCAACAACTGAACAGGGAACAGATGAGACTTTGCCAGTTTCAGTCTGAAGTCCAAATGCTGGAATATGTTCATAGTTGTTTTCACTGCTTGCAGAGCCTTAGGAATAGAGTAAACAGAAATCAAGCAACCATCAATATAGGGAAACACTGAGACCCCCTGAAGCTGTAAAACACTGATAACTGGAGCCAATACCTTGGTAAAAGTCAAAGGAGCAGCAGAGAGTCCGAAGGACAACAATTGAGACTGGTAATGAGCCCCATTCACAGGAAATCTCAGAAACCGTTGGCTCCCTTTATAAACAAGCACATGAAAATAGGCATCTTCCAAATCCAGGGTCACCAAAAAATCACCCTGTTAGATGAGAGGAATGGTGGCGTGCAAGGTGGTCATCCAGAAAGACTACAGTTTTACCATGCTGTTCAGATTCTTCAGCTCCAGTATTGGATGGAAAGAACCACCCCCAACAGCATGGCAGTATGCCTCAGCGGGTTTCTTGACAATAGGGTATCCTGAAATTGACCAGAGGGCCCAGGAATTGAATCCGGAAGCCCTGACCGATGACTGACAGAACCTGCTGGTTGGAAATCAGACTGCACCACCAATCCAGGAACAGACGTAGGCAGGCCTCGACACAGGCATAGTCATCTCTGACCTGAACCCTGGGACTGCTGAGGTCAGGTTGATTGGAAAATGCAGCCCCTTAACCCCAGGCCCTTCCGCAAAAGGCCTGAGAAGAGGACAGTTGCAGTGCAGAGCCCCCTGTGGCCCCCAGTGCACCCTTACTGCCAGCATTTCCATGGTGGGGTCACTGTCATGGAAAGGCTGGCAGTAAGGTGAGCTGTAATTAGCCAGGTGTCAGGTGACTCCCTGGCTGAGTACAACTGAGACCACAGTCACCCCACCTGGAACAATGTTCCCAGTGGGAATGGTGGTCCCCTGGAGGTCTGACTGCTACAGTCATAATGTGGCAGTCTGACCACCACAATTGAAGCAATCCAAATGTCAATGCATGTGTGGCAGTCCATGGACCTCCCACTCATAATGAGGCCTAAATCTTTTGCATGGACTAGAAAGGTTTCAACTATTTATTCACCTCCAATGAACACTGCACTATAGCGTTCAACTCGTCCCCTAATAGATTAGGGCCCTCAAAGGGCATTTTATGAATCAAAGCCTTCTGTGACATAACCAGGCACCATGGCTTAGACCACAGAGACCTCCGATCAGCCATCGCTGCCCCCACTGATGAAGATAAAGCCCACAAGGTGTTGAATGTGATGTCAGATAAAAACTGGGCCAGCATTTCGCTCTGTTCTCTGTGCCAAGATAGGAGTAAGATCCCCCTGATCCCGAAGACAGTCAAACAATTTTTTTGAAATCCTTAATCAGAACCTGGGCAGTATAAATAGAATAAGTACTGGCTCTGATCCCAAAATTAGAAGAAGTGCATGCACACCTACTTTTCGACAGGCTCCGAAAGGGAAGCCTCCTCAGAAGACAAAGATGATGAAGGGGCCATAGAGGGTAAAACCCAATTAACCCTTGGGGCCCGTGGAAAGTGATCATCAAATTGCACCAGGTGACACATTTTTTTTGTAAATCTGACCCAAAGGGGAATATTTGTAAGAGTTTTGCGATGCATTTGCACCATTCAATGTGGTACCTGTGTGACGCAAAACTCTAAGACAGATTCATGAACCCTACTTTGCTTGGCTCTAAGTGTACTCATAAATCTGGAGCAGCGCAATGCAGCACAAATTGCTGTATTGTGCTACTCTGCCTTGTGTATGCATTCCATAGGCATTACACTTCCATGGATTTTGATGCATTCCCAGATTTACAAGGACTTCCCAGGGGAGGAATAACAAAGAGAAATTCTTTTATTTCTACTTGTTACTTACTCTTTCTTTATGTGCTGCATTTTGCAGCACACTTAGACAGAGGAATATGCCTCCTTGGATTGTTTCTGTGTAGGAAGATTCCCCTTCCTACACAAATACACTCATGCGTGCAACACAGGCACTCTTGCTCAATGGTGTTAGGATGCCTGCTTTGGCTCTAAGCTGCCTAAAGTGCGCCAGCACAGAGGAAAAGGCAGGAATGCATCATATTGCCTTACATACAGCACATTCCTGTCTTTTCCCTAAGGCACAGCCCTGTCCCATAATTTCATAAATATTATGCAAATTGTATATTAATACACATAGCTGGCATGATGCTCCCGGGAACTCAGTGATATTGCTTATTGATAACATCTCCTAATGGAGGTGCCCAGTCAGATGTAATCTAAGGCACCTACCATTGCTGAGCATTAGGGTAAGACAAGACAGGTCCCTGGAGTATAGAGCCGTCATTGTAGCAGCAATTAACACAAAAAGGCAACATAAATAACACAAACTACAGCAAGCTGCAACCACATCAGTGTTAGAATGCCATTGCTCACAACCAACCGCTTCAGTGGTCAGTCTTGGCCCACGGAAGGTGGACATATTTAATAGGACACAGTGGGCCTGATTCCAAGCTTGGCGGGCGGCGGTAGCCGCCCGCCAAGCGGGAACCGCCAGAAGACCGTACCGCGGTCAAAAGACCGCGGCGGTCATCCTGGGTTTCCCACTGGGCTGGCGGGCGACCGCCAAAAGGCCGCCCGCCAGCCCAGTGGGAAACACCCTTCCATGAGGAAGCCGGCTCCAAATGGAGCCGGTGGAGTGGAAGGTGTGCGACGGGTGCAGTAGCACCCGTCGCGAATTTCAGTGTCTGCTAAGCAGACACTGAAATTCTAAGTGGGGCCCTCTTACGGGGGCCCCTGCAGTGCCCATGCCATTGGCATGGGCACTGCAGGGGCCCCCAGGGGCCCCACAACACCCCATACCGCCATCCTGTTCCTGGCGGCCGAAACCGCCAGGAACAGGATGGCGGTCAGAATCCCCATGGCGGCGCAGCAAGCTGCGCCGCCATGGAGGATTCCCCTGGGCAGCGTAAAGCCGGCGGTACACCGCCGACTTTCCGTTTCTGGCCGCGGCTGTACCGCCGCGGTCAGAATGCCCAAAGGAGCACCGCCAGCCTGTTGGCGGTGCTCCCGCGGACCACGGCCCTGGCGGTTTTTACCGCCAGGGTCGTAATCAGGCCCAGTATCTCTTAATGACAGACTTGATAATGCTAGTTCTGTAACATCTGTTTACTAGGAGATGTGACACACATTGGTTTCTTTTAGCACTTTGGGTTTATACTTTAAACTGACACAGTCAGAACGAAGACAGTGTAGAGCATTGCAATAATTTTTAAGGCCAATATGGTGCTGTTGGAGCTAAGACATAGACCTCCCTATTTTTATTCATGTGCATGGGGAGCAAGAATAAAGTTAAATTCCTTGGTTCACCAAACTCCACACATTCTTAACCTTGTATGATTCTTCTCACACTCATTTCCTGCCATCTCAGAGGACGTACCTGTCATACAAAGACATATGTGACTACCATGGAGACAAAAGGGATACTTCCTAATACAATAGGAAATCTAATGATAAAGCATTCCAAATATGGACCTCTGACTCATCTTCAAGGTAATGGTATTGGGTTCACAGAAGTAGACAAAACGTGTTGCCATCTGAAACTGTAAAAGCCAGGGTTGCAATGTACTATAGGTGCACTGTGAGTCACAACTGTATTTGAGACTCGCAATACACAACATTACAAATCATTAGGAATCATTAGGGCAAAGCAAAGTCAAATGTGCATCCCCATTTGCAATGAGATGTGTCAATGCTTACTGACTAAGGGCCTGATTACGACTTTGGCGGTCTCACTGAGCAGAACGCCAAAGTTGCGGGGAGAAGGCTGCCGTCATACTGGCAGCCTTCCTCCCAGTCGTATTACGATGTTTTCATCGGACTGACTTGCGCAAACATTGTATTAGGATGAAAAAACAGACCCCACCATGAAAAGGCTGGCAGAAAGATGCCTGGTGATCAGCACGGTGGTGCTGAACTCAGAGCCACTGTGGCTGACCACGACTCTGACCACCGTCACCCCATTGGGAACCATGTTCCTAGTGGTCGCGGGGGTCCGTTGGCGGTCCAACCACCAGGGTCATAATCTGGTGGTTGGGTCGCCACCGAGAGTCTGGTGGCCTTAAGACCGCCAGACTCGCAATGGGGCCCTAACTCTGATTGCAACTGACTGATTGAATAGCGAGAATTCAAAGGGTTTCTATTTGCAAAATGGAAGTTACCCACAAGGGACAGCTTCCCCACTGGAAATGTGAAAATGTAAATGTTTAAAATTGGTGGAAACATTCAGTGGTCCAGAAAGACCACTGCATGCTCTCCACAATTATTTCCACAAAGCCATTTTTTTTTTACATTTCTGACCCAGTCTCTTTGAGGATCAGGGAAAAGGCTGCAATTTCAGAGTTTTGTAAATTTGTTTTCAGTCATAAAGTTGCATGATCAGGGATTTTTGAATCACAGAGCGAAAATGAAGCTTTGGGGCCTCAATCCACAAACCTATTGGTAGGAATCTCCACCTCCACCTCTTCCATTTCTTTTATGGGGAGAACTTCACATTTGTAGTTTTACTAGTTATTAGTTAATGTGAAAGGCAACAGTTGGAATGGCTGGAAAATGAGGAATACTGGTAAGTGAGAGAAGTTCAGAAAGGTGTGTGAAATGGTTCAGGTAAGGAAGGAGAGTTTGAAGGAGGGGCAGACACCCATGCACAAAAGAGTAAGCCCATTGCTAATCACAAACTTCACTTCCAAAGTTACTAGAGCCAAAAATGACGTAAAACAGTAGTAAATGTACTTCAGCCCAGATCTAGAGTATGTCTAATACCACACATAGTCAATACCAGGCAACAGCCTCTCATTGAGCGTAATAGAGGTAGGGACTTAAAACAGAACGCTATATGAAATAATGTTAAAACAAATTGATCAATTTCACCTTTTCACTAAATATGTATATGAATTTTAATGTTAAAGAATATGCATATTAATATAAATGTTTCTTTATGAAACATTTTTTATTAAACTCTTTCATTAAAACAATACATGTAACATAATTTGTAGGTAGGTTAATTCATGCAACTACAGACCAATTAGTCTAATTGACTGTGTGCAAAAAGTCTTCTGCCACTGCCTCTTGGGAAAGAGCGAAGACTGGATGAGTGAACATGATATCCTTAGTCCCCTCCAAGCCGGTTTCCGGAAGAAAATATCTACCACTGATCAAGCCCTCAGGTTCCTATTTTTATACTGGAAAACAGTGCTCATTGGTAAAGGGAGCCTTTACGTTGCTTTTGTGGATCTAAAGTCTGCTTTTGACCTAGTACCTCGCAACAAACTATGGGACACTCTCTCCCGAATGGGAATCCCGGAGCATATCCTAGCAATATTGATACGGCTCCACGAGGACAACTACGCACGAGTTAGGTGGGACAACAAGGGGCAACTAACTGATAGAATCCATGTATCAAGGGGTGTGCGGCAAAGGTGTGTCCTTGCCCCGACCCTCTTCTCTCTGTATATCAATGAAATCGTCCCTTCCGTGCTTAGAGTGGAGGCTGACGCACCATCACTTGGCACACAAAAAATCCCTGTCTTGCTCTTTCCAGATGATACTCTCCTGATATCCAAGACCCCTAGTGGACTAAGGAAACTCCTCACGTGCTTTGAGAAATCCTGCTCAACGCGGGGACTTGAAATCAATGCCTCTAAAACAAAAATAATGACCCTTAATCCCCATAGATCCTTTAGAGGAAAGTTTACACCAGAGGGCACAACACTTGAGAAGGTGGGCATTTTCAGCTACCTGGGTATAACATTGACTGACAACATGTCTTGGAAATCACACATAGGAAAGCAAGCCTTAAAACTAAAGCAAACAACAGGGGCACTATCAAAAAACTTCTACCTCTCATACACAAAACCAATTCGCCCAGCAATACAGATATACGAAGCCCAGGCTGTGACCTCAGCACTTTACGGGGCTGAACTAGGGGGTTATGCCAAAATCCAAGACCTAACCATCGCTGAGAACAACTTCCTGAGAAACCTTGTGTCCCTTCTGCCAAGCACTCCACTGTTCCCCCTTTTTAAGGATCTTGGCATAAAACGCATCGGTCATAAAACCTGCCAGCGTCTCTGGACTACCCCAGAGCTTGAAACCTTTACTGAAGCCCTGCAGGTTATTTTAAAAGCTGATCATCTTCACAGAGTCCCCTGGCTACGATACATCAAGGGGTCACTTTACTCACTCGGGCTCAGTGAACTCTGGAATTCACCAACCACCTCCGTCTTTCCCTCGAAAAGCGAACTAAAGAAACTATATTGGCAAATGGCAGATCACAAGATATAGGGGCCGCACTTCACACTACATTATCTTGTGATTTTGTTAACCTAAAAGAGACATGCAAGTATGAGGCTTTTTGGGACATAATCACGGTCCCAATAGAAAGGAAATTGTACTTTCAGCTCCGCATTGGAACGCTACCATTAAGACTTTTCACCAGCCGCTGGTCACACAAAGAATCAACCGCCTGTCCAGCCTGCAAAGCCCCTGTCGAGAATCTCCCACATGTCCTTTTTGCCTGCCCCGCGTACACCGCCTCACGTAGGAAATGGCTGGCCCCGGCATGCAGACTGCTGGGAGTCCGCAGCTCTGAAATCGCCCTGCGAATCCTCATATCAGACACTAGGCCAACGCTAGTGATCGCCGTTGCCAACTTCCTCGGAGCTAGCTGGTTTGTCAGAAGGAAATTCTTATCTGTCTAATGATTCCAACAAGACTGTCCCATCGCACTGTGTGAGTGTATTTTATCTTTATTCCATTTTTTTATCATTATATGTATTGTTATATTTATTACCTTGTGTATTTATTTGTATTTATTGCTGCTATGCACTTTTATGGCTCTTGTAGCCGAAATAAAGTTTCTTTGACTTGACTTAAACTCTTTCATTAAAACAATACATCTAACATTATTTGTAGGTAGGTTAATTCATTTAAATTAATGCTACACATACCATTTTGTATTTTGACTTAATAATAAATATAAGAATTTTACTCTAAGGGTTTTAATTTGTTTTTTTTTTATGTATTAAAATTAAGTTAATAGTGCTGTAACCTTTTTCATTTTGTTCCACATTTGAAATAGATATAAACAATAATTTACATTAGCATTTAACACAAAAATATGTTTACTATTTTTTACATTTTCCCTTCACTTTACCATTGGAAGATCTCCAGTCCCTGGGCAGACAACTGTCTCTAAGTGTGAAAAGTTACTAGCAGTAACTTTACATTCATAAATTTGGTACCACCCACCATTTCATGAAGTGGGTACGTTAGCCTACACGTTTTAGCAAATTTACACTTGAAATGGTGACTATTCAAAAGTAGCAAATGGACAAGTGTAAGAATACATTTACATAGATATATATTTACTCATGTTAAAATCTATCTTTGTGAATAGGTCCCTATACATCTGTGCTCCACTTTTCAGTCCACAAGCTTACAGTGTTGTATAGTTCCATAACCACACGTTTAGAGGACATAAAAAAACAGCACAACAAGCTTGGGGAATGAAAAACATGCACAGAACAAAATTGTCTCATCCACAAAGATCTTTCCTGAGACTTAGGGGGTTATTCCAACTTTGGAGGAAGTGGTAATCCGTCCCAAAAGTGACGGTAAAGTGACGGATATACCACCAGCCGTATTACGAGTCCATTATATCCTATGGAACTCGTAATACGGCTGGTGGTAAATCCGTCACATTTGGGACAGATTACCACCTCCTCCAAAGTTGGAATAACCCCCTTAATCTTGTAGTTCTTCTGGTTTAGCCTTGAATTCTAGGAGTAAGTACTTCAGGCTTACTCCTGGAATTCATCAGTGAGGCTTCATGTAAACAATTAGAGAGACATGGGAAATAGACCTAGTTCTGTTCTCCACATTCAAACATAAAAACACAAAGAATGGTCAGTTTGCTGAATACTAATACGGAGGGCTGTGCACTACCAAGTCGCCAAGGATTTTGGCAAACATCCCCTCACCAACAACTTTTTATGGCATGCTTCATCAGTCACAGTTTTCCCCACCATTGTAGGTGAATACCACCATGGCGAACTCAACCACTGATGTGAGTTCTTAGATAAAGCAAATTAGTTGAAGGGATCCAAATGCAAGGAAAAAATATCTTGAGGTATACCCAGAGTATTTCCATTATTATGAGTACCTCAGATATGATTAAAAACAAAGGGCCTGCTTCACATCTCGGCGGACAGGTTACTCTAGCACAACGGTGATGAATCTCCCATCCTATTCCGTCACAACAGTGATGGATATCCCATCCGCCGAACTATAAATCCCATAGGACATAATGGTATATATATTTAGGCAACTGGGATATCTATCACCATTGTGATAGTAACCTGTCAGCCGAGATCTAAATCAGGCTCAAAGTCTGTTTGTAAGGTGAGAGATGATCATTCACCAACCCACTTAGTTATTCCAACATGTCTATGGCATTCTTTAAAGCCCATACCTGTCTCTGGCCTTCATCGGGGCTACACTGATCTCTACCTAGCTACTCATGCATTCCATGTGATCAAATGAGGGCTAATGCTTACACCTTTCTAGGTTTCTTTTGTAAGAAATAACCTGTGAAAGCAGATATACAAACAGGGAGACATCAGAACATATGTAACTAATCTCTCAAAGTGCACATTGACCCAAAAGTGTTAAGAAACGTTGTATATTCTTCTTGACTTTCTGATAAAAAACAACACAGCACACCATCCAAAACCCTGATACATCGATATGGTGAAATTGAGAGTAACATGCTAGAAGTCACTTCCAAGCCACCACTGAATGCACTGCAACCGTGAACATGCTTGAGTGTATATTTTCACACATACATGTACATTGTGGGGGTCATTCCAACCCTGGCGGTTGGTGATAAAGCGGCGGCCAACCCGCCAACAGGCAGGCGGTCAAAAAAATAGAATTCTGACCCTGGCGGGAACCGCCAACACAGCCCGCCACTTTAGCACTCCGACCGCCACGGCGGGACAGACAAACAGCGCGGCGGTCACCGCCAACAGGCAGGCGGCAGACAATGTACCGCCCACCCTATCACAACTCACCAATCCGCCACCTTTTCCGGGGCGGGAGCCCCGCCGATAAAAACACGGTGGAAACAGACTACGAACGGGAAAACGCTCACCTCTACACACTCCACGAGGAAGGAGGACAGCATGGAACCCGAATTAAACATCCCACCAGCTATTGTCTACCTGCTCATCTACCAGGAGTACGAACGCCGTCGCAGACGACAACAGTGAGTACTGCACCTACAACACAGGGGAGGGGGGAGGAGGAAAGCTTACGGGCACACACATAAGCCATACACCCACCCCCCACCCCAAATACCTACACCCCAATGCAGAGCAACAAGTCAGAGTGACAGCCCCCAAGCCCACCGGAATAATGCAAAGACACAATTAAAATCATCTATAAAATATATGTATAAATAGCTCCATTGAAGTTATGGGAAATATGCAATATGAAAGATACAAAATAAGGAATGAACATAGTTAAAAATATATACATAGGCAATAAGTCCTGCCCATTCTGTCAAAGTTCCATAGTCCGTGGGCCAATGTGCACAAACACATGGGCAAAGCCCACACAGGAGACCAGATACCATTGGAGAGAACACTGCTGGGACATCAGATGATAAAACTACAGGCACCTCAGGGGGAAGGGAAGGGGGGGCACCTCAGCCACATGAGTCCACGACGCCAGATCAACGAGGGGCCTCCATGCCCACTGTCCCATCCTGGGGAGTGCAAAGCCACAGTCTCACAAGTCTCTACAGTGGGTGGCTTGCCCACTGTGCCATCCTGGGGAGTGCAAAGCGACAGTCTCTCAAGTCCCTACAGTGTGTGGCTTGCCCACTGTTCCATCCTGGGAAGTGCCAAGCCACAGTCCATCAGATGGATTACCGACTCCACTGTTAATGGAGGAGGCATGGTGCCCAGAGTGCTTTGTGAAGCCCTGCTCGACACAGAACCGGCACTGTCAATGGGCCAGCGGTGCTTGAGACGGCGTTGCCCAGCGGAGCGGTGCTTGACAGGAAGGGCCCAGCGGAGCGGTGCTTGAGACAGCGTGGCCCAGCGGAGCGGTGCTTGACAGGAAGGGCCCAGCGGAGCGGTGCTTGAGATGAAGGGCCAAGCAGAGCAGGGCTTGACGGGAAGGGCCCAGCGGAGCGGTGCTTGACAGGAAGGGCCCAGCGGAGCGGTGCTTGAGATGAAGGGCCCAGCGGAGCGGGGCTTGACAGGAAGGGCCCAGCGGAGCGGTGCTTGAGATGAAGGGCCCAGCAGAGCGGTGCTTGAGAGGAAGGGCCCAGCGGAGCGGTGCTTGAGATGAAGGGCCCAGCGGAGCGGTGCTTGAGACGGCGGTGCCCAGCGGAGCGGTGCTTGACAGGAAGGGCCCAGCGGAGCAGTGCTTGAGATGAAGGGCCCAGCGGAGCGGTGCTTGAGATGAAGGGCCCAGCAGAGCGGTGCTCGAGACGGCGGTGCCCAGCGGAGCGGTGCTTGAGATGCAGGGCCCAGCAGAGCGGTGCTTGACAGGAAGGGCCCAGCGGAGCGGTGCTTGACAGGAAGGGCCCAGCGGAGCGGTGCTTGAGATGAAGGGCCCAGCGGAGCGGGGCTTGAGATGAAGGGCCCAGCGGAGCGGTGCTTGAGATGTAGGGCCCAGCGGAGCGGTGCTTGAGATGAAGGGCCCAGCGGAGCGGGGCTTGACAGGAAGGGCCCAGCGGAGCGGTGCTTGACAGGAAGGGCCCAGCAGAGCGGTGCTTGAGATGAAGGGCCCAGCGGAGCGGTGCTTGAGACGGCGGTGCCCAGCGGAGCGGCGCTTGAGATGAAGGGCCCAGTGGAGCGGTGCTTGAGATGAAGGGCCCAGCGGAGCGGTGCTTGAGATGAAGGGCCCAGCGGAGCGGTGCTTGACAGGAAGGGCCCAGCGGAGCGGTTCTTGTCACGGCGGGCCTCTGTTCAGCGGTGCTTCTCACCGCGGACACTGTTCAGCGGTTCTTGTCACGGCGGGCCCCTGTTCAGCGGTGCTTCTCACGGCGGGGCCCTGTTCAGCGGTTCTTGTCACGGCGGGGCCCTGTTCAGCGGTGCTTCTCATGGCGGGGCCCTGTTCAGCGGTTCTTGTCACGGCGGGCCCCTGTTCAGCGTTGCTTCTCACGGCGGGCCCCTGTTCAGCGGTGCTTCTCACGGCAGGGCCCTGTTCAGCGGTGCTTCTCACGGCAGGGCCCTGTTCAGCGGTTCTTGTCACGGCGGGGCCCTGTTCAGCGGTGCTTCTCACGTCGGGGCCCTGTTCAGCGGTGCTTCTCACGGCGGGGCCCTGTTTAGCGGTTCTTGTCACTGCGGGCCCCTGTTCAGCGGTGCTTCTCACGGCGGGGCCTTGTTCAGTGGTTCTTGTCACGGCGAGCCCCTGTTCAGCGGTGCTTCTCACGGCGGGGCCCTGTTCAGCGGTTCTTCTCACGGAGGGGCCCTGTTCAGCGGTTCTTGTCACGGCGGGGCCCTGTTCAGCGGTGCTTGTCCTGTGTTTCTAGAGAGCCAGACCTGGCCAAGACTTCCCGCTCAGTCGCCATCCGACCTTGCGGTCGCGGGGCCCTCCTGTGATGGAGTCCTGGGCCCGTGGGTGTCGTCCATCACAACCGGAATGGGGCTGGTGGGGCCCTCCTGGGCAGCTCGCCTGCTGCCTGACTTCTCCGCCCTGCTGCCCTTGCCCTCCTTCGCTGATGCTCTGTGGCCTTTGCCTCCCTTTGATGATGTGACAGGTGACGGGGCAAGGCTACTGTCCTTGGTGGCAGCCATCTCAGGCTTGTCGCGCCGGCCCTTAGTTTTTTTTGTCCTCTTCCCAGGGGGTGGGCTGGCTGTCCCGTTGCTGCTGGCCGATGTTCCCTCCCTAGGAGCTGGTGGACTCCAATAGCCCTGCACTATGGTCATAGTAGATGCAGGGCTGGTGGTGGCTGAGGTGCTTTTTTGACTCTTACCAGATGGAGGGGGTGGGTCAGTGATTGGAACGAGCTCAAGGTTGGAAAGGAAAAGCACTTTGGAAGGACAGGGACGGGTAGGTGTAGTGGGTATGGGAGTGGAGGAAGAGGATGTGGTTGTAGGAGAGTCAAGTGTGCTGTCTTTGGGTGCAGGTGCTTGTGACGGAGGCTGTCGTGAGGTGGATGGCTGTTGGGTGGGTGGCTGCCTGCGTTTGTGTGGTTTGGAAGAGGGGGTGACAGACACACTGGGATAGGACACAGGGCACGTGTAAATGGCAGTGGGGGTGGTGACTGCACGTGTGCGGACTGTAATGGAGGGTGTGCTGGTGATGGAAGTACTGGCTGATGGTGGTGTGCATGCAGGTGTGAGTGGAGACGTCACACGGAGGGAGGAGGGAGATGAGGAGGTGGGGGACACAGAGGTGGTAGTGACTGTTGGCATGTCTGCATCTGGATGTTGCTTGGGTGACTGCTTGTGGGATCTGTGGTGCTTATGTCTGGATGAGCTGCCCTTGGGTGTAGAGGTGTGTGCAGGCTGGTCTGATGGTGTGGATGGGATAGGCAGAGGAACAGGAGACTGGGACTGGGTGGAGGGAGTCAGAAGAGGGAGGCTGGAGACAGGGACAATGGCTGCCGTCAGTGCTGAGGCCAGAGCGTTGAACGATCGCTGATGGGCAGCCTGACCCGAATGAATGCCCTCCAGGTATGCATTGCTCCGATGCACCTCCCTTTCTACACCCTGGATGGCATTCAAAAGGGTAGACTGCCCAACAATGATGGTCCTGAGGATGTCAATGACCTCCTCACTGAGGGCAGCAGGGGTAACTGGTGCAGGGCCTGAGGTGCCTGGGGCGAAGGAGATGCCCGCCTTCCTGGCCGAGCGGGCACGGGGCGAACGCTGAGGGGCTGCTGGGAGGGCGGGGCTGGTGCGCTGGGTGGCGGCTGTACCTGTTGTGGCGGTGGGCACGGATGTTGCCGCCACCGCAAGGGAGCTCCCTTCCGAGGACGTGTCAGTGTCACTGACGTCTCCACGGGTCCCCATTGTGGAGCTCCACTCGCCCTCCGTCTCACTGGTGTACTCGGAGTCTGTTGCATCGCCCTCCGGGGCCATGTGAGAGGCAGCTCCCTCGTGCGCCGATGCCACTTCTCCTCCGCCTGATGATACTAATGCACACATGAACAGGAAGACAAAGAAAATGGGGGGGAGGGAGAAATGAAGACAGGTTGAGTGCATGCATTGGCAACACCGTTGTCGGAGAGGACAGACACAGAAGCCCCCTGCACTAGGCCGAGCAATCGGGGTACACTACTCAGTTATTGTGACTAGGCCTACAGGTCTATGGACGACAAATGCACACATGGGTGAGGCCGGACCATGAATAGCTGTAGTTGGCACCCTACAGAGGTGGGTGGCGGGGGCACAGGGCCATGCCTAACGGAGGGGCCTAGCCTACAGAATGCGCCCTGGCCTAGAGATAGCCACAGCCCTCCTCCCCCACCCAGACACCTTCACTGCGCGCAAAGATAGCAGAATGTGCTGATACTCACCCCCTTGTGTCTGCTGTGATGTCCTCACGCGCCCATCCAAATCGGGGTAGGCCACCGCCAGGATCCGGGACATCAGGGGGGTCAATTAGCGGCTGGCACCCCTCCTACGTTGGGAGGCCATCCCCAGCAGAGACTCGGCGGTCTTTCTGGTCCCACGGCGGATGTCCTCCCACCTCTTTCGGCAGTGGGTGCCCCATCTGTTGTGGACCCCCAGGGCCCTGACGTCCTTGGCGATGGCATGCCAAATGTCGATCTTCTGATTGGCGCTGACCTATGTGACATGTACAGGGTGGTAAAGGAAATCTCATCACTTTTCTGCCTGGTCAATGTGAGTGGCCCCCCCCTCCCCAACCTTGCCATGTGGCACATGCTCTCATCTTTCGTGCGTTGCACTCCTCATTCGCTCCCCTCCCCACCATCTTACATACACCCCACTCAACACAGGCATAGCCCATTCAACGTGCACCCTGTGTACTAACCTGTTGGTCTGGAGGACCGTAGAGTAGCGCATACTGGGGGAGGACCCCATCAACAAGTTTCTCCAATGATTCAGAAGTGAACGCAGGGGCCCTTTCCCCAGTCGCAGCAGCCATTGTATCTCCCAGACCGAGGTCACAGCAGCACTTGCAGAATCGGTCCTCTCCTGTGGATGATCAGGTCTCGAGTGATTAATCAGATAGAAAATGGCGGCCACGCCCGCGGGGGTGCGTACCGCCGCGGTGTGTACCGCGACCGCAGGCGCCCATCCTCATTGGCTACTGAAACCCATAGGGTGCAATGTTAACCAATGCGGCTTAGCACCGCGGTCTTCGACCGCCTACCGCCACGGTGTGCCACGCCAGCGCATTGACCTCACATCCCACTGTCACACTTCACAGGTCAGGCAGCCGCCATTTCAAGGGCCCACATGGCTGAATTTCTACTGCGTCACACAGGCCTAGGCCTTGCATTGCCACTCGTACAAGCCTTTCAATGCATAGCGATTCGTGTACTGTGCAAGCTGTGTGAACGAACCTGTGGGTTGCTTGACTCTGTGCTCCATGTTGTCCTTCCTAGGCACCGTCCGCTGGGACTTACGAGGAGAAGGATGAATCCTCCCGTGTACCGACCGCTGCTGGACCTGTCGACAATGGAAGAACGACATATCATACTTACATACAGGCTTGACAGAGCAACTATACATGAACTATGTGCCCAGCTGGAGCCAGACCTGATGTCCCCAATCTGCCAACCCACAGGGATTCCCCCTCTGGTGCAGGTTCTGTCAGTACTCCATTTTTTGGGAAGTGGGTCTTTTCAGACAACAGTGGCCATATCATCTGGGATGTCTCAGCCTATGTTTTCTAAGGTTTTGTCCAGAGTGTTGTCTGCCCTGATGAAATACATGCGGAGCTACATTATTTTCCCTGAGGTGGGCGATTTGGCTACAGTGAAGGGTGATTTCTATGCCCTTAGACATATCCCCAACATCATTGGTGCCATTGATGGGACCCATGTGGCTTTGGTTCCCCCCAAAGAAAGTGAGTAGGTGTACAGAAACAGAAAAAGTTATCATTCGATGAATGTCCAGGTGGTCTGCTTGGCTGACCAGTACATCTCCCATGTAAATGCCAAGTTCCCTGGGTCAGTGCATGATGCGTATGTCATGCGAAATAGCAGCATCCCTTATGTGATGGAACAGCTACAGAGACACCGTGTGTGGCTAATTGGTGTCTCTGGTTACCCCAAACTGTTGTGGCTACTGACCCCAGTGAGGAATACCCGGACCAGGGCAGAGGAACGGTACAATGAGGCCCATGGGCGAACTAGGAGGATCATAGAAAGGACCTTCGGGGTCCTGAAGGCCAGGTTTAGGTGCCTGCATATGACAGGGGGATCCCTAATGTACTCACCAAAGAAGGTGTGCCATATCATCGTGGCCTGCTGTATGCTTCACAATCTTGCTTTGCGACACCAGGTGCCTTTTCTGCAGGAGGATGGTCCAGATGGTGGTGTTGTAGCAGCTGTGGAGCCTGTGGAGAGTGAAGAGGAGGAAGACGACGGGGACGACACGGACAACAGGGATACAGTCATACAACAATATTTTCAGTAGCACACAGGTAAGAATCACCCACGCCATTTTACATTTACTTAAGGCCTCACGCGTCTCCACTGTCTGTGTTTCCCCCCAGTTCCTGTTAACTGATTTGTGACTTTCTCTTCCCTTTTCAGAGCTGTATGACCCACTGCGTGACTTCTGCTTTGTTTGCCCATGGACTAAAGCTTATTGAAATTGGTATGTTGTCATCACAAAGTAACTGGACATTATTGCACCGTTATGTGTAATACATTTGTTAAGAATACAAGCAGACTCCTGTTATTTTAAGTGCAATAAGTGATTTATTTTAAGTGCTACATATAGGTACATGATTGTAAAACGGTGATGGGTGGGGGTGGAGTAATGTCCATGGCAGAGTCCAGTTCCCAGTCGCACAGGTGCATTGTCCATATGCCTGTGGAAGGATGGAGCAGGGGCAGTTAAAGGTTGGACAGGGTGACAATGTGGGACAGTGGGATGACATAAGGGGGTATCTTATGCTGGCGGGGGTCTTGCAATCCTACTCTGTCTTCTTGTGAGATCTCAGGTTCCGCTTGCGGGGTGGTTCTTCTTCTGCAGGAGGTGGGGTTCTGGTGGCCTGTTGTTGTGTGGGGGCCTCCTGTCCACTAGCGCCGGCGGAGGTGGTAGGCTGTTCCTGGCCTGGGCTAGTGACAGGGACCCTTTGGGGTGCCACATGGTCCCGCAATGTGGTGACTATCTGGTTAAGGGACACAACGATGGTCCCCATTGCGGAACCGATGTTCCTCAGTTCCTCTCTGAACCCCATGTACCGTTCCTCCTGCAGGGCCTGGATCTCCTGGAACCTGGCCAGTACCGTCGCCATCGTCTCCTGGGAGTGGTGGTAAGCTCCCATGATGGAGGAAAGGGCCTCTTGGAGAGTCGGTTCCCTGGGCCTGTCCCCCCCCTGTCGCACAGCAGCCCTCCCAGTTCCCCTGTGTTCCTGGGCCTCTGTCCCCTGGACGGTGTTCCCACTACCACTGCCCCCAGGTCCCTGTTGTTGTTGGGGTGGTGGGTCAACCTGGGTGCCCTGTAGTGGTGGACACACCGCTGATTGACGTGTCCTGGAGACAGAGGCATGGGCCCGCTGGGTGGGAGCTGTGCTGTTGTTCCCAGAGGGGGTTGGGTCTGGTGTAGCCTGTGGCTGTCTGTGGGGAACCGACTGTCCAGAGGTCCCCGATGGGCCCGGCTGGTCATCTGGGTCTAGGGAGACAGAGCTGCTGTCATCGCTGGGGGCCTCTTCTGGGGGTGGGATGGACATCTCTGGACCCTCCGTGGCGGTGTGGTGGCGTTCGGGTCCTGCAGGGGTATAAAGGTATGGTTATTGCTTCTGTGTGTGGCATTTCGTGTGATGGGTGGGTGTCCGTGTACCCAAGTTCAGGCATTCCCTTGTGGGGGCTTTTGTGAGGGTGGCTTGTGGGGGTGATGTGTGTGTGCAGTGGGCATGCTTTGGTGATGGGTGTCCATGCTTTGTGGTCGCATGCAGGGCTTGGTGTTGGGATGGGTGGGTTGTGATGGTGAGCCATTTGCAAGGAGTTGGTGTGATGAGGGTGGGGGTGAGTGTGGGGGTATGATTTGGCATGCAGGTGGGGTGGGGGTGGGAAGCAGTAGTGAAGATTTGACTTACCAGAGTCCATTCCTCTGCCTACTCCTGCGAGGCCCTCAGGATGCAGGATGTGCAAGACTTCCTCCTCCCATGCTGTAAATTCTGGGGGAGTATGTGGGGGTCCGCCGCCAGTCTTCTGCACCGCAATGTTGTGCCTTGATACCATAGAACGCACCTTCCCCCGTAGGTCGTTCCATTGCTTCCTTATGTCATCCCGATTGCGTGGATGCTGTCCCACCGCGTTGACCCTGTCCACTATCCTTTGCCATAGCTCCATCTTCCTGGCAATTGTGGTGTGCTGCACCTGTGCCCCGAAGAGCTGGGGCTCTACACGGACTAATTCCTCCACCATGACCCTGAGTTCTGCGTCAGTGAACCTGGGGTGTCTTTGGGGTGCCATGGGGTGGTGTGGATGAGGTGTGGGGTGGCGTTTGTGGTGATGAGTGTGGTGCGCGTGGTGGTGTGTGGTGTTTGGTGCGTGGATTCTGTGTGGGTGATGGTGTTGTGTGCCTCTGTGTTGTGGGATTGTCTATTCTGTGCTCTCTCTCTAGCCTTCGTCAATAATTTCGGGTCGTAGGGGTTAGTGGGTGATGTGGGTGTGTGTTTTATATTGTGTTGGGTGTGTGGGAGTGGTGTTTGTATGTGTATCAAGTGTGTGTGTTTCAAACTGACCAATGTGGCTGAGTTTTCTATGTGTGTGTGTATTTTGACCGCGGCGGTGTGTACTGCCAATGGAATACCGCGTTTGAAAGAGCGCCGCGTGGATTTGTGGGTCGGAATGGTATGGGCGTATTTCTGTTGGCGTGACGGTGGAGGTTTGGTCATCGCCATTTTTTCGCTGACCTTTGGTGTGGCGGTCTTTTGTGGATGTCGGGTTTTTGGCGGTTTGCAAGTTGCGGGTCAGAATGACCGTGGCGGTTTACCGCGGCCACGGCGGTGTTATGGCGGTCTTCTGACCGGCGGTAATCGCCTTTTACCGCCGAGGTCAGAATGACCCCCTGTGTGTTTACCTTAGGCTCAGGGTGGTGTGGGACTCTACTGATCAAACACTGAGGTACTCCCCTGCAGTCACACGCTGGAAACCAACAACAGTACGATGGGGGAGAGTATATTATGAAACAATAAATGGTTTTATAATATAAACCCTATTTGCTCAGAGTGACATTGAGCCAACTAATTGTCTTGTTAATCTACAATTGTCATATATGACAGTATTCCTTCTTCTTAGACGTACATCTTGTTTAATGTTTCTCATCATTTTTCAACAAACTTAAGGACCCATCTCCTGTATATGCTGATCATCACACAAAGAGGAAATATTAGTTTCAAGTCCATCTCACCCTGTGCAGCTGAATAGAAAACATGCACGCCCCATCCCCACTACTTCACAATTAATGATACTGGCCTGTGAGATCAATATCTATTGTTACAAGCCGGAGAAGGGAAGAAGAATAATAGAGAGGACATTCGGCTTCCTGAAGGCTAGGTTTCGTTGCCTCCATCTAACAGATGGATCCCTGTACTACTCACACAAGAAGGTCGGCCAGATCATCGCGGCATGCTGCATGTTGCATAACCTTGCCTTAAGACGTCAGGTGCCTTTTCTGCAGGAGGATGAGACTGGAGATGGGCATGTGGCAGTAGTGGACTCTGTGGACAGTGAAGATGAGGAGGCAGAGGACGAGGACAACAGAACAGCTATTATACCACAGTACATCCAGTGACACACAGGTAAGACACTGTAACATCACTTTGCATTGACAGTTTTGTATTTGACATTGTACATGGCAGGCAGAGTCTGACAATTCTATGGCCACTTACTGTACCCTTTGGCATCTCTATTTTCAGATATCTTTGCCCCACTCTGGCACCTGGTGTGTTGACTGCAGCCAACTACAGGTCATTCCTATGTATATATTACCGTACATTTGTATTGCAATGTTTAAACCTTGTTAAACAAATACATACTTAAATCATTTGACATACTCCATACTTGTATTTTTTCAAAGGGTGTTTATTTAAGTGCTAATAAGTAAAGGCTGGATTGATGGTGGAGGAAAGTACAGGATAGAGTACAGTCTATTTTTATCACAGGTGCATTGTCCAAGGGGGCATAGGAAGGGGAGCAATGGCAGTTCAAGGTGGACATGGTGACAGAGTGGCACACAAGGGTGACAACCAGGAGGGTCTTATTTCCTGGCGGGGGTCTTGGCAATGTTCTCTGGCTTCTGCCTGAATGCCGGAACCGTTTGCAGGGTGGTTCTCCTTCTGCAGGGATGCTGGTGACCTGTTGTTCCTGTGGTGGGGCCTCCTGTCCACTAACGGCAGTGGAGGTGGAGGACTGTTCATCGGTGTGGCTAGTGTCAGGGGCCCGCTGGTGTGCCACTGCCACCTCATGGTGTTGGCCATGTCTGCCAGCACCCCTGCAATGGTGACCAGGGTGGTGTGGATGTCCTTCAGGTCCTCCCTGATCCCCAGGTACTATCCCTCCTGCAGAGGCGGGGTCTCCTGCAACTTTTCTAGTATCTGGCCCATCGTCTCCTGGGAATGGTGGTATGCTCCCAGGATATTGGTGAGTGCCTCGTGGTGAGTCGGTTCCCTGGGCCTGTCCTCGCCCTGTCACACAGCAGTCCTCCCAGCTTCCCTGTTGTCCTGTGCCTCTGTCCCCTGAACCGTGTGCCCACTGCAACTGACCCCAGGTCCCTCATTGTCCTGTGCTTGTAGGGATGCCTTGGGGTCCCTGTAGTGGTGGACACACTGCTGATTGACGTGTCCTGAGGACAGAGGTATGGGCCCGCTCGGTGGGTGCTGTGCTGGTGTTTTCAGTGGGGGGAGGCTCTGTGGTGGTATGGGACTGGGTTTGGGTAACCAACTGTCCAGAGATCCCTGATGGGCCAGGTTGCTCATCCAGATCCAGTCGACCAGAGGTGCTGTCATTACTGTTTGCGTCTTCTGTGGGGAGACTGGATGTTGCTGGCACCTCCTCTCCGGTGACGTTGTGTGGGGGACCTGTGGGATGTAAATACAGTGTTATTGTTTCTGCGTGTGACATCTTGTGCATGGGTGTGTTGCCCTGTATGGTTGTGATTACCCTGTCAGCTTTGCCTTGTGTGAGTAGTGATTTTGTGGGCTAGGTGATTGTCTCTAATGTGCATGCTTTAGTGATGGGTGTCCATGCAGGGCTGTGAGTGGTGTCCATGTATTGGTGGTGCATGCAGGGCTTGGTACTGGGATGGGTGGGTTGTGATGGTGGGGTGTATGTGAGGTGGTGGGGTAATGGGGTGAGGGTATGGGTGGGGGTATGTGATGGCATGCAGGTAAGGGGGGGTGATAGTAATAAAGATTTGACTTACCAGAGTCCAGTCCTCCTGCTACTCCTGCCAGGCCCTCAGGATGCAGTATTGCCAAGACTTGCTCCTCCCATGTTGTTAGTTGTGGGGGAGGAGGTGGGGGTCCTCCGCCAGTGCTCTGTACAGCTATCGGGTGTCTTGCAACCACGGGATGCACCTTCCCCCGTAGGTCGTTCCACCTCTTCCTGATGCCGAATAGCTGTGGCTCTACCCAGATGATTTCCTCCACCATGACCCTTAGCTACTCCTCAGAACCCCTGGGGTGTCTTTGTGGGGCTATGGGTGTAGTGTCTGTGATTTGTGTGAGGGTGTGTGGGGTGATGTGTTGGGGTGTGTGCTGTAAGGTGCTTGAATGGTGTATGGGTGATGGTGTTCTGTGGTTCTGGTTCTGTGGGTGCTCTGGGTGTGTCTCTCTCTCTCAGTTGTCAATTTATTTGAAGGGTTGTGGGTAATGTGTGTGTGTTTTATAGTGGTGTGGGTGTGTGGGTGTGGTATGTGAATTTCTGTCAACTGTGTGTATTTTGATTTGTCCAATGTAGTGTTGTTTTGTATGTGTGTGTGTATTTTGAGTGTGGCGGTATGTACCGACAATGGTTTAACGCAGTTGAATGTCCGCCGCGGTGATTCGTGGGTCATAATGCTGTGGGCGTAGTTCTGTCGGCGTAACAGTGTGGGTTTTGCTACCGCCAATTTATCACTGACCTTTGGGCTGGTGGACTTGTGTGTGTGGCTGTATAGTGACGGATTGGTATGTGTGGGTCATAATATGGGTAGCAGTATGTTGGTGGCAATCAGCATGGCAGTAAGCAGGATTTACCACCAATGTCATAATGAGGGCCTTAGTGTTTCCTACAACTCCTGCAGTACAAAATCAGGTGCATCCGCCACAGGGTCATAGAATTTACCCTGATGTGCCAATTATGGAAACAACTTTGAACTTAATGGTGCCTACAGAACAGGTTTACCATAGACCGATGTTGAACCAACTCCAATTTTACTGTCCCAAGTGAAGCCGCAGGTAATGTTAAGGTGTACTCCAGTAACAGGGACACAGTCAGATATGCCTCCGATGATGAATCAAACTATGGGAGTTACTCTCCCACAGAGCGTAAGTGCCAGAACAGCCCCAGATACTATATCGCTACCTATTACTGTTGGTCCAGCTGTAGCCTTATTTTCGCAGAAGAAACCTACTGTAGGTGAGCAGGGAACAATGTCCCAGAATGTAATGAGGGGAGGACATAATTAAACAATGTTCAGGTAGTCCCTTCTGTGGGACAGACTTTGATGTATCAAGATCATTACTAGACCTTAGTCCATTTGTAACACTTCTAGATACTATGGCAGGGTCAAACGTTAGTCAGAGTTTGAAATTATTGACACCGCAGACCCCGAATGTAGTTGCACAGCAGGTGCCACTAGTCCAAGCAAGTAACATGTTCTTGCAAGGTTTGAAAGCTCAGCAGTTTACTGAAGGGTTAGACAAGCTGAATACCCCACAGAGTGCTCCTAAAGAAGAGGAGTATTTGAAATGTGCTAGGCTCTGCATGGAATCGGGTGAACTCATTGAGGGAGCGATGGGTGTGAACAGCTTAGAATCCTATACAGAGGCAGAATTGAGATATTTGTGCCAGAAGATTACAAGAGAAGTGAACAATGTGCATCAGAAACTAGTAGACTTGGCAGAGAAGTATGGCATAGAAATAGAGAAAATGAAGCATTTGAAAATGAGTTACAGATTAGATTTTGAGGCTAAAGATTTTGAACACATGAGATCTGCCGGAATAAAGGCACATCTTAATGAATTGCTTCAAAGTGCTCAGACCTGGAGAGCATTGGACAAATGGGAAGGCAGATGGGTAAAGAAAAGAGACAAGAGAAAATGGGATTATTTGAAACTGATTGCAAATGTGCAGCAGGATAAGGATCCGGTGAAAATGTTACCAATGAGAGAGATTCCAGGAAGGAATTTTGTTCATGTCCCATGGAGCATAAGCGACATTTTGTCATTTACAAATGATTATGCAAAATTGTGAGAGAAGCCAGTAGAGTGGCATCAGCAGACAGATAGGTTTGTGAAACTTGAAAGTGCCTATCGGAGGACATTAACACATTACTAGAGATAGTGATTCCAGCTGATTTGTGGATCGAGTGTAAATGTATTGTGGATTGGCCAACAAGCAAACCAGAGAGTGACAAGAATACATGTGCACCATCTCCTTAGGTAATGAAATATTACTACAAGGTAATTGAGTTTTTTTAAAAACGAGAATTTCACCCAAGAATATTGATTGGCAGAGAAGTGACAGGACATCTCACGAGGCAAAGAAGTCGATACACACGTATTATGAGTGATTGTCGCAGGCATTCAAGCATTACAGTGGTACAGAGACAATTGAGAGGAAGGACACGTTTCATTTTGTGTTCAGATTTGTGGAAGGATTGAGACCTGAAATTAGCCAGACGATTAAGAGTCATTTGATTTGCTGGCAAGCAAAGCCGATTGAAGAGGTGTTGCAGTATGCAAAATACTATAGTGATGAAATTGAGTTGAAGCAGAAAAAGTTAAAAGAGAAGGCGATGGTAATGCAGATTAAAGCAGCTCAAACAAGAGTACAAGGGAATTTTCCACAACAGTTACCACAACAGCAGCAGGGGAACATGTTTCAGCCCCAGATGAGAGGTAGAGGTCTTGGAGGAAATATGACTTGTAGTCCAGACTTAGGAACTGTAGTGGTTCAGAATGATGTGCAGGGAATGAAGAAGTTATTGCCATGTCACGTTTGGGGAGTCGTTGGGCATTGGAAACAGGAGTGTCCATTGATGGTGCAGGAAGGTGTTGTTCAGCAGAGTAATAACATCAATTCATTCCAGAAAGTGAGAGGACCGAGAGAAAGAGATCCTAATAAACATTTTCTGAATAATGTGAATCAAGGGCAAAATTTTCAACCCATGAAGCAGGTGCAAATGCCACATGCACAAATGATACAGTTGCAGCCAGTGCAACAGCAGGTTCTCATGGTATCTAGACAGCAAATTCAAATACCACGAGCCCAGATGGAACAGCAACAGATGATGCTTTCTCAAGAGGTCACAGGTCAGAGGCTTAACCAAAGTAGTAACACAGTGCACCAATTCCCGATACACAGTGAGAATGGAATAAATGATGATTGGACGAGTGACAATTCGGATGAGGAGCCGTGTGTACTTGCAACTTCCTTAGAAGTAAATCAAAGAGGTCCCTATGTGAAGGGAAAGGTCATGGGTCACATAGTTTCATTCTTGGTTGACACAGGAGTTGCACCCTCTACAGTGAGAAGTGCAGAAGTTCCAAATTTGCCCCTTTCACGTAGAACAGTTCAGGTTGTGGGAGTAGCAAAACATTATTTGACAAATCCGATTACAGATCCAGTTCAAGTTGAGATTGGCAACTTTCAAGTATTGCACAAATTTGTAGTCTGCGATTCAAGTCCGGTATCCCTACTGGGAAGAGAGACTTGCTGTGTAAAACGAAGTGTTCGATTACTGTTCAAATGAGGGAATTGAGGTCCAGACAAATAGTGATGAGGAAGATGACCAAGCCTCAGAGACAGAGTGTGAAACTACAAATGAGGAGTACCCTCTGATTGAATTTTTCCCGATGTTCACAGTAAAAGAGCTTCATCCTGATTTGCAGGGAACGGTTAAGGGGAAAGTGTGGGATTTGACAGGTAAAGAAGTAGGTTTGATAAAAGGAGTTGAGCAAGCTAAAGTTACTGTGAAGCCAAATGCAGTTTTCCCTCAACTTCCGCAGTACCACATGCCGCAAGATGTCCTTATGAAGGTTGCTCAAATAATTGCAGACTTTGTATAGCAAGGATTTCTGAAGGAAGTATTGAGCAGTCCATGTAATTCACCGATAATGGGTTTGCAAAAACCCTGAGGGAAAGTTTGAGTTGTTCAGGATTTGAGAAAAATAAATGAGATTGTGGTCAAATGTTGTTCCGTGGTGCCAAATCCAGCTGTGATAATGTTTCAGATTCCAGTTGATGCAGAGTGGTTCACCGTCATTGATTTGTCACAAGCCTTCTTTTCTGTGCCTCTTCATAAGGATAGACAATTTCTCTTTTGTTTCAAATTCATGGATCAAGTTTATTGCTGGTGCAGAATTCCGCAATGGTTTTCAGAGTCACCTTCCATGTTTAATCAGATCTTGAAAAATAATTTGGAGTTGTTGGAATTGCCTTTCCAATCGACCTTGGTGCATTGCATTGATGACTAGCTGATTGCGTTCAAACAAGGGACAAGTGCAAGTATGATACAATTGCCCTGTTGAACCATTTGGGAAAGAATGGTCACAAAGTGTCTCTGCTTAAATTGCAATACTGTCAGAAGGTGGTGAAGTATTTGCATCATCAGATTGAGAAGGGATCAAGAAAGATGGCTAGAGAAAGGATTACAGCCATATTGCAGATAAATCCCCCTACCACACAGAGAGATGTCAGGATGTTTTTAGGGATGGTAGGCTATTGTCGCCAATGGATTCCAAATCTTTCAGTAATTTTGAGACCATTGCAGAAGCTGGCTCATAAAGAAGTCACTGATCCCACAGTGCTAGACCAGGCTGGAATGAAAGCGTTTACTGGATTGAGAGAGAGTCTGTGCAAGGCTCCAGCGTTGGGCATGCCTAATTACATGAAACCTTTCACCTTGTTTTGCCATGAGCGTGATGCATGTTCTTTGTCTGTCTTGTCACAGGTCCATGGAGGTGTAAATCGCCCAGTAGCACATTTTTCAGCTACTTTGGACCCAGTTGCAGCAGCCTTACCGGGTTGTTTGCGTGTAGTTGCAACAGTTGGTCAAAGCCTTACACAGTGTGAAGGCATTGTGATGGGACATCCCCTGACTGTAATGGTCCTTCACTCGATTGAGATTCTACTTACAAGGATGAAACCCAATATTTGACTGGTGCGAGGCTGACCAGATATGAAACGAGTATTCCATGGTCACCAAATGTGTCATTGAAAAAATGTACAGTGCTGAACCCGGCAAACTTACTTCCAAATGAAAATGTCTAAATTGAAAAAATTTAAAAGATGTACAGCATGATTGTCTTGAAGTTACTGATTTGTGCACAAAACTGAGACCTAACATTAGAGATACCCGATTGGAAGAAAATGACCAAATTATCTTTGTTGATGGTTGTTGTCTGAGAGATCATGCAGGGACACTGAGAGCAGGATATGCTGTGTGCACAATTACTGGAATTTTGGAAACTTCCTGGCTTCGAGGAGTGTATTCTGCCCAAGTAGCAGAACTGGTAGCCCTTATTAGAGCGTGCCATGTATCTGGTAAGTTGAAAGTTACAATCTATACGGATAGCCAGTACGGGTTTGGAATAGTCCATGATTTTGGGCAGTTGTGGTCACAGAGAGGTTTCGTGACCTCTTCTGGTTAACCAGTGAGAAATGGTGAGAGAATTAAAGAATTGTTACATGCTATTCAAATGCCTGAAAGATGGCCGTGGTGAAATGCAGTGCACATCTGAAGTCACAGGACTTTGTGTCATTAGGAAATGGATATGCAGATCAAGAATCAAGGTTTTGCGCATTAAACTATAAATCATTCAGAGACAAGTGGGAACAGTTATCTGAAGAACCTGAAACTTGTACAAGCTATGCATTGAAAATATTTGACACTTTGGAAGAATTGAAAACATTGCAGAATAATGTTGACAGGGAGGAAAAACATTCATGGAGCAAAATGAAATGTGTGCAAAGACAAGATGAATTGTGAGTTTCAGAAGAGGGTCAATTGGTCTTGCCAAATAGCTTGTTGTCTCAAATGGCAAGGTACTATCATGGACAAGCACATATTGGGAGGGATGCAATGATTCGATTGTTCAAACATGATTGGTTCAACCCAAACTTTAGACAAGTTGCTGAAGCAGTTTGCCATCATTGTGTCATTTGCCAACAGCTGAATGCAGGAAAAGGGACAGTGGTTGATTTGAGCCATATTGGAAGAATGGGAGGTCCATTCAGCAGAATGCAGATGGATTTTATTGAAATGCCTATGTGTAGAGGTTTGAGATGTGTGTTGGTGATTGTTTGCATCTTTAGTCACTGGATTGAAGCTTACCCTACACGAAGCAATTATAATCTCACGGTAGCGAAACTACTGCTTAGGTAACTGATACCACATTTTGGATTTCTGATCTCTTTAGAATCAGATAGGGGAAGTTGCTTCAACAATGAAGTAATTGAATCACTCTGTGCAGCATTGAACATTGAGCAGAAGTTGCACTGTAGTTACCGTCCTGAAGCATTAGGACTATTGGAACAGATGAACGGTACCATAAAATCAAGAGTTGCAAAGATGTGTGCATCCACGAATTTGAAATGACCTGACCCATTGCCTTTAGTGTTGATGTCAATGAGAAGCACACCCGACAGTAAGACAGGATTGTCGCCGCATAAGTCCTTATGGGCCGAGCCATGAGGTTGCCAGCTATGACTGCAAATGCACATGTCAACATTACAAATGATATGGTGTTGGACTACTACAAAGGCCTGGCTGATGTGGTTTGTTCTTTAAGCAGGTGGAAGCCACCACACTGCCACCAATCCATGACCCAGGGCACAATCTGAGAGCTGGAGACTGGGTTGTGGTCCGGAAACACGTGAGGAAAACATGTTTGGAGCCTTGTTGGAAGAGGCCTCATCAGGTAGTTCTGACAACTACCACAGCTGTGAAGTGCACTTGAATTCCAAACTGGTTTCATGCAAGTCACATGAAGAAAGCAGCATGTCTGCTAAATCATGAAGAAGAAGAAGAGTTGTTGAAAGTACCAACAACAGCGAGGCAAGTCTCAGGGCTGGAAAGAGAACAAAGGGGAACTGAGACAGGATCTGAGCCTGTTGAGGACGGTTCAGTCACTCCTGTGAGAGACGAAGAGAAGACCTCCAGTAGGGTGACAGAGAGCCTATCTCAGTTAACGCAGCAGGATAGCCTAGTCAGTGGAGGGCTTTCCCAGAACCAGATGATCTTGAGAGACAAACAGAGCAATTGCAAGACCCAGAGGGGGAAGGAGTCAAGGTGGATCAAAGTCACTGTGATCTGACTCCTCCTGAACTGATTGCAGGTCCGTCAAGAGAAAACACCACAGAACAAGGAGCAGGTTCGACTTACTTTGAAGAGAACACTGACAAAAGGTCCACTGAAGGGAGATAAGTGGCTGGAGTTGCAAATAGAAAGAGGAAACAAAGTAGTTGCTGAGACAGCAATAGAGGAAGAAGTAAATACAACAAGGAGAGACGATCTGAGTGAAAGAGAACTGAATTGTGAGCGAAAGTTGAAAAGAAAGAGAATAGCAAGTTGAAGATACGCAGGTCCTGAAGGGCGTGTGCAACTACAAATGGGTAGCAGCAAGAGTTTTTGGTCTTTTTGTTTTGATAGAGACTTTCCGGGTCAGTATTTTGGCACTTGAAGGAAGCTGATGAACTGAACTGTTGAAACAATCTGAGAATTTCTTTTGTTGAAAAAAAGACTGTTGAAATTAATTGGAAGAGACATTGATAACCTGATTTAACTTTTGAAACCTGATTTTGACAAAGCTGCTTACCAATTTTGACAAGGGATCCTGAAAGTGAGACTGAGAGCTGTAAATAACTGCTGAAAGCAGAGTTGCCTATTTTTGATTTTTGATGCAAGTTTTTCTAAATTTTCTTCTGCTTTCTGATTCTTTACAGATTCTGAGTAACATTAGTCAACAGGGTAGGAATGCTAGGCACTGTAAATATATGAGTATTGGTTTGGCGATTATGTGTGGGATATTGCTTGTGGTGTTGATTGTAGGTATGTCTGTTCTTGATAAGAGTGAAACCAACCATACTTCTGCTTTTGAGATGACTACTGCACAGCAGTAGAGAAGTTTAGGTGCATAGGGATACTAATATGCAAGGAGAACTTTCTTCAAATGTCTTCTATCACTTGTTGGCTGAGTATGTTGAGACAATGGATGCGAAGAATTGTTATGTGTGTACCCAGATTCCTTCATCAGTCGAGGAAGGAGTTACTTATCATAGTTTACCATTAACGTATAGAATAAGTTGTAGTCTGTTACTGACAAGATTTTATAACCAGGAGTACATAGAGTACTTTTACTCGAATTATGATGTTGTGTTTTCGTTTGTAGGTATTGGAGTAGAGCAGCTACAGAGAATGACATAGTAATCGTTAGAGGTTTCTACGAAACTACATTGACGTTTGGCCCAGCTTATGCACATAGAAATAATCTCACATGCTTTCTTACACCTATAGAGAAAAGCTTCTTAGACCACACAGATGAGAGGAGAAAGGCATTGAAGGAGAAATTAGAAAAAGGCTTAGAGAAAAGGACTTACAGGAATGATTATGCTTATCGTGCAATTAAAACTCAAGGGAAATTAACTTTAGATGCACAACATATAGGAAAACTTTGTAATATAGGCCTAAATCATGCACTGACACTTTATTTGTGGGAAAAAGTAAATGTGAGCATGTGTTTTTGTTTCAGAGTAAATTGATATTTATGTTGAATGGACAGGACCCATTGATTCCCGGAATTTAATATATTTGTTGCCTCAATGCTTATTACTGTCTTCCAAGAGGATGGTATGGGACTTGCTATGTGGGGATAGATTTCCCAAAGATTTATCAAATGGATGATTAGAAGATATTTCCGAAAGTGACTGAATTACATCATATGAGACAGAGGAGGGAGTCCTCTTCTGGTATAGTGGGAGATGTATTTGGAGCAGTGATTCCTTCAGTGGAGGTCATTTTGAATTCAGTAAAGATTCTGAAGTTGTTTACTACTGTGGATAAAATGCTCAAAATGTTTTCAGGAGCCATACTCCTGATAGATACTGAGTTAGCTGCTGATAGAGCTATGACTCTTCGAAATAGTCTTGCTTTAGACATTCTTTTAGCGGAGGATGGTGGAGTCTATAGACTGATTAATTCTCGGCATTGTTGTTCGTAAATTACTGATAATAGTAAAGAAATTAGAGGTTGAATTACTTATCTGACTAATGAAAGTGATGTTTTGAAAGAAATGAAAGAACCAGGTGTTTGGGAAAAGATTGGCAAAGGTTTTGCTTAAGTGGGAAATTGGCTCAGCAACATTTGGAATGGGATTCTATTGAAAATATTGCAAGGGATATTAATTATCGTAGTTTGTCTAATTGGGATATGGGGATTGTGTAAATTACGCAAAAGGATGAAATTGAAACAGTCAAACAATAATTAGAGGATGAAAGAAAAGGAAAGGGAAACATTGTACAGGAAAAACTCAAAAGGGAAAGAAAAGTTTGAAGGGATTGAATTGACAGAATTTTAGCTGATGCAAAAAGTTTGTGGGCGGTAGTTAGTGTAATGACACATTCATTCATCAGAGGAGGGATTGCTAGCGCAGGAGTATTAATAAAAATTAATAATAAGTATGTCATGTATTCTGAATAAAGGATTGTATAGAAAATATAATAACGTAGAGAAAATAATGCAGGCATTAGAAAATGTGATTACGGAGAGTGGCTACCAATCTTCACAAAGTGTACTTATTAATGAATTAACCCCTTCACTGCCAGGCCTTTTCCCCGTCAGGTGGCAGGCCTTTTTTTGGCTATTTGGGGCAGGGCGTGCTTCGGCCCTCATAACTTTTTGTCCACATAAGCTATCCACGCCAAATTTGTGTCCTTTTTTTCCAACCTCCTAGGGATTCTAGAGGTACCCAGACTTTGTGGGGTCCCTGACGGAGACCAGGAAATTAGCCAAAATACAGTGAAAATGTAAAATTTTTCAAACAATTGGAAAAAAAGGGCTGCTGACGAAGGCTTGTGGTTTTTTCCCTGAAATTGGCATCAACAAAGAGTTTGCAGTGCTAAAACCACCAGCTACCCAGCTTTCAGGAACAGGCAGACTTGAATCAGAAAAATCCAATTTTTCAACACAATTTCGGCATTTTACTGGTACATACCCCATTTTTACGATTTTCTGTGCTTCAGCATCCTTCCAGTCAGTGACAAAAATGGGTGTAAAACCAATGCTGGATCTCAGAAACCTAAACATTTCTGAAAAGTAGACAAAATTCTGAATTCAGTAATCGGTAAGTTGAGAAGATCCTACAAGGGTTTCCTACAGAAAATAACAACTGAAATAAAAAAATATTAAAATTGAGGTGAAAAAAAAATAAGTTTTACTCTGTAACTTTTCCTGCAATGTCAGATTTTTTAAAGCAATACACCGTTATGTCTTCTGGACTCTTCTGGTTGCGGGGATATATAGGGATTGTAGGCTCATCAAGAACCCTAGGTACCCAGAGCCAAAAAATGAGCTGCACCTTGCAGTGGGTTTTCATTCTATACCAGGTATACAGCAACTCATTTGAGTCAAAAATAGGTATTAAGAAAACCTTTGTATTTCCAAAATGGGCACTAGATAAGGTGTTGAGGAGCAGTGGTTATTTGCACATCTCTGAATTCTGGGGTGCCCATACTAGCATGTGAATTACAGGGCATTTCTCAAATAGACGTCTTTTTTACAAACTGTCTTGTATTTGGAAGGAAAAAATGTAGAGATAGACAAGGGGCAATAACACTTGTTTTGGTATTCTATGTTCCCCCAAGTCTCCCGATAAAAATGGTACTTCACTTGTGTGGGTAGGCTTAGTGCCCGTGACAGGAAATGCTCCAAAACACAAAGTGGACACATCACATTTTCTCAAAGAAAACAAAGGTATTTTTTTGCAAAGTGGATTTTGGCCTCTATCTCAGCCGCCACCAGGGGAAACCTACCAACCCTGTGCATTTTTTAAAATTAGAGACCTAGGGGAATCCAATATGGGGTGACTTGTGGGGCTCTCACAAGCTTCTGTTACCCAGAATCCTTTGAAACCTCAAAATGTGGCTAAAAAAACACTTTTTCCTCACATTTCGGTGACAGAAAGTTCTGGAATCTGAGAGGAGCCACAAATTTCCTTCCACCCAGTGTTCCCCCAAGTCTCCCTCTAAAAATGGTACCTCACTTGTGTGGGTAGGCTTAGTGCCCGCGACAGGAAATGCCCCAAAACACAAAGTGACACATCACATTTTCTCAAAGAAAACAGAGGTGTTTTTTGCAAAGTGCCTACCTGTGGATTTTGGCCTCTAGCTCAGCCGCCACCTAGGGAAACCTACCAAACCTGTGCATTTTTGAAAACCTGAGACCTAGGGGAATCCACGACGGGGTGACTTGTCAGGCTCTCACCAGGTTCTGTTACCCAGAATCCTTTGCAAACCTCAAAATGTGGCTAAAAAAACACTTTTTCCTCACATTTCGGTGACAGAAAGTTCTGGAATCTGAGAGGAGCCACAAATTTCCTTCCACCCAGCGTTCCCCCAAGTCTCCCGATAAAAATGGTACCTCACTTGTATGGGTGGGCCAAGTGTTTGTGACAGGGAAGAGCCAAAAACACAGCAAAATTGAGGGGCAACCAAAGTAGGTCCAAAAGGGCAGTGAAAAAAAAAAAGTTAGGCTTACAAGTGCAGCAGAACTTTTATCGGTATAGATGAGACAATGCTGGGTGGTAGGAATTTTGTGGATTCCTGCAGATTCTAGAAGGTTTCATCACAAAAATGTGTGCTTTCCAGCAAAGTTGAAGGTTTGCAGGGCAATTTGGGTAAGGAAATGGTGCAGGGTGCATTTGAAGCACACCACCCTGGAATCAACTAGATGTTTAGTTTTCAGATGTGTCTAGGTCTTGTGGATTTTTCTACATGGCTGCTTCCCAAAGTAAAAAAAAAAGTGCAGCCATCACCATTCCAAGTGGGACGATTTTGAGAGTTACCAAGCTCTTATGGCCCAAATGTAAAACAAAAAACAAAAATAATCAAATGTCCTCTTGTTTGCCATTGGATACGATGTTTTAGTGTGCGGGGAGAGCTGAATGACTGTTAGCCCCTTCAGTTCGGGTGGGGGCATAACCAGGCCCATACTGGTTGGTAGCCACCACCCCACTATTTTATTTTATTGTTTTCATTCCCTGGCATCTAGTAGATTTTCTGTCCCCCTGTGGTGTGGATCGGGGGTAATTGCCCAATCTGCCCACTGGTGGGCAGAACAATTTTGGCCCCACTTATTTGGGGTCGGGGTATGGCCATACCCCCAACCTCTTATTTAGAAAAAAAAATCTTCCCTGGTCTCTGGTGGGCTTTCTGCCCCCCTTGGGGGCAGATGGGCCTTCCAAAAATAGGCCAATCTGCCCCCAAGGGGGGAAGTTATGGCCAACAGTAAAGTGCTCCCATTGGGAGTGACCCTTGCCCAAGTGGCTGCACCCCCAAAACAAAACACACACCAATCCATGGTGTCTAGAGGTTTCTGCCCCCTTTGGGGGCAGATTGGCCTAACACAAATAGGTCGATCTGCCCCCGGGGGGGCAGAAATGGCCTAATAATAATTTGCCCCCCCCCCCCGGAGCGACCCTTTGACCCTTGCCCAAGAGGTCGCTCCCCAAACATAAAAAAATAAACAAAAAAATAAATATCACTGGTGTCTAGTGGTTTTCTGCCCCCCCCGGGGGCAGATCGGACTAATAATTTTACGCCGATCTGCCCACGGGGGGCAGAAATGGCCTAATAATAATTTGCACCCCAGAAGCAACCCTTGCCCAAGGGGTCGCTCCCCAAACATAAAAAAATAAAAATAAACCAAAAAAAAATATCCCTGGTGTCTAGTGGCCCTTGCCCAAGGGGCCACTCCTCTTACGAGCAAGTACAAAAAAAAAAAAAAACTGGTGTCTAGAGGTTTCTGCCCCCCTTGGGGGCAGATCGCAGGGCTGATCTGCCCTCGGGGGGCAGAAATGGCCTAATAATAATTTGCACCCTCAGAAGCAACCCTTGCCCAAGGGGTCGCTCCCCAAACATAAAAAAATAAAAATAAACAAAAAAAATATATCCCTAGTGTGTAGTAGATTGGCCTAATAATTTTAGGCCGATCTGTCCCCAGGGGGGGCAGAAATGACCTAAAAGTCATTTACCCCTCTGGGGAGTGGCCCTTGCCCAAGGGGCCACTCCCCTTATGCCCAAGTACAAAAAAAAAAAAATCCCTGGTGTCTAGGGTTTCTGCCCCCCCGGGGGCAGATCGCAAGGCCGATCTGCCCGCAGGGTGGGCAGAAATGGCCTAATAATAATTTACCCCCCCCCCCGGAGCGACCCTTGCCCAAGGGGTCGTTCCCCCCCCCCAAAAAAAAAATGGTTCCCTGGTGTCTAGTGGATTTCTGCCCCACCTGGGGGCAGATCGAGCTAATAATTTTAGGCCGATCTACCCCCAGGGGGGCAGAAATGGCCTAGAAATGATTTGCCCTATGGCCCAGAAATAATTTGCCCCCGAGGAGCGGCCCTTACCCAAGGGGCCGCTCCCCTTATTTCACAATCAAACAAAACAAAATCATTCCCTGGTGTCCAGTGGCATTTTTGCTGCCCGATCGCATCTCGATCAGGCAGCAGAAATGCTCAGAGAAACATGAAAGGAGAGGAAAAGCCTTTCCTCTCCTTTCATGCCTCTCTAGTCCCTCCACGTGATCGGAGGAGAAATGCTTTTGCTGAGCTACCAGCGCTGGAGGGAAGGCCTCTGATGAGGTCAGCGCACGAAAGCACGCTGATGTCTTCAAACGCCACCGGGGTTCACGGGGGTGGAAAGGGAAGCGATTCCCCTTCCATCTCTGCCCAGGGGAGGGGGGTGCTTGGCCATCGGGGGAGCACCAGCGCTCCCCCTGGGGGCCCATAGCCGGACGAGTGGTCTCATCCTCGGCACCGGTTTGAGACCACCTAGTCCGGGGCACCCAAGGGGTTAATATTGTGAAATGTTGAATATTTGTTTGACTAATGCAGTAGTATGTCATATTGAGGGTTTTGTATTATGCTCTAGCTTTGTTAATTGTAGGCCTTAACTTAGCAAATGTGTTGGCCTACTTGCGAAGCGTCCTGTCAAAGCTGTATTATTTAACATTTAATAAATGGCTGTCCTAGAGAGTTAAACTGTGATTTTCCTTTCTGCATTATGTGCCCACAGCTGAGAATTGCTTCTCATGAGAACCGACTGCTAGAAGATGCTGTTCTAATTAATGTAACATTTTGTGTGTAATGCGTGTGAGACTGACTTTCTCAGGAGGAGAACAATGGAGATACTGACTGGAGTGCAAGCTGCACCAATATTGTTACCTGACAAGCCAGATGATGAGGACATTGCCAGACAACCAATCAATGACATGTGAATGGAGTTATAGTAGAATTCATAGATTTGGGATTTTAGTTTTATTGGACAAGGTGTGAACATGCCATTAACTGACCAATAGGGATTTGAGAAGTAGTTTTAGTAGTTTTGACTGAACGAGACAGCACTGAGAGAAGACAGATTCATTGCAAATTTTTCTTGCTGGCTGAAAGGTCAATATTTCCTTCTGCGTCTTGACAAGAGACATCCTTAACTTTATTGCTTAAAGACTTTGCATTTTCTGAACTTTGTTGCTGAATCCTGATGCCTTGCTGATCGACTGATGTCCTGAGGATGAAGACTGACTCTGCTTGCTGATCCATACTGAGGATAGGTATAATAAAGTAGATTGTTGATTATTATGCATATTTGCATTTTCTTTCTAGATACCAACTGCACTGTTTTGATAGAGCCATAGTTATATGTTTTTCAAAATTTGGGTTACTAAATTGTTTTGTATAAAGTTCAACATGCTGATGCTAATCTGGTGTTAGTTAAGAATCCTCACTAATGAAATTGTGCTAATAGAGAATTCATGTTTGATGACTTTCTCTGCTAAACTTAATGTATGTAGTTACTTTGACACAGTTGACTTTGTTATTATTTTGCACTGTAAATGTGTTGTAGGTCAAGCTTTGATCAGATTACGTTTCTTCCGTCGCTTTGGATAGCCAGTATTGTTTATATATGTGTTTCATTTGATTTTGAAATGAATCTATATGACCTTAGCATTGTTAATATAGGTAAATAAATATTCTAACTTTTACTGAAGGTGTGGTTATCCATGACTGAAAGGTAATGGTGCATGACAATTACTGACTCCATTGATTATTGTTGTTATTGATTGTTGCTGAATATTGACTTTTGTGTATTGGTTATTGATAATGTACTGGAGATATGGTAGGAACATCTTAATTGCGAGTCAAAAGGTTCATCAACCTATTCAGGTCCCCTTGTAAGTTTACTAATTAAGGGCAGGTGCGCTAACACCACCGAGCCAACTTACTTCGTCAAGGTGAATGAGCCTGCGTGCACACCTTATGTTTGCCAGCTGCTGAACACTTTTCAGGTTCAGGTGGCCTGTATTTAAGAAACCTATCTTCTAGAGAGCTCTATCTCATAATGTGGTTGCGTCATTCAGTACGAGTGAACTTGTCCTGATGGGAAATGTAGTTACCTCAAAATCTCAGCACCGTGAAAAGGAAATTTTATTCATCGGTTTATCTAGATTGTGCATAAGTGGGCAACAATTCTCTCAAATAGGTGAAAAATTAAAGTGGATCCATTATTGGAACTAGAAATTTGGCATTGTTTGTCTTTATTTTGATTTTATTAATGATGGATATTAAAGTAGAAGAGTGCTGAAGAATCAGTACTGTTTATCAGACCCTTTAAATACTGATACTATGGTGTCTGAAATTTAACAGATGTAATAAACTGTGGTTCTTTCTGCACTAAAATCAACATTTCTCAGTTGATGATATAAATTCTGACTCACAACTACTGCTGTTTATACCAAGACCTACAGAGGTGAGTATGCAATATCCTTTAGTAGGAACACAAACCTAATTAACCCTCTCTAATTTCTTTGCTTGTGTAGCTTTTTTACACCAATGTCTTTATATAATAATCTAACTGTGTGAGTGTTCTTATTCTTGGTAACAACAGTAAGTACAATTGATGCTGGTACTTGTAATCCATCAACTTAATTTATTGAAAGTGTCCAGAGTCAGGACAGCATGCTTATCAGAGTATGATGCACCTGAAAGCAATGTACACATACAGTATTATTAACCTATGTGCAAAGGCATAGGAAATTAGGCAGGGACATCATATAATGACATGTATATTCTTATTTCTAACCACCCATATGGCAGTCTTGCAACAAAGCAGTTAAAAAAGAGCCAGAAGAGATCAGCCTACTCCTCCAAAATATAACACAACCCACTTTAGTACCACAAACTTCTTCAACTCTATACTTTTCTTGTTCATTCTTTCTTAGGCATCTCAATTTTTAGGTTATATACATATGAATTGTTTACATATAAATTACAAACAAAAACAGAATGCATGTTAGTTTCATGTTAGTTTCTTTGGAAAGGGATCAATCAAACCTGCTTGAATATATTCACAGTATTTAATCTGACTTGCCTTCTGTGCTCTAAAATAATTATTGCTTAGTTGTGAACAAGGTTTCATGAAAACTGAGAATTCAATTTCAAGTTTAAGATTAGTATTAAAGGGTGCAAAATCATTGAATGCAAATAAGTGGAAGGACACAAGGATACTTTCTGCTGTTTATTCTAATAGACTCAAATATGGCAAAATAATGCAATGTAAGTGGAGACTAGAGTGGGAAGGGATTGAGAGGAGTGTCAGAAGACTGTGACGAGACAGGTAATTTCACCTACTTCTGCTATGTTGGAGTCTCACTCAACCTTCAGTTGCTGGGCATATCAGCCTGCTTGCAACACTGTTAATCCCTTCGCTGCCGGGCCTTTTCCACCTCCTGTGCCAAGCCTTTTTTTGGGGGTATTTGGGGTAGTTTGCGCTCAGGCCCTGATAATATTTTGTCCACATAAGCTATGCACAACCAATTTGTGTCCTTTTTTCCAACATTCTGGGGATTCTAAAGGTATCCTTGGAGGAGACCAAGAAAGTAGCCAAAATACAGATAACATTTTTTTTTTGGGGAAAAATGGTAAAGCAGTACTGCAGAAGAAAGCATGTGTTCTTTTCCATGCAAATGGCATCAACAAAGGGTTTGCAGTGCTAAGATCCCTATCTTCCTAGCTTTCATGAACAGGCAGACTTGAATCAGAAAACCACATTTTGAACACAGTTTTGGCATTTTACTGGGACATACCGTATTATTACAATTTTTTATGCTTTCAGCTTCCTTCCAGTGAGTGACAGAAATGGGTATAAAACCAATGCTGGATAACGGACAGCTAAACATTAATGAAATGTAGACAACATTCGGAATTCAGCAAGAGGTCATTTGTGTATATCTTTCAAGGTTTTCATATAGAGAGTAACAGTTGAAATACAAAAATATTGAAATTGATTGGAAAAAAACAGCTGTTTCTCCCTACGTTTTCTTCTGTAAATTATTCCATCTATGGCAGAATTTTGAACACAATATACATTTACATCTGCTGGACCCTTCTAGTTGTGAGCATCAATAGGGCTCGTAGGTTCATCAAGAAGTCATGGTACCCAGAGCCAGTAAATGAGCTGCACCTTGCAATGGGTTTTCATTGTATACCGGGTATCCAGCACTTCATTTGGTAAAATATAAAGAGTGAAAAATAGGTATCAAGGATACCTATGTTCCTCTGAAATGGGCACAAGATATGGAGTTTAGAAGCAGTGGTTATTTGCACATTTCTGAATTCAGGGGTCCCCATACTAGCATGTGAATTACATGCCATTTCTCAAAATGTCTTCTTTCTTACACACTGTTATACATTTGGAATGCAAAAATGTGAAGAAAGACAATTGGCAATAACACCTGTTCTTCTATTCTGTGTTACTCCAAGTCTCCTGATACAAATGGCACCTCACTTGTGTGGGTAGACCTAGTGCCCGTGGCAGGAAAAGCCCCAAAACACAACATTGACATGTCACATTTTTCCAATGAAAACTGATGTGTTTTTTTCAAAGTGCCTAGCTGTGGATTTTGGGTTGTAGCTCAGACAGCACTTAGGGAAACCTACCAAACCTGTACATTTTTAAAAACTACACACCTAGGGAAATCCAGGATGGTGTGACTTGTGGGGATCTCACCAGGTTTTGTTACACAGAATTTTTCAAGCCTCAAAATTTGACAAAAAAAATATTTTTTCTCATATTTCGGTGATGGAAAGTTCTAGAATCTCAGGGGAGTCACAAACTTCCACCCAGCATTTCCTCAAGTCTCCCGATAAAACTGGTATCTCACTTGTGTGGGTATGCCTGGTGTCTATGACAGGAAATGCCCCAAAACACAACATGGGCAAATCACATTTTTCTAATGAAAACAGATACGTTTTTCACAAAGTGCCTAGTTTGTGGATGTTGGCCTCTAGCTCAGCCGGCACCTAGGGAAATCTAGCAAACCTATAAAGTTTTGACAACTAGACAAAAGGTGAATCTAGAATGGAGTGACTTGTGGGGCTTTCGCCAGGCTCTTTCACACAGAATCCTTTTAAAACCTCAAAATGTGTCCATAGAAACTCTTTTTCCTCACATTTAGGGCCGCAAAGCTATGGAATCTGAGGGGAGCCACAGCATTTCAACACGTTTCCTGATAAAAAATAGTACCTCACTTTTTTGGGTAGGCCTAGTGCCTCTGACAGGGAAGGACCCAAAACACAACATGGACACATCAAAATGATCTATTACAAAGCTACCTGTTTTTGCAAATGGGTGCATCTGCGTTTTTAGTCATGGGCTTGGCAGCCACCTAGGGAAACCTACCAAACCCAGACTTTTCTCAAAACTAGGCACCCGAGGGAGTCCAGGGAGGTGTAAATTGTGTGGAACCCACAGCGTTTTCTGATGCAGAATTCCCTGCAAACCTCAAGTTTGGCTAAAAAAAACAAATTTTCCTCACTTTATTTTGTGGGATCACTGCACCGGCACACATGTCCTACCACCTCACTTGTGTAGGTAGGCCAAGCGCCTATGACAGGGAAGGGCCAAAAACATGTAGAAATTGAGGGGGAACCAAAGTTGGTTTAAAAGGGCAGTTTTTTCCAAATGTTTTTAGGTTGACAAATGAGGCAGAATTTTTATCTGTATAGATGTGACAATGGTAGTTGGTAGGAATTTTGTGTATTCCAGAAGATTCCACCACAAACAAGTATGGAAAGTGCATGATTTTAGGCAAAGTTGGAGGTTTGCTGGGCTTTCTGGGTAAGAAAATGGTGTGGGATGCATGTGAAGCGCACCACCCTTGACTCGCCCAGATGATTAGCATTCAGATATGTCTTGGTCTGGTAGGTTTTTCTAAGTGGCAGCCTACCAAAGTCCAAAAAGAGAAGCCACTCACCATTCCAAGTAAGACGATATTGAGAGTCAGCCAAGCACTCTTGGCCCATATGTAAAAACAAAACCCGAAAGAGTCAAATGTCCTCTAGTGTGCCATTGGGATGAGATGCTTTAGATTGCGGGAGGCGGGGGCTGAAAGTCTGTTGCCCTTTTCAGGGGAGCATAATTATGCCAATAGTAGTTGGTAGCCCCACCACTCTTCTTTTTGTAAAAATAAATTCCTGGCAGCTAGTGGGCTTTCTGCACCCTCCACCTCCAGGGCAGATTGGGGGTAATTATCCCATCTGCCCCTCGGTGGACAGAATTAATTTGTCCCCATTTATTTGGGGTGGGGGTATGGCCATACACCCACCCTCTTTTTTAAAAATAAAATACTTCTTACGTGTCTAGTGGGCTTTCTGCCCCCTTGGGGCAGATGGGCCTTACATAAAAAGGCTGATCTGCCCCCAAGGTGGACAGAAACGGACAAAATGAATGCCTCTCCAAAGGGGAGCAGCCCTTTCCCAAGGGGCCGCACCCTAAACAAAACAAGCACACACACAACAACCCCTGGTGCCTAAGTGGATTCTGCCCCTGTTGGGGGCAGAAAGGGCTAATAAAAATAGGCTGACTTGTCCCCAAGGGGGGTAGAAATTGCCATCAGTAATGTGTTCCCATGGGGAGTGACCCTTCCCCAAGGGGACGCCCCCCTGAACAAAACACACACAACAATCCCTGGTGCCTAACTGGTTTCTGCCTCCCCTAGGGGGCAGACGGGCCTAATAAAAATAGGCTGTTTTGCCCCCAAGGGGGACTAAAATGGCCAATATTAATGTGACCCCTAAGGGGAATGACCCTTGCCCAAAGGGACGCCCCCCAAACAAAACATACACAGCAATCCCTGGTGCCTAGCGGGTTCAACCCCCCTTGGGGGCAGATAAGACTAATAAAAATAGGCCGATCTGCCCCCAAGGGCGGCAGAAATGGCCTAAAATAATATGCCGCCATAGAGTGTGACCCTTGCCTTAAGGGCTGCTCCCCTTATGTAAAATAACAAATTAAACAGAAAATCCCTGGGGTCTAGTGGTTTCTGCCCCCTTTTGGGTGCGGATGGGCCTGATCAAAATAGGGCCACGGGGAACAACCCTTGCGCAACGCGCCACTCCCCTTATGTGACATTGTCAAAAAAACAAACTCCCTGGTGTCTAGTGGGCATTCCTGCAACACAATCGCTATGTGATTGTGCTGCAGGAATACTCAGAGAGACATGAACGGAAGGGAAAAGCCTTTCCTTTCCTTTGGTGCCTCTCCAACCTCCCCCTTCATGAGGAGAAACTAATCTGTTTCCCCTCGAGACAAGCAATGTGGTGACCTCTGATCGCGCACTGATGTCATCAGATGTCACCGGGGAGATCGAGGTGGCAGCAAAAGCGCTTTTGCTGCCATCCCTGCACAGGGGGGAGTTTGGTGGCCTCTGGGGGGGAGCACTAGCGCTTCCCCTGTGGGTCACAGCCAGGGCATAACGGTTACGTCCGTGGTACAGTAGAATGTAACTGTTACATCTGTGGCATGCAAGGGGTTAAACTGAACAGTATTTTTCTTGTCAAAACAGTTATATAGGTGTACAACTCCTTTGAAATTTGAATAAGGCTTTATTTTTAGTGCCTAGTTTAGGTTAGTAAACCAAAGAAATAAGGGCGGTATTAATATGAAATCATACATTGTTGGACTATTTTCTTCTACTCACACTTTATGGGTATATTGCAGGTGCTGTTTAATTATAGTTACCACTCATATCATGCATCAGGATAGGATTTCATTTTAAAAATAAGTCTTAAAAACATATCCCTTTTTTCTATTGGTCTTGAATGTGCATTTGTATCATGAAAGAGAACTGGGGTTCCACTAATCTTCCCTTTGATATTTTAAAAGATTGATTGTTAGCTGAAATCCATATAACTTAAGTACTCACTACTTGCTATGCTTCACCGTTATCATCGTCGCTCAGAGCTTGGATCAGCGCAGGGCTTGGAGTTGTGGAGCCGTGGCTGGAGGATGCTGCAGCCGGATTGGGGCAGGGCAGAGCCCTGTAGAAATTTTGCCAGACAGGCGCTAGAAGGAAGCAAGAGGGGAAAGTGAGCAGCAGTTGGAGGGAGCAGTTGCTCTCGTGCCCTCCTGAGGAGCTGCCTAAAAAGCCAGAGTTTGCTGCTGGGATATGGCTGACGGGAGAAGGCAGCACTGCGTTTTCTCATGCTGCATGTTGCTAACTGCTCACTGCTTCAGCTACCTACAGGTGGCCAAAAGAGGGGGGACTCCACTCTTTACCCCTTGTCCTTGTGACCTCCCTCCTTGTAGGGCTGAAGGACTGGTTATAGTGTCAGAGGTTTAGAGGGGCTTAATAGGACCGCAAGAGCAGAAATACGTGGTGTTTCAATTGGTGTTTCAAGAATTGTGGAGAGGGTAGCAAGGACGGCCAAAGATCAGAATAAGTTGAAGAGGATTACATAAGGCTACAAGGGGTTGACAAGGGGGTTTGTTAGGCACAGCTTATACCCTCCCGACCCCATACAGTAACCAGTAGTCAACAGCCAGAAGGTGGCCAGTAGAGAGTTGGGAAATAGCAGAACGGTGTCCAATGAGAGTAAAGGGTGGTCAATGGCAAGAAGCAGAAGGCTGCAAGCGCTCTGCGGTGTGCGGAAGCAGTTGGCATTTGTCCAGTGCACCCAATGCACACACTAGTGCTTACTACCTACCTTTAACTCCGCCCACCAAGTGGTTTTAATCTTAACCTTTTTTCAGGCCTGCTATAACCTACTATTAGCCACTACTAAATTGAGGCCCAATTGACCTTAATAACTATTGGACCCAATCATCTCATTATCAATTAAACCTAGAAGAACAATGAAAATTAAAGGTGGAATGTGTGACAAGTGCAAAATTCCACCTTGCAGTGAGAACAAGCAGCCTATAGGATCAGGATTAAAGATAATGGTGCATCATAAAAGTAAAACACCAGGAACACCAGAGCATACCTGAGAAGAGCTAGGGGAAGGGGGAACATGAGATCAGGTCATGCGAGGGATCCCATTTCTCCTATAAGGAGAAAGAAAAAAGTTCAAACCCTGCCGGCACTAAAATATTCCAAGATAAAATCTGGCAAAGAAAGTCAGTCATTAATTTCTCCAGTGTTTTGAATATTTGAAAAGTAAAAAGAAACACCACACAAATTGGACCTTTTAAAAGATCCGCTTGGGGCCATGTTTTCTATATCTGAGGACAAATGTTCCCTTCCAATACCATAATAACTGCACCTTCTGCAACCGTAGTGAAAATAGAGGACCTGGTAAGGAGACAGGGGATTCAGAAGTACTAGCAGTAACCCCAGGGGAGTTAGGAAACCCACACTGAGGGCCGATAACTGATTTGGAGCTACTCTCAGTGAGATCTTGGTCACCAAAAACTCCCTCCAGTTCTCCTATATACTAAACTCGTCAAGGTCATTACCGAGGACTGTCGTGCCACCGGAAATCGAGGCTAATGTATAAATTATTAAAAAACAAAACACTTTTGAAGGGCTATTGGTGTAAGTTCCCCAAAATCAATTGCATTATATAGCTAATGGGCACTCAGAACAACAACATTTAAATTCTTGTCACACTACCTCACTCCAATCTACATCTGAAACCCAAGTTGATACTATGACTGGAGCACCACGCAGTCGCAGCCCAGGTCCTTCAAGGTCAGATCAGTGGTCAACTAATGCATTCTCTCCTGAAAGAAGAGATCTCCACTCTAGGAGCACCACATGTTCATCTTTCAACCACATCAATCATATCAATAGAACTCAAACTGTACAATCTAAAATAGACACAGAGGATCAAGTAGGACTAGATTCGGAATGCAATAACTTTAGAGAAATAAACCTGATTCCCCTAAAAGACAAGATCAACCAAAATACTCATTAACAGGGATAGGGGCCGATTGGGACATCTTTTTGAGAACATCACAACTGACACTAGAGGTTCTGTCCTAGTAGTCAAAAAAGATCAATGTCAGGGATTGATCAGACGTTGGGTGATCAAAATAATCTAATAACCAGCACACAAAAGCATACAGCAGTATCTTACATTGTACTTGTGCACCATTGAATAATTAACTTGCAACAATTCTAATTGACCACCTTAATAGAGGATCTAACAGCAAATCTGGATGGCCCAGGCTGCATAAGGGATACCCATTCATCAATTCAATCAGTTCAGGACTTTGGTAAAACTGGTAATACTAGGGTTATGGAAGTGGAAATCTTAGGATCAGTGGCTGGTAGTCAATCAACAGAGTCCTGTGTAATGAAGAGTGATCTTGTCAATGAGGATACAGGACTGCGAGGGAGGGTTCCCTACAACTGATAGCCACAATTATACAACCTTCAGTAAGACCAGTGACCAAAAAACAGTAGAACAACACACGGCTAGAACTAAAAATCACATAGTAACCATCCCTTGTATAACCAAAAATTAATTAGCTGATACAATAATGGAGACCAGGCATGACCGTTATTAGATCGATAAGGAACCTGAAAAGGGGAAAAAATGCATTCCCTTTTTGTCAATAAATCACGGAGAAAGCACAGAAATAGCTCCTCCCATGTATAAGAGGAGGATCTAATGATAGGAAAATTAGCTGCATCTGCAGCCTCAAGCTCCACTGGGGAACAACCTGGCCCAGCTGAGCACCAAAGAGTTGAAATGGGGCAACATCAAAAACTGATGGCAAACAGGGTGGAGTGCCCAGAAGTCTTCTCACCTGTAGCAGCCACAACGCATTCTATTCCCCTACAAGGAAAGCTGGAAATAAATACTAAATTTAAAAAAACCTGTGGGGTACACCTGTACCATTTTCTCCTGTCGTCCGCTCTCAGTCAAGAAAGCAACCCCCTACCCAAATTAACTTAGGGTGGTTAATGTCAGCCTTATATAGCGACCAGTAAGCCTGACAAATACATTTGCAGCTTTTACAGCCACCCTTCTCAATCCGACTAAATGAGATTCTGAAACTATGCTTATGGTGCATAAATGGCATGAACTTTAAAATGTGTAACAACTATTTGAGTACCTTTATTAGGGACTCTGACTTTGTTCTCCTGCAGGAAACATGGACAATACAGCCATTTGTATTGGAGGGAATTGCTGGCTATTTCAGTCCAACTGAAAATAAATAATGAACTATGGTTACCCAATGGTTACCCACAGGGGGCCTAGCAACATTTGTAGTGACAAGTCTGAAGATAGAAAGTGAGCAGGTGGCCACAGAAGAAAATTACATCCTGGTTGTAAAGTTAAGAAACTGGCATGAAAACACCAGGACCACTCCTTATTAGTTAACATCTACATTCATCCAGATACAAGCACTAGGAAATCAATGTCAGTCAATCTAGTGAACCTGCTTTTGAAGAAATCACAAGATACAAAACCCTATGAAATCGTATTATCTGGGGACGTCAATATGAATTTACTTTTGCCATTTTCTCCTGATGAAAATCTGTTACAGCAAGATTTACAATGGGCCATCCTTAATCAGCCTATCTGCTCGGATGATAAGGCTCCAAAAGACATAAGGGCAGTGGAACTGGTGGTCTTGAAGCCTTGGTCCGACGAGTTGCGAATGGTAGGATGAAACAAGACTCTACTCCTGCATGGACATATCAAGAAGCTGGTTTATATTCAAGAATCAAGTTACTGTGGTAACTTTAAGTGTATTTCAATTAATCTCATCCTTTCACATAAAAAAAAAAAATGAAAGCAACCATGGGCAACAAATTATGGAGTTGAAAAGCCTAATGCACTCTGCATCAAAAGGTGTACTCCCTGCTGGGGGAGGCGGTAGGAACACATTTTAGGGAGCTGCGTTGGTCAGCTAGCATGATAGACTCATTTGAAACCACCACATCCAATTCTCTGAAGGACTATTCTTTAGCAGACTCCATCAACCCTGTAGCACAGTGGGCTCTCCTTGCAACAAAGCTACTGACCACTCACTCATCTGTAGTTGATAACAAATGAGTCAACCCAGAAACCATTCACAAGCATTAAATATGATTAAAACATCTGCATCATGTCATATTTTAAGGGGGAACCGTAGAAGGGTTTGAAGAATATCTCAAAGGAAGCCAGGGAACCTCGAGCTTCAATCTAAACTGAAATCCATAAAAAAAGATTATCAGAAAATACTTTGGGATGAGAGAACAGCAGCAAAACAAAGTCTTTGGACGCAGGTACTGTATCTTGGGAAAAAAATAAAAAATCAAGAGATATTGTGAGAATGGTTAATAACTTGGTCTCTAAGGACTGTCACGACTTCAACCTTAACAGAAGCAGGCGGGCCACCTTTCTATCAAAACACTTACACCAAATGGTGGTGGCTACACAATCCCATATGAAAAAAATGGGTGAGAAAATATTAACTACGCAGACAAATTCAAATGATTATATGCTCAATTTTACTGAAGATCAAATATGTAAAGCTATTATAGCAAGCAGGCAAGACGGTGTACCAGGCCCATATGGAAATCCACAAGCTTTGTATAAGGTAAGCCCAGCCTATTGGGGAGAATGCTTATCTGTAATTTTCAAAAATGCACCCCAACTTGAAGTCATCCTGGAGTCATGGAAGTGTTTTATTTTTATGGCCATCTTCAATGGAGGCGTCTAGAACCAACCTGAAAATGATCACCTCAGTACGGTACGAAATACTGGGGCAAAATTGTTTGCAGGTCTTCTCCTATCAGAATTGTCACTTTGGGCTTCAGAAAAACAAATTCCCCTTCAATTACTCGGGGTTTGTCCACGGGCGTGGCACAGCGACAGATATGCTAGGGATCTCAGTAACTATTGATAGAGCGTTCCGTCCTAATAAATTACCTGTATTTGGACGCTCTTGGGTCGATGAATCTTTTGACCAAGTGGGGCTCTCTTCACCCGAGATTAGTCAATTTAATCAAATCAATAATCAATAACGAACATAAGCAATGCCCTGATCAACATAACACTTCACAATTAATCCAGAAAACATTTCGGCGAACCATGACCTTCCGGCCATGAATAACCACACCAGTTTATTCAAAGTTAATGAATTTATTTCCCTATATTAACAAAGCTAGCACAATATAAATGTGTCTCAACACCAAATGATATATGTAAATGAACATTAATAGCTGTCCATAACTGCGAAAAAGATGCAATCTATGCAGCATTTGAATAACAATACATTCGATGATAGCAACGCAAACCACTAAAACTATAATCTGTAATGGGCTAATTGCATACATTAGTCAGCATAACAAGGTCTCAAATTGCATCGTGCGACAAATGAATCCTCATCTAACCTCAAATTAGCATCTGCATGTGGGATTTTATGCAAAAACAATTTAGCAACATTGATTTGGAAAACTCCTAACTAGGGCTCTTATCAAAAATCAGCAGTTGGTTACCTAAAAAGAAACACAATGCAATTGTACATTTTCCTTTCATATTTACCAAATTCAATCAGCATTCAAGGAAGTCTTCGTCTCACAGGTACCGGTTTCGATCAGCATGGGACGGGGGCAAAGGGGCAGGGTGGACGGGGCAATTGCCTCACAGCGGCAAGATAAAAGGACAAAACTACTACTTTATGCAAAAGGGGCAAATCGAAGTTAAAGTCTCTAGGGCGAGAATTACTTAAAGTCTCTTTCTCTCGATTAGAGAAAGCATCAAAGCCTCATTCAAAATGGCGTCGAACATCAATTGGCATCGTAGAAGATGGCAAAATGACGAGGTCGGCAAGATGGGCCATAATGGCTGCAATGTCCTGCAAATGGCGGGTAATGGCCAATGGCTAATGGGTAATGGCCGCAATGTCCTGCAAATGGCGGGTAATGGCTGCTTTCTTCTTGTGCACCAGGTTTAAATAAACAACAGTTCAAATCCAGTAGGGTCTTCCATTGGAGGGTTCATAGGTTGGCTTCAAATTGTCCAATCAAAAACAACAATTCACAAGCTTCTACCTAGGCATACATTATCCTTGGAGTCGGGAACGTAAGTTGCAACATATTTTACCAATTAACTCACTTTCAGAGCTTCCATTGTCTGCACCTGCAGATTGACCTTGGAGCAAAGAAGAAGATGCCAGGCTGGCACGAAACCTTAAAGATAAGCATGTGAACCGATCTCACTGGAAAAGTACAGCTTCAAGCAAGAATACACGTTTTATTAGCGCGTTAGAAAAACACGAGCATCTAAACCGTGAGACAAGGCAACTAGGCCGAAGCCTCCACTAAAGTTATGCTAAGTTAAAACATTTCAAACAAGCAAATCATGGCACACGTTTACGGTTATGTCAGATTAGTACAATTCTAATACATCACGTTATATAAAGCACGCTTATAAATGTTGGCGAACTACTCTGAGGGCACATTTGTCCCCGTACAATCTTTATTAGTTCGGTTAAAGTCATACTTGATTATTGCGGCACTACGTTTATGCGCTAATAAATGTAAAACCTTCGTTTCTGCGTCATCAATCCCTCCTCTGATGACTATTTGTCATCACACAAAACCATTCCCACAAATTTTATTCCATTAAAATTCTGTCAGTTCTCTTTGCCTTTTAGTTCCCCTTGTTCTTGCCTTGTATTCTTCTGCCATTCTTTTCATCATTTTCTCTTCCTTCCTTCTTTTAATTCTTGCCATGATCATTAGTATTCCCCTCTTTATTCCCCAAATCCCAAAGATGCAAATTAGTACTATTAGTATTCCCTGTATTATTTTTAGTAATATTCCATTCCAAATGCCACCAAGCCAATTTCCCACTGAAGCAACTCCCTTTCCAACCTTCTCCCAAACTCCTGGTTCTTTCAATTCTTTCAAGTCTGCACTCTCTTTTGTTAGATTTGCAAGCATTGTTTTAATTTTCACACTGTTGTCTGGTATATACGTGCAACAGTGACGCGCACCAAGCATTTTGCAAACGCCGCCATCCTTTGCTAAAAGAATGTCTAGGGCAAGCCTGTTTTGAAGAGTCATAGCTCTTTCTGCTGCAAGTTCAGCATCCATCAGGATTATAGCACCTGAAAACTTTGTCAACATGTTATCCATTATAGTAGACAACTTTCTTATTTTGATGGAATTCAACACAACTCCCAATGAAGGAATCATGGCTCCAAATATATCTCCTACCACAGCAGCTGCGGTCTCTCTTTTCTGGATACGATGAGACCCAGACGTCTTTGGAATCACCGATAGGTCATCCAGTTGATAAACCTTTGGGAACACTATACCCAAATAACATCTCCCCCACCATCCCTTTGGAAGACGATAATAGGCATTATGCCCACAAATGTAATATACACCAGGTATGACAGGGTCAAGTCCATTCAGCATGAATGTCCATTTGGCCTTAAAGATAAACGTATGTTTACATTCACTCGCTCCCACGAAAATCTTATCATAATAAGATTCACCACGATATATACAAAATTTCCCTACATGCCAAGCGTCTAAAGCTATTTTTCCTTGTGTTTTTATTGCGGCAAAAGCATAATTATCTACTGAAGTCCTCTTACTTAGCTCTTTTTCTAATTTCGCATTCATTTGTGCCCTTCTATCATCTGTGCGATCTAAAAAGCTTATTTCTACTGCAGAGAGCGAGCAGGTAAGGTTTTCCCTATGAGCGTGAGCTGTTTCAAAAGGTTGCATTGGCTCGAAAAATTCCCTCATTATTTTAGCATCCCAATCTTTAGCAATCTGGCTTAGTTGCGTTATTATAGGAACATATGCAAAGGTAACATCATAATTTGAGTAAAAATACTGTATGTTAGTTTGACCATAAAATCTAGAAGTTACTAAACTACATGTAATCCCATATGTAAGAGGCATGTGGTGATAAGTCACCCCTTCCGTTACCGATGTCGGTATCTGTGTACACACATAACAATCTTTCGCATCCATAGTCTCAACATATTCTGTTAGTAGGCGATAGAAAACAATATACGAAAGTTCCTTCTTATCATGCAAGTGTCTCTCATCTAATTCTAGTCTTTTCAATGCGGTTAGTTCAGTGACAGTAACAGGAGCAGAAGTAGAAGCATCAATTTTCTCATTCTCACCCTTACTACGCGTTGCAAGCACTATTGCCATTATTATTAGTACACATGCAGTTATCAAGCCTATACACGCATATTTACAATATTTCACTCTACTGTTTTGTGTAGCGTACTTAGTCATGATCTGTATAGAATCAGAGAGCTAGAAGCACTTATAAAGAAACGATTTAGCAATTAGTTACAAAGCTGAACGAGCGCAATGTTCACACAGTTTTCTTCAGGAGCCCAGTCACTTATCGGTTAGAAGCATTTGTCTCAATTCGGCAATAACTCAGTCTTTTATCAGTTAGCAACGTTGTCTCAAATCGGGTTTAAGAGTCAATCAGGTTATCAAAGTCTTATCAAGTTAGCAAATGTCTCATCCGGTTTAGCAATGTCTCAGCTGGTTGTATCACGTTAGATTATAGCAAGCAATGTCATTTATCAGTTTTTCAGTCAATAGTGTCCATAAAACTTTTCTTTTCTATTGGTATCTCTTCTTCGTTCTCGAGGCTAAGAGATACAAATTCGTCGGTCCGATCGTCATTGACTACATATGCCCATTCTGGACCGGAATATCTCCTGTTTGGTATCCTTTTCCTTTTCAATTTTGCATCTCTCTTTGATTCTGCCTCACTGGTACTTTCCTCTTTGGCCAAGTCTTTTTCTTCACTTGATGTTGGTATCACGACAGACACTTCCTTTCTTTTCTCTTTCACTCTTGGCCCTTCACCGTCGTTCAACGTTTCTCTAGTCCTTACTTTTACTGGTGATATACTTGGTCTTCTCTTTGCACTGTGTCCACTTGATGGACCTGCGATCTCTTCTGAAGAAGTTTGAACAGTTTCGTTCTGTTCTGCCTTGTCCCCTCCTTCTGGGGAGTCAATCAGGTTTTCCTTTTCTTTTTCTGTACCGTCTGCTTCTGGGAAAGCCCTCCTCTGATCAGGCTCTCCTGCTTCTTCACCTCTTTCGAGCCCTTTGTCACCGTTACTTTCTTCAGGCTCTTTGTCACTTTCAGCTGCTTCAGGCTCTTTGTTACCTTCAGCTGCTTCGTCGCTGTCTGAGGTTTCTCCTTGGTCTTCCCCAAGTGAATCGGTTGTTTCGTCCTCAGAGAATATTTCTCTCTCCTCTATTTCTGCCTGTTCGCTTCTAGTTCTGTTTTGCTCTGTCTCAGCGCTCGGCACTTTGTTATCAGGTACTGGCAGTTTCAGCGCTTCAACTTCCTCAGCTGTGGGACACAACACTTTCTTTGTATGACTGGCGTGGATCCAGTTGGGAACTCCCGCACACTTCACAGCGGTAGTGGTCGTCAGGATCACTTGGAAAGGGCCTTTCCATCGGGGTTCCAGACACGACTTCCTCACGTGCTTCTTTATAACGACCCAGTCACCTGCTTTCAGTGTGTGTCCTGGACCTTGGATCGGTGACAAGGTGGTTGCTTCCACCTGGTGAGAGAAAGAGCGAACCACGTCAGCCAGACCTTTGCAGTAGTCTAACACCATATCATCTGTGATATTCAAAAGCGCGTTTGCGGGAACTGCAGGAAGTCTCATGGCCCTGCCCATGAGAATTTCGTGCGGGGACAATCCAGTCTTTCTGTCAGGGGTGTTTCTCATTGACATTAACACCAAAGGCAATGCGTCAGGCCATTTCAAATTTGTCGATGCACACATTTTCACCATTCTTGATTTCAGTGTACCATTCATTTGTTCCACCAGTCCTGAGGCTTCAGGGCGATAGTTACAATGCAGTTTTTGCTCAATGTTCAGCGCTGCGCAAAGTAACTTTATCACCTCGTTATTGAAGTGACTTCCTCTATCTGATTCTAAAGAGATCGGGAATCCGAAACGTGGTATCAACTCCCTCAACAATAGTTTTGCAACTGTAAGGCTGTCATTTCTACGTGTGGGGTATGCTTCAATCCAGTGACTAAAAATGCACACAATCACCAACACATACTTCAGACCTCCATGCACAGGCATCTCAATAAAGTCCATCTGCATTCTGCTGAACGGGCCACCCGCCCTGCCAATGTGGCTCACGTTCACAACCGTTCCCTTTCCTGGGTTCATCTGTTGACAAATGACACAACGATGGCAAACTGCTTCTGCAACTTGACGGAATCTGGGGTTAAACCAATCAGTTTTGAACAATCTTATCATGGCATCTCTCCCTAGGTGAGCCTGGCCATGATAGAACCGCGCTAGCTGCGATAAGAGACTATTTGGTAAAACAAATTTTCCTTCATTTGAAACCCATAACTCATCTGGTCTCCTTGTACATTGTGACTTAATCCAGGAAACTCTTTCATCCTCCCTGACGCTATTCTGTAATGCTTTTAGTTCATCCATTGTATCCACGACCTTCAAGGCAAATGCTTCAGCTGGTTCGAGCTCTGGCTCACTTATCAAATTCCATTCATCCCTGAGCAATATACAGTTCAAGGCACAAAATCTTGCGACCTGATCCGCATATGCATTTCCCAGGGAAACATAGTCCTGTCCTTTTGTATGAGCACTACACTTTACCACTGCAATTTCGGCTGGCATCTGAATAGCGTGTAACAATTCCCTTATTCTCTCCCCGTTTTTCACTGGGGACCCTGAAGAGGTCAGGAAACCTCTCTGTGACCATAGTTGCCCAAAGTCGTGCACAATTCCAAACCCGTACTGACTGTCAGTGTAAATGGTAACCTTCATCAATGTAGACAGTTGGCATGCTCTTGTAAGGGCTACAAGCTCTGCTACTTGTGCGGAATAGACTCCTTGAAGCCAGGACGCTTCCAAGACACCTGTTACAGTACATACAGCATATCCTGCTTTCAATATTCCCAATGCATCTCTTAAACATGACCCATCAACAAAAACAATTTGGTCATTTTCATCAAGCTTAGTATCCTTGATGTCAGGTCGGGGTTTTGTGCAAAATTCAGTCACCTGAAGGCAGTCGTGCTCGACGTCTTCAGCGTTCTCAACTTCAGCATTTTCACCGGGAAGCAAGGTTGCTGGATTCAACGTAGTGCACCTTTTCAGCTGCACATTCAGTGAGCCCAGAATTATTGTTTCATACCTTGTGAGTCTTGCTCCAGTCATGTGTTGCGTTCGAGAGCGGGTCAAAAGTATCTCAACTGAGTGAAGGACCATGACTGTTAATGGGTGTCCCATCACTATTCCTTCACTCTGAGTGAGGCTGATACCAACTGCTGCTACGGCGCGCAAACACCCTGGCAGTGCTGCTGCGACCGGATCCAAAGTAGCTGAAAAATACGCTACTGGTCTGTTTATGCCACCATGGGCTTGGGTCAAGACAGACAAAGAACATGCATCACGTTCATGACAAAACAATGTGAAAGGCTTTGTGTAATCAGGCATACCTAAAGCTGGAGCCCTGCACATGCATTCTTTCAATTCAATAAAAGCATCCATCTCATCTCCTTTCAGCTCAATTTCATCCAAGGCATCCTTCTGGGTCAGTTTCAGTAAAGGCTTTGCTAGAGTTGAGAAGTTGGGAATCCACTGGCGACAGTAGCTCACCATCCCCAAAAACTTACTCACCTCCCTCCTCGTCTCTGGTGGACTCATTTGAAGTACACTTGTTATTCTTTCCTTCATTATTCTCCGTGACCCTTTCTCTATTTGATGACCCAAGTATTTCACTTTCTTCTGACAGAACTGCAACTTTGAAGGAGACACCTTGTGTCCATTCCTTCCCAAATGGTTCAGTAGAGCAATGGTGTCGGCTGTGCAGCCACTTTCTGTCTTAGATGCAATCAGTAAGTCATCAATGTACTGTACTAGGGTTGACTCGAATGGCAATTCTAACGCTTCCAAGTCTTTCTTTAGAATCTGATTGAAAATTGACGGTGACTCAGAAAACCCTTGAGGAATTCGACACCAACTGTAAACTCTGTCTAAGAATTTGAAACAAAAGGGAAATTGGCTGTCCTCATGAAGAGGCACCGAAAAGAATGCTTGTGACAAGTCGATGACTGAGAACCACTCGGCATCGCAAGGGACTTGAAACATTATCACAGCTGGATTCGGTACTACAGGGCAGCATTTAATTATGATGTCATTTATTTTCCTCAAGTCCTGCACAATTCGGACCTTTCCACTCGGCTTTATTAGTCCCATGATTGGTGAATTACATGGACTGCTTAACACTTCTTTCAATACTCCCTGTTTTACAAACTCGTCAATGAGTTTGGCGACTTTCATGAGGGTGTCTTGTGCCATTTGGTATTGTGGGGTCTGGGGAAAGGTTACATTGGGTTTTACGGTCACTTTCACTGGTTCCACTCCTTTCACCAATCCCACCTCTTTTCCTGTCATATCCCACACTTCCTTTCCGACTGTTTCCCGTAATTCAGCTGGAATATCTGCTTCAGTTATCATCGGAAAAAGGTTAATCAGAGGATATTCTTCATCGACAGTTTCCATCTCATCCCCTTCTACACTGTCCTCTTCTTCCCCATCACTGCTCGTCTGAATTCTAATTCCATCGTTCGAACACATAATCGAACATCCCAATTTGCACAATAGGTCTCTCCCTAACAGTGCTATCGGGCTTGAGTCACATACCACAAAATTATGTAACCCTTGATAGTTACCAATTCTGACTTGTACTGGATCTGTGATTGGGTTCGTCAGGTGCCTGTTTGCTACTCCCACTACTTGAACTGTTCTCCCTGAGAGTGGCAAATTTGGTACTTCAATGCTCCTAACAGTTGAACGTGTGGCTCCTGTGTCAACCAAGAATGAAACACGATGACCCATAACTCTTCCCTCCATATATGGACCCTTTTGATCAACTTCCAAGGATGCTGCAAGCACACAATTTCCCTCCTCATCTGAACTTTCACTCTCCCATACATTGTTTATTCCATTCTCACTGTGTAGTGGGAACTGTTGTACTGTGCCATTTGTACTCATCACCTGACCCGAGACCTGTGGAGGAACCATCACTTGCTGCTGACTCACTGGTGCCAAAGGTATTTGCATTTGCTGATTAGGTACCATGGGAAACTGCTGTTGCATTGGCTGCATTTGCGTCATCTGCATACGGGGCATCTGCATCTGCTGCGGCTGCATGGGCTGTAATCCCTGCAGCTGATTTATGGTCTGAAAATTTGGGTTTGGACCTCTCATTTTCGGTCCCCTCATTGTCTGCAATGCATTGACATCATTGTTTTGCTGACCAACACCTGCACCTTCCTGCACCACCATCGGGCACTCGCGTTTCCAATGCCCGACGATTCCGCACACGTGACACGGCATCACCCTTTTCATTGCCTGCACACCATTCGGAATCGCAACAGTGTTTAAATCCGGACCATTACCCCGAAAGCCTCCTCTGCCTCTGCCTCTCGCCTGTGGCTGAAACACCATATTTCCCTGCGGCTGCGGCTGCGGCATCTGCTGTTGGAACCCTTGCAACCCTTGCAAACCTGTCTGAGCTGCTTTAAGTTGCATCACCATCACTTTCTCTTTCAACCTTTTCTGTTTCACTTCAATTTCGTCGCTACAGTATTTCGCATAATTCAACACCTCATCAATAGGTTTCGACTGCCAACAAATCAAATGCGTCTTTATCATCTGACTTATCTCTGGTCTCAGCCCTTCCACAAATCTAAACACAAAATGAAGCATGTCCCTCGCCTCTATTGTTTCCGTGCCACTGTAGTTCTTGAACGCCTTCAACAACCTCTCATAGTAACCATGAATCGACTCTTTAGCCTCTTGGGCAGTTCGATCAATCTTCTGCCAATCCACATTTTTCGCGGCAACCTTCGTCTTCAAATGCTCAATCACCTTATAGTACAAGCTCATTACCATAGGTGATGGTGCACCCGTATCCCTGTCTCTCTCTGGTTCACTTGTCGGCCAACCTACAGCCCTTTTGCAGTCTTCCCACAAATCTGCCGGAACCACAATCTCATAGAGGGTGTTCAGGTCTTCCCAAAGACATTTTGCAAGCTTCACAAACCTATCAGTCTGTTGATACCATTCAATCGGTTTCTCTCTCAGTTTGGGAAAATCATCCGTAAAAGACTGAATGTCGCTTCTGTGCCACGGTACATGTATTAATTTCCCCCCTGCTGTCTCCCTCATTGGTAACATGGTTATTGCATCACTACTCTGTGATCTTTTCTCGTTGTGCTCTGGGACACTGTCTTTCCTCTTTTCCTTTTTCTTTGCCCATCTGCTTTTCCATTTGTCTAAGCACCTCCACACTTGTGCACTCTGCAGCAATTCTCTAAGGTGCGTTTTCATGCCTGCTGACCTCATGTGTTCAAAGTCTGTGGTCCCAAAATCCAATCTATAGCTCCTGCGCAAGTGTTTTGTCTTGTCTATCTCAACCCCGTTTTTGTCAGCTATTTCTTGCAACCTTCTATGTACCTTGTTCACTTCTCTCGTAATCCTGGGACATAGATACCTCAGCTCTTCTTCCGAGTAGGACTCTAACCTATTCAAACCCATAGTCCCTTCCACCAATTCTTCTGCTTCCATGTTCAACCTTACCCTATTCAGATAGTCTTCTCCCTTCCCACTGGCTGAGCTTTGTGTGGAATTCAGACAGTTGAACCACTGTGTTAGCTGTTGCGCATTCAACCCCATCAGTGTAGCATTCACATCGACTGCCATTGATGGTTGCGGCAACTTTTCAGTGTTCGATGATAACGGTATCATCAGTGGGGGACTCGACCTCACCACTGTTGACTGAGCACATATGGGACTAAACTCCATCAAGGACCCAGATCCAGTCGGCTGAGCCGCTATCGGAGTTGTCTCTGGAGTGTTTTCTATGCACCTCCTTTCCGTCCCATTCTGCACCACTGATCCTTGACCGCTCATACCTGAGTTAGGCTGAATGTACAAAGGTACCGGTGGACCTACAGTAATGGGTAGGGATATCGCATCTGGGTTCTGTCCATTCCCCAGGTTCTGAGGCATGTTCATTCCCACACTATGGGTCATCATTGCCGGCATGCCCGTCTGACTCCCCGTCATCTGAGCATGTGCGGTTCCCCCCTGCATCTGCTTTTGAGGCATCAAAAACTGGGTTGATTCAGCTTGTGCCAATGTTGGGTTGCGACCATTCTATACTCCCATTACGGTTGGATCTAGAATCATTCCCGTACTGTTGTCACTGCTGTAGTACCTTGGGACCTGCAGCTGATAATTTTCTGCTGTTTTCAATATAGGCACATCTGGATGTATTCTCCTAACCTGCGGTATCTGCGGGGTGAACAGTAAACTCGGGTCCTTAGATCCCGACGGCATTTCTGAATTCGGAGTTTCATTATTCTGTACCGGTGCCGGAGGGGCAGAACTGGTACTTGGACCTTGTTCACTCTCTACATAAGGTGGTGGACGGTCGTTCAGCAATTGCATGATGAACTCCTCATCCTCTGACTCGTCCTCTCTCCTTAACTTTTCCTCGTCCTCTCTATCTTTGGAACACCTCCCTTTTGTCTTACAGGTAGCTTTCTTGCCTGTCGCCTCTTCTTCCTTAGCAATTGCGGGAAACAATTTTATCCCCTGCAATATATCTGACCTCCACACCTTCTGTGCATTATCCCACCTAGAGTCCGCTAGTGTCTTTTCTACCTTTCTTATCCTGTTCTCGAACTTCTTTTGCTGTTGCTGTCTAGCCATTAGTTCCCAAATCGCTAGAGCCTCAAACTGTGCTGGCCTTGGAGGTACCTTCATGTCGTACATCGCGAATCTCAAATTCTCTAGGATCCTTATATTGAATGTCCCATGGATCGGGAACGCTACGCTCCCATGTCTCTCTGTCAGCTTGTGCCATTGCTTTAGCCAAAGGCACGGAGCTACCCCCTTTTCCTCCATTACAATGTAAGCTGGTGTACCTTCGGGTGGCGTCTCCTCTCCTACGCTCGCTTTAATGTAGGACTCCCCCTTCATCGCACTCTTTAATGCTTTCAAAAATTTCATTTTCTCGTCTTTTATTTCACAAAGTTTGTAATCAACAAGTGACTTTAATTCCCGGAATACTCTTCGCTTGCCTTTCCCCTTCCAATCGAGCCCCACGGACTGCGTCCAATCCGTGCGCGACCCTTCTCTGCAACCAACCTATCCCAGCGCGGCTCCTAGTGACGTCACACTCACACACTCTGCGGCTGACAAAGCCTCGCGGCTAGTCCTCCTTCACTCAGCTCCTCTCGTAACAACTTCTGGCATGTATCGCGAGCAACCAAATAATAATAAAACAGATCTGTCGGTTTACTACAGGAAGGGTAACACAATCGCTTCAGGACCTTAGGGATTTTTCACTAGCCTCGGCAGTTATTCCATCTTTCTCGCTCCCCACTTTCGCAAGCAAAATCTGACCCGCAGATTCTGCTCTCAACTTGTCAGTGATCTATTCTAGTGCACTTAGAATTTGTCAAAGCCCGAAGTCGAAGTTTTCTTTCACTCCCTTAACACACGTACCAACTCGTTGACCACGCCCGGTCAACCTATTAAACCGACCAGACCACAACATAAACAAGTGTCTCATACACTTTTCAACATACTCCGGAGTCTCTTGACCTCGCAGGGCCCGTCTCAACAACAACAACCACGTGGACCTTTTTCTGCACAAAGCGCCACATGCACATGAAGTTCGACGACTTCCCTACTCTCACACTCGGAGTCGCACCTCCGCTATTCTCTAAAATCCTCGCAACCTTTTCAAACAATCTGCGGCAATAAGCTGTGCAAGCGCAAAATCCTGACTTCACTCATACCGTCACTAGTACCGCCAACACCAATTTCACACCTCCATTCTCTCCATTCGCAAGCTCCGAGATCCCGGGAAAGTCGCGGGGGACTTAGGGCATCATCATTCTCTCAATCTGTTTTACCCAAGAAAAATCTAATTCAACACCATATACCTCTCGAGTGGGGTCTCAAAGAGCGAAACCGTTACCTCTCGAGTGGGGTCCCAAAGGGCGAAACCATTACCTCTCGAGTGGGGTCCCAAAGGGCGTAACCCTTACCTCTCGAGTGGGGTCCCAAAGGGCGAAACCATCCTCTGCTACCATCTACTGATAGAGCGTTCCGTCCTAATAAATTACCTGTATTTGGACGCTCTTGGGTCGATGAATCTTTTGACCAAGTGGGGCTCTCTTCACCCGAGATTAGTCAATTTAATCAAATCAATAATCAATAACGAACATAAGCAATGCCCTGATCAACATAACACTTCACAATTAATCCAGAAAACATTTCGGCGAACCATGACCTTCCGGCCATGAATAACCACACCAGTTTATTCAAAGTTAATGAATGTATTTCCCTATATTAACAAAGCTAGCACGATATAAATGTGTCTCAACACCAAATGATATATGTAAATGAACATTAATAGCTGTCCATAACGGCGAAAAAGATGCAATCTATGCAGCATTTGAATAACAATACATTCGATGATAGCAATGCAAACCACTAAAACTATAATCTGTAATGGGCTAATTGCATACATTAGTCAGCATAACAAGGTCTCAAATTGCATCGTGCGACAAATGAATCCTCATCTAACCTCAAATTAGCATCTGCATGTGGGATTTCACGCAAAAACAATTTAGCAACATTGATTTGGAAAACTCCTAACTAGGGCTCTTATCAAAAATCAGCAGTTGGTTACCTAAAAAGAAACACAATGCAATTGTACATTTTCCTTTCATATTTACCAAATTCAATCAGCATTCAAGGAAGTCTTCGTCTCACAGGTACCGGTTTCGATCAGCATGGGACGGGGGCAAAGGGGCAGGGTGGACGGGGCAATTGCCTCACAGCGGCAAGATAAAAGGACAAAACTACTACTTTATGCAAAAGGGGCAAATCGAAGTTAAAGTCTCTAGTGCGAGAATTACTTAAAGTCTCTTTCTCTCGATTAGAGAAAGCATCAAAGCCTCATTCAAAATGGCGTCGAACATCAATTGGCATCGTAGAAGATGGCAAAATGACGAGGTCGGCAAGATGGGCCATAATGGCTGCAATGTCCTGCAAATGGCGGGTAATGGCCAATGGCTAATGGGTAATGGCCGCAATGTCCTGCAAATGGCGGGTAATGGCTGCTTTCTTCTTGTGCACCAGGTTTAAATAAACAACAGTTCAAATCCAGTAGGGTCTTCCATTGGAGGGTTCATAGGTTGGCTTCAAATTGTCCAATCAAAAACAACAATTCACAAGCTTCTACCTAGGCATACATTATCCTTGGAGTCGGGAACGTAAGTTGCAACATATTTTACCAATTAACTCACTTTCAGAGCTTCCATTGTCTGCACCTGCAGATTGACCTTGGAGCAAAGAAGAAGATGCCAGGCTGGCACGAAACCTTAAAGATAAGCATGTGAACCGATCTCACTGGAAAAGTACAGCTTCAAGCAAGAATACACGTTTTATTAGCGCGTTAGAAAAACACGAGCATCTAAACCGTGAGACAAGGCAACTAGGCCGAAGCCTCCACTAAAGTTATGCTAAGTTAAAACATTTCAAACAAGCAAATCATGGCACACGTTTACGGTTATGTCAGATTAGTACAATTCTAATACATCACGTTATATAAAGCACGCTTATAAATGTTGGCGAACTACTCTGAGGGCACATTTGTCCCCGTACAATCTTTATTAGTTCGGTTAAAGTCACACTTGATTATTGCGGCACTACGTTTATGCGCTAATAAATGTAAAACCTTCGTTTCTGCGTCATCACTATCGACAAATATAAGTTAAAAAAGCATCCGATTTATTTGTGCTTTGTGGACTTGAAGCATTCAACTGCATACAGTGCCACCTTCTTTGGCAAAAAATTGGTATATATGTATATTCCCAAAGTTCTTGTTGAAGCAATTCAGCTGTTGTGTTCAGATACCTGGGTGAAAGTGAAAATAGGCAATGGTTTGTTCCTTTCCAGGAAGACTGAATTCTCCCAGGGCCTGAAACAAGGATGCGTTCTTGTGCCATACTTGTTCAATCTTTTTTTGGCTGATTTGTCACGGGGCTGGGATGAAGTAAATGCTCCTCCCCCTAAACTAGGAAACAAATTTATTTTGAATTTTCTATACGCTGACAACATGAATGTTTTAAGTTGTATAAAAAAAATAGCTTGCAACAACTCATCAATAAAATATGGTGTTAGTCTGCAATTAATGGCATGGTACTTAACAAGAGAAAACCAAGGTCATGGAAGTAAAAAAACAGGATTCGGAAAAAGCACAAATAGTACTTACAAGACTGACACTGGAACAGACAAATATGCTGATAACTGGAACAGGTAAAAAGTTATACCTATCTGAGACTGTTATTCGATGATAAGGGCTCCTTCCAGCAGCATATATATGATTTACTAAGGAAGGGTAACAGGCTACCCCTCGTATTTCATGCATGACAGAGAATATTAGGTGGTCGAAGCTATCTGACATTGCTAAGAATATTATCTGCAAGACAATTGCCAAGTATTACCTACAGAAGCGAGTAACTGGGTGGTAGAAAAGAGATAACTTTAAATGGGTTTCTCTCAAGGACATTTAAATCTCTTTTCCAGCTCCCCCGCAATGCCTCGCCAGCCGAGATAAGGCATGAATATGGCCTAGTACATCAAATTATTGTGAGGAAATATTTTACATCAAGGTGTGGAATCTAATAAGATTGAACCACTTGCATCAACTAGGGCAAGCCCTTTGGCAAGGAATTCGAAAGAATACAAAGGTCCCGTCACACCAGTACTTGGAAGCAGAGATTGATGACCTGGCTTTTCATCCACTATGGGAAATGTCTCTGCCATTACAGTATTTCAAAAAGTTATTAAGACTCTGATGAAAAAAATGTCATTGTTAAATGATAAAAAGGTCCTTTCTCGCAGATCACACACCTGGATGATAATGCATGAATATAAAATTCTCAAACCATTGTACTATCTAGAGACTGGTTGGTCTAAACATTGAAAAACTGATTTCATGAGGCTTCTGTTTAGTTTCCTTCCTGGGCTTCTTCATGCAGTGTCTTGGATCCAGCACACAAACAAGACTCACTGTGGAAGGTGTAAAACGAGGGAGGAAAACATAATTCATTTGACCTGTTGTGGTGTTTGTTCAGGAATCTTGTATGGTTCTGGAAAAGAATATGTTAGTGACATTGGTTGGCAGTTGGAGACAGAGTCGGTGGTTGGGGGTTTTGTCCTGTTTTACTTGGGAATAAACATATGGATAATTATAATGACTCTGAATTTGTTATCCATACTACACGTTTGGCGCTGAGCGACAAACTCAGGAACAGATTGAATCGTCAAAGAAAAGAGTTTGGTTTGGTAAAACTCTGCTTCTAATCTTGGTCGTTTTGACACAATGAATGAGTCCTGGATTTTGACTGATGCAAGTTTGAAAGAATTAGGAGCAGTACTTCTGCAGAAAAAGAATGGCGCTGAGCGTACAGTTTTGTTTGTATCTCGCGCTTTGAAGGGGGCAGAATGTAATTACTCTGTAGTAGAGAAAGAGGCACTTGCTGTATATTGTTCAGTATGAAAACTTAGGAAGTTTTTGTGGGGAAAGAAATTTCTAATCAAAACTGATCATAAACCACTTAGAGAAGTGTTCTGCAAGAAGGGTATTGATTTAGTCTCCCATAGGATACGGAAATGGGTTGTGGCACTGCAGGAATTTGACTTTAAAGTGGCATATATGGGTTGATAATGTGTTAGTGGATTGTCTATCAAGGATGGTGAATGTACAAAATAGTAAAGGTGTTAAAGAAGAAGAGGAAGTCAATGTGTGCAAAATTTCAGAAGGTATTGCTTCTGAAGAAACATGGAGAGTTGAATTGAGGAATGATGCAGTCTTAAAACAGGTCATCTCTATGGTCAGTAGTGGATGGAGTGAGAAAACTAGATGTGAGTATGATTTGAAAGGCTTTTGGCAAGTCAAAAATTAACTGTCAGTGGTGGATGGTTTGCTTATGAGAGGTACATAACGAATTCCCCCTGCAAATGTAAGAGAAGTACTAGTAAAACATGCTCATGCAAGACACATGGGCATAGCCAAAACTAAGGAGAGTGTGAGAGAAGGATATTGGTGGCCTGCTATGGATGTAAAGATTGGGAGAATGGTAAGAGATTGTATTGAATGCTCATCTTGTGATAAAGGATTGAAATGTAGGACACAACGTATGGTGTTAAGTGAACAGGCAAGCAGTCCTTGGTCAGACATTGCAATTGATATTTTAGGACCAATAAGGGTTAACTCATATAATCAGTACTTGTTGGTATGTTTGGATATGTTTTAGCGTTGACCTGAGGTTAAAATTATAGGTTCTGTGGAATCTAAGGTAGTTATTGGGTTGTTGGAAGATTTGTTTGAGAAAGAAGGGTTTCCATGTTCCATCCTTTCAGATAATGGTGTGCAATTCACTTCAAAAGATGTTGAAGAATTTCTGCAGGAAGGAGGAGTGAGACATAAAAAGGCAGCACTTTACCATACAGACAGCAATGGGGTGGTGGAAAGATTTGTTAAAGTTTTGAAAGAAAGTGTGCAACTAGCTCTACTTTCAAGTGATAATTGGGAAGTAGCCATAAGAAAGAAAGTAAGAGAATATCATTTTACTCCACATTATTCTCCTGGGGTTGCACCTTTTTGATTATTCAGAGAAAGGAGGCCCAACAGAGAGATCCTGCTGATGTGGGTATCTGAGAAACTAATGATGGTGGACAGCCAGATTGATGAAACTGGAAATTGGAGCGTGAGAGAAAGGGAGAAAATGTTGCGTATAAAAGAGCTGTATGATGTAAGGAAGGTGGTCAAAGACACAGTGGTAAAGTGGTAAGTGTGGGGGACTGGGTGAAAATAAAATCAGGGGGTTTCTAAATGAAGTCAACCTTATAAGGTGATTAAGGTTTTTAAAAATGCAGTAAAGCTGGGTGACCATACAGTATGGAATCTGAATAGAGTGGCAAAGTTTATACCGGTAGGTGATGAAAGTGGTGTAAATAAAACACTATATGATAAACCTGCACAGAAATGTAGGCCTCAGCGAGTAAGAAAGAGCCCTGTTTTTATGAAAGACTTTGGCCCTCATTACAACCCTGGCGGTCGGTGATGAAGCAGTGGTAATACCACCAACAGGTCGGAGGTAAAAAAAAAATAGAATTATGACTACGGCGGAAACTGCCAACACATACAGCCACTTTAACCCACCGATCGCCACAGCGGTAGCAACAAGCACCGTGTCGAAAAACGCCAACAGCCAGGTGGAAGACAATGTACCGCCCACAATATTATAACTTGCCTATCCGCCACCTTCTCTGGGGCAGTACCAACACCATCAAAAGCACAGCAGAAACACTACACAGAAGGCAAAGGACTCACCTCTGGACACTCAAGGAAGAACCACAACGCCATGGAGCCCGAGTTACACATAGTTCCCATGATTGTATACCTCCTCCTACACCAGGAATACCAACCCCGGCGATGACGACCACTGTGAGTACTGCCGCCTAGCACACAGGGGAGGAAAAAGAGAGTGACACACACATGCAACACCCCCACCACCAACAACATACACACAAGCAGATGCAATAACTTTACATATTCACCCTCCAGCCCTCAAGAATAATGCAAGGACAAAATGATTTAAAGAAAGTGAGTGTAATAATTTAAAATACTAGAAATACGTCCTCAAAAATCAAAACAGTATTTACAGATATACAAATGAAGGGACACTGGCCATTCCATAATATTCTTGGGCCACAGAGCCATATCACATAGGCCAAGGCCCCACTTGACTCCTGCCTCAATACGGAGAGAACACTGCTGGGGCATCAGGTCAAAAATACATGGGCACCTCAGGGGAGAGGGTAAGGGGGGAACCTCAGCCGGAAGATGGTACAACGCCACTGCTCCTGGAGGGAGCTACATGCCCTCTGTGATGGCCTGGGGAGTGCAAGGCCACAGTCTCTCAAGTGGGTGGTTTGCTCACTGCTGGGTCCTGGGAGCGCAAAGCCACAGTCTCTCAAGTGGGTGGTTTGCCCATTGCTTGGTCCTGGGGAGTGCAAAGCCACAGTCTCTCAAGTGGGTGGTTTGCCCATTGCCTGGTCCTGGGGAGTGCAAAGCCACAGTCTCTCAAGTAGGTGGTTTGCGCACTGCTTGGTCCTGGAGAGTGCAAAGCCACAGTCTCTCAAGTGGGTGGTTTGCCCACTGCTTGGTCCTGGGGAGTGCAAGGACACAGTCTCTCTAGTGGGTGGCTTCTCCACTGGTTCTGGAGGGGGCCTTGTGCCCAGTGTGCTTTATCCTGGCAAGGAGGAAGTGAGTGGATGCCTTCTTCCACATGTTCTGAAGGGGGCCTTGTGCCCAGTGTGCTTCATCCTGGCAAGGAGAGGGTGAGTGGATGCCTTTTTCCACTGGTTCTGAAGGGGCCTTGTGCCCAGTGTGCTTCATCCTGGCAAGGAGGAGGTGAGAGGATGCCTTCTTCCAAATGTTCCTGGGGTGCCTTGTGCCCAGTGTGCCTTATCCTGGCAAGGAGGGGGTGTGTGGATGCCTTCGTCCACTGTTTCTGGAGGGGGCTTTGTGCCCTGTGATGCAGCCCTTGGGGAGTGCAAGGTCACAGTCTCTCACCTGGGTGTCAGATCCATGAGGTTTGCTGTGGGCAGGATGCATGACGCTCCATGGAGACAGGACTACAGTCCATCTGCCGGCGACAATGGCTACACAGTGGTGGCAGTGCCGGTGCTGGTGTTGGTGCTGCCAGTGGTGGGGGAGGTTCCAGACCTTCCACTGTAGCCTCGGACGGCTGCCCACTGGTGCTGCTGCCAGTGGTGCTGGTGGTGGTGCTGGTTGCGGTGCTGCTGGTGGTGATGGTGGCAGTGCTGCCAGTGGTGAGGGGAGGCTCCAGCCCTCCCCTGAAGCCTCGGACGGCTGCCCACTAGGGCTGCTGCCAGTGGTGCTGGTGACAGTGCTGCCTGTGGTGGGGGAGGCTCCAGCCCTTCCCCTGAAGCCTTGGACGACTGCCCACTGGGGCTGCTGCCTGTGTTGCTGGTGGCGGTGCTGGTGGCGGTGGCAGGGCTGCCAGTGGTGGGGGGAGGCTCCAGCCCTTCCCCTGAAGCCTTGGATGGCTGAAGTGGCATGGTTGGTGGGGGGGCTCAGATCCTGTCATAGCACCAGGCGTCCTATCCCTCCTAGGCAGCTGCTGGTGACTCTTTGCCCTTGGCAGCTGGTGGTTGTTCGTTGCCCTTGGCAGCTGGTGGTTGTTCCTTGGCCTTGCCCCTGGCAGTTGGTGGTTGTTCCTTTGCATTTCCCCTGGTAGCTGGTGGTTGTTCCTTGGCCTTGCCCTTGGCTGCCAGTGCTGATGGGTCTTGGAGCCTCTCACACCTGCAGTAGCTGCTGAAACTACAGTGGCTCTGGACTGGGGGGCTGAGGTGCTGGCCTGGGTTCTGCCCACCCTGTCCCGAACTGAAGGAAGGGGGTGGGGTAGGGAATAGCTCAAGGGTGGAGAGGAAAAGCTTATTAGGGACACTGGTGCGGGAAGAGGGTGAAGGTTTGGGAGTGGAGGAAGCGGGAGTACTTGTAGGAGGTGTCTGTCTGCTGTGTTTGGGTGCAGGAGCATGGGCTGGATGCTGTTGTGAGGTGGATGGCTGTTGGGTGCCTGAGTGCTTGCGTTTGTGTACTTTGGGAGGAGGGGGCACAAACACTGTGGGAGAGGACACATGGGACGTGTGCATGGATGGGGGGGTGGTGACTGCCAGTGAGGGGGGTGTAGTGATAGGCGTGCTGGTGATGGAGGTAGTGGATGAGGATGTAGTGCATGCAGGTGTGAGTGGAGATGCTACTGGAAGGGAGGTGGATGAGGAGGAGGAGAGGTACACAGTGGAGGCAGTGCATGTTGGTGTGTCTGCTTCTGGATGGTGTTTGTGTGAGTGCCTGTGGGATGAAGTTTGGTGCTTGTGTTTGCCTGAGCCACTCCTGTGTGTTGTCTTGGATGCATGGTAGTCTGATTGTGTGCTTGGGATAGGTTAGTGTTCAGGGGAATGGGACTGGGTAGAGGAGGTTGGAGGGGGAGGCTAGAGACAGGGACAATGGCTGCCATCAGGGAGGAGGCCAGAGCTTGGAATGATCTCTGTTGGCCAACCACGCCAGAGTGAATGCCTTCCAGGAATGCATTTGTATGTTGCAAATGCCCTGCCAGCCCATGGATGGCATTCACAATGGTTGACTGCCCAACAGAGTGCTCCTCACTCAGGGCAGCAGGGCTAACTGGGGCAGGGCCTGAGGTGCCTGGGGCGAAGGAGATGCCCACCCTCCTGGGTGAGCGGGGACGTGATACTCGCTGAGGGGCTGCTGGGAGGGTGGTGCTGGTACGGGGTGGCGGCTGTACCTGTTGTTGGGGTGGCCACAGAAGTGTCCGCCACCAGCAGGGAGCTTCCATCGGAGGAGATATCACTGTCAGAACTGTCCCTTCCTGTATCCTCCGTGGTGCTCCCTCGCCCTCTGTCCCACTGGTGCCCTCACAGTCAATGGATATGGCCTCCAGGGACATGTGGGATGCAGCTCCCTCCGTTGCTGGTGCCTCCGCTCCTCCACCAGATGATGCTAATGCACAGAAGGACAGGGTGACAAAACAGAAAGGGGGGAAGAGACAGAGGGTACACTTGGTCAATGCCAGCAACAACACCACCGTTGGCCTACATGATACACAGGGGACAGCCCTACTCACTGAGGGATGCCCTACCACTCACAATACTAGTCACCAGGCCATGGACAGTAATATCTAAAGCCAATAGCAGCATACCTGAGACCCACAGATCCCTGCCTGGTAGTAGATGCCCACTAGCATGTTTGGGGGTGGAGTGCATCAGCCCCTGCCCAACATGGAACCTACCCTGCAATGTCTGGCCTGGCCTAAGGGCACCCACAGGCCCACATCCCCCGCCCAGAGACCACCACACCACGTGCAATTTGCAGATTTGGAAACTGTACTCACCCCTTGTGGCTTCTGTGATGCCCTCAAGCGCCCATCCAGGTCCTGATAGGCCACCGCCAGTATGGGGAACATCCAGGGGGTCAGAGTTCGACGGGCACCCCTTCTTCATTGGGAGGCCATCCCCAACTGGGACTCCGCCGTCTTCATTGCCTAGCGTCTCGGGTCCTCCCACCGTTTGCGACAGTGGGTGCTCTGCCTGCAGTAGACCCCCAGGGTCCTTGGCGATGGCACGCCACATACCCTTTTTCTGATGGGCGCTGACCTGCAGAAAAATGAAAATGGAAACGGGATCAGTCATACCATCCGGCCTGTTACACCCATGGCCCTCAATATACCTCCCATACCCTTACCCACATACATTGCCTGCCATACATGCTGCACGCTGCCCAGAACCCCTCTACCACCCCCACTCACACGAGGCCTTCACACACATCACACCATGCATTCATGCCCCATGCATCGTGCCTACAATGTACTCACCTGTTGATCTGGAGGCCCATAAAGCAATCATTACTGGGGTAGGGCCCCATCCACCAGTTTCTCCAGCTCCGCAGCGGTGAAGGCAGGGGCCCTTTCCCCAGTCACGTGAGCCATGGTCACTTCCAGACACAGGTCACAGCAGCATTTGCAGTGTAGGTCCTCTCCTGTTGAAGGTCATGTAGAAAGTGAGTGAACAGATAGAAAATTGCGATCACGTCTGCAGCGGTGTGTACCGTCAGCACTGACGTACATCACCATTGGCTACTGTAACCCATAGGGCCCAATGATAACCAATGAGGAGTTGTATGGCAGTACACAACCGCCTCCCGCAACGGCGCACAACGTCAGCGGCATTACCTCATTTCCACCTGTCCCTCCACACAGGACAGACATCTGCCATTTCGGGGGGGGCAGGCTATGGCACCTAACTGCATCACAGCCAACATAAGCACATTTTTGGAATAAACATAAACATACTGTTTCTGTCACAACATGCAATGCATTGTACAATGAGGAAATGTTGAAAACCGACCAGATGCTCATCGTTTTTCCCCCTAGAGTACAACCGCTGAGGATGAATAGGAGACGGAGACATCCCCCGTGTACAGGCCCATGGTGGACTTGGCAACAATGGAGGACAGACCCATTATCCTCACCTACAGACTTGGTGGGGCGCAGTCCAAGAGCTGTGTGCCCAATTGGAATCAGATCTGATCTCAGCTATCCGTCAGCCCACTGGGATCCCCCTTCTAGTGCAGGTCCTATCTGTGCTCCATTTCTTGGCAAGTGGCTCATTCCAAGTGACAGTGGCCATGGCAGCAGGAATGTCCCAGCCAATGTTCTCAAATGTGCTGACCAAAGTGTTGTCTGCCCTGATGAACCACATGCGCAGCTACATTGCTTTCTCCCAGGTGGAGGATTTGGCCACAGTGAAAGCTGACTTCTATGCAGTGGGACATATCCCTAACGTTGTTGGGGCAATTTATCTACACATATTGCCCGGAGAAATGAACGGGTTTTCAGACATAAAAAGAGCTTTCACTCTATGAATGTGCAGATAGTGTGCCTGGCAGACCAGTACGTCTCCCATGTGAATGCAAAGTATCCTTGTTCTGTGCATGATGCCTATATCCTGAACAATAGCGGCATCCCATATGTGATGACACAACTCCAGAGGCACTGGGTGTGGCTCATAGGTGAGCCCATGGTCCCCACCCAGTGTATGTTGGTATATGGGTATGGGGTTGGCCCTAAGGGTGAGTGTCTGGTTAACAGGTATCCCTCGATATTTACAGGTGACTCTGGTTACCCCAACCTCTCATGGCTACTGACCCTAGTGAGGAATCCCAGGACAAGGGCAGAGGAACGTTACAATGAGGCACATGGGCAAACAAGAAGAATTATAGAGCGAACCTTTGGCCTCCTGAAGGCCAGGTTTTGGTGCCTCCATCTAACAGGTGCTACTCACCCAAGAAGGTGTGCTAGATCATCGTGGCATGTTGCATGTTGCACAGCCTTGCTTTGAGATGCCAGGTGTCTTTTCTGCAGGAGGATGAGGCTGGAGATATGCGTGTGGCAACGGTGGAGCCTGTGGACAGTGACGAAGAGGAGGAAGAGAATGAGGATGTGGACAACAGAACATTTATCATTCGGCAATACTTCCAGTGACACACAGGTAAGACACTGTAACTTCACCTTCCATTGCAGTTGTGTGTTGTAAATTTTCACTGGCAGGCTTCTGTTCCCTTCGACATGTCTGCTCACATTTGTTTGTGCCCTACTCTGGCTCCTGGTGTATTGACTGCAGCACAATACAGGTCATACCTCTGTATACATTACTGTACAGTCTATTTGCAATGTCTACAGATTGTTGAAGGAAGACATACTTAAATCATTTGACATACACCATACTTGCATTTTTTCAAAAGGTGTTTATTTAAGTGCTAAGAAGTAAAGCAGGTAGTGGAATGGGCTGGGTTGATGATAGAGGAAAGTCCAGGATATAGTCCAGTCTATTTGTATCACAGGTGCATTGTCCAAGGGCATAGGAAGGGGAGCAATGGCAGTTCAAGATGGACAGGGTGACAGAGTGGGACACAACAGTGACAATCAGGACAGTGTTATTTCCTGGTGGGGGTCTTGGCAATGTTCTCTGGCTTCCCCCTGGATCGCAGGGACCATTTGTGGGGTGGTTCCCCTTCTGCAGGGGGAGGGGTGCTGGTGGCCTGTTGTTCCTGTGGCGGAGTCTCATGTCCACTAGCGACAGTGGAGGTGGAGGGCTGTTCATCAGTGTGGCTAGTGTCAGGGGTCTGTTGGTGTGCCACTGCCTCCCTCATAGTGTTGGCCATGTCTGCCAGCACCCCTGCAATGGTGGCCAGGGTGGTGTGGATGTCCCCCAGGTCCTCCCTGATCCTCAGGTACTGTCCCTCCTGCAGCCGGTGGGTCTCCTGCAACTTGGCCAGTATCTGGCCCATGGTCTCCTGGGAATGGTGGTATGCTCCCAGGATGTTGGTGAGTGCCTTGTGGAGAGTCAGTTCCCTGGGCCTGTCCTCCCCCTGTGGCACAGCAGTCCTCCCACCTTCCCTGTTGTCCTGTGCCTCTGTCCCCTGAACTGTGTGCCCACTGCCACTGACCTCAGGTCCCTGACCATCCTGTGTTTGTGGGATTTCCTGGGGTCCCTGTAGTGGTGGACACACTGCTGATTGACGTGTCCTGGGGACAGGGGGATGGGCCAGCTGGGTGGGTGCTGTGCTGGTGTTTCCTGAGGGGGGAGGATCTGTGGTGGTATGGGACTGTGGCTGGGTAACCGGCTGTCCGGAGGTCTCTGATGCGCCAGGTTGGTCATCCTGATCCAGGCGAGCAGAGCTGCTGTCATCACTGTAGGCCTCTTCTGTGGGGGGACTGGATGTTGCTGGCATCTCCTCTGCGGTGACGTTGTGTGGGGGACCTGTGGGGATGTAATTGCAGTGTTATTGTTTCTGCATGTGACATCTTGTGCATGGGTGTGTTGGCCTTTATGGTTGTGAGTGCCATGTCAGCTTTGCCTTGTGGTGTGAGTAGTTATTTTGTGGGCTAGGTCATTCTCTCTAGTATGCAGGCTATGGTGATGGGTGTCCATGCAGGGCTGACAGTGGTGTCCATGCATTGGTGGTGCATGCAGTGCTAGGTACTGGGATGGGTGGGTTGTGATGGTGGGGTGTGTGGCAGGTGGTAGAGTGATGGGAGTGAGGGTGAGGGTGGGGGTATGTGAAGGCATGCAGGTAGGAGGGTGAAAGTAGTCAAGATTTGAATTACCAGAGTCCGGTCCTGGGGTGTCTTTGTGGTGCCATGAGTGTAATGTGTGTGGTATGTTTGAGGTTGTGTGGGGTGATGTGTTAGGGCGTGTGCTGTGTGGTGCTTGGATGGTGTATGGGTGATGGTGTTCTGTGGCTCTGGTTCTGTGGGTACTCTTGGTGTGTCTCTCTCTCAGTTGTCAATTTCTTTGAGTCGTAAAGGGATGTGGGTAGTGTGGGTGTGTGTTTTATAGTTGTGTGGGTGTGGTGTGTCTATGACTGGCAGGTGTGTGTAGTTTGAATTGTCCAATGTAGTATTTTTTTGTTTGGTTGTGTGTATTTTGAGCACAGTGGTATGTACTGCGGTTGAATGTCTCCTGCGGGGATTCTTGGGTCATAATGCTCTGAGCGTAGTTCTGTTGGCGTAATGGTGTGTGTTTTGCTACCACCATTTTATCACTGACCTTTGGGCTGGAGGACTTGTGTTTGTGTCCATATAGTGACAGATTGATATGTGTGGGTCATAATTTGGGTAGCTGTATACCGCTGTGGTAGAGGTATGTTGGCGGCAGTTGGCATTTCAGTAAGCGGGACTTACCGCCAATGTCATAATGAGGGCCTATGTTAGGTGAAAATGTTGTTAATTACAATTTCAATACTATTTTCATATTGTTGTGTAATATACAAAGTTCGAAGTAAAAAACTGTGCACTGTATACTTGATGTGATGTAAGGAAGGTGGTGTGGTGTTTAGATATGTTTGTTCTAGAATCTTGTAAGGGTTCTGGGAAAGAATGTGTTAGTTGGCAGGTGGAGACAGTTGGTGGTTGTTGTTTTTTTTTTCCTGTTTTACTTGAGAATTAACATATGGATGTTTAAAACGACTCTGAATTCATCACCCATACTACACCTGTCTATGTCCAGCTCCATTTAATAGAGAGGAAGGAGCTGGTAAAAAATAAATTTTAATCAGCAGGGAATTTGGTCATGCAGGCAAGCAGTAATTGCATGTTTTCAGTCGTCAGACACTTTCTTGAAGTGTAAGTTTACAAAGTTCTTAAAGCTAGTGGCTATAAAATTGGAAACTTATGAGAGTATCCCGGCTTAAGTATGTTGCCAGTAATTAAATTGTGGGTATGAAAATGGTCATGATTAACATCAAATTAACTAGCACAGTTAAGCTTCAGCAACGACATATGATATCTTGCATTCATATTGCTGTTTTTATGTATTTTAACGTATTAGTCATTTTTTAAATTAGATAAGCACTTTATAGAACATTAGGAATTAATTCCTAAAGGTTGTTTTAGGTGTATGTATATTTGATGCTTGAAATAATTTTTACATATGTGTTTGAAATCTTGAAAATATGTCAGATACAGTAACTGCGATATTATAAGATTTTAATTAATCAAACAACAAACTCACTCAGGATTAAGGCTTGCTTTCAGTTCAAGTTTCTATTTTATTTTGGCACATTGACAATGTCCTTAGTGCTAAGGGACCTATAAAGGCTAATTTCTAGGCCTTGTTAAAAAGAATCAGCATAGCATCCCTCAATGTTAATGGGAGTTGGCCAGGATGCTTAATCATTCCTGTGTGGCTCATTCTTAAATTAAAGGATCCCTGAAACACATGGCAGATTATGTGGATCAGGTCTTCAGGAAAATGGCAGACACAGCACCTAAATGAATGGCAGGCTTGATAACACATTCACTTATGAAGGCCACTTGGAAATATGTACGTAAGTCCTCAGAAGGTGCAAAATCTCACTGTTTGAGTATATTGTCAGATTAACATCACCATGGCTATGGGATTACTTGTGATTCCAACAGACATTTCAGTGCAATAACTGATGGCATACTTATAATAATAACCAGACCAAGCGAAAGAGAGGAACATCTGGTGTCAATAATCTTTAACCCAACAATCTCTCATGAACCAGAAGTTGAAATGCCTACAACATCCACATATGTGGCACTGATGGGGCACCAGAGAGCCACTGATTCCACTCAGCTGTACAGTCATTATATAATATGGTTCAGTTAAGCATCTTGCTTCCTTTTCCTTTGTTTCACCTAGGTAAGTATCATTAACCGCATGTCTTATTGTACATTATGTTGCTAGAAGTATGTGAAGAATAGAATCAGTTGATGAAGTATTTAAATGTGTTCACCCACATATATTGTGAAGCGATAACTCAGGCAACTTTTACAACACTTGCAATTAAAACCCTTTTGAAAAACCTTCTCTGATTATCCTTAAAGCAAGTAGAACGGGTGCCCTCATTCCAGAAAGGATGGACCCCTTTTTGAAGAGTTTGATTTTAGCCAAAAAAAAAAGGTAAAATGGCGCACCATCTGTAACTTTAACTTCAATATTCCAATGAAGTTGGGGACATGTCTTTCTCTTCAAATTGCAAACATTTTAGTGATCCGTGCTAAAAGTGGCAATGCATCAGAAGCAAGTGTTTTTACAAAACAATAAAATCAATCAATTGACAACTAAATAAACAATAAATATATAAATAAAAATCCTGTTCTGTTTATCACTAATACTATTGTGTTTCACTTCAAAGGACTCCACAGCAGTGATGAAATTAAATATGTCACAAGTTATGTGATATGTGCGGTCATAGGCAGTCCGTGGCAGGTTCGCAAGCATAGTTAGACCAGTTAACTATAACTGGTGAAATTAAGGTTTGTTTTGTGTTTAAACTGTTGTGATCTCACTGAGGTTTTCCCCTAACTATATCTCACTTTGATCTTTGTTTTTTATTAGTGAATTTCTAAGTTGTTTTACTTTCTCATTGAGGGCTGCAGGCTTAACCCCAAAGCTCCCGTAACCTTGCCAGCTTTCCATCCATTCTTGTTTCGGCAGGAGCCAGCTGCACTTTTTAAAACCATTTTTAAAATGTTGGGTGCTCCGGTCCTACCTGGGAACCCCACATCTTTTTATTTGTTAGTGGCTGCAGAGGGGGCTATGGCCCTCTCAGCCCCTCTGTCTCTCCTGCTAGCACCCCTTGCAGGAGCTGCTTCTCTTCTTTGCTCTTGCCCAGCAGGAGCAGCTTTTCTTTGTGCTCCCACTGGGTGGGAACAAACCTCTGTTCCTTGTCCACAAGATTTCGGGCAGGAGGATGAATTTGTGCTCCCAAACCTACATGAGCCCTTCTGTTCCTACCAGGTGGGGGCAACAATGTCCTGGGAAGGAACCAATGATACACTATTATGAGTTGGGTCCGTGGAGATGGGGTCCCTGAGCCCTTCAAATGGCTTAGGAAATGGGATGCCACACCCCCTGCCTAAATGATAATAAAGCACTGAGTTTGAGGGGTTGGGTCCCAAGGCCATCAAATGGTTCGGGGAAGGGAATGCTATGGTTCCCTATACAAATAATTGTAATGTTCTGTGCCCCTTGGGGGGTGGGGATCACCCGAGGGCCATTTTGTGGCTTAGGCGGTGAGGCACATAGTCGCCCTTTCCCCTTTTTTAAATGATTAATAGATACGCCAAGCTCAGGGACCTGATTCCTGGATGTTCTTATATAAAAAGTTGGGGATTTCCTTTTTCCTTCATGGTACAGCTGTACCATGCATCAAAATATGTTTTAATGCTTTGGCCCCTCTGGGATCCCCAAACCAGGCCAAGGGGGTCAGAGTATCAGTACCCTGCCCCCAAATGGTTTTCTTTATGACAGGGGACCAATACTCTGAGTCCTGAAGTGGCTACAGGAACATATTTGGTAATGTTGACAGTAGGCAAACAGAGCTTAATATTAGGTTAGTTGGTTCCACAGTACTACCATGTCTCTATATATACATAACTTCTGAACCTTCATTCCTCAAAAACTGCTGAAAGATTTACACCAAATCACCAAAAGCATGCTGTCTGGGCAAAGATCTGGCTTTCTGCCAAATTTGGTGTAATTCTGTGGAGTCTTTTTTTCTGTAGCCTTGCTCAATTTTCCTATCATCTTTCCTCTCTACCTATACAGATGCAAGTCTTTTCCTATGCTATACTAGCTTACTGGTTCTATTAAGACTTTTTACCTGAGTAACACTGCAAATTACAGTCTTAAGTGGCATAAGAAGAGACATGTCATTAAAGATGTCATAACAATTATTTATTAGTTGTCTATTGTGGTATACTTTTACCCTACTGTCTCACTGATCTTAATTTTAAATTGAGTTCTCGAAGATGGTGTGGCACAACAAAGTTATCATGGGAGAGCTCGACCCGATGCACCACACTGATGTTGAGCTTTCCTGCCTCTGATTGCTGCTTCTCTATGGGTTCAGCCCTGGGGAACATCCATGTGTGCCTCCTCCATGAGGGCAGAGGAGCGTCGCCCCCTGCCAGCAGTAACAGCTGCAAAACATTTACCAAGCAACAATAATAAACTGTGTTTATTATCGTTGTTTGGTGAAAGGGAGGGGCTACGGTGGTGAAGAGCATTTAGGGAGAGTACACAGCACTCCCCCTCAGAGCGCATGTGTGTTTTGCCGCTTGTCTCGGGCCGGCCAAACACACTTGCGCTGTAGGCTCTCTTCAGCCCAGCAAAACAGTTGCTGGGCTGGAGAGAGCCTGCACAGGCTCCCAGTCAGCCTGGAAGCACCCTGGCTGGGCACTCCCAGACAATCCTGGTGATGCTTTGAGAAACGTCAGAATTGGCAGCAGGGCAAACTGGGAGCCTGTGCCTGTAGCGAGGACAAGCAGGAGGGGAGCGACGTGCTGCGGTAAAGTACGTGTTTTTTTAATTTTTGGTTTTCATTTAATTTTAATTCCTCCCCTGTGCGCCGCCCGCCCCTTCTAATTGCTGCAAGCCACTCCTGGGAACATCCCAGTTTTCATAGTAGCACTGTGTTATTGTTACAGTCTAGCAATAATTCCTACAAATCAAAATGTTCCATGTTATCATCATGAAACCTCAAGACGTTCACAAAGTACAGTCTACAAATTCCTGTCCTTCTCTCCTAAAACTCTCAAATCTATTCACTTGCTTACTCACACACTCCCCAAGTCATCAATTCACTCAATCAAATTTCCAGATATACTTACTCACTCCTTCGTCCAGTCCATCACCTAAGCCATCCACTTGGTGGAGCACTCATGCACTTATTTGCTTTATTTGCACATCCTTCACTCCCTCACTGACACTCATTTCTTAAAGACAGTCCACTCACTCATGCCATCACTTTCTTGCTAACTCACACAGGTACCGACTTACTCATCCAACCAGTCTGCAGACTCCTTGACACACACTCACTCACCAACTCACTCAATCCACCCACCAAACAAATAAATAATTCACTCATCCACTCTTTCGCTTACTCACTTAGCAACTGACTCTTACTTAATTTCTCATTTGGCCACCATTTACTCATCCAGCCACCTGGGTATTCACTCACCTCCCACTAATCGCTCACTCATTCAGGCATTCACTATCTCACCCATATCCACACATAGATATAACATAGATTTCACAAGGGAAAATTAAACATTATTTTGCAAATTGGTTTAAATACTGGGAGTATTTGTTAATGAACTTACAGGTTATGCAGCATTTGACATTAGGTACTTTGATAGGTTGAAAATAATGGGGCATATTTACATATCCATAGCTTCTCTGGAGCTGCACTTTTTGTGATGCTCAAGTGGCGCTGTGCACTGCACCATATTTACAAGGCAGAGTTAAGCCACTTTTTGTGGCTTAACACTGCCTTGTAAATATGGGCCCCTCTGACACAGGTTTCTGCAGCAGAGGGGCATGCAATGGGTGCTGCTGTCGGTGTTCCACCACACACCCATTACTTTTGACGCTGCCCCAGATTTACAATAATTAATAAATCCGTGGAAGCGCCAAAACCTAACACAATCTCAGGGGTGGCGTTAGCATGGCACAGCAAGGAGAAATACTTTTATTTCTCTTCATTTTTGCTTTTTCTATGTGTGCTGCATGATTGTTTATGTGCAGAAAGGTGTCCGTTTCTGCACATAAGCAACAATTCAATAATGATGATTTGCTACTTCTATGTGTGCTGCGTTCTGCTGCACACACAGAAGTAACAAATCGCCATTGTAGATTGTTTATGTGCAGGAAGAGACGCCTTCCTGCCCAAAAACAATCATTTCTTTCACTGCAGAAAACCTAGCACTATGGTGCAGGGATGACGGCATTGATGCTGGCAGCTAAATTTGTCCCAGTTAAATTTGTCCCAGTGCTGCTCCACTTCTGTGTAAATATGCCCCAAAATAAGCACAAACATAAACAGGTGCACTGGTAAACTAACTTTTTTTTAATGTTGAACCTTTTATGGTTCCACTGTCCTTGAAACAGGCATTTGAAATTGTTGCCACTGGCGCACAAATTGTTTGTAGCTGCCAGAAACTAAAGCACAGGGAAAGATTTAATGTGCGAAATGGAACAGATCTGTTGACAGTATTGCTTATTTTGTACTGTCTGTAGAATTAATAGTACTGAGATCCCCAGAGTTCTTCCCTGATATCTGCACAGCTCCATAGTATTGGAGAAATGGGTGACATTTAATGTGCAAAAGCTGTCAGCTTTCTTTTGCCTTCTCGCCGATCTCTTTCTGAGAGATTACCACTCAATAAACACCTTGTGCTGTATTATACAAGTCTCCTGGTGACACAACAGATGTGCGTCTGCTTTGAGTGACCTAATGGCACTTTGGCACAAGTGCCTGTGGCCCCATCTCTAATACTGATAGCGCTGCCGCACACTATCTCGAGAGGGCATTCCATCATTGGTATGTGGGTGTGACCTCATGCAACGAGGGAATCTAATTGTCTTTGTTTCCCCACCATACTGTAGACGTGGATACAAAGGCAATGAAGCTGTCAGGAGACTCATTGACAGTGCACCACAAATAAATGGCGCACTCTCAGTGCGCCCCCTTTGAGCAGCCCTCATGAGGGGACAACACTGCACCCACCTGCAAGGAGATCTCTGTCCCCTCTCTAAAGTGCTGGGGATACCACCTGCATAGCAAATTACAGAGCAGCTGCATAAACATTTCACTGAATACGTGGCCACCAGAGCCGCCTCAAGTTTATGTTTGCCCTGAGAACAGCATATTAATTGTAAACTGATGGCACAAACACAAACAGTGCACCAGGTATATAATATGGGTCTTGATCCTCAGTGCTGCTGTTCTGGTGGATTTAGAAAAAAAGGTAACGTAGTTACAACGGAAAATATAATGCATTTGTGGCTAAGGAACATCATATAGTTTATATCAGCTATGACAAATTAGAAGTGAAGAAGATGGGTTTATATGCCTTAGATGTTTTGTAACCATTCAGTACAATGCAGCAGCCAAGCATGAATAATATGGTCTTCCTTCCTTGGTCTTGGCTAGGCTCTACTTGGCCCTCATTCCGGGTTGCACAGTTTTGTGGGCACAATAAAATCACATGAGCTTTTATTGTTACAGTGTGATTAATCCACCCCAGTATGGTGGAACTGCAAGTTAAACTGCATGGACTGGGGGATTTCTGTGCAGGACAGATTTTTCCAATCATAAAATAACATGGAATTCCCAATTCTGCAGGGTTTAATGGAACAATGTATCTATCTGTCAGTAGGGGAGGGAAGGGCAAGATGTTTTTCTGGTGAGTGAGTATAGTATTCCCCCCCTTTCCCACAAAAACAAGGACTCATGCTCAGCTGCTGCTGCAGCCTATGCATTGTGCAATTTTACAGTGCAGGATTAGTGCATGGTAAAATTTGGTCTGCTTCTACCACACCTGGAAAAACCAACCCACTTGGAATCAAGTGAAGCAGAGTTCTGGTCTGTCTGACTTCTAATGATGGCCAATGATAGGACTCTCTGGTCTTTTTCCTTCGTACCTAATGGTGCTGTAGTGTGCTACTTCTTCTTTCTCCTGTCCACCTTGGGAATTGGCTGTGTAAGAGTAGCAGCCACTTGGTGTCACTGCAGAGAAGACTCCGTCTTTTAAAGAAAATGGCATCTACTGTTAATGCTGGTGCGGGACTTTAATATGTCGGCCAATCACCATGAAACATCCTGAAACAGCATGATGATTTGCCAACATATTTAAAGACTGTACTGTTTTTTATGAGAGACTGTGGTGCTAGGCCTGTCACCGGCAGTGCTGGTGATTTTTATGTGAAATTTCCTAGAAACTGTGTACATGCAGGGCAGGGACATAGCTGATCGGTACATTCTCCTTTATAATAGTGGCAAGTGCTATTTAGACTTTATGAAAACCCCCTAGTCCACAGCCTATAGAAAAATGTCCTGGTTAGCAACAAGTGCCTGTGAAGCTCACTTGCAACCGCCTCCACAAATTAAGTTTTGGTTTGTGTTATAAAAAATATGTTTAATAGCATTTGGGACTCTCCCTTTAAACATGCTGAAATCGGCATAAACCTGATTGGCACATATGATTGGTACATAAGACCATTGTATATGGTAGTACATGCACCCAGGGCATGTAAATTAAATGGTACTAGTGGGCTGCAGCACTCCATTGCAATAGCATTGTCAAGCATGTCTTCATGTCTGCCACTGTAGTCAGAGTGTGCAGATTTCAAACTGCAATTCACTCTTTTGATAAAACCTTACATTCAAATATTTATAAATCACACCTAAGGTAGGTCTTATTGTCCAATAAGGCAAGGTGCTTAGGGCCATATTTATACTTTTTGATGCAAAACTGCACAGATGCAGTTTTGCGTCAAAAAGTTTAACGCCGGCTAAAGCCATTTCTTTGTGCCACCCGGGTGTCAAATTTATAGTTTGATGCTCGGTGGCACAAACCACGGGTTAGAGTTATTTTTTTTACTATAACCATTGCGCCACTTCATAAAGAAAAATGACGTTAATGTGGCGAAAATGGCTTTAATGAGGTTTACGATGTCGCAAACTGGATACGCGCCATTTTTCCCCACAATAGCGCCAAAAAGCGGTGCAAACATGACAAAATGTGCAAAGGAGCCCCAAATTGGATCCCAGAAGCCATGAGAGACCCCAGGAACACTCCACCGACCAGGAACCAGCCAGGAGGAAACAGACAAGACCCAGGGCAGGGAGAAGAAGAAAAGGACGTGCCGTTTCAGTGCAGAAGAGCATGAAATACTGGTGAGAGAGGTGACAAAACACCAGCCATCAACTTTTTTTCACCTCAAAATTGCCAATTGGGAGGAGAGAGGAAATTTGGCAACAAATTGTGGACAAGATAAACAGCGTGGCAGAAGTACGGACAAAAGTCACTGAGTGCAACAAACAATGGCATGACTGCAAGTGCAGGACCAAAGAAAAGGTGGCAAGGAACAGGAAGGCAGCACTGCAGACTGGAGGTGGGAGTCCAGCACCGCAGGAGACCCTGGACTAGATGGAGGAGATGGTGGTAGCCGTCATCCCAGAGGAGATGGTCACAGGGATTCAAGGACAGGACAGCGTAGACTTCCAGGAAACCACACAGGTGCAGGGTAAGTTGCATGGGGGACAGAAATGCCCCAATGTTAACTGTAAACGAGGGGGGGCATACCTACTACACAATGCATGTCAGCCATGAAAATCAGGAAGTGGAAAGGGCAAAGGGGATGGCACGGGTGCATGGGCTGTGCAGGGGAAACCAGGGGCACAACACTACACCAACAACCTGTGCATGGGGCTACTTTGCCATGCCAAGGATGTTGGAAAGGCAAAGCCAGTCCAGGAGGGTAGGGTACAACGTAAAACTGGCCTTCTGTCACACGGCAGCTGGTATTGTATCTACATGAACTAGGGCTCAATTTCCAGTCTCAGGCCATATCCGCAAGTGGTATTTACCATTGACAATAGTTGCCACTACCACCTGTGCTGTGTGTGCAGGTCAAGTAGCTAATGACAGTTACGTGCCCATAGATCAAACACACCCAAAATAGAGCGTTCATGATGACGACCTTACCAATCCCCTATAATTCCTAACAAAGTGCAAATCCTGTCAAATGCTCATGTCTATAGGCGCTACAAACTTCATGTATTGTTACTTACATTATGAAGTACACAGCAGTAATGTCGTACCCATGCTGCACATTTCAGGGTCTACCCTGTGTCTGTGTTACAATAGCTGCAATGGCACCTTGCAACATCCCAACTGTCATACTGCTAAGAGAACAGCATTGAGGGGGAGGACATATGTGTCTAGCTAGTTCAACTGACCCACACCATCCTAAGAGGAAATGGAACACTGCCAGGACCATCAGTGCAATCCAATGTAGCACACATTCCCCAACATCAACATTACACACTACCAATGCTGACACCTGTATCGTGACATGCCAATGCTGTACATAGTATGTGCTTGATCTCAGTAACATATAGGTGTATGTGAAATATTTGACACTGGGTCAGTTCCATATTGTTAAGTGTGGTGCAAGTGGCATCAGAACACCCACAGCCATTGCAAGGCCTCACCAAGATAATGGAAGTAGACGGAGGGTAGAGTATGACAAGAAGGTGGCAACATAGAATTTGGACAGAACCTACACCTAGAGGATGTGATGCAAACAACTCCCCAAACTGCCCACACTACATGTGACATGCAGGTGAGGCATAGGACTGTGAGAATGCTAATATTAATGACAGGAACAATAAACAGGAACCAAGATTACTATGTCTCACTAATAGGAAGTCAGTAACATTACATTAAAACGTACCATAACACAGACACACTAATTGTACATTATCTCATTGCAGAGGACGATGGCTCTCCTGGGGATATGCCTGTCCTGGACTTCCCTGATGATATGGATGACGAGCTGATAAACATTAGCCAGCAGACCCTCCAAGATGTTCTTGGAACCCTCCAGACCCCACCTTCAGTCAAAAGGAGGATTACAGATACAGCAGCCATCACAGAGGACCCACCCACCACCCCAATAGTACAACCTGCCAGCTCCAACCCAGCTGAGGACTTTGAGGACACTGGTACCTCCTTTGAGAGGACAGAAGTGGGAGTACAGCAGGAGCTGGCCAAGGAGGTGCAGTGGGGATGCAAAATATGCAGCCAGCCTTGAGGGGATGCGCACATGCATGATGTCATCTGCAGAACAGGCAGCAGCCGTGCAAGCACTACCATCCCTCCTGCAAGGACTACAACAATGTATAGGGGAATTCACCACAGCAGTTAGGGAGTTGCCACAACACCTGGCATCTCAAACCTTTCACTGCATGCACAAATGCAATCGTGATCCCCTCAGGACCGACCTGACTGCCTAACACAGTGATGTAGCTGCTATACTCAAGAACCAGCAGCTCCTCCTTGCTGCAGTAATGCCCTTAATAGCCCCACAGTTGGCACTACCAGGAATTCTGACTCCACGTCTTCAAACACTGGTGTGTGTTGCCCCTTCAAACCCACCACCACCAAGGGCAGAGGAGACGACACACACATCAGAAGATGAAGACGTGGAACAGATCACCTTCACCCGTAGGAGTACCCGGTAGCACAAGTCCATGCCACATGGGCACTGATATCCTAGGTCCTGTGCTTGTTAACATGCCAGTCTTGCTACAGTTGTTCACATGCACTGTTCTCCAGCACACTGTTTACCTTGACACTATGCACTGTAATTGTCTCTCACTACCCCATTGGCAATTCATGTTCCTCTGCACTGTATGACACTTAACCCCAGCATGTCCAATGACATGTCCCTCACCATTGCACTTGTGTTGCTTCACAATAGAAGGCGTCACACTAATGGACTCACAATCCTGGACTATGTAAATATGGCACTGCAGCACTTTAAAATAAATAGCATTTATACAACCACTTTGTCTCTGTGTAATGTGACTCATCAACTGTGTAGGAGATTAGTGATGTATGTCACGTGTCAATGGCCATAGAATGTCAATACAACAGTGTTGAAAGAATTTGAGCTGATAACTATGCACTGGGGTGTGGATTTTATCATTACATGTGCTTCCTTGGGCTTATTTCTGAAGTTAAAGGATCACAAACAGTATAATGCTGTGTAGAACCGAAAAAGTCAGCTTCAAAGTATGTGTAATCTGAAACTCAATGTGGCCAACATTCCCTTCAAGACAATCTTTTTGTATGTGACATCTGACTATAAACTTTCATCACACACACACACCATACAGCAGTAATGGATGTGTACGAGTGTATGGACAAATATGTTACCTGGGAGTACAATGTAAGAAATGATAGGTGTGAGTTATGTATACAGAACTACATAAGCTTATAACATCACTCACCTTATTAGGGTTCACATGACTATCAGGCTGCAAGCAGATGTCCCACAGTGCCCAAGATTCCAATTCAAGTCTCAAACGATGAGAGAATTAAAAACACATCCATCCTTCACAACACATTGGGAATCACAGTAACCTTGAGTGGTGGGTGCAATGGACGGCAGATGCATAGAAAAGTGGCTTTGGCTTTGGTGTAGCTGCCAATGTGACAGCTCATTTGGAATTGGGAACTGGGAATAACCATGTCAATAATGGGATTCTGATGCAGCATGGAACAGAAATGCAAATACTAAATTGACACTGTGCACCCATGCCAAGACCCCGATCCCCAAGCATGTGACACATACTGTAAAGGAGTACCTAAAACGTTATTTCACAGTAATAAAGGAAATTTAAACTAGGGGAAACACCTTAACTAACCTAACCTATCCGAACTATACATTACCAACAACTGGCCCTAAGTACCCTAAGCTAAACTTACTCACATTTAACTAAACACTCTAAACATCAACTCCCCCCCCTTATCTGATGGGACACATGTAGGACAACATATACTAACCTAAACACATACTAACTTCTCCTAAACAAATGTATTTTTTTTGCATTTGTTTTATATTTTTATATTTTTTTTTGTATTTTTTAAATATTGTTTTATACTCATAAACCCCAACATCATCCCCAAACCCAACCACAAAAAAACATGTAATAATATAATCCCCTCCACCCCAACCCACTTATACTAACTAAACTAACAGCCTACTCTAACCTAACGCTAAGCCCCCTAAACCCACTAAAGATAAGAACGAGGAAAGAGGATGGAGCGGAGGGAATCATGGGTGAGGATCCATGAATCACAAATTGGGCCTCCGCAGGATTTTTTTGATACATTTCAGTGTCTGTATGTCCTGATTGTATATCACTACAGCTGGGGTTGTTTGTGTTCCACTTGTTGTTGCCATTGCTGGTGCCGGCGCTGTGGTTGGAGGGGGAGGTGCAGGAGGTGCTGCTTGTGGACCTGGAGGAGATGAGGTTGAGGGACCTGCTACAGTGGCTGTCATCCTTGGGGCCACTTTGGTCTGAGCTGTAGGGGTGGTGGTGGCTGTTGTGGGCAAGGCTGGCCCCCCTTGGGCAAATGCCCTCCAGACCCCTGTGGCTCTTTCATGGCAATAACGATGTGCCATATTGCGGAACCCAGCCACCATATCTAGTATGTGGCGGTAACGCATTGCCCGCCTCTGGAATTCTCTGACCTCATGGGCATTCATGTTGGCAGCTGTAAAAATAGAGAAAGCCAAACATTAGTGACATCATTGTGTGATACATCTACAGATGATATTCTAACACTTCCTCACAAATAGCACATATAGTCCAAATCACAGTACAGATGATAGAATGTCTCTGAGGAATGACATGCCCTCTCAGCCTACAAATCTACTATCTAACAGCACAGCAATGCACTACAAGGTGTGTACCTAATTAAATGATCTGTGCATCTTTGTACTACTATTAGTCACATAACAAATGCTGGAAGTACTCCACTTGTGTCAGGCCAACTAATGACGATCTTCTGGATGACAATCAAGGCCCACAAGACCTCTGATTTGTAAATGGAACTGCCTTTCAGATTATAGAAAATAATTTTTTAAGAAGGTTATTAGCAGTCCCTCAATCTACACCAGTAAAGTTCTGTCATAAAGAGGTAGGTTTGAGATACATATCTAGCTATATAAAACTTCAACCTGTAATATTGTGGGTTAAAATCTGGACTAAGCCAGAAGCGCTTTTATGTAGAAAGGTGATACAGGATTGTCTCCTCTTGTCACGACCTCTGGATATACCCTGGCTTAGATATGTCTATCTCTCTCTCTCCTATCATTAGGATTAGGGGAATTTTTTCTTAAACCAGACACCCTAACAAGACAGGACATTAAGAAGGTTAAAGACATATTCTGGCAGAAAAATCAGGCCATGGAGTCAGCATCAGGTGTAATGAGATTAAGGATGAGGTATGAGACACAGCAACTTCAACCAGAGCTGTATCTGACCATTACTAATCATGAGCGACAAAGGTTTTTACTCACGAGGCTACGTTTAAATATTTTACACTACTTGGTAGCATTCCCAGTATGTGGAACCTGGTTCAGGAACCTTCCTCCTTGTCGTTGCGATGGAAAGACACATCAGAGTACACTACATTTTATGCTTTTTTGCACTTTATATGTTGTTCCAAGAAAAAGGTTTTTACGCCAGTTATTTTTGTCTAATAGTATTAGAACTAGCTTGCTTGCTTATTCCCACTTACACAATCTGGGAAATATGGACATAATTCAGGCTGTGTTAAATTTCATACATGCTGCTCATGGTATTCGTAAAATGTATTAATAACGTTTTTTAGACATTTTAATGATTGAGGAATTTGTATGTTTTATTTATTTGATGTCTTTTATGGTCTTTTTGCACCGAATAAAGTAAAGTAATGAATGAATGAACTGCCTGGGTAGTATGCAGTTGGTAATCATAAGGGGGCATTGTAAGTTGGAATACATGAATGTTTGAATTACATGTTTGTCTTATACACTGGGATCCTCACACCTAGGTACACATATTTCCTAACCCTGTGCCTCAAGGGGGGATGTGCATGCAACACATATTTTCAAACATCAAGGTCAGCCAGGAAGCTTTGGACAGCTGTTCATGGGTTTAGTCGGTCCACCACAGGTAAGGAGGTCTGCCAACTAGGATTGACTCAAACGTTGGACAATCACATCCACATTTATTTTTCAAATTGCAGACAATTGCCAACATCATTAGATCCCACTTTCCAAAAACAAGCACATTGATGCAATCACCCATCTGGCCTTGAGCTGCATGCACGCCTATGACATTTCACTCAAGTGCCACATAAACGGAGCACATCATGTGGAGCTAGATGCTGCTAGGAAGTCAAACATAAAGTCTTACATGTTCATTACTTAAAGGGATGCTCAAGTCTGTGGGTAAGACTTCGGCATCACTGGTCTGTGTGAATCAGGATATGACTTGCTGACTAAATAATGAAACTGGCCACCTCCAAATTAATAATTGGCATACATGTAGCAAAAAATCACCCTGTTCACCTGCCCAGGACTATAGTGCAGCACTCGACTCCCAATATTTGACTCTCCACCACAGAATGTCCATCTCAAACATGGAACAAAATGTCAACCTCCAGTCAAGTCACATATCAGATCATGTGCCAACACAACATACCCTGCAATAATTCTAACACACAGGAGTCAATCACACAACAGCTGCAAACACAACACAGGACAAACATATTTACACTTACTGGATACGTCTGGGTCCACAAATCGAGCCACTTCACCAATTGCATATGGGGCGAGTCCACCTGTAAAACATGGAATGGTGAAATATGCTCAATGTCTGCTCACTGTACAAAATTTGGATCAACAAATTACTGAGTGTGACATTTTATATGATAGAGCAGCACATCAGGCATGTAGACACCCCAACAGACATACTCTGCAAACATACATTGACACTGTCACGCCAGTGAGTGTTAGACACACATATGCACACATGCACTGGCCCTATCAATCATGTGGTGCCAAACATGAGAACTCAATTTTATGCTTAATTATTTCTAGAGGGTACTCCATTTCATAATTTGTTATTATGAGAGACATGCAAAGCCACATTCCTGGTGCACTGCAATGCCAGTGACTCAGGTATTGTGGCTTGTGTATCAAGGGACAATGAGTTACTGTGTGATGCTCATGTGGGTTGAGTTTTGTTCAGGAATTAATGTGCTTTCAATGGTCCATAATATATGTGCCTCTGTTGTATGTAGGTTACATATGCCACATTGGCAGTGTACCCAAAGCCGTATTTGCCACCTTTGACACCATGATGGCAAGGATCATGTGTGTTACTTGATGACAATGTTAAGCTAAACATGGATTGGCCATTTATCTAAATCAAAACAACAAAAGCATATATGTTGACAGTGTCTAACTTGATCATCCGTGGCAGAATTCATGGGCACAGATGTAGTCATTGCACCTGAAATGTGTTCCTCTGGGCCCTGTGTAGCTATATAGGGTATTGTAGATCATAGTTTTCCACACTCATTATCTTAGAATTGCCAAGTTGGGTGATCTGTGGTTATACAACTTAACTGACACTGTCCTCTAATTAAAACATGGTTTAGCAAATGTCCTACTTCTGTAATCTTGATGAGGTATGTCTCTATTTGTAAGTACCTTGGGAATGGCGACTCTCACAGGAATGCTGGACTGCTTATCTTAAAACACCATCAGGTCTGTGATAGGCTTCATACTGAGAAGTTAACAATTGTACATATGGTGCACTAGATCAGCAGGGGTGTACCAAACGTAAACTAGCAAACTATTTTCTCACTTTAAATGTATGATGGAAGCAGTCAGTGGTCCCTTGCACAACATCATGCAAATAAATAATTTGTGACCATGCATTCACAAAGTTCAGGGATCCCATGATGACCCATTAACTTTAGAAAATTGTTTGGCTATTAAGTGACACAGATGGCAAATGTACCAGCTCTGTACCAGCAATTGTGCCCAAGGTAAAAATATTGTTGGGCCATGCTACTCAATTGTGGGATTTATACACCTACTCCGAAAAGCCACAAGATGAACCTGTTAAGGGCAACTGCATTCTGGTAGAATCCGGGCACAATTACGTTTGGCCATGTGAAAGATTATCTGTCCAAAAGTAAACACACAGAAACAATGAACTTAGGGCCATATGTTTTTATTTTTATTTTTTATGTGTAGTATTTGCTTCATTTGTTTATGCTACAGCTATGGAAAGCAGCAACATATATTTAGATATGATCAAGTATGCATCACACACAGGAGACAAAAGCACAATATTCACAGACACAACTCTATACACAGCCACATAGTCTAAAAGAATCACAGACTACAAAGTGAAAGTGAATGTACACCCACTGTACCATTTCTGTAAACAGGATATCCTATTACATCACTCCCTGTCGCAAATGTGGTTAATTTTTATTATAATGTGTGAAAATTTATGACGTTTACAGGCTTTGCGTCAATATTTTTTTACGCATATGCTTAAAAATTCCCCCACATTCAAGGATCAATACATTTTTAATGGATAACCGATTTCATGGGGTGCAGTGTTGGAATTAACGCTAGCGACCAATCGATGTTTTATGGGTGTGAGCGTAATTTTTTATACGTCTTTATACATCTTTTTTATGCTTTTACATCAGAAAATCTGTCTATAACTGTGTTTGTGTCATTTTTATTTTTTAACATACATGAAGGCTATAACTATACAAAGATAGGATGGTATGACCTGCTGTGTGTGTTCTAGTGTTTGGGCACATACTCATGTTGTTGTGCAGGATTAGCTCTCCAAACTGATGCAACAGCAACACAAACTTTTGGAATAAAATTGGTATTTCCTACTTTGAGCAGGTGTTTCATCAATAGAGGATAGCAAGGCTACGCAACTAAAAAAAATGCACTCATGGCCTGTGTGCTTATGTCTGTGAATTGGCTATTTCAATTGTTGTTGTGCCTCTGTGTGAACGTCACAAGAAGTGTTTTGCATAATATGCATGTATGAAAGTGTTGTAATTGTGGATAACCATCAGATGCCATTCATTGAGGTACATCAGTCATGATATGTGTTTGTTATATCTGTTGCGTCTTATGCTGTGTGAACTACCCTGACTTTGGGGACAAAACATCTCCTATGACAAACTATACACTGGATGGATAGAGGACGGTTGATAATGGCAATGTCAGAAATGTAACCCATCACATGTAATGAAATGTTGGATATCACTTCATAGTCACTTGTGTGTATACTACCCATGAGTCAGGCATTTGAACATGCTAGGTAGGTACAGTGTTTGTGACATTGAGTCTCAAATCCAATCCAAAAATGTTTTGGTACACCACAGTTTGAGTCAGGTACATGACCTATGTTTCTCCTGTGGCTGTGGAGGACCAGCAGACCATGCTGCATGTGTTCACATATTTCCAGTGGTTTTTGCACAAAGGTGTCCAGTTCAAGTGTGTGGCCATGTGTACCCTGTGTCAGTATTGGCCTCCATGTTGTCATAGTTACATGCAGGCCTAGTCATGAGTCTGTGGATCCATTCCCTCAATTAACAGAGCATCCTTCAAAGCCAAAGATCAACTAACAACACACATGGTGATAGTCCAGCTATGGCACTGCAGAACTTTAATAAGGCTGACGACAGGGCAACCTTGGTGTGCTCAAAAACTTTATGGATGAGTAATAGGTAACGGGCAGCTTTCATCTCAACATGTGTACACAGGGTGGTCTTGAAAATTCCCACTGCAACAGAGAACAACCTGATTATGTGTGTGGACCGTCAGGGCACAAACATGTTTTGTCCTTACATACACTTTGGCAAGCCTTGTTTGTTGTGCTGGAGGCACCGTACCAAATCCATGCATACAGCCATAGCACACTGTCACTGTTTGGCAAAAATGATTACATGCAAAACCAGACAAGGGATGACGGCTGGATTAGGCCATTTTAATACATGTCACAGAACAGAATACAAGAGGTAAACTGGTGGGGAAGTGTGGCACAATGGTTGGAGCGGCAGACCCTGATGCAGAGATCTGGCCCGGTACCAGGGTTCAATTCCCTTGTACCAGATAATTCTCGCCTCAGTGCCTAATCTAATTAATGGGTCCCACTCTGTAACTCTGGGCAATAGCTTGCTTAATCTCCACAACGGCCCTGACAGTGCTTGGATGCCTGGCTTCACCCTGGGGGTTGCCCAGGAGTGGGCGCCTCACAGGGAAAAGCCAGGAGGGGTTCCACAGTGGTATGCGTACAGCGCCTTGAGACCCTAATGGGTGAGTAGTGCACTATACAAGTGTGAAGTTTATTAAACTATACTATACATTTAAGGATTCATTGTAGACCTACCACACACAATACCCCATGACGCAAGAGAGGGCATGGAAAGCAACTATGAGACAAATGAATCCACAGGGAACCTCTATGTTTAACGCAAAGACTGGAACCAGTCTGGCTAACAGGATGCAGGCTCTGTCATGAATAAGGCAAATACACAGTGAGCAGACTCTGACTAGGACAAGCAGGAACAACACTGTGGGAACTAAAAACTGTTTGTGCTGTGGTCTGCAATGTTACACAATCCTCCAAGGGCTCTGGTACACAAGTGATTTGTACGCCAATGCACAACAAGGAAATTCTGAAAGTGTCAGCTTCTAAGCAGTTCCAGGCAGCAGCAAGGGCAGGGCAGGATCAAATGGCTGGTCTGCATGGTAGTGCTCACAGGTGTGTACAACTTCAGTCTCTCACAAGTCCTGGAGTTGAGAATCAAGTTCAAAGGGCCAAGTGGACCTTTCACATGGGAAGCAATGGACAGCTGATTAAAGTTCTTACCGACTACCAGGCAGTGCATTATTTGACCTGAAGTCCATGCAGACTGATGAACTATGACTATGGCATGCCATACTGCAGTGGGAAGCACACTGGAGTCAGAATGGGAGTCTGGGTGTGTGTAGCTGAAGAATCTCAGGGTACAGATAGTCCATTTACAGGGCCCCCTATAGAAGGGTGGGGAGAGACTTAAAAAATGGCCGTGGCAGGACTTATTACCTGGGATGGACTGTGCAGGGCATGTTTTGTGAGCAATGCTTGTCATACCTGGGGCACTTGTGCATTCCATTTTCAGCTTAGATGGACTTCTTGTCACACATGCTCCTTGCAGGGATAGCTGAAATAACACTGCTGTCAATGGTCTGGTCATACATTCCTGTTACCAAGGCAATAGCACATCCACTGCTCATGTGTGAGACACTTTTTTTTCCTTATGAATGATGGTGTCTTAGTTGTGTGTCATTTGCTGCAATGGACCATGTTGGCAAAATGGATGTGTCTCATAGCTGTGGTCCTCTGATATTGCCCTTCACATGTGAAATAGACAGGATATATGTCATTTACACTGTGTGTGATGTTGGCTGTACATTCATACCCATCAAATGTGATGTGACTTTTTCAGTATCCTAATCTGTATTTCTGCAATGCTCCACAAGGCTAACCTCTGATTATGATTCCTAGGGCTCATGTGATGCATAAATAATTACCCAGAGCATGATTGAGTGGTGACGTTAGGTGTTAAATGACATATGATAACAAAGTGGTGATGGTGACTATAGTTAGAAGTTTTGTACGATGTGTTGTCTGCGACGCAATCCTGCAGCAGTGTTTGGATGTTCCCCCTCATTTTCACAGACACCATCCTCCTCTTCCTCCTCTTTAGGCATTTATGGATCTGGTTCATAGAGGGGAATGTTCCTCCTTACACAAATGTTGTGCAGGATGGCACAGGTCAAAGTTGTCTTGCAGACCATTTCAGGTAAATATAGGAGGCTGCCTCCGATGATGTCCAGGCACCTGAATCTGGACTTCAGGGTGCCAAAAGTCCTCTCAACCATGGTGCATGCGTTACGATGTGCCTCATTATAGGCACGCTCTGCTGCTGTGCTTGGGTTGGGAAATGGGGTCATGATCCATGACTGGATCTGATCAGCTGAAAGAGAAAATGAAGGTAAATATTTGGTTGTTGGTTGCACCTTGATTATAACTTTCAATGGCAGTTGTTATCTTGTGTCGTCTGTGACTGATCTGTGTTTGTGGTATTGTGTAGGATCCTTGGCTTCTAAGATGTTCCTTCTGCATTGGGTTGTTTAAATATCTAAACTGGTGTTTGGCTGATTGCCCTGATATCAGTGGTATATTTCGAAACTTGCAGTTCAGTGTGTATCTCCCATGTATTATGTAATGTGAAAGAAGTGTCCGTGTGCCTTCAATGGAGGTGACATGATACTTCCACACACCCAATCGATTCCACTGTGGTGGTAACACGGTTGCACGATATGGGCTGGACATCCCATCAAATTCAACATATGTAATTGCATGTGAAATGCAACAGTGAGGCCCTATGGTTTGGCCAGGTGACAATGTACAACACATCTCCATAAGTTGGCAGCACGGAAGTGTTCAGAATTAACAATGCACAATTATCCCCTGTGTGACAAGTTCTATGCAAACCTATTTTTGTGCCCTCACTGAGTTGCCTCATGTGCAAACATGTGCCTACACTACTGAATTTGCTCCAGGTAAGTTGGTTGTGGGGGTGAAGGTTTTACTGTCAGAAGGTCCATGTGCATGTACATCTGTTATGTATATTGAGAATTGTCTCAATCCGTATGTGTAGCAGTGTGCACTTTGCATTAGTGTCACATCCACATGTTTTCATAGCACAGTCCACTTCCTTATTGCTAGCGGGCAATGTCACCCCAGGAGTGATGTGAGATGTTGGTACTGCCGCAATGATTCCATGTCACCTTCATTAGAGTCAGCATCTTCATGCTATGTGTCTCATGGCGTTTGACCTGCAGGAAAACACATTACACATCCCTTACACAGTACATATTGTTTGGAAGGGTGCGTGATTGAGTGTTATTGATGTGATATTGGAAGATTCATCTTTCAAGTTGTACTTCCAGTTAAGGCCATGTCATTGTCACAGTGTGGTTTTAAATTGGTCCCTTGTGGCTCTGGAGTGGCATCTCTTGTTATTTGCATCTGTAATTTATCCATAGGCGTGTATCCCATTGGGTCAGGATATCAAACATGACTGCCAGTTTCACAACCTCAGTGTCTTCCTGGCGACGTGTCAATGTAGTGGTGTATGTGTTGTGTGTCCTACAGGGTTGCCATGTTGTGTGTATGTAACTAGGTTTCTGTGCTTACCAACAAGTAGGCCATTGCCATATCGTCCATCCTAGAAGTGCTGATTGATGGTGCAGTGGCAGAAAGTGAATGAATCATGTACACTCCCAGGATACTTTGCCCCAATGTTGGTGATCAATCCACAGTGATCCACAATGGCCTGCACATTGATGGAGTGTGTGTGCTTCATGTTGCAGTACAGATGCTGCATTGCAGCAGGTGGCACAATCCATACATGTGTGCAGTCAATGGCACCAAGCACATGCGGGAAGCCATTGGTTTGATAGAACCCCTGTTTGGTCTCCTGCTGCTTCTGCTGTGTGTTGGGGAAGCTGATGTGGCGGGTGTGAGGGAGAAGATGGCATCAAGTAGCTTGGGAAGGAAGGCAGAGAATGAGGGTTGTGAGATCCCGGCAACTAGGGCACCAGTGGTTTGAAAAGAGCCACTTGCCAACATGTGCAGGACAGCTAGCAGCTTGGTCTCTGGTGGAATGATGTGGGGTGTCTGCAAGCTGGGTGCCAACTGTGGCTCAATGTGGCTCAGCAGCTGCTGTATGGCTTGCCAGTTTAGTCTATACCTCTGGATGATGTTCCCTGAGGCCCTGAAGGGTTGTCCTGGTCCTTAATATCCTCTCCTGCCTTCTGCGTTGCCTTTGGGGTACCTGTTGGTGTGGTGGAAGCTGCTGCTGTTGCTCCTGTGCTCTGCGTCTTCGTGCATGCTGGATGAACAGCACCTCCATGTCTTCATATTTTAGCTCTGAGGTTGCTTGTGTGAGTTTTCATTAAGTACTGGTGTGTTTACCCCATTTTAATGCCTGCCCTGACCCAGGCGTTAAATATTGGCGCAAATCGGGATTCGCACCATTTTCCGGCTCAGCCTCCTAGCCGTGTGCCATTTTTGCACAGTTGTATAAATATGGCGCATGGGTGTTTAAGTCATTTTTTAGATAGGAATGCCTACTTTGCATCTCATTGATGCGAGGCGGTTTCACGCATCCAGAAAACGCACACTGGGATATTTTGACGTAAGACGGTCCTAGCACTAAAGTATTTAAATGGTATTAGCTTTGCGCCGAATTTGCATCAAAATAAATGACGCAAATCTGGCGCAAAGGGATTTGCTCCACATAGGGAAACACTGAGGGGGTCATTCTGACCCCGGCGGTCTAAGACCGCCGGGGCCAGGGTCGGCGGGAGCACCGCCGACAGGCCGGCGGTGCCCCGCAGGGCATTCTGACCGCGGCGGTTCGGCCACGGTCAGAAGAGGCAAACCGGCGGTCTCCCGCCGGTTTACCGCTGCCCTTAGAATCCCCCATGGCGGCGCAGCTTGCTGCGCCGCCATGGGGGATTCTGACACCCCCTACCGCCATCCTGTTCCTGCCGGTTCGCCCGCCAGGAACAGGATGGCGGTAGGGGGTGCCGCGGGGCCCCTGGGGGCCCCTGCCGTGCCCATGCCACTGGCATGGGCACGGCAGGGGCCCCCGTAAGAGGGCCCCACAAAGTATTTCAGTGTCTGCCTAGCAGACACTGAAATACGCGACGGGTGCAACTGCACCCGTCGCACCTTCCCACTCTGCCGGCTCAATTCTGAGCCGGCATCCTAGTGGGAAGGTTGATTTGCCCTGGGCTGGCGGGCGGCCTTTTGGCGGCCGCCCGCCAGCCCAGGGCAAATCTCAGAATCACCGCCGCGGTCTTTCGACCGCGGTGCGGTGTTCTGACGGCGGAACCTTGGCGGACGGCCTCCGCCGTCCGCCAAGGTTAGAATCAGCCCCTGAATGTCTTTATAACTCCTTCTTATATTAATTTCAGGTTGGAAGCATCTAATAATATAATTTAAGGACTCATTAAAAAAGTTATTTAAAATCTAATAGTGAGATCTAATTATCACTAACTATGTAGGGAAAGGCACTCTTGGAAAAGTTATCTCTCCTTGCCAAACCTCACAAGACCTTTCTGCAAGTATTCAACTGCCACCCAACTGCTCACCTTTGGTAAGATGTTGATTGCTCTCAGAGGACAAAGGGCCTTGGTGAGGGGAGGTATTGGCATTCCTGTGACAGGGAGACCTGGAGGCTGTGCCCAAGGACTAGCTACACTTCAAATAGGTCTACTCTGTCACAAACTTATGAACCTCACACCAGGTGAGTGCTCCTCATTTGTCTCTCTAGTTAGCTTGAGACCAGCCACAGCAGAAGAGGGAGCAGCCACAGAAATGATTTGGAGTGGACAAAAGGGAAGGTTATCCCATTATCATAGCCGCATCTCTGGGTGTGCCCAAAGAGCTCTGACCAAGGGAAGAAAGGTCCTGACATATTGGATTCATGTGGAGAGGAGCACTGTGGAATAGTTTACAGAATAAATACAGAGGACATGCTTTAAAAGTGCTTAGGATCTCCTATGGTAACTCTTACCTCATTGACTAGGATATCACCAGTAGTTGCCCCTTCCCAGACTGGCACTGTGCATAAAAATGGCATTCCCAGGACCATCCTCAGAACACCACTGAACCTGAGAACAATCAGAAGGTGGATTGTCCTGATGCCTGAAGTACCTGAAGGAAGACTGTGCCTGCTTGCCTAGATCTCAGGACACCAGCTGTGACTCCAAGGGTGAGTTGGCTGACCTGGGTGAACTACAGAGATACAACAAGTTTCTAGAAGTCTGTTATTTCTTACCAGCTGACTAGTCCCAACTAGACCTGACCTGGTGCCCTCTGCTGGCTCTGTAGGAGTGAGTCCTGACCCCCAAGTACTGTCTTTAATGCCCAGGACCCATGGCCATTCTCCTTCTTGCCTAATTGAAAGCTTCACCAGACCCAATGCAGCACATTGACAACCTTTGTTCGCAGCCTCACCAAGCATCACCAGAAAGATGACTTCCCTGAAATAGATACCAAGCAGCTCTCGATCAACAGCATCACCCGACTCCGTGTAAAGCAGCATCTGACCAACGCTGACAACTTTTGTCAATGGTTTTAATAGGCCTGAGACCAAGAAACCTCTAATCCTCTCCGAAACCTTCTGCAGCAGCTTCGCATCATTGTCAAGCCCTTCCTTGGATCCACTTGGCAACCTGGAACAGCTGAAAACTTTCTATCTCCACAATTGTTTTTAAGTGAGAAAGTTACTTTGTGATCAGGATAAACCTGGTACTTGTATCCAACCTGTGCTTCATTGTGGTCAGCCTTATATTTTATCCTTGTCCTGGTCCAGAGCGACCAGTTCCCCTCTAATGCTTTCTTGGTGCTATTTTAAAATACAAACGTTAAAAGTTCATAACGTTGGTTCTCCCAATCAGATGTTTGTCACTTTAATGTCATTTAATTTCATAAAATATTCTCTTTTTTCCTAAATTAAGATCGGAATGTTTCTTGTGTTATCTTTTCTCTATACGACTGTTTAAGTACTACATAAATACTCTAACCACTACCTATAAGTTAAGCCCGACTTCTCTGTGTGATAGCTGCCAAGGGCATGAGCACAGGTTTAGTTTTGGGATTCCACCTGACAAGGATTGTGATTACTATTTGAGGTGAAATCTGCCTCCTCTCAATTAATATTGCAATTTCTTACACCTATATTGTAACATTTCAGCACAGACTGCAGATATGGGGCAACATGAGTCATATTTAATATTTCAGCAGGTATAAGACAGGGCTGCCCACGTTCTCCATATCTTCATGCTAAATACCTAGAATCCTTTTTGCAACATCTGACAAATTTCCTGGAATCTCTACTCCTAAGCTACATAAAATGGATTCAAAGGTAGTTGATTACACAGATGTCGTAGCTATCTTTACACCAGAGCCATCATCAGCTGTTCAGCCAGTATAAACAGAAGCTCAACTTTTTGTGCAGGTCTCTGGCTACTTACTAAATCCTAGAGCAGCTCAGCTCCTGTCCATTGTCATTCAGAATACAGTGCTACAAATTATATGTCATCAACGACTTACTTTGGAGTAAGTTTCTTCAAAACTGATCAAATGGTTACATGAACAGGGGGAGAACATGGTGGGCGGCAGCACGGTCGCAAGCTGAAATGCCTACCTGAGCTCCCCGGCTGAGAGCTTTCAGGTTTGTTTTCATTCCCCTCTCCTGGATGTTTGCTGCGGTTGTCGAGGAAGTGCATGAGCACAGGAAGACGCTCATGGATGGAAGAGGAGTCCAGGGCAGCTAATTGGATTTGAGCCGCCCTGGAGCTCCGAAGAAATCACCGGGCAGAGTCACGCGTTCCCCTCCGGGGAAATGTTGGCAGAGGCAGCACTAGCTGCCCTGTAGTTACACGTGCAGGAAGAGCGTCTCAGGGGCTTCCAGTGTTACAGAAGCCAGTGCGAGGGGTAAGGAAGCTGGTTTTGGAGGCTGTGACACTCGCCTCAATTCCCCACCGGTAAGAAATTCTTTAGCTATTACAGCTGGACCCACGGGAGGTGTAAGTAAGGGTAAAACACTGCACATGGACCGGGTTTTTGGAGGGGGGGTGCAAAAATTGGTGGATAAAGGAGGAAGTCTTCACGAGAAGGAAGAGGACCTTAATATAAAAAAAACAAAATTGAAACAGAGATCTGCTACGACCATTACTAAGATTACTCCCTCTCTACGGGCATATTTTAGAGCTCTTCCTATAGTATCTACTACTCCCGATTTATCAATGAGTCAGGACAGGGTTGGGTAGGGGGCGTCCGCACCTATTTCTTCAGCAGATTTACCCCCTAACCTATCTATCTCCTATGTTTCAAGAGGAAAATGGGGGTAGGGGGAATACTTTTGGGATGTAGGAAATCTTGTATCATTTGGTAGGGGCAGAAATTGTAGAGCCCTTACTTTTGTCTGACAATCAAGCTCAGATTATAGCATCACAGCCTAGTGCATTGGAAAGTACGCTTGTCTCGCTGACGGAAAGTATAAAAAAGGGCTTTTTAACCTCCGAGGCAAATCAAGCTGAAATAAGATTAGCTTGTGAATCTTTGGAGAAAAAAAATAGATCTTTGTGCGCTGAGAACCCAGGCCCTTGAAGAGTCGGTTGAGACATCAGAGAGGGTTTGAGGAAGAACAAGGAAGAGATCCAACAGTTAAAAGGGATGGCACGGGACAGGCAGGAGAAATTGGAACACCTAGAAAATAACTCTAGAATGAATAATCTTAGAATTTTAAACGTCCCGGAGGGAGTGGAAGGGTTGGATTTAAAAAAGTATATAGCTTCTCTTATTAAAAAGGTAATCCCTTTGGATGAAACAGAGGCTCAGATTATCAATGATATCCAGAGATTTCACGCAATCCATTTAGGAGGAACCCGAATATCAAGAAACCGTGGAGGATTTTGGTGAACTTTCAAACTTATCGGCTGAACGAAAAAATTCTCGGAAAAGCTGTAGATCTAGGATCCCTTGACAGCGGAAAAATGAAATTTGAAATTAGGTCTGACCTCTCTAGATTAACACTGAACAGGCAATGGGAGCTAGGAAAATGTTTGTAGGAATTTTTAAAAATTTCGGTGCGGTAGGTCAACTAAAATTTCCAGCTAATTGGAGTGTGATGTTCAATAACAAAATGTATAACATCAGGGATCCAGCTGCGGCGGATGATCTTGTAGAAACCACAAGGAAGGGGAACATGGTTTAAGGAAGCCGGGGAGCTCATGGCATTCTAAATTGGGCCAATGGGTCTATCAATAGTGGTGGGGGTTCTCACAGGGAGGGGGTTTTGGGGTGCACTAAGGGGGTGGCATGTAGGAAAAAAAACAAAAATAACCTCATACACTTCAGATTTATTTTCACCTGGATAAGGACCAGGGGGTCCAGAGAGACAGGAAAGGATAAGTACAATTGATGTCATGGAATGTTAATGGGTTGTGTGTGAGCTAGGGCGAAGAGAGTTTTGCAGTTTCTTAGGGACTCCCCAGCTCATATTATAGTCTTACAGGAAACACACTTAACTAAAGATGAAAGCATAACTCTGTTTAGAACACAACAATGGGTAGGGGTCTTTGTTACTACTGTGCACAATTTTTATACGAAGGGAGTGGCAATTTTAGTTAAGCGTCAGTTGAATGTAATTCTATCTAGGGTGTTAACAGATAAGTTAGGTGGTATGGCATTTACACTGGTAGGATATTATGGTCCCAACTGCGATGATTTAGAACCTCTTAGAGGATTTTTTCTCATCTCTTGAGTTTTTCAGATCCAGTTATCATGATGGGTGACTTTAATTTGATTCTAGATAATAGGCTTGATAGGTCAGCAAAATCCAGGTCAGTTGCCACTCCAAAGTCCCAGCAATATCTAAAATTAATGATGAAAGATTTTAGGTTATGTGATTTGTGGAGGCAGAGAGCAGGGCAAAGGCAGGAATTTTCATTTCATAATCACAAGTATGGCCATGCATCACAGATTGATAATTTTTTAGCTGATTACACTATTTGTGATTTGGTAGAGACCATAGCTTACACACCCGCCCATTTATCAGACGACGCAGCAGTGACATTAAGATTGAGCTGTTCCCCTGAGGTAGGCGGGGTCAGATGGAATTTTGATCGGAACCTTTTAATGGAGTATGAGGTCATTTGTATCCTCCGTAAGGAGACTGAGGATTTTTTTAGAGTTAATCAAGGGTCAGCATCAGGAGCGGTAGTGTGGGATACTTTCAAGGCAGTAATAAGGGGAAAAATGCCAAGCCTTGTGAGTTATAGGAATAAGAAATATAGGGAAGAAGTGAAACATTTAGAACAGCAAATTGCGCTATATAATACTTATCACGATATGGGCGGAGATGAGGTATATTTGAAAAATAAGATTTCCCAGCTAAGATTACAGTTGGAATCCATTTTACAAGCTAGGATTGAAAAGCGATGGGAGGCAGGAGAGCAAATTCACTTTGAATATGGAGAAAGCATGGGAAAATTATTAGCTTGGAAGTGTAAAAAAGATCAGGCACGTAATATGGTCAAGGAACTGGTGGATACTCAGTCAGGGGCTAGTGTTACATCCTTGGCGGCCATAGGAGAGGTTTTTTATAAGTTCTTTTCAGAACTTTATACAGAAGAGAGGGAGGTAAGCGAGGGGAGGATTGGGGAATGGTTGGAAAATGATACGCCCCCACGCTTGTTGCAGAGTAAACAGAATTATTTGGCTAGACCTATTACGGAGGGGGAAATAAGAGCAGTGTTAAGAGGAAGTAAAAAAGGTAAGGCCCCTGGGCCAGATGGAATCCCGATCGAGTTTTACAAAGCATTGGGGGACTCTATAGTCCCTTTTTTCTTGCAATTGTTTTCAGAGATTTTTGAGGGAGGAGCCGCCCTGCCGGATTCCTGGCTGGATGCTACTATTTTGCTCATTTTAAAGCCTGGAAAATCCTCATTGAATGTGATTTTTATAGACCTATTTCCTTGTTAAATAGCGATTGTTAGCTGTTCGCTAAGATATTGGCGAACAGGTTAAGTATTATGGTGAGTGATTTGGTTCACTCTGATCAGAGAGGATTTATTCGGAATAGATTTTTATATGAGCAGACATTTAACTTAATTGGGTCCATTGATTTAGCTACTACTTATCAGGACCCCTTGGTTGTTATAGCAGTAGATGCAAAGAAAGCCTTTGATAGAGTGAATTGGAAATATCTTTATAGGGTTCTTGACCGCTGCAACTTGGGGCAGAAATGTTGTCATGTAATTCGATCCATCTATCAGGCACCCGTGGCTAGGTTGATGGTTAATGGTAGACTAACAGACTTGTTTAAGATCACTAGGGGTACCAGACAGGTTTGTCCTCTCTCTCCTTTGTTATTTAACTTGTATATAGAACCTTTGGCTAGGAGAATTAGGCAGGATTTGAGAGTTTTTCCTTTTAGAAGTAAGGGCTTGGTGAAGAAAGTAGCCTTGTATGCTGACTATCTTCTCATCTATACCTCTGACTTACTGACAACGATGCCTATTATGTTAGATATTACAGAGGAGTTTGGGAAGATTTCAGGCTGTTGTATCAATTTGGATAAGACCTAAATAATGGTCTGGAATTTCAAGAGTGCAAGTTGGCGTACTATGACTTGTATGAGGTATTTAGGATTGTCAGTTATTGACGATCTGAAACAAATACCCGTAGTAAATCTCAGGTCTGTCATAACAGAGTGTAGTAAGTTAATGCTGGGCTGGCTATATCTGCCGCTCACAGTTTTATGGGATTGTTAATTTGATCAAAATGATAATATTGCCTAAATTGAACTTTCTTTGTAATTCTATTCCTTTACTTATGGATAAAAAATTGTTGGGTATGTTCCAACAGAAAATAAATTCGTTTATATGGGCGCATAAGGGTCCTAGGATAGCTTGGAAGAAACTGCGTAGAAGAAGAGAGAAGGGTGGTTTGACCCTCCCGGATATTCAATATTATGCATGGGCGTTTCATTTTAAGAATATTAGGATGTTATTTTCCTCTCCAGATCTGTCAGTAGTGGGAACAATGTTTAACTCTATGGTAGTCACCGAAAAATGTGGCACAAAGTATTGCTTATAGAAGTTAGGTGATCCCAAGTTTTTCAAGAAAGTGAAATTGAAAATACTACAAGATGCTGCTAAGGTGCGGTTTGAGGTGCGTTGAGTTGCAAAAATAGAATACTATAGTTTGGGGGCTCCGGTTTGGGACTCTCCAGGTACCCCTGAATGTTTAACAGATGTACTGGCTCGGCCTCTTAAGAGGGCAGGAATTGAAGTTTGGGGGGATCTGATTAATGGAGGGGCCTTCTTTTCTTGGGACGAGCTTATGGAAATAACAGGGGGATCCCTTTCAAGACTAAAATATGTTCAATTAAGGAATTGGACCTGTGAGCCTACAATTACGTTAGGGTCTGCAAATCATTTAGAAGACAGCTTGATAAGGAATCATGCACAATTACAAAAAGTTTCAAAATGGTATTGGGGAATGTTGGATGTCCTAGACGGCGATTTTAGATTACCAGTTGCCCTTTGGGGGGAAGAGTTCCCTCATGGGCAGGTGCAGGAATTGTGGGACTCATCAATGCAAAGGGTGTTTAAAATTGTTAAACCGGTTTCATTGAGGAAGAACCATCTTTAAACGTTGCATAGGGCTTTTTTCTCCCCTAACAGGCTTTCCAAGATGATGGAAGGTGAGGAAGTGCTTTGTGCAAAATGTGGCCTGTCTGGTGCTTCTGATATGCACATGTTTTTATGATTGTCCAGGGGTGTTTTGCTTCTGGCATAAAGTATGTATATTTCTTTTGGGTATTATTCGGCAAAATATCTATCCAACTCTATCCTTAGTTATTTTTATGGTACAGGAAGAGGACGAAATAATCAACAGAGATATTAGAACAATACATTTCTATGCAATACTTTTGGCTAGGAGGGAAATTTGTAGGAAATGAATGGCTCCCTCTCCCCCTTCGTATATAGACTGGCTTAATGCCTTGATGGCAACCTCAAAATTGGATGTGGGAGCGAGTAAATCAAATAAGGAAAAGAAAATAAAGATGTGGTCACGCTTATGGGAGTGAAAGGACACTTTAGTATAATGTACTATGTATATGTATTAATAACTCTTCTCCTATGATTACGAACTCAGTTACTCTTGTGTTATTGACATTGACTGCGGTCGAAGTCTGAATGAGAGAGCTCTGTTGTCCCTGGTGTCAGTTATCTCCATGTATGGTGAACGTTACTAGGGCGATATGGAATTGTTTGAAGGTCAGAGCTGTATGAGGACAAAAAAAAAAAAAAAAAAAAACTGATCAAATGGTTAAAATTAAGTATGACAATACTTCTGAAGAGGGTTAAGTGTGATTAGCTTCAATTTGGACTGAGAGGCAAGTGAAAACTCATATAGATGATCATTCTTCAATTTTTTCTCTGTTTCTGTTAGTCTTACCACTTTTGATTCCACCAGAATATTTTTTCTCAAAGTGGAATCCTCTTGGATCTTGGTTTTATGGCAATATAAGAAGCTGTGCCATATGTTTTCTTCAACGTCAGTCAAACAGTGGGAGGCTGGGCATTGCCATTTGTATTCTTTCATTATTGAGGTATATCTAAAATTAGATCCTCTCATCACAACTGTGGCCTCTTCAAAATCTTTACAGCTTGTTTATCATAAGTGAGATGTTCAGTCTTTCTTCTTTAGGCAAACAAGATTTAAAATACTCTCAGCTTTTGCACAGATGAGGCAGCTGCTGTCTTATAGACATCATAGCCTTAAAAGCATTCATACACAACTTTGTAGCATAGTCCAGTCTGTCCCATTTTTTCTCATGATGATTTTGCTATACAGCGGGATGCGTCTACACTATATATAGTGGTATTAAGTCTTCATATTTAGATCTTTTGAACAGTTAGGATTAACTCATGATTTACCAACCTCTGAGTTTTTTAACATTTAAAAATGAGAGATCTTTTTAAACGTCAGACTACTTGCATCTTGAGTCTGGGCAACATACATTTTTCAAACCACTGAAAGCATTATCAGCAAGAAGCTCAATCAAACCATCAAATTTGATATCTTTAGACACTCGGGTAGTAACCTTCAGAAGTAAGAAGATAAGTGCTGAGCATGGTTTGCTGGAGTTTACAGGATGTACACTGCTAAATATTTCTCACTTTACATTGCACCAATATAAAGTGTTACAGCATATATTCTGTACTCCAAAGAGGCTGCAAACGAGGGGGTGTTGAAATAACACAATGCACTAAGGGGCATATTTATACTCCGTTTGCGCCGGATTTGCGTTGTTTTTTTTACCCAAATTCGACGCAAAACTAACTCCATATTTATACTCTGGCGTTAGACGCGTCTAGCGCCAAAGTCCATGGAGTTTGCGTCACTTTTTAGCGTGGACACCTACTTTGCGTTAATGATATGCAAGGTAGGCGTTCCCGTCTAAAAAATTGACTCCGAGGCATGTGCGCCGTATTTACACTCCCGGGCAAAAATCACGCCCGGGAGTGGGCGGGTCCAAAAAAATGACGTCCAGCTGATTTTGCGTCGTTTGTTAGCGCCTGGTCAGGGCAGGCGTTAAGGGACCTGTGGGCTCGGAAGGAGCCCAGAGGTGCCTTCCAATGCCCCCAGGGACCCCCCCTGTCACCCTTGCCCACCCCAGGAGGACGCCTAAGGATGGAGGGACCCATCCCAGGGAACATAAGGTAAGTTCAGGTAAGTATTTTTTTTAATTTTTTGTTTGTGGCATATGGGGGCCTGATTTGTGCCCCCCTACATGCCACTATGCCCAATGACCATGCCCAGGGGACAAAAGTCCCCTGGGCATGGCCATTGGGCAAGGGGGAATGACTCCTGTCTTTGCTAATACAGGAGTCATTTCAATGGGGGTTGGGAGTTAAAAAAATGGCGCAAATCGGGTTGAGGCGAAAATTTTGCCTCAGCCTGACTTGCCCCATTTTTTGGCGCCCAAGCTCCATATTCCCCTACGCCGGCGCTGCCTGGTGTACGTCATTTTTTTTTCACGCACACCAGGCAGCTCCGCCGGCTAACGCCGGCTAACGTCATTGAATATATACGGCGCCCGCATGGCGCTTCAGAATGGCGTTAGCCGGCGTTAGATTTTTTTACGCACAACTGCGTTGGCGCAGTTGTGCGTTGAAAAGAATAAATATGGCCCTAAATGTTAAATTCCTGATACCAATACTGCTCAGATCTTCATTAATTGTCCAGTAAGGGAAGGATATTTGGATCAGGTTTTTAAAAAGCTAGACTATTTTTTTGCTTAAATCCTATACTATCCCCCAAATTAATTATTCAAAGATTTCCCCATTATATCCCAGGTCAGCCTATTTGTATAGTAATAGTATTTTTATTGTGAGGCCAGGTAGATTATGTATTATAAGAGCTTAGCTGAATTCTCAACTTCCTGATGTAGTAAAGGGCCTGATTAGGACCTTGGCAGATGGGATACTCTGTCACGAATGTGACACATATCCTGCCCGCCATATTGTAAGTTCCACTATATTCTATGGAACTTGTAAAATGGTGGACGGAATGACTGTCATGTTTGTGACAGAGTTTCTCATCCCTCAGGGTCCTAATAAGGGCCAAAATGATGATCATAGTTAAGGAATAGAAAGGCATGGAAATAGCACTTTTATAAGAACATTCTGCATGTAGACAACTGCTGAAGTTTTGGCATCTTATTATTAGCAGGCTATATTCACATTCCCTGGAATAAAATTTGAATGGCCTTCTCATTTACCAATCGGATATTTTAGATGAACACAGCACCAGAGTACCCCAGGACGTTTAAAATGTTTATTGTACTGCCTTATTATAAATTTCTTATGATTATATTATCTTTTCCTTCTTAAGGAAATGTTCTATGCCTGTAATTCATTGAATAGATTTTTAAATTGTTTGTAAAATAATTTATTTGTATTTTTGAATATGTATTTCATTGTGCATCATTTTCTTAATAAGAAAAAAATATTTACCTAAATATAATTACTTTTACAATATTCTAGTATTTCATATTTTCTCACAATATTTCAGCAGGTGATTGTTAAATCCTCAGTATTCTGGTTGTAAATCTTGGTGAAAATTGAATGTGGGGTCATTTTTTAGGATAAATTGGGCCTCTGATGCCCCAGGCCTTGAGGATCCCAGCAATCACTGCAAGGACTTGGAGTGCTATCAAGGCTCATTTGTCCTCGTTGAATGTTTGCAAGTTCAGACAAATCTTGGAAGTTTGATTTTGTTGTCTTTGGAGATTGTTAGTTAGCAGATTTCTCAGACCTATACAGATCACATTACAGTAGTGTGTGTGCCCCATGACCAAACCACATGTTACCTCAATTTAATTAGGGGTTGAAATGAAAGGGATACATGTTCAGGTCATGGAGAGTTGAAACCTGATGCCCATAACAATATCATAGGTTTGGGCGGGTACACACATGTTCCAAATCACAGATGGCCCCCAAATGTTTGGCTTTGGTGAAGGAAGAGAGCCCCAGCCTAGAAAGTTAGTTAAAAGGGAAGATGTGTTGTCATGACATAAGAGGCACACTATTGAGGTACATGGTGTTGTAAGTTGTCAAGACATCCAATAGAGTCAAAGAAACTTGCTGGCTCTCATTGGGAAAGGTTTCTACCAGAGCTGACTCTGTTACTTGACATATTGTTCTAATTGATCTGTAACAATATCTTTCAGAATTTTGCAAGGATATGGGCAACTAAAAGCATAGTTGTCAGGACATGGAGACTCCTATTTGCTTCTTTAGAGGTGGGGTTATATTTGGGTGTTCAATTTGCTAGATTCTGTACCTGAAGAAAGACAGACATTAATGAAGGTGATCAAAACAGCCAGTTCACTACCACCCACCTCCAGGCCAGATTCGACCGCCAGACCGACTGTGGGCACATTCGATCCAGCAGTGGAGGCTAGACAGGCGGTGGGATTATGACACTATTTCCACCAGGGATTCCCTGGAGAGTAACCCCGCCAGGTAATCCCTGGCGGAAAGCATACGGGTGACAAGAATAATCATTCCTGTCACCTGTATGTGACATCCAGGACCCCCCTTCTCACAACACCTACCCACCCCCCAAGCCATTAGAACAGGCCCCACCCCATCCCCTGAACCCGGAAAACTGACCCCCCAACCCTCCACCCACAGAACCCCATATAGGTCCCCCCAACCCGACCCTCACCATCCCCTGCCCTCACCCCTACATACAGGTCCCCCCAAACCCCAACCCCCCACATGCACCCATTCCTTACATATAAACACGCATACATGCACTCAGACACACATCTACCCACACATACACTCACGCACACCCCCATGCACTCACACACACACACCCCCTTTCCCTCCCGGACATCACTTACCTTTTCTGTTGCGGTGCTCCGGGAGTGAACGGTCTCCCTGGATGCTGCTCTGCCGCCATTGCGTCCCTCCATACACTGCCATGCCTATAACTGCTTCATTATAGGCATAGTGGTGTAAGGACTGATGGGGCAGTGAGGGTGGAGCAGCATCCACCCCTCCACCGAACGCCAGCATGGTGCATGGTGGCCCTCACCGCCATCAATAGCGGTGAGGCTCCATGTGTCACTATGTGGCAGGATGCCGGCCACCAACGCTGGTGGTCTTTCATTGACCACCGGCACGGTTGGCGGCTGGGCATCCCGCCATGTTCATAATGACCCCCATAGATATGGGCTACAGGCAAATAGATGCTTTGGTTGTAGAGCTTAACTTGGACATTTCTTTCACCAGATATGATCATACTATCAAATAACAAGGGTGACCCTCATTTCAGAGAAGAAAAGGTTTGCATAACACTTCGAATATTGACACCATTTGATGAAAGTCTTCACATTTCTGCAGCATGCACTATACATGGGCACTTGAAAGCAAATTTGGAAACTTTGAAGCATCAGAACACCCAGGCTGTTTGGCAATACAGTCAACCATTGCTTGAGTGTAAGTTCCTTGTGGTCTTGAGCATCTTTTCGAGGCAATCAGGATACTTTCTTGCTGCAGCCAGGACTTTTTTTTTACCAGCCTTTTGTAAACTTTGACAGTTGTCTGTTTTCTTTTTGGAAATGGTTTTGACATTCAAAAAATTCAAAGCTGAATACAGATAAGCATTCTAAGGTAGTTTGTAAACAAAAACTTAAATAGTTTAAAGCACTCATTTTGGATTATAAACTTCTTGAGTAAAAGGAATAAATCCTCTTCATATTGAAAGACTGTTGATATTTGCCGATACATATATTATATTTAAGGCAGTCAGTCTGTTAGGAAAGTGATGCATTGTGGCCAGTGTGAACTATACACTTATGATGAATGTTTGTTTAAATTAGTGCTTGATGATTCTACATAAAGATGAGGTTTTAAATATGTCACTCTGTTTATATTTCCACTATGACCTATTAGACGTCAGCACATATGAGAGCAATGAGTCATCTAGGTGATATCCAGTGTTTATGTTTTCTCTCTTATCCTATTGCCCTTTCCTCAGGTCTACTGCAAAATGCCTAATGGAAAGTGTGGAACAGTCCATTGATTCAGCTTGATTGATTATACAGGTTAGTACATTCTAGATTATTTAAAATTGTTTTGGAGACCTTTAGAATTTTGGTTTTAAAAAATTGCAATAGGTCTTAGCTGTGTTGTACCATGGTATGTAGGATATTTCGGACTTGAAGACTAGTCATCTCTTTATATATGCTGAACAGTTCCTTTTTATGAGTAGTTAATATGATTGGTAATTCTACATTTTGTGGTCCAAATGGCTCTTTGATAGCCTTTTCTGCTAATTTCAATGAAGGTTTTGTTTGTTTTTGACTGTGAAATATACCACTGAGGTTCATGATTAGGGCATTGTCTTTTTAGTGCACATTGTTTGTGAGTAAACCACACGTTGGTCACTTTGAAGACTTGTTTCTGAAACCCACTTTCAATGGTAGGCATGCCAACACGACAATCGACTTTATTTTACTCACCAATAACCTTCTTCCTTATGTACTTGATTATAACATTCAAGATACTATATTTAGTGACCATAACCCTCAAACCGAAGGCCTTACACTTCCCCAACATATTCCCATACATAGGGAAATGGAAGAGTGAGTAGAAAATATTGAATTGGGAGTAAGAAACGGCTATACTATTCGGTGGTCAGAGATTGAACCCATAGGTTTTATGAAACGACTAGTGACTAATTATTTCAAAGAATGTAATACTTGCCTCGCAGATAACATGAGTCCACGAGATTGCATTAAAGCTTTTACCGTAATTACTGCTGGTATAAAACAGTTTCTTAAGGCAAGTTTTAGCAAACCGAGATTGAAGGAGGATAAAGACTGGTTTGATGCTGAATGCACACAAGCCCATAAGAATCTAAAATGCCACCTACACTTACAAAACCCGGACAAACGCCAATTAAGTCTAAAGAGGAAGAAGTACAAAAATGCTATAAAGAAAAGGAAACAGAACCTAAAAAATGAGGCATGGCAATCCCTCCATGATGCAAGCCTCCGGAATCATAATGTTAAGTTCTGGAAAATTGTGAATTCCCCCCTCCTATGTGATGGAGAAGCACCAAAAATTGAAATCGCCATCACGGAAGAAGAGTGGATTGCTTTCTTTTCTGCCATATACTCCTCAGAAAATTTGGTATTGGAAACAAACCTCCCTAAATTAGACTCTTATGCCACCATCTCACCATTTACTTTAAATTAGGTCACTGAAGCTATTAATGCAAGTAAAAGTGTAAAAGCCCCAGGCCCAGATGGAGTCCCAGTTGATATTTACAAATCTAATGTGCCTCTCTGGGGCCCACTATTGACGAAGGTGCTACGCGCCTGCTGTTCAACAACTTTCATCTCGACCTGGGCTGAGTCTATAATTATTCCAATCTATAAAAAGGGAGATCGCCATAATCCCGCATGTTATCATCCTATTTCATTGCTCGACACACTTGCAAAGATTGCGGGTCGTATAATTTTAAATAGATTACAAGACTGGACAGAGGAAAATCATATCCTCTCTGACCTACAATACGGGTTTAGGGCTGGTATTGGGACAACGGAACAGGCTCTTAACCTAGAGATCATACTTGGTAAATACACAAGGGTCAAGCCCGGAGCCCTATACCTTGCATTTGTCGATCTAACCTCCGCATTTGACTGTGTGGTGCATTCAAAATTGTGGCCTATCTTCCTGGACGTGGGGGTCGACACTACCATAGCCCACTTTATTAGGGAACTGTACACCAGAGCAAATGCTAAGGTTCGCTATGGGCGCCAGGGGGAATGCACCTCACCTTTTCCCATTGAACGAGAGTTGCGCCAAGGCTGTGTGTTAGCTCCCCTACTGTTTGCCCTATATATTAATAGCCTAGAGGGGACTCTATCCGATGCCTGTGGCGATCTTCCACAAGTAGGCCCTCGGAAGATCCCGGCGCTCCTGTATATGGATGACACTGTTTTGATGGCCCGCACCCCAGTGGCTCTGCAAAGATTAGTAACAACCTATGATAACTGTATGGATGCCTTGGGTCTTAAAATTAATCACACAAAAACGTTTTCAATGACATACTCCAGAAGTCGCACAAAGAATTGTCACATTGACTTAAAAGGCGCGAAATTAGCCGATACAGGGACATTCCCGTATTTAGGCATTATGTTTGACGACAAAGGCACAGCTATAAAAGCGAGAAAACTGCTATTCACAAAAACCGTTACGGCTCTAAAAAATGTTTTCTAAGAGGGTGGGGAGAGCAACTCCCAAAGATATGATTACTCTCTACAACGTGAAATGCGTTTCAGTAGCACTGTATGGGGCAGGACTTTGGGGTTACCGGGACTGCACTACCTTACAGCTGACTGAAAACGCTTTCCTGAAAACAGTCCTAAGCGTCCCGCAATCAACCTCAACATTAGTATGCCATTCAGAAATGGGAGTAACATACCTTACAGATCTTATTCGTGTTCAACCAATTTTACTTTGTCATAAAGTATGGACCTCTGACTCTGGGAGGCTGAATAGGGCTATCATAGTAGATGCCCTAGCACTTACTTACTCGCTCAAAATCCCATGGCTCCATAAATAACTTTTTTATTAAACTGGGCCACCCCGAGTTCTATTTTACTCCAGATAAAATGAAAACAATTTCCAGAAAAGACTTAAAAAACACTTGCCTCACCCACCTGGCCGAATTGAGATGGGATCTGGAGGCAAATAAATAGAGTGTCAGGAGAAACCATATGATACAGCAAACGAATGGTATGGAACCATATTTATGTAATGTTCTGAACCCAAGACATCGGTTTGTCACCACGCATTTGAGACTTGAGTCTTTCCATCGCCTTGTTAGCTTTCCCTTGATTAATGACTGGTCTCCACAACTGGAAAAATGCCCTTGCAATAATGACTCTGATCAAAATACAATGCATATACTCCTCTTTTGTAAATATTATTCAAATTCTAGGAAATGTTTGTGACACCACTTTTAAAATTACTGCATTTTAAACAATGTCGTCCAGCATTTTTGTATCTTTTGTCCCTTCCGTCTATGATGGTTTGCAAAGGATTAGCCTTATTCCTGTGTTCAGTGATTAAGGCCAGATCACACCCTGAGGCAAATGAGTGAGTTTTTCAAGCGTTATATCTGAGACCACCTTACCTGTTTTTACCAAATTGTTTATTAACTTTTTTACTTCTTTTATTCTTTTATCTGGCTGTATTCATATTTATATTTACATGTATTTTAGTATTTGCTTTTTCTTGAATGTTGATTTTATGTACAATGACTTTTATGATTGTTAAAATCAATCGAATAAAGTTTTTTTGATGATGATGATGATGACTTGTTTCTGTTTCTTTTGTATTCGTTTGTGTTGTCTTGATAAAGGTAAATGTTATGGTATGAGAAATGTTCTCAGTAACAGAACCTGACTCCTTGTTTGTACAATTATGGGTCCAGCTAGTTTTTTTACAACTCTAATTCATTGAGTGCTTTGAGATCTATGTTGTGTAGCAATATGTATTCAGTTCATAAAGGAAGGAATAGTTAGAACCACAAGTGTAAATAGTTGTAAGGAGTTTTAAATCATTGTCTGATCATATTTATGGTTATATCAGAGGTTTATCATTATCAATACTGTGTTATGAAGTTTCAATTAAGTGTGCATCTACCATGTGTGTGGGGCAATTAACAAATGGAAAGAACCCAAATGATTTCAAATTTTCATGTAGGAATTTAAGGAACTTGCAACATGAGTTCTTTAGATTGACTTCATATTTGAGTTTCACTTATGCAGTCCAAAGTCGATGACAGACCAACTTGTAGTGGCTTGAAACTCAGAACAGAGGTTAGTGTGTGATGTGACATCAGGTTCAAGAGGATGGACTTCAATTTCAACTGTGTAACTGTGTGTGTCAGCACTTGACAACACTAAATGTGGTATTCCCTTTTCTGCCTTCGTAAACACTTTATTCATTGCCTTTTTCCCCCACTTTTTTCTTCCTACCAGTTCCCTCCGAGTTTTGGCCTTGTTGTTCCTCACTCACTCAATTGGCCTGCTACTCCTGTTTCCTGTGCTCTATTTTTGCCCTGCTTTTGGAGTGGCTACTGCCCGCCTTCCTTATTACCTTTTGAACGGATGTTGGTGAGTATGAATAAATAGGGGTTTGCTCTACTGCAATAATGTTGAAAGGTTATTCAAGGTAATCATCTTTCTCAATAGAAAAAGCCAGGCATATTTTATGATATCAAATCACCATTAAATATCTGAACAGCTTTGGAGGAGCTATGTTTTCTCTTCAACTACCTCCCTCAAAATCCATCTCCGTTTACCCTTGGAAGTGCCATGAATGCTGGCTTGAATTGTGTTGCTTCCTCCCCAGCATGGGTACCTGTTAATGAATATACCACACAATTACTATGTGTTAGACCTGACAGCCTTAGGGTGGTCACCCCTACCTTTTTGCCTGCCTCCCTCCACTTTTTGGACACTGTTTTTGCTGGGTTTTAGACTCTGCGCACTTTACCACTGCTAACCAGTGCTAAGGTGCATATGCTCTCTCCCTTTAAACATGGTAACCTTGGATCATACCAAATTGGACTATTTAATTTACTTATGAGTCCCTAGTAGAGTTCACTATATGTGCCCAGGGCCTGTAGATTAAATGCTACTACTGGGCCTGCAGCACTGATTGTGCCACCCACTTAAGTAGCCCCTTAACCTTGTCTCAGGCCTGTCCTTGCAAGGCCTGTGTGTGCAGTTTCACTGCCAATTCGAATTTGCATTTACAAGTACTTGCCAAGCTTAAAACTCCCCTTTTTAGACATATGTCATTCCTAAGGTGTGCCCTAGGTAACCCCCAGAGCAAGGTGCTGTGTAGGTAAAAGGCAGGAGATATACCTGTGTAGTTTACATGTCCTGGTAGTATAAACCCCCTAAGTTCGTTTTTACACTACTGTGAGGCCTGCTCCCTTCATTGGCTAACATTGGGGCTGCCCTCCTACATTGTTTGAGTGGTATCTGCTGATCTGAAAGGAGTAGGAAGGTCATATTTAGTATGGCCAGAATGGTAATAGAAAATTCTGCTGACTGGTGAAGTTGGATTTAATATTACTATTTTAGAAATGCCACTTTTAGAAAGTGAGCATTTCTCTGCCCTTAAATCTTTCTGTGCCTTACAATCCACGTCTGGCTGGGTTTAGTTGACAGCTCCTTGTGCATTCATTCAGACACACCCCAAACACAGGATACTCAGCCTCACTTGCATACATCTGCATTTTGAATGGGTCTTCCTGGGGTGGGAGGGTGGAGGGCCTGACACTTACATGACAATGGACAGCAGCCTGCCCTCACACAAAGGACTGCCACACCCCCTACTGGGACCATGGTAGATAGGATTGAACTGAAAGGGAAACTTGTGCACTTCTGAGACACTCTTTGTAGTCTCCCCAACTTCAAAGGTACTTTTGGGTATAAAAACAGGGCCCCTGCCCTACCGAGACAGACACTTCCTGGAGAAGAAACCTGAACCAGAACCTGCACCAGACAAGAAGAACTGCCCGGCTGCCTAAAGGACCCACCTGACTGCTTTCTGAAGAGGACTGCTGCCTTGCTATTGCCCTGCTGTCTTGCTGCTCTATTGCTTTGCTGCAGAAGTGCTCTCCAAGGGCTTGGATAGAGCTTGCCTTCTGTTCCCTGAAGTCTCAGGACCAAAAAGACTTCTCTCCTGCAGCTGAACTCCCTGTGCAGCAAAAATTTGACGTACCGCTTGCCAGGAACAACGCACAGCCTGCTTGTGGTGAAAATTTTGCCACACATTGAGTCTGGAACGATGCCGCCCGACTTCACAACAGAAGATCGAAGAAATAGCACCAGCAACGCGACCGGAACTTCAACGCACAGCCCTACTGGATCGACGCAAGCCGACTCAGAACAACGCCGCCTGATGGAATCGGCGCAGCACCTGCCGTGCGGAAGAAAATTCCACGCATCGCCTACCAGAATCGACGCAGCCGCTGTGACTTCACTCTGCAAGCCCAGGATTCCACGCATCGTCCCTGGGGCGTCTGAAAACCCCGCAACCCAAAGAGGATCCAAGTCCGCACCCCGGAAATCGATGCAACGTCTTCCCTGTGTGGAAAATAATGATGCAAGTCTGTGTGCGAAGGGGCGAAACCAAAGCACACTCACCGTTTTCCACGCATCTCCTCCTCTGTGGTCCCTTGCGAGAATTTTTCAATGCAAACCAGGTACTTAGCCCTGCAAGAGACACTTGTTGTTTCTAGGAGAACTTAAGACACTTTTAATTGCTTCTACAGTAATCTTTGAACTCTAAAGACACTGGATTTCACTTTCAGTAATAATCCTACATTTACTTATTTCAACTTTAATCATTTTGACCTGCATTTATTCAGATAAATATATATATTTTTCTAAACACTGTGTGGTGTATTTTTTTTTTGTGGTGTTATATTGTGGTATTGTATGATTTAATGCACAAAAACTTTGCACATTGCCTTCTAAGTTAAGCTTGACTGCTCAGTGCCAAGCTACCAGAGGGTGGACACAGGATAATTTGGATTGTGTGTGACTTACCCTGACTAGAGTGAGGGTCCTTGCTTGGACAGGGGGTAACCTGACTGCCAACCAAAGACCCCATTTCTAACATTGGTGATCAGCGGTGAGGATAGGGCTTGTATTTGTGCAGTGACATACAGTAGCTTAGCATTTCACTACCTACCCACAGTTGAAGGTCAACTTGATTTTTATCTCTTTCTACAAATTAGTTTTTCTGACAATTTTCTAAACTTTAATCCTCACTCAACATGTCTCAGGCTGGGTCTGAAGCAGGAGATGTTGACCTAGCCCTGTTGGAGACATACACTGTCAAACAGCTAAAAGGGTTCTGCAAGGAGATGAGTTTATCCACCCAAGGGGCCTCCAGAAAGGAGGACTTTCAAGTGGCGCTGAGGGCCTGGGCAGAAGCCCATTTAGAGGAGGAGGCTGAGGATGAGGAGCCAGAAGATGGCCCCCAGAGGATTTTTTTGCCATCAGTGGGTGATGTTACCACTGCAATTGTGCCCCCTTCCAGACCAGGGAGCAATATCTCTGATCAAGCCCTGACCGCAGAGGAAATGAGAGAGGAGAGGGAGTTCCAATTGCAAATGGCAAGACTGAAAATTGAGGTTCAACAGGAGGAAAAGAGAGCTGAGAGAGCCTTGGCTGAAAATAAACTTTTTTTGTCTCATGAACTGAGTCTCAAGGAGCTGGATCTTAAGGCGAAGCGGCCTGAATCCAGCAGTAATGGTGGCAGCATACAGGCAGGACCTGCCGGAGAAAAAAAGGTTGGTATGCCCAAAAATGTGGTGCCCAGTTTTGTGGTAGTAGATGACATAGATAAATGGCAGCTGCTTATGAAGTTGCACTAAGGGCTCATGAGGTTCCTGAAGGGCAATGGGGTACAGTTATGTGGAGTTATGTGCCAGCATTGGGGAGAGACACACTTCTCACATTGGACCCAAAGGAGCAAAACACATATCCACTTCAGAAAGCCATTTTACTTGCCAAGTTTGGGCTGACCCCTGAGTCCTTGCTTGGACAGGGGGTAACCTGACTGCCAACCAAAGACCCCATTTCTAACACTATGTATTATATGTCTTTATTAATTTGCGTGTAACTGCAAACTCAACCTTCTAAACGTACATTCACTTCACCATGTCCTATCACTGTAGTCACAGCTCTACCAAGGCCTTCAGGAGCAAAAAGGGTTCCATAATTCACATTCACACAACAGTACATCTCCCCCTCTGTTAAATAAAAAATGGCAATTTGTTACGAACATCTACACAAGCTCTTCAATAAGCCTTCATGCCACTTTGATTACTCGTCCTGATCTTGTCTTCTGAAATTGGGAATCAGCAACAGGTTGCCCATGATCTGCGTTGGCTATGTAGGAGCAATGACAGTTGGGTTTTTCAATTGTCCTTTCTGACCAGTCTCTACATTGACATCAGTATCTGACAAATGATGAGCTACATGTCTGAAATGCGAGAAATCTCACATGATGGATTTCCCAGGATATTGAGCAGTCACCACGTGTCTTTTGCTGGTTACTATATAGAATGTCTTGGAATCAAAAGGAGCATCAGACTTACGATTTCTCGGCTGATGGACAAGCACTCAATCTCCTTGTGCGAAGACAATGTCCCTCATTTTGTGGCGGTATCACTGCCAACAGGCTGGTGGTGTATACTGCCGCATCGTGAGTGTGGCGGGTTCGGTTACCACTCATACCACCAGGCTGGTATGAACCGCTGGGCCGGAGAGGTGCATCTCTGACTCGGTGGTCCACACATGACCGCCAGCAGTATACCACAAAAACCATGGCGGTAGGGCTACTGGTGACAGGGAATTACTTCCCTGTCACTGGTAGACGGCTTCATCACCCCCCCAGCAATCACCTAAACCCCTCAACCCCTGCCCCTACCTTCCACTGCCCCTAGAATCACAGCGCCTTCCCCAACCCCCCACCCCGCAATCATGCACACACCCTCCCCATGCACCACCACTTCTATAAACGCATTCACTCACACTCATCCATACCCAATTCACTCACACATACTCACATGCATACACACTGACATGCAGATACGCACTCACTGTAACATTCATACACGCATTCACTCACATGCATACCACCACGCATACACCACAACACTCAGATGCATACACACATGCACACACACATTCATACACACACGCAGACACCACACACTCACACACAACACCACGCCCTCCCCTGATGGATGCCCGACTTACCTTGTCCGAAGAGCAGGTCATCTGGCAGGGAATTAAAAGGGACACTTCTACTGCCAGCAGGACACCGCCAGGCTGTCTATTTGATCAAAATACGGCTGGTGGCGTCCTTCTGGTGGGGCGGTGCAGGTGGTAGCACTGCCCAGACGCCTCATCCACCAGCATGGCTACTGCCAGATTTCTGCCCTAAATGTAGTTGAAATCCGGCAGTAGTGATATTATGGTGGGCGGATTACCGCCAGCACTGGTGGTCTTCTGGCGCCCATGGCTTTGGCGCTCTCGATTTGAGACCACCAAAGACATAATGAGGGCCAATGTCTTTTGCATGTTATCTCTTGTCTGCATAGGCCTTCATTTTCTATTTGAAGATCCAAGGGTCTGATTAAGGGATTGGGGGATGGGTTACTCTGTCACAGTTGTGACAGTTACCCTGTCTGCTGTGTTACAAACTCCATAGGCCAAAATGTTATCGTCATATGGCAGACAGGATATCAGTCAGATTTGTGACGAAGTAACCCCTTCTGCCAAACTATAAATAAGGCAGGTCTTTTGTACTGGTTTCTTCTTCAGTTCTCGATCTTGTGTTGGACCAGTGAGGTAACTTGGTCATCATTGCTCTCCCAAATATCAGAGTTGCAAGGCTTTCACCTGTGGCCAAGTGAGGAGTCGAACGATAAGCTTGCAGGGTAGAATATAAGACAGTCTTGAAGTCGAGCTTTTCTAATGCAGTATGCTGAACAGTTTTAATGGGAACATTCAACAAGGCCATTAGCCTGTAGTCAAAGAGGTGTGCTGTTCTGATGCTTCACTTTGAGCAGATTGAGGAAGTCTCTGAATTCTCGAACATTGAAAGGTGGGTCATTGTCAGATTTTAAAATCACAGAAATGCCCCATGTCACACAGATATCATCCAATCACTCACTTACTTTTTCCTGAGTGATATACGAGAGATTGTCTGTTAATGGAAAAAAGGAGCATTCATCCATAATCAACATCAGTTGATGTCCATTGTCAAGTGGACCAATAAGGTCAACATCAATTCTTTCCCATGCATGCTTTGGCAACTTTGACATGCTCAAGGGGTATTGAGTGGTTTTCAATGACAGGAAGTTGCAAAGATGATAGGATAGGCCTTTAATTCTCTTTCAAATCTTTCATCGAGATGAGGAAACCAAACTCGATCTCGGGGATCTCATTTTGTGACTATGTCCTACATGGGACTTCATGGGCCACTTCAATTACCTTTTGTCGCAGACTCTCTGGAATTGAGATTATTGATCTGCTCTGGATAATGCCTCCTTTTGTCACGGACAGTTCATCTTTTACTTTTTTAAACTTCTGGTATTCACTGTCACTGGTAAGAAGTTGAGTATGTTGGTTCCATGACTGATGTGTAAAAATGTCTTTCAGTTTTAACATGTCAATCAATCAATCAATCAATCAATCAATCACTGCATTTGTAAAGTGCGCTACATACCCGCAAGGGTCTCAAGGCGCTGGGGAGGGGGGGGTGCTACTGGTCGAAGAGCCAGGTCTTGAGGAATCTTCTGAAGGCCAGCAGGTCCTGGGTCTGTCGTAGGATGGTGGGGAGAGTGTTCCAGGTCTTGGCGGCGAGGTAGGAGTAGGATCTGCCGGCGGCGGTGGTTTTTCGGATGCGGGGGACTGTGGCGAGGGCGAGGTTGTCTGAGCGGAGGCTTCTGGTGGGAGTGTGGAAGCTGAGTCGGTTGTTGAGGTAGGTGGGTCCGGTGTTGTGCAGTGCTTTGTGTGCGTGGATCAGGAGCTTGAAGGTGATCCTTTTGTTGATGGGGAGCCAGTGCAGGCCTCTCAGGTGGAGTGTGATGTGGCTGCGGCGGGGGACATCGAGGATGAGTCGGGCCGAGGCGTTCTGGATGCGTTGGAGTCGTCTCAGGAGCTTGTTTGTAGTTCCTGAGTAGAGGGCGTTCCCGTAGTCGAGTCTGTTGGTGATGAGGGCCTCGGTAACGGTTTTTCTCGTGTCGAGGGGGATCCATTTGAAGATCCTGCGGAGCATACGGAGGGTGTTGAAGCAGGACGCGGAGATGGCGTTGACTTGCCTGGTCATGGAGAGAGTGGAGTCGAGGATGACCCCCAGGTTGCGTGCGTGGTCCGTGGGTTCCGGGGCTGTGCCTAGTGACGTGGGCCACCAAGAGTCGTCCCAGGCTGATGGGGTGGGTCCGAGAATGAGGACCTCCGTCTTGTCTGAGTTCAGCTTCAGTCTGCTGTCCTTCATCCAGTCGGCTATGGCCTTCATTCCTCGGTGGAGGTTAGCTTTGGCGGTGTCGGGATCTTCGGTGAGGGATATGATCAGCTGGGTGTCGTCGGCGTAGGAGATGATGTTGAGGTTGTGTTGTCGTGCGACGTGGGCGAGGGGGGCCATGTAGATATTGAACAGTGTCGGGCTGAGGGAGGATCTCTGTGGGACGCCGCAGATGATCTCAGTGGTTTTGGAGCGGAAGGGTGGGAGGCGGACGCTCTGGGTTCTGCCGGAGAGGAAGGATGTGGTCCAGGCCAGGGCCTTCTCTTGGATACCAGCGTCATGGAGGCGTGCTGATAGGGTGCGGTGGCAGACCGTGTCAAAGGCTGCTGATAGGTCCAGGAGGATGAGGGCAGCTGTTTCTCCTTTGTCCATCAGGGTCCGGATGTCGTCAGTGGCGGCGATGAGGGCGGTCTCGGTGCTGTGGTTACTGCGAAAACCAGATTGGGACGGGTCCAGGATGTTGTTGACTTCGAGGTAGCGGGTCAGCTGTTTGTTGACAATCTTCTCAGTCACTTTTGCCGGGAAAGGGAGCAGGGAGATGGGACGGAAGTTCTTGAGGTCCTTGGGGTCCACCTTGGGCTTCTTCAGAAGGGCGTTGATCTCGGCGTGCTTCCAGCTTTCTGGGAAGGTTGCTGTCTCGAAGGAACAGTTGATTGTTTTCCGGAGGTGGGGCGCGATGGCTGTGCTGGCTTTGTTGAAGACGTGGTGAGGGCAGGGGTCCGATGGGGATCCGGAGTGGATGAAGTTCATGGTTTTGATGGTGTCTTTGGTGCTGACACTGGACCAGACGGTCAGGCGACTGGTGCGAGTGGTAGTCGCAGGGGTGGTGGACTCGGTGGTGGGTGAGGGGGGGTCGGGGTTGAAGCTGTCGTGTATGTCGGTGATCTTGCGGTGGAAGAAGGTGGCCAGGGAGTCGCACAGGTCTTGAGATGGCGGGATGTCGTTGGTGATGGAGCTGGGGTTGGAGAGTTCTTTCACAATGCTGAAGAGCTCTTTGGTGTTGTGTGCGTTGTTGTCTAGGCGGTCCTTGAAGGCGGTGTTCTTGGCGGTCCTGATGAGTTGGTGATGTCTGCGGGTGGCGCTCTTGAGGGCTGTGTGGTTGTCTGGTGTTCGGTCGTGGAGCCATTTCTTCTCCAGCTTCCGACAGGTGTGCTTGGAGATCCGGAGGTCCTCGGTGAACCAGGCGGCTTTCTTGTTGGTGTGGTTGGTTGTAAAGGTCTTGAGAGGGGCGAGGGTGTTGGCGCAGTCGTTGATCCACTGTGTGAGGTTGGTCGCGGGAGTGTCTGTGTCGGTGGGGTCGGTTGGTGGTCTCAGGGCGAGGGCGGTAGTCAGTTGGTCCCCGGTGACCTTGCCCCAGCAGCGGCGTGGTAGCTGTTGGGTGCGGTGGTGTGTGGTGGGTTTTCTGAAGGTGAAGTGGACGCATCTGTGGTCGGTCCAGTGTGGTTCGTGGTGTGGTTGAAGGAGACGTGGGGGCTTGCGGAGAAGATGGGGTCAAGCGTGTGTCCAGCGGCGTGAGTGGGTGTCGTTACTAGCTGTTTGAGTCCGAGGTTGTCGAGGTTGTCGATCAGGGCGGTGGAGTTGGCGTCGTTGTTGTTCTCGAGGTGGAAGTTCAGGTCCCCGAGGATGATGTAGTCCGTGGAAGCGAGGGCGTGGGTGCTGATGAGGTCAGCGATGGTGTCACTGAACTGTGGGCGGGGTCCGGGAGGTCTGTAGATGAGAGTTCCTCTGAGGGTGGTGTTGGGGTCGGTGTGGATCTGGAAGTGCATGTGCTCGGCGGTGGTGAGGGTGTCATCGGTGTTCATTGAGATTTTGATGGAGTCTTTGTGGATGATGGCGATTCCTCCTCCCACTCCGTTGGTGCGGTCTCTGCGGGAGATCTTGTAGCCCTGTGGGATGGCTATGGCAATCTCTGGTGCTGAGGTGGCGTTCAGCCAGGTCTCCGTCAGGAAGGCAACGTCAGGGGCAGTGGAGTCTAGGAGGTCCCAAAGTTCGATGGGGTGTTTGCGAGCGGAGCGGGTGTTGAGGAGGATGCAGCGGAGGTGGTTGGGTTCTCTGGCTGGTGGTGTGGAGGGTTGGATGCTGGTGAATGTGCAGTTCCGGCAGGTGAAAGGCCCCTGGGTGCGTTTCGGGGTGGCCCGGTAGCAGGGGTGGTCTCGTCTGGTGTTGAGTGCGTCGTAGTGCAGTCACTATCTTGACTCATGGCATTGACAGTTTGTTCCAATTAAATGGAAGCAGGAGTGGTTGATTTCACAATTACATTTATGTAGGCTTCAGCTGTCTTAGAAAAGTTGCCTTGACTCTGTATAATCACTCTGTAGAAGTAGTCTACAGGGGTTTGCTCCTTCCCTAGATGATGCACAATTGTGTAGTTGTACTCTTATAATAGTAGACTCCAACGTTCACTGCGTGGAAGCATCTTGGCCTTTGTATTTTAAAGATGGTCGGCAATGCTTGATGATCTGTCACAAGTATTCAATGTTTTTATTTAGGAAGATGTGGAAATGTCACAGGCCCACACTACTGCTACACTACTGCTAAACTCTCTTTTTCAGGTTATAAATTAGCGTGTTTAGTCTGGGAAAGCTTTGGCTTGTATATACCTCAAAATGTCTTCGAACATTTGAGTGTCAATTATGCTGTGCAAGGATTGTGCCTAACCAGACCAGGCTAGCCTCAACCACAACTTCTGTATGCAGCTTTGGATCAAAATATACCATTTCAGTAGCATTTTCAATTCCTTTTTTTTCTCTTAAATCGTTGATTGCATTATGTGACCAGTAAAATGAATCTTTTTGATTTTTGGCAATTCTCTCAGAAAAGGTTGAATGTCACACTGAAGCTATCATTGTAAGCCGAAGAATTTTGGGAAGTAGCCAAAAGTGATACCTCTCATAAGTTATTGTGGTTTCATAACATCAAGAAGCTGCTCACTTCTTTGGGCCTACAGGCTGCATGGAATACCAAACGGGGGGAATTTATTCCATTCAAGGTCCAACTGAAAAAGTGTTATTGGTTATGGGTTGCTCAAAATGATATAGCCTCCAGTGACATAAGGTCTCTGGTGAACTGGTTTTTGGATTTCAACTCTGTCAGTGCCGTAAAACCTTATCTAGATATTCTTTCTATACCTAGGGATAGATAACTGTATATTCTTCCCCTGAGGTCCCTCAGATGGGTAGTGAACTCTGTTGCATCCCCCCTATGTCTTAGCTGTAAGTCCGCTAACAAATCTGTTTCCCACAAATTATTTGCCTGTTGTGCATATGAAAGCCCCAGCTTAAAGTAGATCAAACTGGTTGCCAGGGCCCTGGTGACACATAGCAGCGTGTCTGCCTTGAGGATCCTGCAAACACACCCTGGTCCATTCTATGCCTGCTCCATTGCAAAATTAGGACACATGTGGCCCATTAGGGCTAGGTCCATTAAGCAATGAGAGCTGAATGTATGACAGTGTTGTCTCCTTACATCAACTGTTGTTTTTGGGAGTAGATTTCTGCTCTCACTTTGAGCATCAGCATGCTTCTGCTAGGGTGGCCCCCACTATTGCTGATTGTTTTTATACATGACATTAGGAGCCAGATTTAAGAAAAGTGGCACTGTACCCAGTGCAGCCCCACTTTTTGTGCACCCCTTAGCACCCCCCTAACACCACCATGTGTGCACTGTATCCAAGATACGGCACACCATGGCGGTAGTTAGGGAACTAGCGTTAACATTTCTGACACTAGTTAGGAGTTTTGCAGGATTAGCGTAAAAAAATTAGATGCTAATCTTGCAAAGCCTATTGTGGCCCATTGTAAACAATGGTGTGCCTACTTTTAACACCTGCTCTGAGCAGGCGTTAAATGTTCGGAAAAAAATGACACAAAGAAATCTTTTAGATTTCTTTGCGCCATTGCTTCGGCCTCCCAACAGGTGAATACCCCCTATGCATACATTATGCATGGGGCAGGTATAATGTAAGACAAATAGTTACAAAGTGGCGCAATGCATAAATTGTGACACTTTGTAAATTTGGCATGGCAATTTTGGCCTTGTTGGGGCACATTAGCGCAAAAAACAATGACGCTAATTTGGGGCAAGGCGGCTCTTAAATCTGCCCCTAGTTGTTATACCTTGGATGAGTCATTTCCAGTACTTTTAACTTTTCTGACTTGCATGATTTTGTTGTTGTTCTTTCTTGTATAACATTGTAATTACTGTCTTGTTTAGCTTGGTCTGTGTATGTTGCACAGCTTCCAGTAATGTTTAATTTATATGCTCCTTTGAATGAATTAACTTGCTGCTCTTACATAATTCTGCAATTTTAATGTGTTTTACTACGTTTTGTATTTGATTTTATTGCAAATTATTATGTATGTTTTAAGTGTTTTTTGCATCTAGGCCCCAAGATATAGCACCTAGATGTCCCAGTGATTATCAATAAAAGAGCGGAATCAATGGTTTTTAATTTATTATTCTATGGTGTTGCATGTATTTATTATGTGAGTGTTGTGTTTTTATAGCACGTTTTCAAAATAAGTCTCACTTTGATTGATTACTGTGTTTGGAAGAAGTCAACTCTCTGTGTCCTCTTAGGCAGGCTAGTATGAGTAACCCCAGCGCTTGGCCTCAGGCATTTCTTTCTCTGATTAGCTGATTACTGTTGAGCATTTATCCTTAAGAAACGTCCTATTTTTTGTCCGATACTGCTCACTGTGAGCCTGATTCATAAAAGTAAACTTGCAGTTTTGTGTAAGTTTATGGTTTTTTTTGTATTCACAAACTACCATTTAATAGTACGTTCATGACTGCAGCGAGGCCGCAGGCGGGACTGAGGACTCCATACATAAACAAGCATTTACAATGCAACGGGTCTCGCGTTTGCTCATGTTAGAGCTGATCGCGTTGTAAACTCCTAACCCGACTTTTCACTTATTGGGCAAAAGTGCATTTGTGTACACAACCCGAAAAAGTGAAATTAATTATATAAAGCGCTCGACTTCTGCCAAGCGAGATCGCGCTCGTAAATTAGAGAAAAAGAAGTGCACGAGCCCAAAGGAAAACAGTGAGCCTCGCATGTTTTCTGTACTTGGTCCCTGCGCTCGAGGAGGGCTAGCCACCAGAAAAGCCGTATGCTTGCCTTCAACTAATGAAAGCAAGCAGATTTTATTAGGCAAGCCCACGAACCAATAAAAAACACTGACGTGAAGTTGACAGGGCTCAGAGCCCTTTTCTAAATACAAAAGCGTCTCACTGCGATACGCATGCACGAGCGCGTGCAACGCAGGCGCGAGCGCATGCAACGCAGGCTTGACCCTAAAAACAGTGCTTCTGTGCTTGTGGCGACCCAAAGGGCTGTGTGGAGCATAAAGTGCAATTGAAAATGGCAAGATTTCAAGATATGTGAGGGTGGCCAGATGTCGAACCTGGGTTTCTTCTACCTCATTGAATCAATTTCAGGAGCATCTTGAAGTCTCATGGGTATCCTCAAAGTGCTTGAAACAAATCCTAAGAGAACCCTTTCAAAGATGGTGATCAGTCCAAAAGTCTGAGGACCTGATTTACAAGAGATGATGCACACCTGCAATAGCACAGTTGTGAGTCAAACTTTTTAATGCCGCGCCAAGACATTTCTAACTAACTTGCATGCGCGGTATTTACAAAATGGTGAATCATGGCGGTAAGAAAAGGTGAGCATCAAATAAATGATGCTCGCCTTTGAAACACATAGAAAATAAATGATGCTTGTGCCTCGAAAGTGCTAGCCTGATTAGTGGCACATATTTTGACACTAGCCACCCTAGTGTCACTTTTGGGCTTAAAAGCATAAAATAAAAGTCTGCGAAAATGCCAAACTGAAGCCACGAGGTGGCACAATGGAGAATCCAGGACAGGAGAGACCCCAGAGAGACCCCAACAAGCGCAGTATGTCCAGACCGACCCCCAGGATAAGGGAAGAAGAAAGAGGAAGTGTGGGTTCAGTGAGGAGAAGAACAACATTTTGATCACAGAGGTGACAGAGCCTCACCACTAATTTGCCAGTAGGTAGGAAGGAGGCCATATGGCAGTCCATAGTTGATAAGGTCAACAGTATGGCAGAGGTGAAGAGGACTGTGCCAGATTGTAAGAAGAGCTGGCATGATTGCAAGTGTGGAATAAAGCAGAAAATGGCCAGCAACTGAAAGGCAGCACTGTAGACCGGAGGTGGAAGTCCCACACTCCAGAAGCAACTGGATGACCTGGAGGGGATGGCGGCAGCAGTCATCCCTGAGGACTTGGTGGCAGGAGTCCAGGGACAGGACATTGTGGCATATGATGACCAACAACAAACACAGGGTAAGTCACAGTGGGGGGCAATGTTGTAATTAACAAATGGCAAAAGAGGGAAGCACATAGGAGGTACTGTATGCCTGCTGAAGGGTTGAATGGAGGAACACTATTGGCACACTATTGGCTAAACATATAGTGCACTGAACCCCACTATATGCACAGACCATTTCACAACTCTCACACCACTTCCTTCACTTTGTCAACTGTATCATCTTTCCATGTTTAACTGTCATTGGGCATCATGTACCAGGCCTGTTGCACATGGTGGGGCAGCAAGGGCTGGGATACCCCTCCCTGCACCTCTGAGAAAGGGCACAATGCATTGTACGCACAACATACGGGGCATTTCTGTCATTACCATCTGCGCTAGTGCACAATTTGCTGCCATGTGCCTATTCAGCCACACCTGCACCATGCTGCAAGGGGGCCTGTGTGGCAGGCATGAGTATTGTTACAGGAAGGGACACCTTGATACACAAACACAAATACAATAGGTGGTTGCATCTTACTATGTGTGCTGCAGGATACAGCACACATAGCAAGAGGGGACTAGGAGGAGGAATGTGGACAGAAGCCCATGAAAAAACATGCAAGATGGCTTTGACTGGACTTGTAAATGTGGACTGGCATAATTTGCCAATCGAGAGTTCAGAAAAATGAGCATAGTGTGTCTCTAGGGGCTCATAAATGAGGGCCTTGATGCATGGCTCTGAGCCATTTAAATAAGGCACCAGGATTGACAACCTGATGACTCGTGTGAACAGCTAGTACAGATCAACATTGACATATCTCGTTCTCATTGCAGAGGATGGTGCCATACCTCCTGGCCAGCTGCCTTTCCTTGACCTCTCGGATGATGTGGATGACCAGCTGGAAACCATCAATCCTGAAACTCTCAAGCAGATCCTGGGTGCCATCCAGACACCATTTCTGGTTGCAGGGAGGACACATGGCCCTCATTACAACCATGGCAGTCTCTGATAAAGTGGTAGAAATACCGCCAACAAGCTGCTGGTAAATACCACCAAATTATGACCATGGCGGAAAGAGTTCAGATAGACAGCCACTTTACAACACGGACCGCCAGGGCGGAAACAACAGCCACCATGGCGGTAGCCGCCTACAGCCAGGCGGAAGGCAATGTTCCGCCTACCGTATTATGACAGTCCAATCCACCACCTTTTCCTGGGCGGTACCAATGACATCAAAAGCCTGGATGAAACTGAGCTCAGAAGGGAAAGGACTCACCATTGGAGACACAGGGAACAACCACGCCACCATGGAGCCTGAGCTGCAGATTTTTCCTAGATCTTCTATGTCCTGCTCCACTACGAACACCAGCACCGGCAAAGACAACCACGGTGAGTACAGCTGCCTAGCAAACAGGGGAGGGAGGCAGGAAAAAGAGAGTGGCACACACACATGCAACTCACACACCCCCACCCCCAGCACTATACATACAATCAGATGCAGTAAGAAAACATATATACCCCATACCCCTCAGGAATAATGCAAGGACAACACGAATAGATGAAAGTGAGTGTAATAATATTAATATATCAAAAATACGTACATCCAATCTAAAAGTATATACATATGCACAAATCAAGGGACACTGCCCAGTCCTCAATGTGCGTGGGCCACAGGGTTGCATAATAAAGTCCAAGGCCCCACTTGTCTCCTGCAACAACACAGAGAGAACACTGCAGGGGCATCAGTTCGAAAATAGGCAAACACCTTAGTGGGACGGGGAGCGGGAGGGGACCTCAGCCGGCAGATGAAACAACACCACTGGTCTTGGAGGGGGAAACATGCCCTGTGGTTCGCACTGGGGAGTACAAGGCCACAGTCTCTCAATTGGGTGACTTGCACACATGCTCCGGAGGGGGCAACATGCCCTCTGATCTTCATCCTGGGGAGGATGGGATGAGTGGGTGTCTTGCCCACTGGTTCTGGAGGATGCATCGTGCCCTGTGATCTTCATCCTGGGGAGGACAGGAGTGTCTTCCCCACTGGTTCTTGAGGGGGCATCGTGCCTTGTGATCTTCATCCTGGGGAGGATGGGGTGAGTGAGTGTCTTGCCCACTGGTTCTGGAGGGGGCATCGAGCCCCGTAATGCAGATCCTGGGAAGTGCAAGGTCACAGTCTCTCAGGTGGGTGTCATTTCCACAGGATTTGCAGGGGACAGGCCGCACAACAGCCCATGGAGGCAAGACTACAGACCCTCTGCTGGCAGTGACGGCTGCTCAGTGGTGCTGCTGCTGATGCTGCTGGTGATGATGGTTGTGGGGGGAAGCTCCTGCCCATCCACTGCAGCCTCAGACAGCTGCCCACTGGAGGTGGTGGTGGTGCTGCTGCTGGTAGTGGTGGTTATGGGGGGAAGCTCCTGCCCATCCCCTGCAGGCTTGGACGGCTGCCCACTGGAGGTGGTGGTGGGGCTGCTGCTGCTGGTGGTGGTTGTGGGGGGGAGCTCCTGCGCATCTCCTTATGCCTCGAACAGCTGTCCACTGGAGGTGGTGGTGGTGGTGCTGCTGCTGGTAGTTGTGGGGGTAAGCTCCTGCCCATCCCCTGCAGCCTCGGACGGCTGCACCACCATGGTTGGTAGTGGGCGCTCCGACTGAGTCTCAGCACCAGGCCCCTTGTCCTTCCTGCCTGCTGGTGCAGGCCACTTGCCCTTCCTGGCAGCAGCTGGGGATGGCTCCATGCCCTTGGGGGCAGCAGCTGGTGCAGGCCCCTAGCCCTTCCTGGCAGCAGCTGGTGCAGGCTCCTTACCCTTCCTGGCAGCAGCTGGGGAGGGTTCCTTACCCTTCCTGCAGCAGCTGGGGAGGGCTCCTTGCCCTTCCAGCCAGCACTTGGGGCAGGCACCGTTTCCGTGAAACTGCCTGGTGCCCTGGATTCTTTCCCACCACAAGTTGCTGTGGACACTACTGGGCCCGTGGACTGGGTGGCTGAGGTGCTTGCCTGGGTTTTAGTCACCCTGGCCAGATGTGAAGGACAGGGTGGAGGGGTACGGAAGAGGTCAATGGTGGAGAGGAAAAACCTTTTAGGGACATTGGGGCGGGAAGAGGGAGAAGGTTTGGGAGTGGAAGAAGAGGGAGTGGTTGTGGGAGATGCCTGTCTGCTGTGTTTGGGTGAAGGTGCATGGGCTGGATGCTGTTGTGAGGTGGATGCCTGTTTGGTGTCTGAGTGCTTGCGTTTGTGTAACTTGGGATGGGGGAACGGACACAGTGGGAGAGGACACAGGGGACATGTGCATGGCTGTTGGGGTGGTGTCTGCCTGTGAGTTGTGTATTCTGATAGGTGTGCTGGTGATGGCAGTAGTGGATGAGGATGTAGTGCATGCAGGTGTGAGTGTATATGGAACTGGGAGGGAGGTGGAGGAGGAGGAGGAGAGGGACACAGATGAGGCAGTGGATGTTGGTATTTTGGCATCTGGATGGTGTTTGTGTGAGTGCCTGTGGGATGAAGTGTGGTGCTTGTGGTTGCCTGTGCCACTCTTGTGTGTTGTCTTGTGTGAATGCTGGTATGCCTGTGTCCTTGGGATACGTTGGGGTTTAGGGGAATGGCATTGGGTAGAGGAAGTTGGAGGGGGAGGGTGGAAACAGGGACAATGGCTGCCATCAGAGAGGAGGCCAGAGCCTGGATTTATCTCTGTTGGGCCGCCAAGCCAGTGTGAATGCCCTCCAGAAATGAATTAGTCTGTTGCATTTGGGCTGCCAGCCCCTGGAAGGCATTCACAATGGTTGACTGCCCAACAGAGATGGATCTCAGGAGGTCAATAGCCTCATCACTCAGGGCAGCAGGGCTCACTGGGGCAGGGCCCGAGGTGCCTGGGGTGAAGGAGATGCCCACCTTCCTGGGTGAGCGGGCATGGGCAACTTGATGAGGGGATGCTTGGAGGGCGGTGCTGGTACGGGGGTGGCGGCTGTAGTTCTAGCTGGGGTGGGCAAAGAGGTGTCTGTCACCACCAGGGAGCTTCCCTCCAGTCTCCGCCGTGGTGCTCTCCTCGCTCTGTGTCCCACTGGTGCCCTCACCATCGGCAGATTCTGCCTCCTGGTTCCTGTGGCATTCAGCTTCCTCCATCGTCAGTGTCTCTGCTCCTCTGCCAGTTGATGCTAATGTACATAAGGACAAGATGACAAAACAAAAAGGGGGATTGAGACAAATGATATATGTGTTCTATGGCTGCACCAACACCACTGTTGGCGTACATACCACCCTCACACACAGGGAACAAGCCTTCGCACTATGCAATGCACTATCAGTAACAATGCGAGTCAACAGGGCATGGGGAGGGACAGATACCGCCAACTGCAGCATACCTGGTACCCACACAGCCCTGCCCAGTAGTGGATGCCTACAAGCGAGGTAGGAGGAATTTCAAATCAGAACCCTGCCCATCATGGGACCTACTCTGCAATGTCAGGCCTGGCCTAGGGGCACCCACAGACACACATCCCCCACCCAGATACCACCCCACCAGGCTTAAGTTGTAATGATGGGCACTGTACTCACCCCTTTGTGGCTGCTGTGATGCCCTCAAGCGCCCATCCAGCTTCGGGTAGGCCACCGCCAGTAGGCTGACCATCTGGGTGGTCAGGGTTCGACGGGCACCTCTTCCTCATTGGGCGGCCATCTCCAGCTCGGCCACCGCCGTCTGTCGTGCCCAGCCTCTCAGGTCCTCCCACCGTTTTTGACAGTGGGTGCTCTGCCTGCCATAGACCCCCAGGGTCTGCACCTCCTTGGCGATGGCATGCCATATACCCTTCTTTTGATGGGCGCTGACGTACAGAGGAAATACACACGGGGAAAGGTATTATTCAGACCGTCCTGCCTGTTACACTCATGGTCCACCATACCCCTTCCCATCCCCATTTGCACAGACATGGCCCAGCACACAAAGCTGCTTGCCACCCAGGGGATATCCACCAACCCACCCTACACAAGGCTTCACAAACAGCACTCCATGCATTCATGCCCCATGCGTCATGCTCACAGTCTACTCAACTGTTGGTATGGAGGCACATTCAGCAGTCCGTACTGGGGTAGGACCCCATCCACTAGTCACTCCAACTCCACTGAGGTGAAGGCAGGGGCCCTTTCGCAAGTCACACAGACCATGGTGGGGCCAGACACAGGTCACAACAGCACATGCAGTGTAGGTTCTCTCCTGTTGAAGGTCAGGTAGCAAGTGAATGAACAAACAGAAAATTACAGTGACATCCGTGGAGGTGCATACCGTCACCGCCGACATACATCACCATTGGCCACTGTACCACATAGGGCCCAATATTATCAAATGAAGCGTTGCACGGCGGTTCCTGACCACCTCCCGCAGAAGCCCACAATGTCAGCAGAATTACCTCACTTCCACCTGTCCCTCTACACAGGACACACGAATGCCATTTAGGGGGGGAAGCCCTGGATTATAACTGCGTCACAGTTTACAAATGTACATACAGGACAAATGCCACTTATACATTTCAAATTAACATCATGCATTGTACTGTTGTGGCTACAATGTACAGTTTATGACCGGCTCCTCACTCTTTTGCCCCATAGATTGCAACTGCTGCTGATGAATAGGAGATGGAGACACTCCCCTGTGTACAGACACCTGGTACACTTGGCAACAATGGAGGACAGGCACATTATCCTCACCTACAGACTTGACAGGGCCACAATCACTGAGCTGTGTTCTCAACTGGAGCCTGACCTGATATCTGCTATCAGTCACCCCACTGGGATCCCCCCTCTTGCGCACGTTCTCTCAGTGCTTCATTTTTTTTGGCAACTGGTTCTTTCCAAGTGACAGTGGGCTTGACAGCAGGAACGTCTCAGCCAATGTTCTCAATAGTGCTGACCAGAGTGTTGTCTGCCCCAATTAAACACAGGTGCAGCTACATTGTTTTCCCCCAGGTGGAGGATTTGCCACAGTGAAGGTTGACTTCTATGCAATGGGACATATCCCCAACATCATTGGGGCGATTGATGGAACACATATCGCATCTGTCCCCCCTGCAAAATGAACAGATCTTCAGAAAGCTGAAGAGTTGTCACTCCATGAATGTTCAGATGGTGTGCCTGGTGGACCTAGTACATCTCCAACGTCAATGCTAAGTATCCTGGGTCTGTGAATGATGCCTTTATCCTGAAGAAAAGCAGCATTCCAAATGTGATTGCAAACTACAGAGGCACCGGGTGTGGCTAATAGGCGAGCCCTGGTTCCCACCCCGTGGATGTTGGTGTATGGTGTGAGCCATAAGGGATAGTGTGTGGCTAAATGTTGTCCCTCAATATTTGCAGTTGACTTTGGTTACCCCAACCTATCACGGCTATTGACCCCTGTGAGGAATCCCAGGACAAGGGCAGAGGAATGTTACAATGAGGCGCATGGGCCCCCAAGAAGGATAATAGAACGTACCTTTGTCCTCCTGAAGGCCAGGTTTCGGTGCCTCAATGTAACAGGTGGATCCCTGTGCTACTCCCGCAAGAAGGTCTGCCACATAATCGTGGCATGCTGCATGTTGCAAAACCTTGCCTTGAGACGCCATGTGCCTTTTCTGCAGGAGAAGGAAGCTGGAGATGGCTGTGTGGTAGCATTGGACCCTGTAGACAGTGAAGATGAGGAGGCAGATGATGAGGATGAAGACAACAGAACAGCCGTGATTAGACAATACTTCCAATGACACACAGGTAAGGCAGTGTAACTTCACATGTCACTGTCATTTTCTTGTTTCACATTGTCACTGGCAGGCTGTGTTTCCCACTTTTATGCCCACTCGCTGTACCCTTGGGCAACTCTTTTTGCAGATGTTGGTGCCCCACTATCGCTCCTGGTGTGTTCACTGCAGCCAACTACAGGTCTATCCTATGTGCACATTACTGTACAGTTGATTTGCTATGTGTGAACCTTGTTAAATGAATACATTCTTGAATCATTTCACACACTCCACACTTGTATTTTTTCAAATCGTGTTTATTGCAGTGCTAAGAAGAAAAGGGGGAAGTGCAATGGGCTGTGGTGATGATGGAAGAAAGTCCACGGTATTGTTCCAGTCTATTTGTAGCACAGGTGCATTGTCCAAGGGGACAGAGGAAAGGGAGCCATGGCAGTTCAAGGTGGACAGAGTGGGACACAAGGGTGACAATCAGAAGAGTCTTATTTCCTGGCGGGGATCTTGGCAATAGTCTCTGGCTTATGCCTGGATCACAGGGAATGTTTGCGGGGTTGTTCTCCTTCTGCAGGGGGAGGGGTGCTGTTGGCCTGTTGGTCCTGTTGTGGGGCCTCCTGTCCACTAGCGGCAGCGGAGGTGGAGGGCAGTTCAGTAGTCTGGCTAGTGGCAAGGGCCTGCTGTTGTAAGACTGCCTCCATCATAATGTTGGCCATATCTGCCAGCACGCCTGCAATGGAGACCAGGGTGGTGTTAATGGCCTTCAAGTCCTCCCTGATCCCCAGGTACTGTCCCTCCTGCAGCCACCTGTTCTCCTGCACGTTGTCCATGATCTGGCCCAGCGTATCCTGGGAATGTTGGTATGTTCCCAGGATCTCAGTGAGTGACTCCTGGAGATTCAGTTCCCTGGGCCTGTCCACCCCCTGGTGCACAGCAGTCCTCCCAGCTTCCCATTTGTCCCATGCCTCTGTCCCCTGAACCGTGTGCCCACTGCCACTGACTCCAGGTCCGTGATTGTCTTGGCGGAGAGGTGTGCCCTGGGGTCCCTGTAGTGTTGGACACACTGCTGATTGACGAGTCCTGAGGACAAAGGTGTTGGTATGCTGGGTGGGTGCTGTGGTGGTGTTTCGTGAGGGGGGAGGCTCTGTGGTGGTGCATGACTGGGCCTGGGTAATCGACTATCCATAGGTCCCTGATGGGCCAGGTTGGTCATCCAGATCCAGGTGACCAGATCTGCTGTCATCTCTGTGGGCCTCTTCTGTGGGGGGACTGGAAATTGCTGCCACCTCTTCTTTGCTGACATTGGATGCGATACCTGTGGGGATGTAAATGCAGTGTTATTGTTTCTGTGTGTGATATATTATGCATGGGTGGGTTGCAATCTTTGGTTGTATTCGCCCTGGCAGCTTTACAGAGTTGGTATGTGTTGGGCTAGCCGATTCTCTCTAGTGTGCATGCTTTAGTGATAGGTGTCCATGCAGGTCTGTGAGTGGTGTCCATGCATTGGTGGTGGATGCAGGGCTTGGCATTGTGATGAGTGAGTTGTGATGGTGGGGTGTGTGGGGGTGGTGGAGTCATGGGAGTGAGGGTGATGGTAGTGGTATGTGATGGTATGGAGGTAGGGGGGTGAAAGTAGTAAAGAGTAGACTTACCAGAGTCCAGTCCTCCTCCTACTCCTGCCAGGCCCTCAGGATGCATGATTGGCAAGACTTGTTCCTCCCATGTTGTTAGTTGTCGGGGAGGAGGTGGGGGTCCACCGCCAGTCCTCTGGATAACGAGTTGGTGTCTTGCTGCAATGGAACGTACCTTCCCCCATAGGTTGTTCTACCTCTTCCTGATGTCGTCCCTTGTTCTGGGGTGCTGTCCCATGGCGGTGACCCTGTCAACGATCCTCCACCATAGCTCCATCTTCCTACTAATGGATGTCTGCTGCACCTGTGTTCCAAATAGCTGTGGCTCTACCCTGATGATTTCCTCCACCATGACCCTTAGCTCCTCCTCAGAAAATCTGGGGTGTCGTTGTGGTGCCACGGGTGTTGTTTGAGTAGTGCGTGTGAGGGTGTGTAGGGTGATGTGTTGGGCTGTGTGTTGTTAGGTGCGTGGGTGGTGTATAGGTGTTGGTGGTGTGTGGCTCTGGTCTTGTCTGCGGTCGTGGTGTCTATCTGGTGGCAATTGTTTTTATTCATAAAGGGTTGTGGGTAGTGTGGGTGGGTGTTTTATAGTGGTGTGGGTGTGTCCAATGTAATGTGGTTTTGTATGTGCGTGTGTATTTTGAGCACTGCGGTATGTTCCGCCAATGGTTTACCGCCATTGAATGTCTGACGTGGTGATTTGTGGGTCATAATTTGATGGGCATTCTTCTGTTGGCATGGCGATGTGGGTTTTGATACTGCCAGTTTATCACTGACCTTTGATGTGGCGGAGTTGTGTATGTGGCTGAATAGTGACGGATTGGTGTGTGTGTGTCAGAATATGGTGAATGGATATCCTCAGCTGTGGGGGTATGTTGGCAGCAGTCAGCATGGTGGTAAGTGTGATTTACCGCCGGGGTCATAACAACCCCCATAGTGTTGTGGGGTCTCCAGATGAGCCACCCAACATCCAACACACACCACAAGTCAGACAACCCAGAGTCCTGGAATCCCAGTACCCAGATATCAGTTTTCCAACTACAGAGGTAGGAGTGCAGCGGGAGGTGACACAGCAGGTGCAGGAGGGGATTTGGGCCATTCTAGGAAACCCAGTGGGAGTCCATAGGAGCCTCAGTTCAAATAAGGACAGCTCTGCTGTCTTCAGAAGCACTTCTTCCCTGCTTTGTAGACTCCAGCAGTCCCTGGCCAACATCACTGGTGTCATGAGGAAAAGGCACGAACCAATGCCCTGCCAAGGTTGCACCAGTGAGGTTGTAACAGGCTGGGGGCTATACAAACTCTCCTTGAGTCCATTGTAGGGAAGCAGGACTCCCTCATTAACAATCTGGCTGGCTATCTCCACGATGGTGCTGCTGTGTTGAGGCTTCTGCAGTCCCTACTTGTTGCAGTGATGCCTTTCATGCCCCTGATGCGTGTGTGCCTCTCTCCACTTCAACACCAGCAGCACCACTGGCATGGGGGGCACCGCACACATCAGACGATGAAGATGTGAAAGGGACATCTTTTAACCTCAAAAGCACCTGGTAGCTTCAGTTGCTGGTACATGGACTGGTTCTCCTTTTCTATGTACTTAAGATCATGTAAGTGTTGCAACAACACTCAACGTTCCCTCTTCACTCTCCCACTTTTGACCTATCACATATGTGGACTGTCATTATGGCCAATCCTACCTAATGGCAATGTGATCACCTCCTCAATGATGCTCTCCTCCCCTACACATGTCTCATGACATGTAGGCCCCCGGACTCTGTCTGGACATCTTGTGGCTTGAGATCTCTAATAGGGTCACTCTCCTGTTCAATGTACAGTTCGACAGATATAGGGAATCATTATGACTACGGTGGGCGGCATCGCCCATGCCGAACTCATTGCCACCATTTGACCGCCAGTGCGGTCAAGTCCCCCTCTGCCCTATTTTGAGTTTCCCACTGGGCCGGCAGGCAGAAACAATGTTTCTACAAGCCACCCCAGCGGGAAACTCAAAATAGGACCAGCGGGGACTTGACTGCACTGGTGATCAAATGGCGACAATGAGTTTGGCTCATGATCATCCCCAAAGCCACACACTGACTGAAGCATGATTGAGGTGACTGATAGCTATGTGGACTAGCAAGTAGTACCTGAGGGTTCCAAGCATGGTGTTGGACTTTTTTTTTGCTTAAGCAGGGAAATCCACAATCTTTTTGCCTCCTGCCTCCTATTATTATTATTTTTTTTATGATCTGTTCCTGTTGGCTTTTGAACTCTGAGCACTTTAACACAGCTAACCAGTGCTAAAGTGCATATGCTCTCTTTGTAAATTGTATGTGATTTGTTTATCCATGTAAAGTGCACTAAAGGTGCCAGGGCCTGTAAATCAAATGCTACTAGTGGGCATGCAGCACTGGGTGTGCTACCCACATGAGTAGCTCTGTAATCATGTCTCAGACCTGCCACTGCAGTGTCTGTGTGTGCAGTTTTTACTGTAAATTCGACTTGGCAAGTATACCCACTTGCCAGGCCTAAACCTTCCCTTTTCTTACATGTAAGGCAACCCTAAGGTAGGCCCTAGGTAGCCCCAAGGGCAGGGTGCAGTGTATGGTTAATGTAGGACATATAGTAATGTGTTTTATATGTCCTGACAGTGAAATATTGCTAAATTCGTTTTTCACTGTTGCAAGTCCTGTCCCTCTCATAGGTGAACATGGAGGCTACCTTTAAATCTGATTAAAGTGTAGATTCCCTTTGGGAGCGGATGGACATGTGGAGTTTGGGGTCTCTGAGCTCACAATTTAAAAATACATCTTTTAGTAAAGTTGATTTTAAGATTGTGGCGGTCATTCTGACCTTGGCGGGCGGCGGAGGCCGCCCGCCAAAGTCCCGCCGTCAGGTTACCGTTCCGCGGTCGAAAGACCGCGGCGGTAATTCTGACTTTCCCGCTGGGCTGGCGGGCGGTCGCCTTCAGACCGCCCGCCAGCCCCGCGGGAAAGAGGCTTCCACGATGAAGCCGGCTCGGAATCGAGCCGGCGGAGTGGAAGCTGTGCGACGGGTGCAGTTGCACCCGTCGCGTATTTCACTGTCTGCGCAGCAGACAGTGAAATACATGTAGGGGCCCTCTTACGGGGGCCCCTGCAATGCCCATGCCAGTGGCATGGGCACTGCAGGGGCCCCCAGGGGCCCCGCGACCCCCCCCTACCGCCATCCGGATCCCGGCGGTCGGACCGCCGGGATCTGGATGGCGGTAGGGGGGGTCGGAATCCCCGCGGCGGTGCAGCAAGCTGCGCCGCCGTGGAGGATTCAATGGGGCGGCGGTACACTGGCGGGAGCCCGCCAGTGGTGCCGGTCCGACCGCGGCTTTACCGCCGCGGTCGGAATCCCCATTGGAGCACCGCCGGCCTGTCGGCGGTGCTCCCGCGGTCCTCCGCCCTGGCGGTCAAAGACCGCCAGGGTCAGAATGAGGGCCTGTGTGTTTACAAATGCCACTTTTAGAAAGTGAGCATTTTCTTGCTTATACCATTTCTGTGACTCTGCCTGTTTGTGGATTCCCTGTCTGGGTCAGTTTGACAGTTGGGCTGGTTGCACCTCACACTAGACAGTGACACAAAAGGAGCTTGATTTAGAGCTTGCCTCCTGTTGTTTTAAGTCTCAGGGACAGCAAAGACTTCTCTCTGCCAGCACCTGGGGTCTCTGGAGAGACTCCTGCTCTGACAAGTGGTGCCCTATCCAGTCCCTGGGCCCTTGAAAGTAAAGCTGTTGGAAACCCAAGGAAATCAACTTCGGACGACTTTGGACCGCCGCCGCCGCTGCTGAATCCGGTGACGCCGCCTGCAAACGACTCCGTAATCTTCGCTGGAACACAACGACCTTCACAGGCCCGATGCCGCTGCAGCCCCACTGAAGTCCGCAACTCCGTGGAAGTCGGAGCACCACGTCATGACCGACGCTGCTCGAAGTGCGCAGATTCAACGTTTCGCACAGACGCCACAATCCCCGACTTTGCGCATCGACTTGTTTTCACTCTTCACCAAAGGTACTGTACTTGGGGGTCTATGCGACTCCGTGTCCGGCGCCGCTGGTGTAGGCTTGTTGGGAACGACTCCATCACAATGCCGTGTTAACACCTCATCGAAGAATTTTGTGTTTCTAAGTGCTATTTTTGAGTTTAATCTTTAAAAATAACTTGACTTGTGTATGTCAGATTTCTGTTGTTTTGGTCTTATTTTGTTTAGATAAATATTTCCTATTTTTTAGTGCTTTCATTAAGTTACTGTGTGTGTTGGTACAAATACTTTACACCTAGCACCCTGAAGTTAAGACTACTGCTCTGCCAAGCTACCAAGGGGGGTAAGCAGGGGTTAGCTGAGGGTGATTCTCTTTTACTCTGACTAGAGTAAGGGTCCTTGCTTGAACAGGGGGTAACCTGACTGTCAACCAAAGACCCCATTTCTGACACATGGCATGCACCAGGTAGCATGCATGTATTGTGATTGCAGACATCAATCAATATACAAGTTGCTGGGCAAACCAACAATGATAGCAACTGTACCACATTGATGTGACAAACAAATGATGCACGTGTAAGACTGTGAGGGGCAGCCATGAGTGTTTCAGTCACAAATACTAGATTTGAGGGGCGTGCAATGACAACAACATAATGGTAATGCAAGTCACATTACTCCCAACACAGACAAATGGTGCATGAATTCCTGTTTTGGGATGTGTATCCATGCACATGCAGAGTATCACATACATTTTTGAGTAATGTCTGGGGTTGCTGATATGACACCATTGCCAAACGGACAGGTACTTGACCACAGGGGATATATATAGTCACACATGTAACTAACTACTGCTTGCAAAACCAAAGGCATGTGCCGAATATGACCTGTGCAGACATGCTACCAACTATACAGTAAATTATGAGGGAGACCATACAGTAGGGAATAACAAAATTTAAGAAAACTGTAAACATCAGCTTAAAATCCCTAAACTAACTAACCTACCTATTCTAACCTAACCTACACTATCTTATCCTAATGTATACCTACAACTAGCATATCTTATATTAACTTATCCTATCGATTTAACACCACATGATAAACATCAGCCCCGTCACCCCTTTAAATGACATCTGTAGACAAGGACAACAGTAACCACAGCTAAACATTAACTAACTAAACATATGCCCAAAACAATTATATATTTTTTTGCATGTATTCAAAATTTTGTGTATATTGTTTTTAGAAAAACACACATACCCAAAACATCACCCACTCACATACAAAACACCCAAGAAAAAGAGATACCCAAAAACCCATCCCCTAAGAAAAAATACTCTGTCCTAAAACTAATCTACACTATGTTAACTAATCTAACCCTAACTATCTAAAACCCTAACTAGGAAGACAAATTTAAAACAAGGGGAAGGAAAGAAGTGTCCAAAAGGGCTGCTCTCCTCATCAGCGCCTGCCGACTGATGCCTTTATCTCCATGAGCACCACCATCATCTGGTCTGTTTTGTGCTCCAGTTTGGCCGGCCTGAACTTAACGTCTGCTGTCTCCTGTCTCATTTCCTGTTCAAAATGTGTTGATGATCCTGGAGGTCCAGCCTGGGAGGTACATGGTGCCCTTGTGGTTGGTGCCAATATAGACCTAGCCCTGTCATTGTCCCAACACTTCCTAGATGTGTGGGTGCTGGTGGTGGATGGTCCCTTGTGTGGACCCCCTGTTACAAAGGCCCTCCATGACACCAGTGCTTGCTCCCGTGGGTACAGCCGTCTCATCCTCCTGAAGCCCTTCTTGACCTGATAGATGTGGTGGTATAGTTCTGTCCACTTCTCAAATTCCTACTTCTGGGATGTGATCATGTTGGCTGCTGAAACATGAATGAGACCTTGTATGTTAGGCAAGTGATCAACAAGCATGCAATGCAAACAACATCTGCAGATAACACACGTTGGCCAGCACAAATCAGAATGACATCATGAAGGACAAGGTTAACACACATCTGTATAGCAACCATCTTCTCCCTATTGCTCACATCTAAGGTATCAAGGCTAGCCAATGTTGCACAATACCATTAAACAAGCTTATAACATCTTCAAAAGACCATTTCACCATTGACTATGTTCATTATAAACATCAGTTATATGACCATGGTAGGTCAGACTCATCATGTTGGATAGCTCACGAATGTCCCTCTGCATATTCTATTGCCCTTAGATTCATTGGCATGTGCCAAACTCATCTGAGCAAGGACTGCAAGTTAAGTGTAGTTTCACAACAATGTGCCTGATATGGCAAGGACAGATGTCTTGATACTGCTACATGGAATCTACATGTGACAGGTATCATGTGTGAGAATGCAGGGTGTATCACTCAATCATGTCACACAGAGATGCATGAAACGACTCCCATGTCCACTTAAGTCACTGCATGGTGGGGTGTGCCATGACTATATGCATAGTTCCAGAGCAACTTGATGTGTCCTACTATGCTGCCCATTGCCTCTATATGTGGCAAAAAAGCAGGTCATCGTGTTGCACAACAGCACTCAGCACTGCCATGTCATGTGTGGGTGCATGCATGCCCCACATCTTATCTACACAGGGATCTTGGAACAGCACTGACAATTTTTTTTTTTTTTTGTCTAGCTGTTTGCATGACATCTTGGACACAATGTGGGAGGCTGGCCTGACTTATAGTAGGTACCTTGTGGTACTTACACCCTGTGCCAGGTCCAGTTATCCCTTATTAGTAGATTAGAGGTGTTCTAGCAGTTTATGCTGATAGAGGTATGTATAACAGAGCAGCTTAGGCTGAACTAGGAGACATGCAAAGCTCCTACTATACCACTTAAATCACTTAGCACTATATCATAAGAAACACAATACTCAGATATACTAAAAATAAAGGTACTTTATTTTAATGACAATATGCCAAAAGGATCTCAGACGATATACTCCCTTAGGAGGTAAGTAATATAAACAAAATATACACACACAAAGCAAAATCAGGTAACGGTTAGAAAAGTAGTGCCAACACTGTAGAACACAATAGAATGCAATAAGGAAAAATAGGCCTAGGGGCAACACAAACCATATACTCCAAAAGTGGAATGCGAACCACGAATGGACCCCAGGCCTAGTGTAGTGTGTAGAGGGTCACTGGAAGTGTAAGAAAACACTAAGGGTGTCCAAGATACCCCACCCCAAGACCCTGAAAAGTAGGAGTAAAGTTACCCTACTACCCCAGAAAGACAGTGAAGTTGAGATAGGGGATTCTGCAAGGACAACAACTGACTGCAAAGCACTGAAGACAGATTCCTGGACCTGAGAATCTGTAAAGGAAGGGGACCCAGCCCAAGAGTCACGCAAGTGTCCAGTGGGGGCAGGAGCCCACTAAACCCCAGATGAAGGTGCAAAAGGGCTGCCTCCGGGTGGAAGAAGCCAAAGATTCTGCAATAACGGAAGGAGCCAGGAACTTCTCCTTCGGTCAGAAGATGTCCCACGGCGTGCTGGAGGATGCAGAGTTCTTTCCACGCAGAAAGACCGCAAACAAGCCTTGCTAGCTGCAAGAGTCACGGTTGAAGGTTTTGGGTGCGTCCAGGGCCAAGGAAGGTCCAGGAGGTGGCCCCTTGGAGGAGGAGACAGAGGGGGCCCTCAGCAATACGGAGAGCCCATGCAGAAGCAGGCAGCACCCGCAGAAGCACCTGAACAGGTGTTCAGAAGATCTGAGGATTGCGGTCGACTCAGCACAACAAAAGGGAGTCCCACGAAGTCGGAGTCCAACTCAGCGAGTTGGGCAATGCAGGACAGAGTGCTGGGGACCTGGGCTAGGATGTGCATTAAGGAAGTCTTGCAGAAGGCAGAAGCCCTAGCAGCTGCAGTTCACACAGTACACAGGATTACTGTCTGGCGTGGGGAGGCAAGGACTCACCTCCACCAAATCTTTACAGAAGGGCCACTGGACTGTCGGGGACACTTGCACCCAGCTCCTGTGTTCCAAGGACCACGCTCGTCAGGATGAGAGGGGAGCCAGAGGACCGGAGATGCGGAAGTCTGGTGCCTGCGTTGGGAGGGGGAAGATTCCATCGACCCACAGGAGATTTCTTCTTGGCTTCCAGTGCAGGGTGAAGGCAGACAGCCCTCTTAGCATGCACCACTAGGAAACAGTTGAGAAAGCCGGCAGGATGAGGCGCTACAATGTTGCTGGGAGTCTGCTTGCTACTTTGTTGCGGTTTTGCAGGCGTCCTGGAGCAGTCAGCGGTCGATCCTTGGCAGAAGTCGAAGAGGGAAGTGCAGAGGAACTCTGGTGAGCTCCTGCATTCGTTATCTGGTGGGATACCCACACAAGAGACCCTAATTAGCCCTCAGAGGAGGTTTGGCTACAGAGAAAGGTAAGCACCTACAAGGAGAGGTCTCTGACGTCACCTGGTGGCACTGGCCACTCAGAGCTGTCCATTGTGCCCTCACACCGTCTGGGACACACTGGAGGAGCTCTGGGCACCTGCCCTGGGAGGTGCTGGTCAGGGGAGTGGTCACTCCCATTTCCTTTGTCTAGTTTCACACCAGAGCATGGCTGGGGGGATCCCTGAACTGGTGTACACTGGCTTATGCAAGGAGGGCACCATCTGTGCCCTTCAAAGCATTTCCAGAAGCCAGGAGAGGCTACTCTTCTCAGTCCATTCACACCTATTTCCAAAGGGAGAGGGTGTAACACCCTCTCTCAGAGGAAATCATTAGTTCTGCCTTCCTGGGACTCGGCTGCCCAGGCCCCAGTGGGGCAGAAACCTGTCTGAGGGTTGGCAGCAGCGGTAGCTGCAGAGAAAACCCCGGAAAGTTTGTTTGGCAGTACCCAGGCTCTATGCTGGAGACCTGGGGATGCATGGAATTGTTCCCCCAATATCAGAATGGTATTGGGGTGACAATTCCATGATCTTAGACATGTTACATGGCCATGTTCAGAGTTTCCATGGTGACGCTACATATAGGTATTGACCTATATGTAGTGCAATCATGTAATGGTGTCCCCGCACTCACACAGTCTGGGGAAATTGCCCTGAACGATGTGGGGGCACCTTGGCTAGTGTCAGGGTGCCCTCACACTAATTAACTCTGCACCTAACCTTCACTAAGCGAGGTTTAGACATATAGGTGACTTATAAGTTACTTAAGTGTAGTGTAAAATAGCTGTGAAATAACGTGGACGTTATTTCACTCAGGCTGCAGTGGCAGTCCTGTGTAAGAATTGTCTGAGCTCCCTATGGGTGGCAAAAGAAATGCTGCAGCCCATAGGGATCTCCTGGAACTACAATACCCTGGGTACCTGGGTACCATATACTAGGGAATTATAAGGGTGTTCCAGTGTACCAATCAGAATAGGTCAAATTAGTCACTAGCCTGCAGTGACAATTTTAAAAGCAGAGAGAGCATAAACACTGAGATTCTGGTTAGCAGAGCCTCCGTGAAACAGTTAGGCACCACACAGGGAACACATATAGGCCACAAACTTATGAGCACTGGGGTCCTGGCTAGCAGGGTCCCAGTGACACATGTCAAACATACTAACAACATAGGCTTTTCACTATGAGCACTGGACCCTGGCTAGCAGGATCCCAGTGAGACAGTACAAACTCCCTGACATATACTCACAAACAGGCCAAATGTGGGGGTAACAAGGTTAGAAAGAGGCTACGTTCCTACACACAATCAGGACCAGAACTATCTGAAGATGTTTTGAGTAGTGGCATGTCGCATGACAATGTTGTACGGACATCCCTCAGATCAAACACACATGACAAGATCTGTGAGGATGACATGAATGGCAATGTTGCTACATCCAACATAGAGAATGGGTATTACACCACATGGGTGTGCATTTCTAATGCGTTTTCAAGTGTGGTATTGTTGTGTAGCCATTTTAGTTATAGCTCCATGCACGTTAGTTTAATACACTAGGCTGCTGTGCACTTTGACCTAGATATATTTTATTCGGCTTTGCATTGTTATTTTTACAATAACCAGTTTTACGGTCTTGTTTTATTTTCATCTATCTAACTGTTTTTGCTTAGCCCAGCACTGTGTTCTCAAACAAGACATTCTTGATCACTTTGTGCTTCAGTCAAGGCTACAGTTTGGTACATTGCCGGTGAACGCGGTAGAAGTTTAGTCTCCAACATTCATAGAAAATACACAGCCTTACGTAGGTACATTTTCTTAGAACATCAGCTGTGTTATTATAAAATCACTTCTTAGTCCCATTACACGTTAAGAGGGAGATTGCAGCCAGGGAACCGCAACTGTATGCTGATTGCTGAATGCTTCCCTGCAGATGCTTACGTAGACTACAGGCAATTGCTCAGGTATGAGGGTTGATGTCCTCCAGGGGGAACCTGAAAGGCAGAATTAGAGCTTAACATGCTGTGCTCAGATTATTACTTAGATGGGGAATAGTCCATAAATCCTAGTGACAATATGATAGCGTTATTCTTATGCTTCACTCTCCTCGTCACCATTTTAATATTGTCATGTTGTGTTGTCCTGGTTATTGCAGCTCACACTTTGCTATCTAAAGTGCAGTTGTTTTATTAAACCAGTCATTACTGCTTCTTATTGTCATTTATATATGAGACCGAAGTGTGAATGAGAGAACCAGATGCGACCTGAGTGACCATGAATTCCCTGAGTAGCCTAATATGTCATGAGCTCGGCTGCCCAATCATCCCTATCTCCTGGTAGAGATGAGGCACTGCTAAATAGCCGGAGCAAAACCCGGATTTAGAGCGACAGGTGTCACCCGCAATGGGTCAGACTCAGTCTCCCACAACATGGACGATCTTGCTGCTCAAAATCCAGTAGTTTCATTAGAATAATGAGAGCCTACGCGACAGTATGTTGAGCACTGTCCTGTTAGTCTTAGTGACCTATTCACACAGGCCTTAATCCTAACATGCCCTGAGTTACTGTCTGCTGTATGTGGCACAGAGAGCAGTAACATGTTCTGTGCCCAACCTATTGCCACCCTGCATACATGTGCAGGACCCTGTACTTCTGGCACATGTCCTCACTGTGTTTAGATTCATAGACCATGTCCAACATTTACAAGGTCCTCCCAGCACATGCTGCCACAGGCGCTTCATTTGTTTGGGATGCACATCCTGGACGCAACATCTGACATACTGTCTATTTCCATGTATTGGAAATGGTGTCTAAATTGGCACTCCTGCGCTTTGTACATGGCATTACACACATAAAACATCACACACAATCCATGTACTACACATTACACATACAGGATGATACTTAATGGTAGCATTGGGGTCTGCAAAGTTTGTCACTTCTCCAGTGGTGTCTGGAGCAGGTGCACATTCAGGACATGACATGAGACATGGCACTGTGAATGTTGAACAATGAACACCATGGACATAACTATTACACATTACATATGATTTGCTAATGGTAATAAAAGGCTTAGGTTAGTGAATACTCCAATAAGCCACTGACGTCCATTGTTAGGCCAGGCTGACCTGCACACATTTGTGCTTGAACCATAAATCCATGTCTCAGCTACATTGTTCACATTTTGCAGAGAAATTTTCAATCATAGGCCACTCCTCACACCAGCACCAGCAGCACACAACCTCTCCCAAGAACAGACTGAAAGACTGTGAATGGGAGGGAAAGTGAAAGTAACTTCACACTTCCTGGTTTGCAGCAAGGAAATACAATTGCATTACTTCCTTGGTGGATACGTCATGTTTTGAGGCACTATGTTGGGTCGCTTGTACGCAAGGCGGCCATGAGTGTATTTTTCATGGATGGTTCCCAAGACGTGCTGTTGACATTTTGATGCCTGGGTGAATTCAGGCCAGGGCCCTAGGCACTGAAAGCACATACAAAAAATGTTTTGACAACAAACGCTCACCTGGGTCCAGTGGTGCAGAGTAGATTAGAGTGACGTACAGTGTACAAGCGGCAAGTCTTTTGCAGGAATGTATTACTGAATGCACACAGTTGGCTAACTCGAACAGGATCCCCTGGCTTTCGTACTTGTTATCATCTTTTGATAAGCTGGGGCTTAGGTGTATGTATGAAGAACAGCAACTGCTAACTACAACTGCAAGGCCCCTGTTGAAAGCACGTCACTCTGAGCATACTTTGCACATAAGACTTCATAGCTGTTTTAACATGAAATCTTTAGATTCTTATACCCAGATTGCTACGGCCTTACATATTGAACCTTATTTGACTTGGTTTTCATGCCCAAAAATATATTCTCTTTTAACTTTTTTTAGACTAAATTTGATTTATTTTAAGGTGGCCTTTCTGAAGCAGTGTATTTGGCAAACATATTTACCACCCTGCCCTTGCGATGCCAGCTCAAAGCAAAGCACTTCTAATTTTTTTCTCTTTTGCTCTCTTTATGCCTCCACTAGAAATACTTTAATTTTACCTATTTTACACACTTTAAGACCAACTCACTATATGGAAGCTTTGATAGATTTTCAGAAATTACTAAATGACAAAATTTGTTTTCAGGTTTTACATTTTATTAGATCATCTATTGCTATTAGGAACCGGTATTGATATCCTGTAACTTAATAATCTTATTTCATGCTGACTTTTAAATCCTATTCTTATGTTCAAAATGTTATACCTTATATATGTGGTTTAGGATAGTTTTTATTCCAGAGGAAGAAAGGTTTTTATCATATTTTAGGGTATTTAAACAGTTTTTAGTATTATATTGCACGAAACTAGTAAACGATTTGATAAGAACATTGGAATATCTGTGAAAGAGGAACTTGGATAAGATTATTCTGCCATCTTTTTTTTGGTAACATATGTAATTTGTGTTTTACTTTTTTTCTGTCTGCTTATTCTTTCGGAAATCTGATCTTAATTTGCACTTTTATGGCAATTGCCGAATAAAGTTCTTTGACTGACTGACGTACAGTGTATTGATGTAGAGTGCAGGGGCATAGAGTTAAGTGTTACAGAGTAAAGTGCACTAGCATAGTGTACTAGCATAGACTGCAGTGCTGTATTGTGCTGCAGAGTGGCATAGAGTGGAGTTGTGAGTACTAGATTGGTGTTGCTTAGCCTGGAGTGGTATAGCATGCAGAGGGGCAGAGCGCAGTAGTGTAGAGAGGCATAAAGTGCATTGGCATAGAGTAGAGTGATACAGAGTAGAGTAGAGAGGTATAGTGAGAAGTAACAGAGTGCAGTGGCATAGAGTGGAGTGGAGAAGAGTGTAGGGTCCCACAGTACAGTGGCATGGAGTGATGTAAAGTAGAGTAATGCAGAGTAGGGTGCAGTGGTGTGGAGTGGTGCAGAGCAGAGTGGAGTATGCATGGTGTGGTAACACACTGCCATTACAGACAACACGTTTTTGATTGAAATTACCACTACATTTGTTCACACATACAGTTTTTCAAATAAAACTATACAATGCACGGACGCTGATGTGTGGAAATTGCATCACCTAATGCAATGATTTGTTTTAATCATATAAAGGTATTTGTTTCCCATACAGTTCAGACAGAACAGAATGTGCTTCATTTGTACTCCTAATTCTGATATATACTGACGTTTCTTTAAATGTTGTTATGTGATAGATAAAAACTCTTTCCTAACCCCCGTATCCAGCACATCCATCCTCTCACTTTGAAGTCAGTGAAAGAAAATTAAACAGTAAGTTCCCACCGAAGACAGAGACTGACATTTGACCTTGTTCTTTGAATGCATGGCAAATTTGATGAGATAAGAACAAGATTTACAGACCTGTTTACAGAAAGGGAGCACTCAGAAGGATACTGTAAATAAGGTTTGGGCAAAGGAAGGAACAAACTCAAACTGCATAGCCTAAAACACATAAATCCAGCAAATTGAAAACAACAAAATGTGAGTTACAAACCACAAAGCCAATGGCTACCAATGGGTTGAATGCATTCTCAAGGAAGCTCTAGTAATGTACTTAAAGTGACAGACGTGGGATTCTTTGTGGGGAAAGTCCAGTATTTTAGTCCAGCCTGTATCATGCAGATGTTTGGCCCCATCAATCACCCAGGAAGTATGGCGAGAAGACCTGGAGTGGTCTCCATGTTACAGGAAAGGTCTGTACACCCATTCTATAAGTTTGCCACAAGTCTCTATGGTGTAGATCTTCTGGCTCACCTCATGTAGGGTTAGTGCTAGGTGGCAGACATGAAATAGGCCATTTATTGATTGCTTAAGGTGGTTGTCAGTAAGGAGTTGACTGGGGTGAAGATGGTAGTCTGCCACAGGGGTTTGGAAATTTAGTAGCGCGCAGTTCAGAAACAAATCCCCCAATTTTAAGACACCTGCAACATGCCACTGATGAAGTTGCTCTGAGCACAGCCGTCCTATGCAAGTGGGAAGACTTAGCAAAGGTAGTGAAGGAGCACAGAGTTTCTTCGTCTCAGTGAGTTTACAGGTTCTAGCAAGGCAAGAGAAAGCTCTGCATGATAACCCCAGATGGTGATCGGTAAAATGGTCAGCAGGAAACAATGAGCAGTGCATTAAACCTTCTTAAAAGTCTGTACGGATTAACACTATCTCATGCCCGGGGTGGGCAGAAAGCCAGCGAGCCACCCATTGGACCTGTCAGCTGAATAATAGCATTCTAAGTCCAGAAGGCCTAATCCACCTTCAGTCACTGGTAGCTTTAGAGTGGAAAGAGCTACTCTTCTGTGCCCCAGCAACCAAATCAGATGTGTGGCATGTCTGAAGAGGGAATGAAGAATAAGCAGAGGAAGGTTTGAAAAAAAAAATACCATCATCAGGGTAGCCTACTATATTCACTAGTGCCACGTGGCCCAGTACAGAAAGCAGAAGAGAAGACCAAAAAGCAAACTGAGCTCGGAGGAACCGTGATGCTCTGCCGAGATTTCCATCCTGCAAATCAGTGGGAGAATGGTAGGTATTAACCACTAGGTATCAAAAGGTAACTTGTTCCCAGTTAAATCTGAGGTCTAATAATATATAAAGGGAAAAACAGTGCCATATGTAAAAGAAACACTAATTACATTTTAAAAGTTTTACATTTTGTTTATGCAATTTACATCCCAAATATTTTGAAGATTTTATGTATACTGACAGTTAGGGATAACCCAGATCACTAGCATGGCTTTTGCTCAATTTCAAAACCATTTAAAGACATGGACAAAGTGGGCAATTGCCTTGCACAACCTTACAAGGGGTCTGGCCCCTGCTCACCCTTCACAAGCACGGACAGCAGACCATTGCACCAGAAGAGTTTGCCAAGGTGGGTGGGTGCTGCTTGTTCAACCACTTGAAAGTGCCACCTCTGTTTCTCTCCTGTCTGCAGAGACCACTCCGCTGATATCCTATACCTTCCGATAGTCTTGGTTGACTATCTTGTCTGATTTCAGGAACTGTCCCACCTTGTTCTTCTCTTCCTTATTTATCCAGTTTCTTATCAACAATCCTTTGAATCAATTGTCGTGGATCTCCCATTTGATCTTGATTTCATCCTCCTCTTTTATTATCTTTGAGTGGTAGTCCAGGCTCCCAGTTCTGAGATAAATGTAGAGTCCCAGACATACAGTCTAGTGCTGTGAGACTAAAGACAATTTGTGGGTACCTTACATCCTGACTTTTGGTGTGAGACTGTTGCCCACAACATCTGCCCTGCCTTGTTAACATTTTTTTAGCTTGAAAGTCCAGGGGCAGTTGGGATGAGCCAGATGTTTTTGTTCAATTTGTTTAAACTAGAAAAAGGTTAATTACTTCAAGGTTTCTCAAACTGTTTGCCAGGGGTTTTCAAATGTTCAGAAACATATTCAAAATGTTACTGTTACTTTCTCTTCTAGAAAGATTGGGTAGATTTGAGTAGGGGTGATGGCCTTGGCACAGTGCTAAAGGGCATTAATTTACTACTGAACAAGGACGTAATGTCACACCTGACTGTAGCATACCAGGAGACAATCACAAAAAGACAACAATGAATAAATAGTGCTAAGTTAAAAAAGAGTAAATAAATGCACTTTTAACATAGTGAGACATGGCCTCTCTTGGGTGTGTCTCTAAACTGACATTTGTTCTTGAATTTTTGTCATTAATTTTGACTCTCGGCCTGAATTTTTGTCCTGCATTTTGATCCTTTGTCCTGAATATTTTACAGTCCTGTCCAGAATTTGCCTCAATACCTGGTGGTCACCCTAGCATCACACAGTAATATTTGGTTACCTCTTCTTCCCTGAGGCCAAGGATGGACATCCATTGGCGATAGATGCACTCCCTTCTCCTGCGCTGCCTTTGTGGTTGCTGTTGTGGTGATGGAGGGTGATGCGGTGGTTCTGGTTGTGCTTGGCATCATTGTTGCCTCCTTGTGCCAGCGAGCTGGGACATTCATGGGTCCATGTTATCCTGTAGGTTGCCAGAGTGCCCTGTGTGTGTTTTCCTCATGTAGCAATGTCTGTGCATCATTTTAATGCCTGGTCTGACCAGGCATTAACATTTTGATGCTAGTCACAGGTAGAACGATTTTTCCTAGATGCACGTCTTCTTTCAGGATGCTTGTAAGTAACGCGCTAGCCAATTAGCTTGATTTTTGAGGACGGAATACCATGCATACAATTGTCAATACACAGCGCAGGGTAAAGCACAGCTCCTGAGAAATTATGTACAACTAGGAAAGGTTGGGCTAGCGCCACTTTGTAAATATATCGATGGGTTAGCACTGCTGTTGCGCCAAACAAATCTGGGGCAACAGCAGTGCTAACTCCTTGTAAATATGCCCCTGAGATTCTCAATAGAAAATGTTGCATAGTCTTTTCCTGTGATGCCATTTTCACTGAAAAGTACATATAAAGGAAACTTTATTAGCAAAAAGGGCATTTCAACGCATTTTGTTTACCAGTTTTTTTGTCACAATCTTCACCTCTGCAGCTATTTCTGTTAATTATTTTAGCTTTTTCCATTTTCAATAGTTTTCTTTTCTTCTCTCTAATGTCAGGATGAGTTTGATGCCTTGTGGGGGCCTTGTGGATGCAATGTCTGTATTATCAAGCACAGTTTACAAGGTTGACAAAGGAGGTTTTTTGCCTTTGGGGGGTTTCCCTCCTAACTGTGGAGCTTTTTAGAATACACGTGCCATCTTTCACATGCATTATTCTGTGCAGGGTTGCATCATGGCTACTGGAAGATATCACCCTTTACCTGGGCATTCTATAAAGGTACTCAACAAATATCAATGCCCATTTTTTCACACAATTAATTAAAACCTTGTGCTTCTGAGCACGGAACAAAAATGGACTCACACGAGAAGATATCTCCCAGCGAGTCATCGTTACAGATTTCTTTCTGTTCTCCATTAACAAATTTCTTCTTTGAGAGTTTTTTTACTTGAAAAACAACCACGTTTCAAACCAGTGTGCACACCAAGCACCGTATCAACTGCCTTTAATGTAGTCGCTACGTTAGTGGCTCCACAGAAGGAACAGAAATTCCCACAGGAAAGTGGCAAACTCATAGTCAAGTGGATTGTCCTTATCCAGAGAAGAGAAGGTTATATCCTCTGTTGTACTGGCCCGCTGAATGTCTCCCTGTGTCAAACAAAAAGTCAGTGATTCTGTGATCCTATAACAGAAATTGAAGGAGTCAGATATTCACACCTATAACAAAAACATCTGCTTTATTGAAATCCCTGAGAGAGTTCAGGACCCTAGTGAAATTATTTATGATAGAGTGGATAAAAGTGGTCCTGAAACAGAATGGACTTCTAGCTGTATTTTTCTATAGAATTAGAGCATAGGACCACAAATATTACCTAACCCACTAGGAGCCCCTCCCAAGCGATTGTTGCAAGATTTTGTATGCCAGTTACTGTGAGGCAAGGCAGTTCCACAGGAAAACTCCAGGTTTCTGCTCTTCCGTGACTGTATACATGCTGTCCAAAGGCTTTGAAGAAATGTTGATCATTTCAAAATGATACTCAGAGAAATGTAACTGAACTATACGTTCATTTTTACTGAACAGCTCAGGGTCATTATTAAGGCATGTGCTGCCATTTTCAGATACCAGAATTCCAGTAGTAAGCCACACAACAGGGAGACAACAAAAACTCAGGGGAAACCAATATTAACGGGACTACATAGTGCATTGAGAGAATAGGAATCATAAATGGAAGAGACGACACACCTCTCTAATCCTCAAATGCTTGGAAACATTTAGAAATGCCCATTGTGGATGCTGTTCACGTACAGTGTGTATCCCTTCCCAGTAAGATTAAGAGTGATGCTAATTATGCACCACTAAATTATTAACACATTTTTTAACAATGGTCCCTTGTTGTGGTAGCCCCTAGAATTGTAATAGGCCACGGATAAAGGTGAAGAAAGGGGTTGTTATATGTATGCATTTAGAAACAAGTCTATTCTGATGTAATTGTAGGAATGTCAAAACAGAGCAGAGAACGTGTGAGGGGTGTCCCATAACGCATTAAGCCCATTCTGGTTTTGTCAAAAGACAGTTCTTGGTACATTTCTCTCAACACCTGGTGGCTATGGCACATGTAGCAGGCAATCGTCACTGAAATGTGTGCTAAGTTCAGGCAGTACCAATAATTGTAAAATAAAGAACACACCACAACAACATTCCCAAACCAATTTGAACATAATATTGAAATAGTACAAAAACACATTAAAATCACCAAAACATGCTAACGGGAACCATAGATTTGTATTTTTAAAGCTTTAGGGCATACAATACTCTGAAAAAGTAAAGCGCCAATCAGAAGTCACTGTTCACGGGTGACAAGGTCTTCAGACTGACCACGATTGAGGAGAGATTGGATAAACAAAGTGATTTACCTTGGCCAAAGATTTTGCCTTCTGACTTAGTTTGCTTAAATGGAAAAAAACAAGGATATGGCTGATTGCAGTGCCTCAAAGTCGAATAAATTATTGTCAAGCCCCCAATGAGGTCAACACTTTTGGCATCTAGGGCCAGATGTATAATACATTTTTGCATTCACAAACGGTGCAAATCGCAAAATTCGGCCATTTGCAAATGCAAAAATGCCTTTTCGGATTTATGAAAGGCAGTCGCAGTGCAATATCAAGGAATCGCAAAAATAGCGATTCACTGAAATTGCGACTCCATTTAGGGAATCCCAAATTGCAATTCTCTAAATAAGAAATCACAAATAGGGAATTCCTATTTGCGATTTCCAAACCACATGTATCAAGCATTTCCTAAATGCGAATTGGGCATTTAGGAAAAGCAATTACCACCAAATCCAATGTGGTGGTTAGCATGTGCAACTTTTTAAAATGGATTAGAAATTGACATGTCCACAAATATTTTTTGGGGGGGGTGCATCAAAGGGGGCTTTAGGCCCCCAGCACACAGGAATTCGCAAATTCAGAAATGCAAAGCTATTCACACCTATGGGCCTACGGGCCCACAGTGATGAATGGAGTCCCATTTCCTAATTGCGATTCAGTAATAGCGATTGCGAATTTTAAGAAATTGCTATTACCGAATCACAATTTTCATACATCCCATTTTGCATTTCTTAAATAGCGATTTCTTAAAATTTGCTATTTAAGAAATGCAAACAGGAAGCTTGATAAATCTGGCCCTTAATGCTCAGTACTGGAGAAAGCAGGATTTCATGACCACAGAGAGTACTTTGCTGGTAGGATAGATTTGCTTCTTCGCCCTGGTCCAAAGTTTTATTTTCAAAGTTAGTCAGTTTTTTGAGAAAGTCAAAATCCTCCTAAAGGGCAAGGCTGGAAGCAACAGTTGGGCAGGGCTCTGTGAAACTGGATAACCTCACCACTAGGTCCCAATGATCTAGTTTTCAGTGTTGTAAAATGTTTGATATACTGGAATTCTTGTCCACCAGTCATGTGACCTTCCCTGGCAAGCCTCAGCATCTTGTTCTGTTCCTCTGAGTGTAGACAAATAGAAAAAAAGACTACGTCCAGGCTGTTTTCAAAGTTCTGTGTCAATCCTGTACCCCAAACTCCTCACCATAAGCTTCTAGGCATCATGTCTCTCTTCAGTCAGGCCCCCAGTCCTCAGAGGAAAGTTGGACCCTATTGGGATCAACAGTTATTCAGTTTATTGTTTCCTTGAAGCTGGAAAACAGGAGGCCATCACTTGACCATTGGAGATAAGTTCCAGTCCTTGGATACTAGCAGGACTTAAGAGTCCTTCAGCTCTTGTATGAGCCCTCTTATTTCAGCAGGAGTCAGGAGTCTTCTTCCAGCTGGACCTTTGTCTTCAGATGAAGCCCTCCCAGGTCCAGGGATGTTTTGAAGAGGGGATGACAGAGCATCTGGTGTTTGGAAAAATTACATCATCCAATACTAACTATTTTGTTAAAGTGCCCCACCTCTTTTTGCAACATTTTCTTTTTTGTATGAACCAATTTTGCAGATCTAGCTTCTCATTTGTGGACCCAAAAGCAACATTATAACATTGTAACATTTGAATTAAGGTGTACCACACTCGAATATGGGCAATCGGAAAGCAGTAGATTTAGTTCTGGGCACTGCTAAACACTGAAAAAGCTCCACTGAACCAGATAATTGTACACTCAAGGAGATTGATCATTGATTGAGAGAGTGAAGTCACTTATTGCCACAGATGGGTCATCTCAAGTCGAACTTGAGGCAATCTTGAATGACACTAATTGAAATGTTCTCCCTAAACCCGGGTGCCAATCCCAACAAAACAATTTGAGAACTAGGAAAAGAACCTCAAGATCAGCTCCAAAGTGTAGGCATGTGGCTCACAATATAAAAAGTTACATTAAGGTCCCCCTAGGGAAACGCAAGCTAATGAGCCAGCCCATGTCTTGGCCAAGATGTCGAGCCCAAGACTTGACTGCCCCAGGTATAACTAATATAGCTGACGTATTGACTAACCAAAGCTTGGCTGTGCACACGTACATGAACCCGTGTAGTAACTGCTTTTTCCCACTCACTGACAAGGCAAATATGGGCCTACAATTTCCACCACCTGAAATGCCACAGTTAGATAAACTCATCAAACCAACTGTTGCAGGTGATTTAACCCATTTGGCGCAACAGACTGTAGGACTCAGGAACAAGGTGGGGGTCTTAAAATTGTGCATTGTACCTTTCTACTTTGTTAAATCAACTCATCCTTGATAAAAAAATACTAATACAGACAGAGCCACGAGTACCACACACAATCACAAAAACGTCCCATTGAGCAGGGATCCCAATCCCCTTGAGACTGACAGGTCTTTTTTTACAAATGATCACAGGTTGGTGTCAAATTCATTTGAGACAGCAAGGAAGGTGTTGTAGAACCATTTCAGTTTTATCTCTGGGCATGTTATTTTAGCAACGAGGGCTGTTACTTGGGCCCTTGAGCGTAGTAACTTTTTATTTTATTTTATCTTATTCTTTTAGAATTGGCTGCATTAGTGATTGTGTTTCATTTTCTTTATCTTGTTCTTTCGTCTATGAAGGATTACATTTCTTAGCACAACATTCTTTCACTCTGTGCTTTCCTCAAGGCTGCAGCACAATAGGATTATCAGCACAAGTGGCACACTGCATCACTAACATTCACAGAAACACATGTATTTTTATGTGGGGACACTTTCTCAGAACATCAGTTGTTTTAAAATAAAAACATTTCCCTTTTCCATGCACATTAGAGGGAGGTTCCAGCCAGATGACCACGACTGCATGCTGTCTGACTTCTTTAAAACTGCTAGTTGAGACCACCAGTTCCCTGGCCCACTTGTGGAAAGTTCACAGTATTCTTCACTACTGTCCTACTGAGGTATGGGGGATTATGCCTTCCCAAAGGGGAATCCTGAATGGCAGGTTTAGGGCTTATCCTGCTGTGCCCTACCATAACTTAGGAAGGAATTACATATATTGAGCATAGTGACAGTATGGTGGGACTTTTACTATGTTTCATTTTTCTTGTCACCACTTTGATTCTTGTATGGTTCATCATTTGAATTTATTGCATTTCATGTTATTTTATCTACAATACAGCTGATTCAATGAATCTTATTGAACCATTTTCTGCCACTGTTTGTCTTCGCATGTGTGAGGCTAACGTAATTGAGAAAAAAGAATGAGATGTGACCCACCACGATTCCCCTAAGAAGTCACAATTTCATGCGCCAGGTTGCCACAAATCATCCCTGCTCTTGTGCAGAGAGGAGATGCTGCTAGCTGGCTGGAAACGGATTAGGCCAACAGTTGTGACATTGTGTGGGATTGGACTCAGTTCCCCGCAATTCAGGTGATGCTGCTTTCCAAATCCAGCTGCCTCATTTCTTCAAAGAGAGCCAACCAAACAAGGGTAGGGGTAACACAAAGATTGCTCAGTCAGTGCACCCCATATGGTCCACTCATTCTTCTGAATTTAGAGAAGAGTTGAGTCGCAACAGGTGTATTCCAGCATATTTTCTTAGCTATACCACTTCAAAGTTGGGTCTCCCTGATACGTACCATAGATGCTCAAATTTTATGGTTAACCGCTTCTGTGCCGCGGACGTAATGGTTACGTCCTGCAGCACCTTGCTCGTGCGCCCAGGACGTAACTATTACGTCCTGGGCACAGAGCCCAGAGGGAGCGCTAGCGCTCCCTCTGTGTTCTTCCCTCCCACCCCCAAAGGTAGGGATGGAAGGGGAAGCCCTTCCCCTTCGACCCCTGACAGCTACCCCACCCCACCCCCCGTGACGTCAGCGCGCGATCGCACGCTGACCTCACAGAGGCCTCCTCCCATTGCGCTGAAAGCTCAGCTTCCAGCGCAATCGGAAGAGAAACGCTCAGCATTTTTCTTCCGATCACGTGGAGGAGGCCTGAGGTGCTTCAAAGGGAAGGAAAGGAATTTCCTTCCCTTTGAAGTCTCTCTGAGCATTTTAGCAGCCAGATTGCGAAGCGATCCGGCTGCTAAAAGGCCCACTAGACAACAGGGATTTATTTTTCATAAGAAATTAGCATAATGGGAGCGACCCCTTGGGCAAGGGTCGCTCCCCAGGGGAGCATTTTTTTTAAGGCCTTTTCTGCCCCTGGGGGGTAGAAACCTCTAGGCGCCAGGGATCTTTTTTTTTTTTTGTTTGTTTTTTTAGCACAGGGGAGCGATTCCTGAGGCAAGGGTTGCTCCCTTAGGGGGCAAATTATATTTAGGCCATTTCTGCCCCCCTTTGGGGCAGATTGGCCTATTTTTATGAGGCCAATCTGCCCCCAAGGGGGACAGAAACCACTAGACACCAGGGAGTTTTTATTTTTAATGTGAATTTCACGCAAGGGGAGCGACCCCTTAGGCAAGGGTCGTTCCCCTGGGGGGCAAATTTATTTTAGGCCATTTCTGCCCCCCTGGGGGGCAGATCAGCCTATTTTAATTAGGCCGATCTGCTCCCAAAGGGGGCAGAAACCACTAGGCACTGGGGATTTTTGTTGTTGTTGTTGTTTTACAGATGGGGAGTGACCCATTAGGTAAGGGTCGCTCCCCTGGAGGAGCAAATTGTATTTAGGCCATTTCTTCCCCCTTTGGGGGCAGATTGGCCGATTTTTGCTACGCCAATCTACCCCCAAGGGGGGCAGAAACCACTAGACACCAGGGATCTTTTTTTTTTCCGTCAAATTTCACGCAAGGGGAGCGACCCCTTAGGCAAGGGTTGTTCCCCTGGGGGGGCAAATTTATTTTAGGCCATTTCTGCCCCCTTGGGGGTAGAACAGCCTATTTTCATTAGGCCGATCTGCCCCCAAGGGGGGCAGAAACCACTAGGCACCGGGGATTTTTTTGTTGTTGTTGTTTTACAGATGGATAGCGACCCCTTAGGCAAGGGTCACTCCCCTGGAGGGGCAAATTGTTTTTAGGCCATTCCTGCCCCTTTTGGGGGCAAATCGGCCAATTTTTGCTATGCCAATCTACCCCCAAGGGGGGCAGAAACCACTAGACACCAGGGACCTTTATTTTTTTTTAGTCAATTTCACGCAAGGTGAGCGACCCCTTAGGCAAGGGTCGTTCCCCTGGGGGGCAAATTTATTTTAGGCCATTTCTGCCCCCCTTGGGGGTAGAACACCCTATTTTTATTAGGCCGATCTGCCCACAAGGGGGGCAGAAACCACTAGGCACCGTGGATATTTTTTTGCACCAATTTCACGCAAGGGGAGTGACCCATTAGGCAAGGGTCGCTCCCTGCGGGGGGGCAAATTTATTTTAGGCCATTTCTCCTCCCCTTGGGGGCAGATCGGCCTATTTCTATTAGGCAATCTGCCCCCGAAGGGGGGGCAGAAACCACTTAGGCACCAGGGATTGGCGTGTGTGTATGTGTGTGTTTTGTTTGGGGGGGCAGTCCCTTGGGCCAGAGTCGCTCCCCATGTGGGCACATTACTGTTGGCCATATCTGCCCCCTTTGGGGGCATATTGGCTTATTTTCAGAAGGCCCATCTTTCCCCCAGGGGGGCAGAAAGCCCACCAGAGACCATGGAAGATTTATTTTTCAAATTAAGAGGGTGGGGGTATAGCCATACCTCCACCCCAAATATTATGGGGACAAATTTGTTCTGCCCACCAGTGGGTAGATGGGGCAATTACCCCCGATCCACACCCTGGGGGGGCAGAAAGTCTACTAGATGCCAGGGAAATTTTAAAAAAAAATAGTGGGGTGGTGGCTACCAACCAGTATGGGCCTGGTTATGCCCCCACCTCAACTGAAGGGGTTAACAGTCTTTCAGCTCTTCCCCGCACACTAAAACATCTTATCCCACGGCAAGCAAGAGGACATTTGATTATTTTGGGTTTTTGTTTTACATTTGGGCCATGAGAGCTTGGCTAACTCTCAAAATCGTCCCACTTGGAATGGTGAGGGCTGCACTTTATGGACTTTGGGACGCTGCCATGTAGAAAAATCCACAAGACCTAGACACATCTGAAAACTAAGGGCCATATGTATACTTTTTGACGCAAAACTGTGCTAACGCAGTTTTGCGCCAAAAAAATTAGCGCCGGCTAACGCCATTCTGAAGCACCATGCGGGCGCCGTATTTATTGAATGGCGTTAGCCGGCGTTAGCCGACCGGCGCTGCCAGGTGTGCGTGAAAAAAAACGACGTACACGAGGCAGCGCCGGCGTAGGGAAAAATGGCGTTTGGGCGTCCCAAAATGGGGCAAGTCAGGCTGAGGCAAAAAAATCCTCTTAACCCGATTTGCGCCATTTTTTTTGGGCGCCCAGACGCCATTAACATGACTCCTGTCTTAGCAAAGACAGGAGTCATGCCCCCTTGCCCAATGGCCATGCCCAGGTGACTTCTGTCCCCTGGGCATGGTCATTGGGCATAGTGGCATGTAGGGGGGCACAAATCAGGCCCCCCTATGCCACAAAAAAAATTAAAAAAAATACTTACCACAACTTACCTTTTCTTCCCTGGGATGGGTCCCTCCATCCTTGGGTGTCCTCCTGGGGTGGGCAAGGGTGGCAGGGGGTGTCCCTGGGGGCAGGGGAGGGCACCTCTGGGCTCATTCTGAGCCCAAAGGTCCCTTAACGCCTGCCCTGACCCAGGTGTTAAAAAGAGGCGCAAATGCGGGGTTTTTTGCCCCGCCCACTCCCGGGCGTCATTTTTGCCCGGGAGTATAAATACCACGCACATGCCTGGGAGTCATTTTTTAAGACGGGAACGCCTACCTTGCATTTCATTAACGCAAGGAAGGTGTTCACGCAAAAAAATGACGCTAACTCCTTGAACTTTGGCGCTAGACGCGTCTAACACCAAAGTATAAATATGGAGTTAGTTTTGCATCGAAATTGCGTCAAAAAAAACGACGCAATTTCGGCGCAAACGGAGTATAAATATGCCCCTAAACATCTGGGTGATTCCAGGGTGGTGTGCTTCACAAGCAGCCTGCACCATTTTTTTACCCACAATGCCCTGCAAACCTCCAACTTTGCTGGAAATCATAAATTTTTGTGATGGAACCTTTCAGAATCTGCAGGAATCCACAAAATTCCTACCACCCAGCATTGCCTCATCTATACTGATAAATATTCTGATGCACTTGTCAGCCTAAAAAATTTTTTTTTCTCAAACTGCCCTTTTGGACCCGCTTTGGTTCCCCCTCAATTTCAACATGTTTTTGGCACTTCCCTGTCACAAGCACTTGGCCCACCTACACAAGTGAGGTACCGTTGTTATTGGGAGACTTGGGGGAACGCTGGGTGAAAGGAAATTTGTGGCTCCTCTCAGATTCCAGAACTTTCTGTCACCGAAATGTGAGGAAAAAGTGCTTTTTTGGCCACATTGTGAGATTTGCAAAGGATTCTGGGTAACAGAACCTGGACTGAGCCCCACAAGTCACCCCATCTTGGATTCCCCTAGGTGTCTAGTTTAAAAAAATGCACAGGTTTGGTAGGTTTTTCTAGGTGCCGGCTGAGCTAGAGGCCAAAATCCACAGCTAGGCACTTTGTAAAAAACAGGTCTGTTTACTTTGGGAAAATGTGATGTGTCCACGTTGTGTTTTAGGGCATATCCTGTCCCGGGCTCTAGGTCTACACACACAAGTGAGGTACCATTTTTATCGGGAGACTTCGTGGAACGCTGTGTGGAAGGAAATTTGTGGCTCCTCTCAGATTCCAGAACTTTCTTTCAGCGAAATGACAGGAAAAAGTGTTTTTTGGCCACATTTTGAGGTTTGCAAAGGATTCTGGGTAACAGAACATGGTCAGAGCCCCACAAGTCACCCAATCCTGGATTCCCCTAGTTGTCTAGTTTTAAAAAATGCACAGGTTTGCTAGGTTTCCCCAGGTGCCGGCTGAGCTAGAGGCCAAAATCCACAGCTAGCCACTTTGTAAAAAACAGCTCTGTTTCCTTTCTGAAAATGTGATGTGTCCATGTTGTGTTTTGGGGCATTTCCTGTCCCGGGTGCTAGGCCTACCCACACAAGTGAGGTACCATTTCTATCGGGAGACTTGGGGGAACGCTGGGTGGAAGGAAATTTGTGGCTCCTGTCAGATTCCAGAACTTTCTTTCACCGAAATGACAGGAAAAAGTGTTTTTTTGGCCAAATTATGAGGTTTGCAAATGATTCTGGGTAACAGAACCTGGTCAGAGCGCCACAAGTCACCCCATCTTGCATTCCCCTAGGTGTCTAGTTTAAAAAAATGCACAGGTTTGCTAGGTTTCCCCAGGTGCCGGCTGAGATAGAGGCCAAAATCCACAGCTCAGCACTTTGTAAAAAACAGCTCTGTTTCCTTTCTGAAAATGTGATTTGTCCACGTTGTGTTGTGGGGCATTTCCTGTCCCGGGCGCTAGGCCAACCCACACAAGTGAGGTACTATTTTTATCAGGAGACTTAGGGGAAAGCTGGGTTGAAGGAAATTTGTGGTTCCTCTCAGATTCCAGAACTTTCTTTCACCAAAATGACAGGAAAAAGAATTTTTTGGGCCAAATTTTGAGGTTTGCAAAGGATTCTGGGTAACAGAACCTGGTCAGAGCAACATAAGTCATCCCATCTTGGATTCCCCTAGGTGTTTAGTTTTCAAAAAAGCACAGGTTTGCTAGGTCTCCCCAGGTGCCGGCTGGGCTAGAGGCCAAAATCCACAGCTAGGCACTTTGTAAAAAACAGCTCTGTTTTCTTTCTGAAAATGTGATGTGTCCATTTTGTGTTTCCTGTTGCGGGCGCTAGGCCTACCCACGCAAGTGAGGTATCAATTCTATCGGGAGACTCTGGGGAACACAGAATAGCAAAACAAGTGTTATTGCCCCTTGTCTTTCTCTACATTTTTTCCTTCCAAATGTAAGACAGTGTGTAAAAAAGAAGTCTATTTGAGAAATGCCCTGTAATTCACATGCTAGTATGGGGACCCCAGAATTCAGAGATGTGCAAATAACCACTGTTTCTCAACACCTTATCTTGTGGCCATTTTGGAAATACAAAGGTTTTCTTGATACCTATTTTTCACTTTTTATATTTCAGCAAATTAATTGCTGTATACCCGGTATAGGATGAAAACCCATTGCAAGGTGCAGCTCATTTATTGGCTCTGGGTACTTAGGGTTCTTGATGAACCTACAAGCCTTATATGTCCCTGCAACCAGAAGAATCTAGCTGACGTAACAGTATATTGCTTTAAAAAATCTGACATCGCAGGAAAAAGACACAGAGTAAAACGTGGAAAAAAATGGCTGTTTTTTTACCTCAATTTCAATATCTTTTTAATTCAGCTGTTATTTTCTGTGGGAAACCCTTGTAGGATCTAGACAAATTACCCCTTGCTGAACTCAGGATTTTCTCTACTTTTCAGAAATGTTTGGCTTTCTGAGATCCAGCATTGGTTTCACACCCATTTCGGTCACTAACTGGAAGGAGGCTGAAAGCACAAAAAATAGCAAAAATGGGGCATGTCCCAGTAAAATGCCAAAATTGTGTTGAAAAATTGGGTTTTGTGATTCAAGACTGCCTGTTCCAGAATGCTGGAAAGATGGTGATTTTAGCACCACAAACCCTTTGTTGATGCCATTTTCAGGGGAAAAACCACATGCCTTCTTCTGCAGCCCTTTTTTGAAATTTTTTGAAAAAAACAAAATTTTCGCTGTATTTTGGCTAATTTCTTGGTCTCCTTCAGGGGAACCCACAAAATCCTGGTACCTCTAGAATCCCTAGGATGTTGGTAAAAAGGATGCAAATTTGGGGTGGGTAGCTTATGTGGAGAAAAAGTTATGAGGGCCTAAGCCCGAACTGCCCCAAATAGCCAAAAAAAGGCTCGGCACAGGAGGGGAACAGGCCTGGCAGCGAAGGGGTTAATGTTTCCAAACTTAAGCAAATCTAACATAAAGAAGAGGAGGACACATTCATAAATAAATCAATCAATTAGATTCACGAGGTGAGAGACTGTCGCTCCCTTATTAGAGAGGATATCTTGGGAGCCTTTAGGCACATGCAATCTGGCCTAACTATGATACCATAGAGTTGATTCTTCCTAGCAGAGAGTTAGTAGACAATTTAGTGGTATTTGATGTAAGGACATTGACTCTGTTTGATATAAACATTTGCTTTGAATACAGATGCCAGGATTTAAACCACCCTAAAGAAGAGGATATATCCCCTCCCTGCCCTCCTAGAAGAATCACCCACTGGGGCGGTAAACTGACAGCTAGTGCCTAATATCAAACCCTTTTTCTTAGATGAGCTTTCACATAGGGTTAATAACAACCAGTGTATGGCTCCTAGTTCCCCAAACCATCTTCCCACCAACTGATGATTATTTGCCATCTGGTTGTAGTGGTCAACCCAATAATGTCCTATTGTTATGCTCCATCCACCATCTTAGTATTGTGCTGAAGAGCAAAGCTAGATCCACAGAGGCACTTTATCTGTCACCTACTTTCATTGAGGACAGCAGTACATTTTCAATAATTTCTTAGAATGTAGCCGGAATAAAATCAAAAATTGTTTCATCACATTGGAATGATTTTATCAAGATATCTGTCATCTGCTTGTTGGGACCTGATTTAGATATTAGCAGATGGGTTATTCTGTCAAAACAGTGACGGATATCCCATCTGCCGAAATCTAAATCCCATAGAAAATAATGAAATTTGGATTTTAGCAGATGAGATATCCATCACTGTTGTAACCCATCAGACAATATCTCAATCACGCCCCTGGTCTTTGGAATCAGTTTTCAAACCTGGCTACCTGGATTTTTGCCAGACGTGGCCCTGCTGGGAGGCCAGCCGGAAGCCTTACGATATGTTTGTCTAGTCTAGTTTGTAATTCTATAATCAAACAACTTCACAACAATTCTCCAGATATTATAGCTGTTCAAATTGTGGCAGGCAACTCAAAATCCATTGACATCTATAATGTCTATGCCAGAGGGGTCAAAGGAGGCCTTAGATTGCCAACTGTCTCAATTTTAGAGGAGATTCTGAATAAATATTGTGGTGAATCATACTTAATATTAGCAGGGGATTTTACCACCACATTTGAGCCCCTATATAATGATGGTGCTAGTTTAGAAGCTGAAGACAATGACATCTGGGTTATTTCACAACTTGATTTACGTCCAATACGTAAGTGGACAGAGGCTACCCCTCAGCTGAAATCACTTTCAACAGAATTTGGGGTGAGAGCTGCAAATGGGAGAGCCAAATCTGATGGAAGGGGGTTAGTTCTTTTGATAATGTGTGCCACACTAGTTGTATAGATTACATCTTAATTGATCTCCATCTTTGGCTGCCCCTTAAGGATATGATTGTGATCATAAACTGTTGTGCCTGACAGTGGAGTCTCTCTTCTCCAAGCTGGGAAACAAATACCAAACATTTGTTAGAACTAGGGATATCAATTCTACTAATGACACACGTGTTAAATGGTCTCAATTTATAGATATGACTGATCTCTTGACTGTGATTGGTGCTGATTTACAATCATGCCTTGCAGGGTTGAATGCAGACATTTTTGGTACAAAGAGCATGCAGGGTATTAATGATATTAATAACTTTTTGGGGAAAATCTTAAGTTACTTTACAGTTCCCATTATTACATCTTGTGGAAAATCTAGTAGAGTTACAACCTGGTTCAACAAGGAGTGCAGGCATTGTCGTCGAGAGCTGGGAGATGCACTGAGGTCTAAAGCTGTTCTCTGAATTCATTTAGCAAGGAAGTCCTCTGAAGCGGATCAGCCCCATACAAAAAGTGAATGAGATGAAGGGAGGTGGTGGAAATTGAGTTCAGCTTGGTCCCTTACTGACGCTACCAAATATTGTTCCCTTGTTAAATGGGATGGGGAGGGACGGTCATCTACCTCTCACAACTACATAGATCCCTCCATTTGGGTCGAGCATTTCTCAGCCTTATATTTTTCTAGCCACCTTAACATTCCAGTCAGTGATGCAGTGGAAGTCCCCTAAACTGACAACTCTTTCTACCCTTTTGACTTTCGTCTAACAGATGTCACACTTGCCATGGGTGCTATAACCAGAGGTAGACCCCCAGGACCTGATGGCACACCAGCTGATGTGTTTCTGTATGATAGGGATAACTGGTCTAGGTATATTCTCCTCCTGCAAATGCCATTGTCAGTGCAGCCCCAATACCATGATCCTGGAAGGGAGCTGAAGTCATCCCTTTATACTAGAAAGGAGACAAGTTGTTGCCAAGCAACCATAGACCAATTAGTATAATTGATTGTGTACAGAAGGTTTTTGCTCGCCTTCTTCTGGGTTGTATACATGAATGGACTGATGATAATGATATCCTGTCCCCCTACCAAGCCAGGTTCTGTAGGAAAATCAAGTACTACCACAAGGTTTTCTGATTTCGGTTATTATATTGGTGGATGGTGGATGGTGGAGATCGGTAGAGGCAGTTTATATGTTGCCTTCAACTTTCTAAAATCTGATTTTGATCTGGTCCTCTGAAATAAATTGTGGCAGGTTCTTTCTGTTATAGGTATGCCTTTGAATCTGCTGAGAGTGTTAATCCAATTGCATGACGTTAACTATGTCCACGTTCTATGTGGTAATCTGGGAGAACTGACTGAACTCTTTCCTATTCTTAAGGGCGTGCGCCAAGGTTGTATTTTAGCTCCCACCTTATTTTCTTTATTTCTAAACAACATTGTTTCCTTTCTGTCTGGTCTCCCAACTGAAACCCCTACCCTGGCTGGTTCTAAAATACTAATCTTGTTTTTTGCAGGTGACACTTTATTGAATTCCAAGACACCCAACGGGCTTCAGCGAGCCCTATTTCAGTTTTGTAGAGGCCGCAGATCTGAGATAAATTCTGCAAGGACCAAGTTTATGGTCCTCAAGAAGCAAAAGTTGTTTAAGGGCAGACTGGAGCTGGAGGGCATACCACTTGAAAGGGTAAATGTATTTACATATTTGGGTGTAACTTTAGCCTCTACCCCTGCATGGAAACCACAAACAAACATATACTCAGTTCCTGGTCTTTTCATGTGTATTCAAGCTTGTTGGTATTCTTTTTACAGCCAAGCCTTTGTTTCTGTATGATCACTGCATGATGTTGCTCGACATGCCACGTTTGTGCCTGGAGAGTAATTACTTCTTATTCAGGGATCAGTGGTATAGGCAACTCACAGGGACTGCCATGGGAAGTTATTTTGCACCAAGCTATGCTGGGATTTCCCTTTGCTGGTGAGAATAAAAAGTGGAAAAAGCATCTAGTATTTTGGACTAGGGAAATGGATGATTTGTTTGTAATCTGGGACAGGTCACAGGAAGATTTATGAGATTTTTTGAAAAATATTTCGGAGAACAACTTGAATTTGAAATTCACATATAAGATACACAAAACAGAAATTAAATTTTTAGATGTATGTGTCACAATAGAAGGGGACAAATCAACACATCTCTTTTTAGAAAAGAGACTGTAGGAAATAGCATTTTACATGCACGTAGTCATCATCCAAACAGTTTGAAGTGGAGCATCCCCTTTGTAGAAGTGTTAAGGTCTAAGCATAGCAGCAGTACTGCACATCTTTTTGAGGCAGAACAAAAGAGAATGATGGGTAGATACATTTCTAGAGGGTATTAAGAAGAGCCTGTGAGAAAGCCAAAGAAAAAACAAGAAAGGAACTAATGCAGAACAAGCCAAAGACACAGAATGACAACACAGTAAATTTCATTACAACATTCAATAGTGAGTCAGCCCATATTGAACACATGCTAGGGAAACACTGGCATCTGTTAAAATCTAATCAAGTGATAGACCAGCTGGTGAGACCCTATCCCATGGTAACCAATAGAAGAAAAACATCCCTGAGAGATATGTTGGTTCACAGCTAGGAAACACCAAAGAATAATACTGATTCTTGGCTGCTGGAACAACAAGGGTTTTATAAATGTGGCACATGTAAAGCATGCCATCAAAGTGTGAATAAAAAGGCTCATATGCTACCAAAAGGGAAACCAAGAAAAATAGAGAAATTTATAACATGCATAAGTGATGTTGTGATACATGTTCTACAATGCTCTTGTGGTCTATGCTATGTTGGGAGCCTCATTTTACCAGTGAAAAAGAGGATCATAGAACATTTAATAGCCATTAAAAACCGAGATCCAAATTAGAGTTCATGAGACATTGGCATCAAATACATGCTGGGAGTAATGATGAGTTCTCATTTTTTGGCATTGACAGGGTGCCTGTGACTCTGAGCGATGCAGACAGGGAAATTAGAATGAGGAGATTGGAATCTGATTACATCATGTTACTCAACAGAAAGGGGTTCATTATAATCCTGGCAGTCCTCCGGATCACCAGGGCAAAGGTGGCGGTTTCATAGTCAACAGGCTGGTGGTGAAGACCGCCACATTATGAGTGTGGCGGAGTGGCCTCTGCCAACCCGCCACATCTCCACTCATACTGCCATGGCGGTGGGAGCCGTTGGGCCAGAGATATGCATCTATGACCCGACGGTCTACAGAAGCGGTCTCCCCAGGGTTTTGGTGGCGGAATCACTGCCACAAAAACACTGCCAGAAAGGCTACCAGTGACAGAGAATTTCTTCCCTGTCACCGGTAGACAACTCCTCCACTCCCCAGCAAGCACTAAACCCTCCCACTCCCCCAGACACAGAGCCCCCCACCCTGCCTCCAGACATAGCACCCCATCCCCCTACTCCCTCCAGACATAGCACCCCCACCCCCCTCCGGACACTTTGCTCCCAACCCGCTCCAGACACAGTGCACCCAGCCCCCCGCACCCTGCCCTGGATACATGCACACACACACAGATACCCACACGCACCACGCATACACTCATTCACCTACACTTACATAAGCGTATTCACTCACACCCATCCGTACTCGCATTCACCTCACTCATACACACATTCAACAATGCATATTCACACGCATCCAAACATGCATACTCACATGCAGACAAACACGCATTCACCACAACACTCATACTCGCATACGCACACGCATACACACTTACATGCATACACTTCTTCATTCAGGCATGCATACATCCATACATACACACATTCATGCACACAGACATCAATCCCCCCACCCACCTACCCTCTCCCTGGTCGGACAATCAACTTACATAGTCTGGGGAGGAGGCTATCCAGTAGGGAATGGGATGGGGCGCTTCCACCTCCGGCAATGCCCAACCAGCAGGACACTGCCAGGCTGTATTATTGCACATAATACGGTGGGCGATGTCCTTCTGGCATTGTGGGCTGGTGGTGGAACTGCCACAGTGCCCACGCCAGCCAGCACGACTACTGCTGGATTTCCACCCAAAGTGTGGTGGAAATCCAGCAGTACCCGTAATATGGTGGGTGGAAGACTGCCAGCACTGGCAGTCTTTTGGCGCCCATGTCTTTGGCGGTCTTCAAGGAAGACCTCTAAAGTCATAATGACCACCTAAGTCCCACTGTGGCCTACATTCAGATGTGGAACTGCATATTCATATTGGACAATAACTTGATCAAATTTGGAGCATTGGACCGTTCAATAATGTGCCATTGATTACTTTTTACTGCTGGATTTTTGTTCCCCCGGATTGATTTGCTCTTTTTCTTTTTATCACATCTCAGTTTATGTTCCCGCCTGTAAGGATAATATTGCTGTTGACTATGCATTTGAGTTATTTATTGTGATCTTTTATGTATACTTCAATGCTCTCATTATGTAAATGATTAGCTAGGGCTACACTTGGAGTGTAAATATATTAGGAATTGGCCACTTGGCAGAATATAATCATCTGAATGATTTCCTTAAACCTTTATACACAGTTTTTTAACATTTCCAATCTTTTAGTGAGAGAAAAAACAAAATATACTTCCTAACACAGGAGTTATGTATCAGCCACTTTGGTGCTGTATATGTAATAGATATATATATTTTTTTTTATGAGGTTGTTTCTAAATGCTTTTGTTTTCAAGTGTGTATTCATATCTCTTCTTATGGATATTATGTTATGAATTTAGAAGACAGTGTATTATCAAACACTTGGAGAAAGATATGGCCAAGAATCAGAGTATTTCTACCATGCCTATTGTTTGCAATTTGTTCTTAAAGGTTCCTATTGTATGCATTTTGTTTTTAAAGGTGGTGGTTTTATTTTTGCTCTGGCCCTGACGAAGACCTTGTGCTTGAAACGCATTGCTGAATAAAGCTTTTTTGAAGGTGCATCCAGGACTGCAAGTTTCTTTTTGGTAACAAATTGTTGGTTACCATTGCTTTTATGAAAAAGTATATGTATAGATAGATAGATATAGATATATAGATATGGATATAGATATATAGCTATAGATATTCACTGAAAAAACTACGAACTAAGGGTTACATAATGGATACAGTTAGGCTCACATTTCACTCACATAAAACCAGTGAAATTCAGCAGTTATAGTTACCTGAGCTAACTATAACTATCAACACTCAAGCGCCAAACCCTGCGGCCAACCCCCCCTAAGCACCCAACCCCTCACCCACACACAGCTTTTGGCCATGTATGGTGGGAGTTGGCCGTGACCTGTCTCTATGTATGTGAGAATAGGTGTGAGAGAGTTTATCTGGGGGTGAGAGTGGCTGTGAGAGTGGCTGTCTGTGTGTGAGAGTGAGTGTCTTAGTGGGTCTGTGAGTGAGTGCATCAGTGTCTGTGGGTCTATGAGTAGATACGTGAGGGTTTCAATGGGTCTGTGATTGAGTGTGTGAGAGTCTGAGTCAGTCTGTGAGTCTGAGTGTGTCTGAGCGGGTCCATGAGTGGGTGCGTAAGGGTCTGAGTAGGTGTGTGAGTAGGAGAAAGAGATAAAAAGAAAGAAATTGAGAGAGAAAGAGAGTGAGAGGGGAAGAGAGAGATTATTAGGCTTTGATGAATAATATACTTAGAATGAGATTTTTTGGACAAATTGAAAAGAAAAATGTATTTGTATATTAAAAAGAGGGAGATCACCTTTTAGTATGAACCTTAAACTTTTGACGTTTACAAGAAAATGAAGAAAGAAAATGACCACGGACACGCCTGGAATAAAACCCTCAACTTTCAGTGTGAGGGTCTGTGACCATATCCTTTGAACCATAGGTGAGACCTTACTGTGATGCTTCTAGACACACCCATGACAGTCAACCCACACATGTGATTGGAAAGAAAATTGAATGTTACATCACTAGGAAGGTTTAATAGTGCAAATACTAGTTAAGAAACAAACACACTGCCAACCGATACTAGGATTTGAACCTTCAGCCTGCTGAATGACAGCACTTGACCATTAGGGCAGAAGTGACTGTGTTCTGTTCTGCATCCAAACGAAGCTATAATATTTGTATCAAACATCATGCTAGTCTGTCTCTTTAAACTCATTGTATGGCGAGTCCATTGCAATGACAATCTCTTTCTCTCTACCATCCCTCTATTGGATGGAAGAGAAAGAGAGTGATAGGATCGCAGGGAGGGCCTTTGGAAACCCCCTCATTCTATCTAGCTGTCAGGGGAATGCAGGGCCCCTGCATAAAACTGTATATTTGCCCTGGCTAGATGAGGGTCACTGGGGTTGCAGGGTGTCTCACGGCCCCCTGCTTACAATTAAATCATTTGCCAGGGGAGATGGTGGTCCCCAGGGCCCCCTGCTTCTAATTAAACATTAGTCCCAGGGCCCCCTACACACGTTATTATTTTTGCCCTAGGAGGTGCAGTCCCTGGGTCTTTGGCAACCGCAGGAGTGGGGCCTCGTGCCCCCCTCCTTAGATTTTGGCATGCCCCGGGACTTGGCCTACCAGGGGGCTTCATTAAAAAGGCAGGAAGACACCTGTTTTTTAAAAAAAAACTGAAAAAAACATGGATCCATCCACCAACACGAGAGCTAAGGGGTCAGGGTGTACATACCCTGGCCCCTTTTCTTTTGTTTAATCTTTTTTCTGGGACTCAGCTGAAGCTGTGTCCCAACATGGCTGTCAACACTTTCTTGTTGAAGTGTTGTCAGCCAATCAGATATCTGCAGGGAGACAGTCAGATCTGCAGAGCATCCGCTTGCCCAGATATCTATATTTTTCAAACTCCAATTTTTCCAAAACTACTGAACGCATTTATACCAAGTCACAAAAAGTGTCCTTTTGGGACCAAAATCTAGCTTTCTGCCAAATATGGTGTGATTTTGAAAAATCCCAATGACATGAAATGGGGAAAAAGTGCTTTGGGACCATCCTTTTTTCTCGGCCCCTCCTTAATGGATCACCCGAAAACTTTCAAAACTGCACCTAACTGATTAAATTATGCACAATTTCAGGGAGGTTCATCAAACGGCACCAAATATATTGGCAAAAGAATAAAATGTTCTGTCTATGGTAAAAGTTGTACAAACTATAACTACCTAGTGGTGACTGCTGCTCATGGAAGGATTCCCAGAGAAAAGAAATCCTCATATTTTTGACCACTAATAACTTTGTGGCCACTTGTTGAATCCCCACACAGCTTTATAGACCTATTGCTTTTTCTAGATTGGTGAATGATGCAAAGTTTTGCAGTGATTGGTCAAGGGGTTGTGAAGAAAAAAGGGGGGTTCCCAAAACAGGTTTTTCCACCAATGCATTTTCCATAGGGTTTGTACTCGGATGTAGCGGTCAATCAGCCAGTCTAATTTTCATCAAATTTGACAAGATTTTAGATTATGGTGTACAGGTGATCCTTTTTGGTAGTACAGGTAAATCGTCTAAGTATGTTTAAAGTTAAGGGTGATTTGAGCTTAGTGACATCTGGGGACATGAAACACCACAAAATACCACAAAATAACAATATAGGATTGGGGAATGTCTGCCTTTACTAAAGTAAAAGTCAGCCATGTTGTTTTACTCACAATTCGGCACAATTTGGCTGTGTTCTGGGTTATTGACTCATATATGGGTAAGTAGTAGGTTTTGATTTTTCTGTACCTATTATAGCTTTATAAAATTAAATTTTTCTATATATTTTTAAGTTACAGGGTATCATGGTACTACCTAAGAAGTAACGAAGTATTTGAAAAACATTTTCAATAATTTAATACGTAAAAAGATTGAAATGCACTGTGCTACAGATATTTCACAACTATAGTGTACCACAGTGTATTTTCAATGTTTTTAATATTTACGTGTTTACAAGAAAGTCTACAGTGTGCTGCTTTAATATCTACAAATTAAACCACTACATAAAAAAACATAAAAAAATAAATTTGTTAAGAAATACAAAATACACTGTACTACACTATATTTCAATAATATTGTGCACTACAGTGCATTTTTACTTTTTTAGATTTCTTTTTTCTGTAACTACTGCAGCACTTTCAATGTACTAGCAAGTTCTCCCTAAATATTAAAAAACAAATAGAAAAACATAAATACATTTCATAATTATTACCACTTAAATTAAGTAATAGGAAAGGAACAGCAATAAATCCAACTACTTATTTATATCTAAGGCCCTAACCCTAGACATACCCAAAGGTTGTTAAAAAGCAAGACAGCAGCCTTTCACTTTTGTAAAGGCAGCTATTATCCCCCATTCCACTTTACACTATTCAAGCTCTATGGCACTCCACTCTACTCCATGACACACTATTTCACTCTATGCCACTTCACTCTAGTCTATTCAGGTCTACGCCACTCCACGGTATGCCACTTCAGTCAATGCCATTTCAATGTACCCCACTCCAGTCTACTCCACTCCACTATACGCTATTGAACTGTATGCCTTAACACTCAAAGCCACTCAACTTTACGGGACTCCACTCTACTCTACTCAACCCCACTCTAATATACCACACTCCACTCTGCACCACTTCACTCTACTCTATTCCACTAGGCTCTCTGCTACTCCACTGTGCACCACTCCCCTCTATACTATTCCACTGTACGCCACTCCACTCTTCATCACTCCACTTTATACCTCTCCGCTGTATTCAACTCTGCTCCACTCTATGCCACTCCACTCTATGCTATGCCATCTCACTCCACTACATGCTATTCCACTGTACAGTAATCAACTCTATGACATGCCACTCCACTGTACAACATTCCACTCTACAGACTGCACTATATGGTATTCCACTATATGCCACTCCACTCTACACCAGTCCACTCTACTCCACTCATCTCTATCTCACTCCACTATCCACTGTACGACACTCCACTTGAAGCTATTTTACTCTATGCTACTCCACTGTATGCCAACCCAGGCCATGGCACTCAGCTGTACACCACTCCACTGTGCTCTATATCACTCTACTCTATGGTATTTCATTGTATGACTCTCCGCTCTACATCACTCTACTTTATACCACTCCGCTGTATGGTATTCTATGGAACGCCACTCCACTCTATGGCACACCGTTGTATGGTATTCTATGGTATACCACTCCACTCTCCACTTTATGCCACTCCACTCTACCCTATTCCACCGTGCACCACTGTACTCTACACCAATGCACTCTTCACCACTCCACTCTATACTATTCCACTCTATGCTATTTCACTGTACGACATTCAACTCTATGCCACTCAACTCTATGCCACTCCACTCTACACTATCCCACTCTATGACACTCCACTCTACTCTACAATGTGCCAATCATCTGTACACCTCTCCAGTCTATGCTACTCCCCTGTACACCACTCAACTCTGCTGTAAGACACACTACTCCACTCTATGCCACTCCATTGTATTCTACAACATGCAACTCCATTGTACACACTCCAGTCTATGGCACTTCACTTTATGCTATCCCATTTTACACCACTCCATACCAGTTTATTCTATGCTATTCCATTTGACCCTGTTCCATTGTACATGGTTCTACTCTACATTACTCCACTCTATGCTGTCCCACTCCTCAGCACTCCATTTCAATCTACAACAAGCTACTCGACTCTATGCCACTCCACTGCCCTACTCTATGACACACCACTTCATACGACGCCATTCCACTGTAATCAATTATATTCTACTCCTCTTTAGGCCACTTCATTCTATGCCACTCAACTCTACAGTATTCCGCTGTATGCCGCTACACTCTATGCCACTCTTCTGTACAGTATTCCACTCTATGCCATTCCACACTTATGTATGATAAGATACTCAATTCTGAGTCACACCAGTCTACTCCACTCCACTGTATGCCACTCCTCTCTACTCTATGACATGCCACTCCACTTGATGCTACAACACACCATTCCAACTTATGACACTTTACTGGACTCTACCCTAGACCAATCCACTCTACTACACTCCACTGTACTGTACGACACTTTACCCCACTGTATGCCACTAGACGACACTCCAGTCTACTGCGCACCATTCCAATATATGATATGCCCCTCTACAACACATCATTCCACTCTATGACACACCACTCCACTTTATGCTATTCCACTTTATACCACTCCACTTGATGCCACTGCACTTTGCATACTCCACTGTATGGTACTTCACGCTACGTCACTCTTCACCAGTTTACTCCATGTTATTCCACTCTATGCAAATCCACTGTACGGCAGTCCACTCTATGCTTTTCTTTTGTCACTTCAGCCTATGCCACATCCCTCTACACCCATACACTTGATTCTATGACATGCAACTTCACTCTATGCCACTCCACTCTGTGCTATTCTGATCTACGCCACTCCACTGTATGCCACTCAGGTCTATGCCATTCCTCTTTATGCCACTCCATTCTACGCCACTCCACTCCACAATATGCTATTCCATTATTTGCGACTCCACTCTACGCCACTCCACTCTTTGCTATTCCCCTCTATGCCACTCCGCTCTCTGCTACTCCACTTAGGCTACTCAACTCTGCACAATATATTACCCTACACGACTCCACTCTATCCACTCCACTCTGAGCCACTTCACTCTATGCTATTCCACTGTATGCCACTCCAGTCAATGCAATTCCACTGTAAGCATTTCCAGTCTAGTCTATACAACTGTATGGCAATTCACTCTACTTTACAACATGCTACTTGACTCCATGTCACTCCAGTCGATGCTAACCCTCTATACACCACTCAAGGCTATGCCACTCCACTAGATGCTATTCAACTGTATGCCACTCAACTCTATACCACTCCACTCTATGCCACTTTACTCTACACCACTCCAGTTTGTGGAATTCCATTGTACGCCACTCCACTCTGCGCTATTAAAGTGTACTCCACTCCACTCTACCCAACTGCACTCCACACCATCATTCCACTCCCCTCTGCTCTGTGACACTCTACTCACCTCAACTACACTCTACACCCCTCCATCCTACTACACAAGTCTGCACTGTGTAGCTCTCCGCAGTACAACAGTGTACTCCAGTCTATGGGACCGTATGGCACTCTACTTTACTCTATGCACTGCATGACACTTCACTCTACCTACTCCACCCTATGTAACTCTCTCTATGCCACTTAACCACACTTTAATGCACTATACTCTATTACACACTACTCCTTTCTACTCTACGGTAGTCCACTACTCCACTCTATGCTAATCCACTCTACACTATTCCATTCTTTGCAACTCCACTGTATGTCACTCCACTCCACGTCACTCAACTCCATTTTATGACACACAACTCCACTCTATGCTATTCTGGTGTATAACATTCCACTGTATGCCACTTCAGTCTATGCTCTCCACTGTACTCTACTCCACTCTATGCTATTTCATTGTAAGACACTACAATCTATGCCACTCCACTGTGTGCTATTCCCTCTATGCCACTCCACTATATGCAACCACTCCACTCTACTCACTCCACTCTATGTGACTCTACTCTATGCTGTTTCCCTGTACTCCACTCCACTATATGCCACTGCAGGCTAAGCTATATGACACTTCACTCTATGATATGCTATTCAACTTTATGCTACTCCAGTCCATGTAAATCCAGTATATGCTATTCAACTGTACACCAGTCAACTCTACACATCTCCACTATAAACCACTCCACTCTACCCCTCTCCACATGGCAGTATTCCAACTGTACGCCAGTCCGCTCTATGCCACTCCACTCCACTCAACGCCACTCCACTCCATTCTGTGCTACTATAGTAAACACCACTTCACTCTACCCAACTCTAGTCTGCACCACTCCACTCTACTCTGCTCTATGACACTCTATGCCCCTCCATACTACCACACAATACTTCACTCTATAGGACTCTACTGTACAATACCCTACACAACTCCTCCTATGGCACTTTGCTACACTTTAATGCACTATACTCTATGGCACACTACTCCTCTATACTCTACTGTAGTTCACTACTCTACTCTATTCCACTACACTCTAAGTCAATCCACTCCATGCCACTGTAGTCTATGCCACTCCGCTGTATGCCAGTCCACTCTATTCCTTTCTTTGTAACTCCACTCAATGCCACGCCACTCTATTTTATGACACACAACTCCACTCTATGCCACTCAACTCTGCTATTCTGGTCTGTGCCACTCCACTGTATGCCACTCCAGTCTACACCACCCACTGTACACCACTCCACTCTATGCTTCTCCATTATATGCCACTCCAATCCATGCCACTCCACTGTATGTTATTCCCCTCTATGTCACTTCACTATTCACCAATCCACTGTTCGCCACCACTTTCTTCTATGCACTCCCGTCTATATGACACCACTGTTTGCTATTTCACTGTACGTCACTCCACTCTATGCAACTCCACTCTATGCCACTCCAGTATATGCTATGTGACTATATGGCACTTCATTCTACTTTGCGACATGCTGCTTGACTCTCTTCTACTCCATTCTAAGCCAATCCACTCTACAGTATTAAACTGTACGCCACTGTATGGTATTCCACTCTATGCCACTACACTCTATGCCACTACACTCTACGTCATTTTACTACTATATTCTACTATAAATGACTCCACTCTATGCTGCTCCACTCCATTATAGGTCACTCCATTCTGCGTTACTACAGTGTATGCCACACCACTGCACTCTACCCACCTCTACTCTGGAATACTCCACTCTCCTCTGCTGTATGACACACTACTTCACTCAATGACACTCTACGTCCCTCCATTTTACCACACAATACTCCACTCTATATAACAGTGTACTCAAGTCTAAGCAAGTGAACAGCACTCTACTTTACCCTATGGCACTGTTTGGCACTCTACTCCACTCTACACAACTCCCTTGTGGGCCGGGCTGTGTAACCTATGCTAAACATAATACACTCTTGGCAAGAATAAACATGTAGGACAGCATCTTAATGCATTGTTAATCACAGGCAGTCACTCCCATGCACTCACTCGGCACCGATACATGGTACTACAGATGTGAGGCAGGTTTGTATGGCATGCCTTTACCCACATACACACATACACCCTAATGTGGTGCACTGATATCCAGCAAGTCAGTAAAGAAGATATTGTACTCACAGACCCTGTGGCCCAAACCCTCCTCCAACCTTCAGCCAACCCAGACTACCTTAAAACCCACAGACTGGAGTGAAAGAAAACCTTTCCCCCATGGAAACTAGGCCACCGTGGTCAGAGTCCCACTTATTTATGGTGTCAGGGAAAAAGGTGGGGGGAAAGTTAGGAAGTTTCAGGCAACAGTCAACAAATTGAGTTTTTCTCACCCCTCTGGAACTTTAATCAAAGGTTGCTCCACCCAACCAGTCAGCAAAAAACTGGGAGGAAAAAGCAAAATATTTCAGGAAGATTCCCTAGGAAGGGCCACGTTGAACACTAATGAATGCTTATTTATTTCAAAATATGCAAGTGTGGCTTGTCTAATCTCTTCCCTAAAAACTACATCAAGCAATATTGAGGAATGAAATCCCCAAAGTCACTGCACAGTTGTTTGCCCCAGGAATCATATAAATAGGGCCGCCGATAAGTGACCAAAGAAGGTACTGGGTAGGTGTTCTGCATCCATTGTCCATCCTGCCTGGCCCCCAACCGGAAGTCAGTCTGAATGCCAAGCCCTGTATTGCCGAATGGTATGTGTATTCAGGTTTATTACCATCTCTAACTCTGCAGATATCCAGTAGCCCTTTTTGCTGTATTATTTCTAACATAGCGGCTTGTGTTTTGATATGTTGTCTTTCTCTGGTGTTAGTGCTGTCAGATGTACTAAGTAGAGTAAGATTATTGTCTCTTCCCCAGATTATTGTGCATGGATAGAGTGTATTACAATTGGGCATAACTTTGTAAAAATACGGCCCTTAGGTTTTAATGATGGCAATGTGAATGTGATTTAGGAGACTCTGAATGATCAGATATCTTCAATCTGGGTTGGCAAGCATATGCATGGATTGGTATTGCAATCCTTTTTTAAAGAACATAGGCGGTGATTCTAACCGCGGCGGGCGGCGGTCGCCGCCCGCCATGCGGTTACCGCCAAATGACCGAACCGCGGTCACAAGACCGCGGCGGCCATTCTGGCTTTCCCGCTGTGCTGGCGGGCGACCGCCAAAAGGCCGCCCGCCAGCACAGCGGGAAAGACCCAGCAACGATGAAGCCGGCTCCGAATGGAGCCGGCGGAGTTGCTGGAGAGGGACGGGTGCAGTAGCACCCGTCGCGAATTTCAGTGTCTGCTAGGCAGACACTGAAATTCTTTTTGGGGCCCTCTTACGGGGGCCCCTGCAGTGCCCATGCCATTGGCATGGGCACTGCAGGGGCCCCCAGGGCCCCCGCGGCACTCCCTACCGCCATCCTGTTCCTGGCGGGAGACCCGCCAGGAACAGGATGGCGGTAGGGGGTGTCAGAATCCCCATGGCGGATTCTCAAGGGCAGCGGAAAGTCGGCGGTACACCGTCAGAATGCCCAGCGGTGCACCGCCAGCCTGTTGGCGGTGCTACCGTGGTCATTCGCCCTGGCGGTTTTTACCGCCAGGGTTAGAATGACCACCATAGTCTACACCCTAGAGTATCTGGAATGGTTAGCAAAATATGTATGTACACTCCAGCATTAAGAGACTTTACTGCTTCTTTCCCACACTAATGTGGTCATTATGACTTTGGCGGTCTTCCTTGAGGACCGCCAAAGCCACGGGCGCCAGAAGACTGCCAGTGCTGGTGGTCTTCCGCCCACCATATTGCGGGTACTGCTGGATTTCCACCACACTTTGGGGGGAAAACCAGCAGTAGTCATGCTGGCAGGCAGAGGCACTGGAGTGGTTCCACAACCGTCCCGCCCCGTCAGAGGGACACTCCCTGCGGTATTATGTGCAATGATTCGGGTTGGCGGCATCCTGCTTCCTATTCCCTGCCAACGAGCTCCACCCCAAACCAGGTAAGTTGATCGTGCCACAGGGGAAGGGGCTGGGAGGGTGGGGGGTTTTGTGTGTGCGTGTGTGAGTCTGTGATGTCTGCGTGTGTCCATGAATGTGTGTATGCGTGTGTGTATGCGAGTATGATGTTGTGGTGAATGCATGTTTGTCTTCATGTGAGTATCTGTGTTTGGATGGGTGTGAGTATGCGTGGTTGAATGCGTGTATGAGTGCTGTAGTGAATGCAAGTATGGATGCGTGTGAGTGAATGCTTGTATGTAAGTGTAGCGGAATGAGTGTATGCCTGATGGGTGTGGGTGTCTGTGTGAGTGTGCATGTATGTGGGGAAGGGGTGCTGTATCTGGAGGGGGTCAGGGGAGCATGCTCTGTGTCTGGAGAGGGGTGGTTGGTGTATGGTGCTGTGTTTGGAGGAGGGTGGAGGTGTTGAGTGCTTGCTGGGGGAGTGGGGGAGTCATCTACCAGTGACAGAAACTGACTGATTGATTGATTAGCTCGTTTGGCCTAAGTGGCTGGAGTGCCAGATGTTCATGAAGTATTTCATTAGATGCTCTGCAGTAACATAAAGGACATCTCTGTACCAATGACCAATTTAAATTGTCATACAAAGTTGAAAATACAGTTTAGTGCATACTAGTCACCATAAAGAATATGGCCCAAGTGCATCAGGTAATCAGTAAGTGACAGGATCAAATATTATTGAAGGTTTAACCATAGAAGTAATTATACAAGGTCCAAAACACTTAATGGATCTGCCACTTGAATATCATGGTCAGTATATCGTCTAACAGGGGATGGGACTAACTACTCATGGAATAGCATACATGGCTCCTGAGCACCAAGTCAGCCAAATTATACCTAATATTTCCTGAAGACGCAAGGTGCCACACTTTTCCTGAAGTGTTAAAAATGGGTCTCCGGTTGGCAGTCAGTTTGCACTCTATCCAAGCAGGGACCCTCACTCTAGTCAGGGTAATGAAGATACACACTCAGCCCCTGCTCACACCCTTGGTAGCTTGGCACAAGCAGTCAGGATTATCTCAGAGGCAATGTGTAAAGTATTTGTACCAAAACACACACAGTAATATAAAATGAACACCACACCAGTTTAGAAAAATAGCCAATGTTTATCTAACCAAAACAAGACCAAAACAACAAAAATCCAACATACGCAAATCAAGACATGAATTTTCAAAGTAAAAAGTGTCTTTCTCCATTGAGAACAATGGAAATGTTAATTTTACAAAAAGTCCCTGGTTTGCATAAAAGATTGAGGCGCACGGGTGAGTGTGTGTCAGAAAAGTCAGCAATGCATCGATTCCTTAATCACAAGTGAGGCTGTGCATTGTTTCTTCTCCGCTCGCGTAGGCAATGCGATGTTTTTCATCCTCCAAGAGAGCTGAGCATCAATTTCCAGACAGGGCACCTCTGATCCACACAAGTTCACAATGACTTTGACACACAGCAACGATGCGTGAGGAATCTGGTAGCATGGTGTTAGCGAACAGTGTTGCGTGGGGTTTGTGTCTTTATCAGCAGCCACAAGCGGGTGTTGTGTTGTTTTTCCAGCTACAATGCATTGATCTTCCAGCCGCGATACAGGTGAAGCGTTGATTCAAGCTGTGAAGCTGGTGGCGTATCATTTTTCAGCTGCTTTGCAGATGGTGCATCTAAAATTTCCCTGCACGGTGTTCTGTGCGTGGATTTCAGTCTTTGTTCTGATAATTTCACCTTTCAATACGGATGTATTTTTAAATTGTGAGTTCAGAGACCCCAAATTTCTCATTTCTATCTGGTTTCAATGGGAAACGTCCCTTTAAGCATATTTAAATGCAGTCCCTATGTTAACCTATGAGAGAGATAGGCCTTGCAACAGTGAAAAATGAATTTGGCAGTATTTCACTGTTAGGACATGTAAGTACATGCAAGTCCATGTCCTACCTTTAACATATTCTGCACCTGCCCATGGTGCTATCTATGGCCTAAATTAGGGGTACTTCACATGTACAAAAAGGGAGGGTTTGGGCCTGGCAAGTGGGTACACATGCCAGGTAGAATTGGCAGTTGAAAAACTTCACACACAGACACTGCAGTGGCAGGTTTGAGCCATGTTTACAGGGCTACTCATGTGAGTGGCACGATCAGTGCTACAGGCCCACTTGTAGCATTTGATTTACAGGGCCTAGGCACCTACAGTACACTTTACTAGAGACTTAATATGCCAATTGTGGATAAACCAATCAACAATACCATTGAAACACAGAACATATGCACTTTAGCACAGGTTAGCAGTGGTGAAGTGCCCAGAGTCCTAAAGCCAACAAAAACTGATCAGGAACAATAGGAGGAAGGAGGCAGCAATGTTTGGGAGTGACCCTGCAGAAAGGGCCAGGTCCAACAGGAAGTTAAACGCAGATTGCAGCAGTTGGGATTGCACTATAGTCTAAGGTCTCTGTTTAAAATTAAAATAATGGCTGGGGACAGTGCTCATTTCATCACAGAAGCCAGGAGAGCCTAGGGCTGTAAGAAGAGGTTTACCACAAACAATCAGAAGCAACAAGACAGCAGAGACAGCCAAGGAATAGGAGAGTGGAGACAGAGTTACAGATCTAGGTGAAGGTACCATCTAAGCAGCAGGAAAGAAGATGGAAGCTGTAGCAGCAGCAGCTCAACTGGTTGGCTGACAATTTCTGGCGTTTTCAGTGACTGCGGAAGAAACTGACTCTGTTAGGAAATGCAATGAGCATGGTCCAAGAGCTATTTAATGTCTCTGGAGCTACCTCTAGGACAGCAGACGGCAATGTGATACTTGACCCATTGCTGTGATCTAGTGACAGAAAGGGGCCTTGAACAAGTGATTTCCTGCACACTACACTCAGAGACCAAGGAGATTAGGTGCAAAATATGAAAGTAACCAAAAGTGCCACTACAATCTGAGCTCTGCTTCCTCACTGCTCGCCAACACCCTGAGAGGAAGGGGTGCTGGAGCATTCATGTTAACTTTACTGGTTTTTGACTCAGGATTATTGCTACGCAAGCCCAGAAAGGTTTTTTTGTGGTGTGTTTAGTTTTTGATTGCTTGTGAGCTACCAAATGATATCAGTACACTCTTCAGTAACCAGACTGGAAAGGGTTAGGGAATGCCTACCCACTCTGCTGAATGGCATGGGACTGTTATCTCAAAGCTGGAAATGGATAGGAGTGGGACTGACGTTTTATAAATTCCTGACATGGACTGAAAGGGGAATAGACAAGGCCATTAAAAGATTTAAAATTGCATTGTTTATTAGGAGATGTAGCATCCATGAGGCATTTATTTTTGAGACACACTAGAGGACGGCAGAAGAGACAAAGGGGATAGCTATTCTATTCTCAAATTTGTCTTATCCGTGGACAGAGCTGATCTGGATTAGACCATGTGTACCTTTCACTTCACTTGCAAAACCCGGTGACAAGCTTTTTCTGCAGTGTACGGTTGACTGAATGAGCAGAAATTACCACTAGTAAAAATTAAACCCCCCACAATAAATCTAACCAGTGAGCTGTGTAGGAAAGTACCATCTTGCCTGGCATGTTACCCCCATTTTTACTGTATGTATGTTGGTTTTTGCCTGTGTCACTGAGATTCTGCTAGCCAGGACGCCAGTGCTCATAAAGTATGCCCTGTTTGTGTTCCCTGTGTGGTGCATAACTGTATCACTGAGGCTCTGCTAACCAGAATCTGTGTTTATGCTCTCTCTGCTTGTAAAATTGTCACTGCAGGCTAGTGACCAATTTTACCAATTCTGATTGCCATACTAGAACACCCTTATAATTCCTTAGTATATGGTACCCAGGGTATTGCGGTTCCAGGAGATCCCTATGGGCTGCATCATTTCTTTTGCCACCCATAGGGAGCTCAGACAATTCTTACACAGGACTGCCACTGCAGACTGAGTGAAATAACATCCATGTTATTTCATAGTCATTTTACACTGCACTTAAGTAACTTATAAGTCACCTATATGTCTAACCCTCACTTAGCGAAGGTTAAGTGCAAAGTTACTCAGTGTGTGGGCACCCTGGCACTAGCCAAGGTGCTCCCACATTGTTCAGGGCAAATTCCCTGGATGTTTGTGAATGTGGGGACACCATTACATGCGTGCACTACATATAAGTCAATACCTATATGTAGCGTCACAATGGTAACTAAGAACATGGCCATGTAACATGTCTAGGATCATGGAATTGTCACCCCAATACTATTCTGGTATTGGGGGGACAATTCCATGCATCCCTGGGTCTCCAGTACAAAGCCCGGGTACTGGCAAACTAACTTTCAGGGGTCTCCTCTGCAGCTACCGCTGCTGCCAACCCCTCAGACAGGTTTCTGCCCCCCTGGGGCCTGGGCAGCCTGGTCCCAGGAAGGCAGAACAAAGTATTTCCTCTGAGAGAGGGTGTTGGAAGTAGGTGTGAAGAGCCTGGGAGAAGTAGCCTTTCCTGGCCTCTGGAAATGCTTTGAAGGGCACAGATGGCGCCCTCCTTGCATAAGCCAGTCTACACCGGTTCAGGGATCCCCCCAGTACTGCTCTTGCGCACAACTGGACAAAGGAAAGGGGAGTGACCACTTCCCTGACCAGCACCTCCCAGGGGAGGTGCTCAGAGCTCCTCCGGTGTGTCCCAGACCTCTGCCATCTTGGATGCAGAGGTGTGAGGGCACAATGAACAGCTCTGAGTGGCCAGTGCCAGCAGGTGACATTAGAGGCTCATCCTGATAGGTGCTTACCTTTCTCCGTAGCCAATCCTCCTCTGTGGGCTATTTAGGGTCACTTCTGTGGGCATCTCACGAGATAACGAATGCAAGAGCTCACCAGAGTTCCTCTGCACTTCCCTCTTCGACTTCTGCCAAGGATCGACCGCTGACTGTTCCAGGACGCATGCATAACCACAACAAAGTAGCAAGAAGACTACCAGCAACATTGTAGCACCTCATCCTGCCGGCTTTCTCGACTGTTTCCTGTTGGTGCATGCTCTGAGGGCTGTCTACCTTCACCCTGCAATGGAAGCCAAGAAGAAATCTCCCGTGGGTCGACGGAATCTTACCCCTGCCACCGCAGGCACCAAAATTCTGCATCACCGGTCCTCTGGATCCCCTCTCATTCTGACGAGCGTGGTTCCTGGAACACTGGAGTTGGGTCCAAGTGTCTTTGACAGTCCAGTGGCCCTTCTGTCCAAATTTGGTGGAGGTAAGTCCTTGCCTCCCCACGCCAGACAGTAAACCTGTGTACTGCGTGAACTGCAGCTGCTCGGGCTTCTGTGCACTTTTGCAAGACTTCCGTTGTGCACAGCCTAGCCCAGGTCCCAAGCACTCTGTCCTGTATTGGCCAACTCGCTGAGTTGGACTCCGACGTTGTGGGACCCTCCTTTGTAGCTTTGAGTCGACCATCGTCCACAGATCTTCTAAGTGCCTGTTCAGGTGCTTTTGTGGTTTCTGCTTGCTTCTGCGTGGGCTCTGCATGTTGCTGAGCGCCCCCTCTGTCTCCTCCTCCGAGGGGCGACCTCCTGGTCCTTCCTGGGCCTTGGCAGCACCCAAAACCTTCAACTACTACTCTTGCAGCTAGCAAGGCTTGTTTGCGGTCTTTCTGCTTGGAAACAACTCTGCATCCTTCAGCACACTGTGGGACATCCTCTAACCAAAGGAGAAGTTCCTGGCACCTTCCGTTGTTGCAGAATCTTTGGCTTCTTCCACCCAGAGGCAGCCCTTTTGCACCTTCATCCGGGGTTTAGTGGGCTCCTGCCCCCCCTGGACACTTGCGTGACTCTTGGACTTGGTCCCCTTCCTTTACAGGTCCAGGAATCCATCTTCAGTGTTTTGCAGTCAGTTGTTGTCCTCGCAGAATCCTCTATCTCGACTTTACTGTCTTTCTGGGGTAGTAGGGTAACTTTACTCCTACTTTTTAGGGTCTTGAGGTGGGGTATCTTGGACACCCTTAGTGTTTTCTTACACTCCCATCGACCCTCTACACACTACACTAGGCATGGGGTCCATTCGTGGTTCACATTCTACTTTTGGAGTATATGGTTTGTGTTTCCCCTAGGCCTATTTTCTCCTATTGCATTCTATTGTGTTCTACAGTGTTTGCACTACTTTTCTAACTGTTTACTTACCTGATTTAGTTTGTGTTTGAGATACTTTTGGCATATTGTCAATAAAATAAAGTACCTTTATTTTTTAGTAACTCTGAGTATTGTGCTTTCTCATGGTATAGTGCTAAGTGATATAAGTGGTATAGTAGGAGCTTTGCAAGTCTCCTAGTTCAGCCTAAGCTGCTCTGCTATAGCTACCTCTATCAGCCTAAGCTGCTAGAACCCCTCTAATCTACTAATAAGGGATAACTGGATCTGGCACAAGGTGTAAGTATCACAAGGTAGCCACTATAAGCCAGGTCAGCCTCCTACAAGCTGTTATGATCTTTAGCCTTGTCAACTGACTTATTTGATCCATGTCTCATTGCTGTAGGGGATGATTTAAACTGTGTTAGTTATACTTGTATTGTCAGGTCTCACCTACCATCGCCAAATTTCCCAGCGGTGTAATTGGTCTGTGTGCTGAAAATCAGAGCAATCAAGAGTTAGTAGACTTCAGGAGGTGTAAATATCCAAATGGAAGGTGTTAGAAATGGGGTCTTTGGTTGACAGTCAGGTTACCCCCTGTTCAAGCAAGGACCCTCACTCTAGTCAGGGTAAAAGAGAATTACCCACAGCTAAACCCTGCTTACCCCCTTGGTAGCTTGGCAGAGCAGTAGGCTTAACTTCAGAGTGCTAGGTGTAAAGTATTTGTACCAACACACACAGTAACTTAATGAAAGCACTACAAAATGACACCACACCAGTTTAGAAAAATAGGAAATATTTATCTAAACAAAACAAGACCAAAAAGACCAAAATCCAACATACACAAGTCAAGTTATGAATTTATAGAGATTAAACTCAAAAATAGCGCTTAGAAACAAAAATGCTTCGATGAGATGTTAACACGGCGTTGTGACGTAGTCGTTCCCAACAAGCCGACACCAGCAGCGCCAGACACGGAGTCGTGTAGACCCCCAAGTACAGTACCTTTGGTGAAGAGGGAAAACAAGCTGATGTGAGAAGTCGGGAATCGCGGTGTCTGTGCGAAACGTTGAATCCGTGCACTTCAAGCGGCGTCGGTCACGATGTGGCGCGGCGACTTCCACGGAGTCGCGAACTTCAGCGGGGCTGCTGCAGCGTCGGGCCTGCGAAGAGCGTCGCGTTCCAGCGAAGGTCACGGCGTCAGGTGCAGGCAGCGTTACCGGATTCAGCAGCGGCGTCGGTACGAAGTCGTCCGAAGTCGATTTCCTTGGATTCTACCAGCTTTCCTTTAAAGGGCCCACGGACTGGATAGGGCACCACTTGTCGGGGTAGGAGTCTCTCCAGAGGCTCCAGGTGCCGGCAGAGAGAAGTCTTTGCTGTCCCTGAGACTTCAAACAACAGGAGGCAAGCTCTAACTCAAGCCCTTGGAGATTTCTTCACAAGATGGAAGGCACACAAAGTCCAGTCTTTGCCCTCTTACTCTGGCAGAAGCAGCACTGCAGGAAATCTCCACAAAGCATAGTCACAGGCAGGGCAGCACTTCTTCCTCAGCTATCAGCTCTTCTCCAGGCAGAGGTTCCTCTTGGTTCCAGAAGTGTTTCTAAAGTCTGTAGATTTGGGTGCCCTTCTTATACCCATTTTAGTCTTTGAAGTCACCTTTCTTCAAAGGGGACTCACACCTACTTGTGAAATCCTGCCTTGCCCAGGCAAGGCCTCAGACACACACCAGGGGGTTGGAGCCGGCATTGTCAGAGGCAGGCACAGTCCTTTCAGATGAGAGTGACCACTCCACCCCTCCCTCCTAGCAGAGATGGCTAATCAGGAAATGCAGGTTACACCCCAGCCCCCTTTGTGTCACTGTCTAGTGCGAGGTGAAAAACAACCCAACTGTCAAACTGACCCAGACAGGGAATCCACAAACAAGGCAGAGTCACAAAATGGTTTAAGCAAGAAAATGCTCACTTTCTATAAGTGGCATTTTCAAACGCACAATCTCAAAATCAACTTTACTAAAAGATGTATTTTTAAATTGTGAGTTCAGGGACCCCAAACTCCACATGTCCATCTACTCTCTAGGGAAATCTACGCTTTAATCATACTTAAAGGTAGCCCCCATATAATCCTATGAGAGAGACAGGCCTTGCAACAGTGAAAAACGAAGTTGGCAGTATTTCACTGTCAGGACATATAAACCACATTACTATATGTCCTACCTTATCCATACACTGCACCCTGCCCTTGGGGCTACCTAGGGCCTACCTTAGGGGTTCCTTACATGTAAGAAAAGGGAAGGTTTAGGCCTGGCAAGTGGGTACACTTGCCAAGTCGAATTTACAGTTAAAACTGCGCACACAGACACTGCAATGGCAGGTCTGAGACATGATTACAGAGCTACTTATGTGGGTGGCACAATCAGTGCTGCAGGCCCACTAGTAGCATTTGATTTACAGGCCCTGGCACCTGTAGTGCACTTTACTAGGGACTTACTAGTAAACCAAATATGCCAATCATGGATAAACTAATCAACAATAGAATTTACAGAGAGAGCATATGCACTTTAGCAATGGTTAGCAGTGGTAAAGTGCTCAGAGTTCAAAAGCCAACAGCAACAGGTCAGAAAAAATAGGAGGCAGGAGGCAAAAAGATTGGGGATGACCCTGCATAAGCAAAAAAGTCCAACAGAAGGGAAAACTAATTTTATGCCCGGTCCATGACCTGTATGTTAGCAATTGTTTGCACACAAACCTGTGTTACTGGGCAAATTTCTGCAGAATTTCTGCAGAATAACTTCTGATCATATTATTTTACTGATTATGCTTTCATGAGAGAGGCCTTTAACTTTACTTATTGACTAAAGATTAAAACCTAGCTCCTGTTGGGACACTGTGTTCTGCAGTACCATCAGGGAAGAGGTTGGCAATTACTTTAACAAGAACAAGTGGTAAACTCCAGACTCTTTAATGGAATAGGAGGCCTTTAAAGTGGTCTTCCTATGGTATTGTTTTGGAATGCAGATTGGGGGAGGTGGTAGAGCAAGTGATATAGATGGATCTTCAGAAGGAAGTGTGCTCCGTTAAACCGGTTGAGATATCAGAGCACATGCACCTCATCTACACAGGTTTAAATCTTGGCGAGTTCATTCAGTCTTTCATTCAATTTCTGAGGTTGATACAAGTGGTACCATTGAGTTGGGTAACAAATAACATCTGTTATTCAGTGCCAGATTGCCTATGGGTGAGCGTGTGCTTTACAAATACACATGTTATGGTAATTAGGTTAATTGTAAAGCCAAGTCTTCAGCTTCTTATGGAATTCAAGAAAAGAGGAGGAGGATCTTATGTGGAGTGGGAGGTCATCCATTGCTATAGAAGGAGAGAACAACCATCCTACTGATCTGGTTCTGTGTATGTGTGGGTTGTGTGCAAGTAGGACTCCTGTGGAGCAGTGGTGTCTGGGTTTTTTGGTGGAAGGAGATGCAATTGTTCAAGTAGGTGGGGCTTAAGTTGTGCAATGCCTTTAATGTGTAAGTGAGAAGTTTGAAACAAGCGCATTTGTGTATCAGGAGCCAGTGGAACTCCCTTGGGTTTGGTGTGATTTGAGTTCTATGTGGAAGGTCGAGGATGAGACTAGCTGCCAAATTTTGGATGGTTGCTGTTTTCTAATGAGTTACTTGATTAACCCAGCGTAGAGGGTCTTCCTGTAGTGCAACTTTATGGTAACTAGGGCATGAGTGACAGTTTTTCTAGTATTACTTGGAAACCATTTGACAATCTTCCTCAGCACCTTGATGGTGTGGAAGCAGGAAACAGTAAGGACATTGACTTGTGCATCAAGTACAGTATGCTGTTGATGATTATTCTGAGGTTTCTGGCTTTTGTGCTGGGTGTGGGCCTGAGTTTGTCTGGCAAGCTGCTGGAATCCAGTGTTGAGGTGTTCTTGGTGTAAATCACTACTTCTGACTTGTCAGTGTTGAGCTTCAGAGAGTTGGCTTTCAAACCAGTTAGTGAGCTTGGTCATGCAGGCGGTGAACTTGTTTCTTGTGTTGGGGGTCTTTTTCGAGAGGGATAGTATGAGTTGCATGTCATTGACATAGGATAGAGTATTGATGTTATGTGCACAGATCGCATTGGCCAGAGGAATACTGTATGCTTTGAAGAGAGCGGGGCTGAGCGATTAACCTTATGGCACTCCTCCAAGTGGCTGTGTGGGCTTCAGAGGAGTAAGGTGCCAGGCTGCAAGTGAGAAAAAGTTTGAGAAGGAGCATATCCAGCAGAGAGCAGGTCCTTGGCTGCTAATCTCATGCAAGCACCTGATGAGTGTGGGGTGGAGATGCTGCAAAAAGGTCCAGGAAAATGAGGACTGCCATGTCACCTCTGTCAAGAAGCATGCAGATGTCATCTGTAGCAGTCATGATTGCTGTTTCTGTACTGTGGTTGGGCCTACATCCAAACTGTGGGGAGTTGAGGAACTGGAGATTGCTGAAGTGGTTGGTGAAGTGTTGGTTGATAAGCTTTTCTAAGACTTTTGCTGGAAATATTAGAAGGAAGGTGGATCTGTAGTAGGAAAGTGTGATTCTGTCATTGGAAGGTTTCTTGAGCAGGGCCCTGACAGTGCATGATTCCAGGAGCCCATGAATGTGATTGAGTCAATGGAGGCCTTGAGGATGGGTGTTAGCTGGTCAATAGGAGCCCTTTTTGTGTAGCTTCGGGGGAAAAGTTGGGGGCAAAGGTCAAATGGGACTCTGAGTGAATGGTCATCATGATAGCAGCAATTTCGACAATTATAATGGCTGGCTACGAGGTCAAGGTTTGTTCTTTGATTGTAATAGGAAGTTGAGTTGCATGGTGATGTGGTCCAGGTGAGGGTTGAAGTTGCTGTATATGGTGGTGATTTTATTACAGCACAACTTGTTATAAAGGTCTACTGAGAGGGTGATATTGCTGGAGGCAGCAGAAGGTGTGGTGAAATATTTGATGTAAGTGAAGATTTCCTTGCTGCTTGTAGTGCTGGCACTTGTGTAATCTTCAAGACCTATGCACTCGATGTTCTGTATATGGTGGTGGTAGTGTCTTATGGCTGATCTGAAAATATCTTTATCTTTGGTGTCTTTACCTCTTCTTTATTTGCGCTCAAGTTGCTTGAAGTGGCTTTTAATCAGCCTGAGTTCCTTTGCATACTAAATAGCCTGTGTTCTGGCTCTTGCCATTAAATTATTTTGGATGGGAGCCAGGGTATTGGAGCAAGCGATGATCCAGCTGTTAGGTTATTGATGGGTTTTGGCAAGAAGCTGCTGTGCTTGTGCTGGTGCATGGAGAAGATGGAAGCCCACTCCTCTTCTCTACTGCTTTTCCAGCTGTGGCTGGTGGTTCTGGTGGTGGTAAGTCTGTAGTGGTGTAGGATGACTATGCTGAAACAGAAGAGAGTGTGCTCGGTCTAGGTGATATTGGTTGGCTTGTGGAATGTAAATTTCTTGATTGAGGAGAAAATCAGGCCCAATAGGCCTCTGATGGTGTGGGTGAGTTGAGTAACTCACTGAGTAACGACCAGGTTCCCGAGGTTTTCTAGAAGGGTTTATACAGGTTGGGTGATGCAGTCTTCTAGCTGAAATTTAAGATCCCTGAGGAGGATGGAGGTGCTGAAACTATTGATGAGGGGTGGGATGAAGTCTATGATGTCACTCGCGAAACAAGTGTGGGGTCCTGGTGGCCTATATACGAATTTTCCACCCAATAGAAGTTGTCTGTGAAATATATCTTGAACATGAGGTGTTCTATGTAGTTGGTGGGGGTGTTTGTGTAGGTGGTGCAACTGATGGTACCCTTGAATATGACGGCAACTCCAACTCCAGGCTTGTGCTGACCATCTTGCCTGGCAATCTTGTAACCTGTGAGAATGACTGTGGCAATGTCAAATGCAGAGCCTGGGTTTTAGCCATGTTCCCACGAGGAGGAGCATGTCTGGAGTGTGGTCATGCAGTAGGTCCCACATCTCCATGGCATGTTTGGTAAGGGAGCGGGTGTTGAGGAGCATGCATGCAACTATAGAATGTTGTGTGAGCGGTCTTTTGTCTGTGAGGTGTTTTGTGCAAGCTCTAGTTGTACCTTTTCGGAACCTGTTGGGTGTGTGATCGCATGCATTTGGTAAGCTTTTACCTGAACCCATAGGTATTGAGCAACATTGAACAACAGCGAGGGAGGTGGAGGAAGAAGGGTGAACAGTACCTGAGAGACAGGAAAAATTAGTAGTTGCAAAACTTGTATTTGCTTTGACTAAAACATTATTTGCAAAGGTAGCAACATTGGCTTCCATATTTCAGCAACATTATTCATAATTATTTCGGGTTATGAGGGAAATTGATTATAAAGTTCCTGCAGCTGATTTTACAGATCCATTTTCACAGTATTTTCTGAGCTGTCATTATATTCTCCACTACCTAATTGATAAGTGTGATCCTCCGGGTCTCAATCACCAGAACTGTAGGGTGCTGTGCAGAGGCTGGCTTTTTGCAAATCCTCCAAGTGCACTCCCTTCTCTTCTTTTTGGAGTGAGGAGGGCGTAATGAAGTCAAAGGTCCTTGCAGCACCTCAGGTCCACTGGACTGTGATGAAAAAGCAGTGGGCAATTTCAACATAGTGGATGAGTCAGCCCTATAGTGACCTCCACCATTCCCTCATTTAATGGGCCAGCTTCCTAATTATTTAAGGCATCCACTTGAGTGTATTTTAATATTTGTGGTTACAAAGCGAGGTCACATGATTTCCACTGCCTCAATCCTCTCTTCAACAATGTCAATTTCTGAGAATATTATCCCCATAACAGAAGTTAAATAGGATTTAATGGAGGATGTAGAATGTTCATGCTGCTCAATGAGCCTTAGAAAACGAGTACAACATTGCTTATAATCCCAATTTTCCTTTTGAGGACCTACCCAGCATAGTGATAGAAGTTAGATCCAGTCAGACAGAGTTAGCACAATGTTGGGAAACTTATATGAATCCGAAGGCCTGAGACCCTTTTGTGACTTAGAGCAAAATAGGGATGTCCCAATTTGGCACTTCTCGATATGTGGATAAAAAATGAAATCCTTGTGGCAAACAAGAGACCTTGAACGCACTGGACATGATGCCTTTGGGGTCCTGTACTCACTGGGGAGAGAATGAAAGGTGGTGGCTGTAGGAAAGTAGCCTCTTTCTAGCATGGTTATAGGCACACATGGGTACGCTCTTGGCCTGGTATTCACCCAGGTGCAAGCCCGAGTGCATCCCACGCTGTAGTGCCAGCGTGCCCTTTTTGTTGGTCCTCTCCCCTCCTCCTAACCTACAAGGATTATGGGCCTCGTGGCCATGCCCCACAAAAACATCCAACAGGTATGTGGAACAACCGCAGGAGAATGTGCATCCAGAAACGCAATGAATGGCTATGTTGCTAGTCTCAGAGTGAGCAGAGGAAGCACTTTTCTCATCTAAAGAAACCTCCCAAGCACATGTCTGCATTTGGGGGCCAAGACTAATATGAACCCACTACACCTGTGGTAACTGTGGAATGTTCATGCTGGTCAATGAGCCTTAGAAATCGAGCACGAAAATTGCTTACAATCCCAATTTTCCTTTTGAGGACTTACCCAGCATAGTGATAGAAGTTAGATCCAGTCAGACAGAGGTGGCAAAATGGTGGGAAACTTATGTGAATCCGAAGGCCTGAGACCCTTTTGTGACTTAGAGCAAAATAGGGATGTCCCAATTTGACACTTTTCAATATGTGGATAAAAAATGAAATCCTTGTGGCAAACAAAGGACCTTGAACGCACTGGACATGATGCCTTTGGGGTCCTGTACTCACTGGGGAGAGAATGAAAGGTGGTGACTGTAGGAAAGTAGCCTCTTTCTAGCATGGTTACCCCCACTTTTGGCCTGTTTGTGAGTGTGTGTCAGTGTTTTTTTGCTGTGTCACTGGGATGCTGCTAGCCAGGACCCCAGTGCTCATAGATAAAAACCTATATGTCAGTATGTTTTGCCTGTCTCACTGGGACCCTGCTAGCCAGGACCCCAGTGCTCATAGTTTGTGGCCTAATGTGTATGCCTGTGTAGTGCCTAACTGTGTCACTGAGGCTCTGCTAACCAGAACCTCAGTGCTCATGCTCTATCTGCTTTTTAATTTGTCACTGTAGGCCAATGACTTAATTTACCAATTTCAATTGGCACACTGGACCCCCCTTGTAAGTCCCTAGTATATGGTACCTAGGTACCCAGGGCATTGGGGTTCCAGGAGATCTCTATGGGCTTCAGCATTTATTTTGCCTCCCATAGGGAGCTCAGACAAACCCTTACACAGGACTGCCATTGCAGCCTGCGTGAAATAGTGCACACACTATTTCACAGCCACTTTCACTGCACTTAAGTAACTTATAAGTCACTTATATGTCTAACCTTTACTTGCTGAAGGTTAGGTGCAAAGTTACTAAGTGTGAGCGCACCCTTGCACTAGCAAAGGTGCCCCCACATAGTTCAGGGCCATTATCCCGGACTTTGTGAGTGCGGGGACGCCATTATACCCGTGCACTACATATAGGTGAATACCTATATGTAGCTTCACAATGGTAACTCCAAATATGGCCATGTAACATGTCTAAGATCATGTAATTGTTCCCCCATTCAAAATCTGGTATTGAGGAGCCAATTCCATGCATCCTGGGGCTCCACCATGGACCCCCAGTACTGCCAAACCAGCTCTCTGAGGCTTGCACTGCAACTACAGCTGCTGCCACCTCACAGACAGGGTTCTGCCCTCCTGGGGTCTGGGCAGCCCAGTCCCAGGATGGCAGAACAAAGCATTTCCTCTGAGAGCAGGGTGTTCCACCCTCTCTCTTTGGAAATAGGTGATACAGGATTGGGCGGGGTAGCCTCCCCCAGCTTCTGGAAATGCATTGAAGGGCACAGATGGTGCCCTCCTTGCATAAACCCATCTACACTGGTTCAGGGACCCATGTTCCCCTGCTCTGGCAGGAAACTGGACAAAGGAAAGGGGAGAGACCACTCCCCTGTCCATCACCACCCAGGGGTGGTGCCCAGAGCTCCTCCAGTGTGTCCCAGACTACAGCCATCTTGCTTTGCAAGGTGTGGGGGCACTCTGGAGGGCTCTGAGTGGCCAGTGCCAGCAGGTGATGTCAGAGACCCCCCCTGATAGGTCCATACCTGATAAGGTAGCCAATCCCCTTCTCAGGGCTATTTAGGGCCTCTCCTGTGGGTTCTCTTCAGTTTCTGCTTGCATGTTTCCCTCAGGAATCCTCTGCAACAACTTCAGACTCTTCTGACCTTGGATCAATCCCAGCCTGCTCCAAGAAATGCTGTAACTGCAACAAAGTGTCTACAAGAGACACTTTTCTTCAGCAACCTCAGCTCCAAGTCAGCAACTGCAACAGTTTCCATGGTGTGCATGCTCTGGGTTCTCCCTGTCTTCATCCTGCACCAGAAGAACCAAAGAAATCTCCTGTGGAGTGGCAGAGTCATTCCCCATGCTCCAAGCAGGCACCTTCCAAGATGACAACAGGTACACTTGGACTCCTCTCACAACAGCGAGCGTGCTCCTAAGGACACAGAGGGTGGACATCATCAACATAGAATGTCCTGAGGTCCTGCTGATGCAATTTGGAAGAGGTAAGACCTTGCCTTCCCCAAGAACGATGGTATCCCTGTGTACTCTGTCTTCTTTGCCTCCTGAGGCCTCTGTGCACTCTTTGCAAAATTCCTTCATGCACAGCCTGGCCCAGGTCCCCAACACTCTATCTTGTGATGCTCAACTCGTTCAGTTGTCCTCCGGCGGCGTGGGACCTTCTTTTGTTCTGCTGCATCAACTGCATTTTGCACCTCCTTTGAACCCAAATCCTGCTGCTTCTGGGGGTTCTGGCTGACATTCTGATGGCTCTATAAAGTGCTGAGCGCCCTCTCGTCCTCCTCACACAGAGTTGAGGCCCCCAGCTCCCTCCTGGGTCCACCCAGCACCATTTTGACACAAAATGCACGTTTGTTGTAGCCAAGGCTTGTTGGTGCCCTCCAACACGAAATCTCCTCTGCCACAATCGACTCGCTGTGGGATATATTTTGCATTAGGCAGGAACCCACTGGCATCTCCCTAGGGTGCATTTCTGTAGTCTTCAACTAACCACGGACTCTTCCTTTGCACCCTCTTCTTTGTTGGCAGGGGCTCCTGTCCTTCCTGGAACTTATTTTAACTTCTGGACTTGGTCCCCTTCCTTTGCAGGTCTTCAGGTCCAATAATCCAGCAGTTGTTCTTTGCAGACTTAGTTGGCTGCTGCAAAATCCCAAAAACGAGGTGTAGTGTGTCCTACGGAAACTTGCAGTACTTTACTTCTGCTTTTCTGGGCTCTGGGTGGGGTAATTTACTTACCTTTACTGTATTGTTACTCTCCCAGCGATTCTGCACACACTACACTTGTCTAGGGGGGAATTTGTGATTCACATTCCACTTTTTTAGTATATGGTTTGTGTTGCCCCTAGACCTATTCTCTCCCATTGCATTCTATAGGATTTCCTACTGTTTGCATTGTTCTATGGCTATTTACTTGTCTAATGTTGGTGTCTAGTGTATATATTGTGTATAATACTTACCTGCAGAATGAGTATTGTCTCTAAGATATTTTTGGTACTGTGCCACACAAATAAATACTGAGTATTGTATTTAGTTATGTATAAGTACTGTGTAACTACAAGTGGATTGCATGAGCTTTGCATGTCTCCTACTTCAGCCTAGGCTGCTCTGCTATAGCTACCGCTATCAGCCTAAGCTGCTAGAACACTACTACATTCACTAACCAGAGATAACTGGACCCGGTGTAAGGTGTAAGTACCCAAGGTACCCACTACAAACCAGGCCAGCCTCCTACGGTGACTCTGCTACACCAAACTTTAACACTTAGCAATGAAGTGCTCACTGCAAGGACTAAAAAATGTGTCACAGATTTAGGCCGTAACTCAGTCAAAGCAGACTGGAGTTTATTGCTAAGTTACATGCAGAAGAGCTCAAGGAGTGCCGTCCTAAGCCTCATACATTTCAAGATAATCCACAGATCTTACCTGACCCCTAGGAAATTAAGCAAAATATACCTGGGGCTTAATTCAATATGAACAATATTTAATACCCGGAGATTGGATATTATCTTAGGCTTTGTTCCTGTGTCTTGCTGACAAACCTATGGAAAGCTATTGTGTGGCAACTGTCAGGTCCAGGGGGTAGAACTTGCCTGTTTGGTTAGTTTTTCTCACTACAATATATTGCCTTTATAGTCATGAAGTGATAATAGCTATCAGTGCTGAATTTATTAATAAAAAGGTACTAGTGTCCAAAGCTCTCCGTTGAAACTCACAGCTACTGCAATTATATGTGCGAGCACAGAATACTGAGGCAGCACCATCCTAATGCCATCTCGGACCTCTTTAATTCATTTACAGCCACTCCTTGCCTCTTCCGCTCTCTCTTGCAGCGTTCTGCTTTCCCCCTTTGTGATGCTTTCTCATTTTTCTCTTCCTCCGTCTTTCTCATATGTGTCTGTTGCTCACACTAAATGCCTGATGCCGAAGAATAAGTGTGGGCCCTCAAAAATAAGTGGTGGTGCCCCCACCAAAAACCAACGACTCAAATTAAGCACTGATATCTATGTCCTGTAACACATCAGGGGACCTTCTATGAAAAAGCTGGATGCAGATATGCAACGGTAGGCCCAAATGGAGTGTGCAGTTTTACACATTGAGGTTAAGAAGAGGATAAGAAAACTGGAACTAGCACAGGCTTGGGATAAGCTGTTGACTTCCCTAGTAAGTATGACTGTAAATAGGCAATTAATATTGTCCGGAGAGGCCGAATACTTGATCGAGTCATGGCTAACATGGTAGTGAGGTTTGACTGACTTTAAGGATGCCATATACCTTTTTCATTCTTAGTGTCCTCACTGAAGAAATTTGTACCACTCCTGCCAGAGTACTTTATGCCTTCTGGATATTAAAGGAATGTCTTCAATTGACTGGTGATAATCAGAATGGATAATTTAGTTTCCTTTTCTGCCACGCTTAATTTGTGAAAAAATAAGTACAGGGCCCAAGATTTTGCTGAGAAGCCCAAAGTAAGTGGTATTGAAAGTCTGGGATATCAAATACCAAGCTTACATAGTTGTGATTCCACCTTATGTCTCTTTCTTCCACCACCATATGCTCCATACCCCTTTATCAATTAATCAATCAATCAAACATTTATAGAGTGTGGCAAATCACTTATGAGACTCTTGAGGAGTTGGAACTGTATGCTGAAGCGTGGAGGTATGATCATTCAAACATCTGGGTCTTTAGTTCTCTTCTGAATCGTTGGAGTGACGGTGCGGTCCTGAGGTGCAGCGGGAGAATGTTCCAAGCATTGGATGCCAGGTGTGAGAAGGAGCATCCTCTGCTGTTTGCTCGATGGATCTGTGGTGTGCCTGCAATGGAGAGGGAAGCTGATCTGGGGTGTCTGGTTAGTTGGTGGAATGTCAGGCATTTGTTGATGTATGTCAAGTAATTTGATAGTGCACCACCATTACTAATATATCCAAAAATGTCCAGACATAATGCAGCGTCACTTTTGTTCACTTTGTTGTCTTCATTTTATTCAACTTAATTTTTAGGAATAGATCATAAAAACACCAGCCAACGCGTTTCTTCCTCAACATAGGACTTCTTCAGGGCTCGTATATACTTGGTATTCAAGCTTGTCATCTCTAGTAAATTTTAAGGCAGATGTGATTGGCAAGGTGTCAATCAAGAATAGGCCAACCTATACTGTTACGCGTCTGGACGGGAGCACGCCTAGTTCCATGAAAAACCTATAGTAGTAAATCGAAGCAATATATACAAGACCAAGACTTTAATAGCAACAATGCAGAAAATCAGGAAAGTTACGTGGTATCTGGATTGTAAAATTTAGTTATCTTGTCTTACCATTGAATCTAGTTCCTGAACTATTCTAATACTAAAGGAATATTGGAAAAAGGATAGCAAACAGAACATCAGTGGAAGATTCTGTCTAAGAGAGGTGCAGTGGCATAAATCCACAAAGAAAATATGAGGTCTTTACCTTAAAAGGTCTGGTCTGAGCAAGGGGCACTCCTACTAACCCCACTAACATCTTAGTTTTTCAAGGTGTGATAACATCATGACAAAAACTCTCATTTGAATGGCAAAGCTGCAAATCAATTATAATTAACAATTCAGTCTTTGGAAGTCTTTGACACCTGACCTTGATACACCTTCACATTCAGGAATCTCAATAGCCTGGTATCCTGCCAGTGCCAGGATACTCCTTTGGTCCAGTAGCGTGTCTCTCAGATCCTCCTATCTCTCATGCGTAACAAGCTCCTTGTTAATTTCAGCACCTGCAGCTTTGGAAAAACAAGCTTTCACCTTGAAGATTTGAATATACAAACTAAATTGAACAGGAATATACTTTTAGTTCAAATATGTTTAAATGTCAAACTTGTTAGATATAAAATGATTATAAAGGATAACATTTCTAAAATACTATTCCATTGACATTCTTGCAAAGGACTATTAAAAGTGGCTTACATAAAATGTTAAATTTCACTGTGCACATTTACTAATCTATTTCAGTACACTACCTTTAACAAGTTGTTTTACAAGTTGCAGAAAGAATAAATAATCAACCCTTCTTCTGACATTTTAGGAAGCATAATGATACAGACAGGTTATGCTCCTTCAACAGTTTGAGACATATACCCTGCATTAGTTAATCAGCGCAAATCCTGTGTTGAGGTTTTCCTTAGGTAATTTTCAGTAGTGTCTATTGGTTGCTACACTCAGAATTCAGTGGGGCCTTTTGGACAGTGCAAGAGCGATGAGGAGGCCTGTCACATCATGTCAGGTACCCGTAGCACCCTTTATTGTCATGGTTGACATGTGTTCTGGATGGCGGCGGGAGAAGCAGCAACCTTTTTATTTTTCACACCAAATCTACAACAAATACAAGTTCACACATTTCCTTATGAATCGAGCTTTCGCCTTCAAAATCATGACGTCTGCAATGTTTTAGTATTGCTTCTTTACCAATTTAAACATCTAATTTCTCACATTAGTGTAATTGGGCATGCTTTTGCCTTGCAAGTATCTGTTACTGAAGAGGAGCATCTTAAAGTGTGGTATGTACTCAGGGAAAAACGCTTGTAAATTAATAGCAAGACACAGACTCAAGAGTATTTGGGGTTTCCGGCACATACTATTCAGCACTCACTAACACCAGTCATGGCTCATAGCAAGCAGAAGGGGCAGGGAGGCGTGCAGGAGGGGAATAAAAATTAATCTTTTTTTTTTTTAAATACACTTACCTCTGTTAGGGCGCCTGGTCCTTAGTAAGTAAACTTACAAGGGGACGCATATAGGTCGATGAATCCTTTGGATCGCATGGAGTATCCTAGTTAAGTGGTATACCAATGAACCATTAATATCACTATAATCAATATCAAACATTAGTAAAAACCTATCTAAGAAGAAATACCATCCCTTTAGAGAAAGGTTAAATGTTTTTATTCCCTATTCGTTACAATTCTAATCAAACCTTTATTCAACTTTAATGTTAATCAAGCTTTATTAATCATCACAATACAAATGTTCACTAAAGGAAAATCTCGAGCTATCGAAGCACAGCATAAGTCAGCCAGTCTTTTACAATTGTGGAATAATTCAGCAATGCAATTCAGTCAGTCAGTTGTCACCATTAAAGTCACCCTTGTCAGCCTACCTAACCCAGATTAGCATCAGCATGTGGGTCTTCATGAGAAAACAATTTAGACAAAAACATTAATTTGGAAAAATCTATCTAAAGAAGAAAAATATTTAAGACAGCGCAGTTGGTACTTAGAAGGAAAAACACACATTAGTCAGTCACATTGTTATAGCTACCTATCCAAGATAAATCAGCAACGAGTCAGTCTTCGTCTCCAGGTCATCAGTCATCAGCAGAGTATCAGGCTCACAGAGAGTAAGCCCAATTACCAGCACTTCAGACAGTGTCTCCTGACGTCATCAACTTTCGCCTCTCTGCTCTAAATTCCCTTGCCTCGTCATGACTTTTTATTAGGGTCTCTCAGTCCATCCCACTAGTTGCTAATTGGTCATCCTTATCAGAAGTTATGACTCTAACCTATAATTTTTGTTTACCACACATACAAGTCTATTCAGGCTTCAAGTTTCATTAGTTTGATTGGTTCTTCTGTCGATGAGAACATCATCCGGCTCTTCAGGTAATGCAATTGTTTCTCAATCTTTCAGTCAGTGCTTCCATTGTTCAAGTCCTGGGAAAGTACGTTTAGCCTACACTACACATAATTGTATCAATTTGTCCTCATCATCTCCTGTCCACTGGTACATTTGCAGACTTTTCTAGCAGATCTCTCTCTGAACTCTGTACAGTTCAAGGTCCTTTTCTCCAGTTCCTGTAGTTCCTGTCCTCGGCAGCTTTCTCGCGTCTCCACGTTAAAGCTGCAAGGCCCAGCACAGACCAGGCCTCCAGTTTGGCTAACTTAAGAACACAAATTAACCTAAAACATAGGTTATACATTCAAATATGACATATTAGTACATTTTTAATATACTTTCATTATTTAACAGCTTGTTAATACACATGGTGACCACTCCCTGTGAGCACATTTTACCCATACATGTTATTTTCAAATATTAGTTTCTTTATCGAGTTTTCTCATTAGTATTCATATGCAAATCATTAGAAATTTCTCATATTAACATATCTGTTCCAACACCTCCATCACCGCTGCACTGCTCCATCAACTCTGCTGCAGGCACAGACTCCCAGCCTGCCCTACGGCCAATTTTGGCACAAGCCCCGTACAGCCCCGAAACTGTGTTGCCCAAGACGGCCAGCCAAACTGTGCTGTGCCCTCCCTGTCAGTGCTCTGCACAGCCTGTGCCCTGCCCCTTTTACCGAAAAATGATTACAAACTAAGTTTATTATCATTTTTTGGTAAAAGATTTGCAGCTGCCGCAGCTGGCAGGAGGGCACTGCTCCTCCACCCTAATGGAGGAGTCACCCCTGACTAACCCTCGTGACAGAAGACCCATGCACAGTGATTGAGCGAACCGTAGTAACAATTTACCTGTGTTCGGACGCTCTTTAGGCCGATTAATCTTTTGACTAAGTGGGAACTCTCTGTACTCTTAATCGATCAGTCGCATCAAATCAATAGTCAATAACGTACATAAGCAATACCTTGATCAACATAACACTTAACAATTAATCCAGAATACATTTCGGCGAACCCTGACCCTTCAGCCAGGAATAACCACACCAGTTTATTGCAAAGTTAGTGAATTTATTTCCCTATATTAACAAAGCTAGCACAATATAAATGTGTCTCAACACCAAATGATAAACATAAATGAACATTAATAGCTGTCCATAACGTCGAAACAAGTGTAATCTATTTAGCATTTGAATCACAAGGCATTCGATAATGGCAATGCAAAGCACTAATATGATGATCTGTAATGGGCTAATTGCGTACATTTAGTCAGCATAACAAGATCTCAGATTGCATCGTGCGATATATGGAAACCTCATCTAACCTCAAATTAGCATCGGCATGTGGGACTTCATGCAAAAACAGTTTAGCAACATAAATTTAGAAAACTCCTAGCTAGGGCTCTTATCAAAATCAGCAGTTGGTTACCTAAAAGAAACACAATGCAATTTTACAATTTCCTTTCATATTTACCAATTACAATCAGCATACAAGGAAGTCTTCGTCTCACAGGTACCGTTCTTCGATCAGCATGGGACGGGGCAAAGGGGCAGGGGTGAACGGGGCAATTGCCTCACGGCGGCAAGGTAAGACTACTACTTCATGCAAAGGGATCAAATCAAAGTTAAAGTCTCTAGGGCCAGAATCATTTAAAGTCTCTTTCTCTCGACTAGAGAAAGCATCAATGTCTCTCAAAATGGCGTAGTGTCCGGGTAATGGCCTCTAATAGCGCAATGGCTAGTAATGGCTACCTTCTTCTCGTGCACCTGGGTTTTTATAGACAACAGTTCAAGTCCAGTAGGGTCTCCATTGGAGGGTTCATAGGTTAGCTTCAAATTGTCCAATCAAAAACGACAGTTCTCAAGCTTTTACTTAAGCATACATTATCCTTGGAGATGGGTACGCAAATCGCAACATTGTCTACCAATTAGCTCACTTTCAGAGCCTCCATTGTCCGCACCTGCAAGTCGACCTTGAATTAAAGAGAAAATATGCCAGGCTGGCACGAAACTTCAAGATAAGCATGTGAACAGTTTCTGTGGAAAAGTACAGCTTCAAGCAGAAATACACGTTTAATAGCACATTGGAAAAATACGAACATCTAAACCGTAAGACCAGGCCACTAGGCCAAAGCCTCCTCTAAAGTAATGCTAAGCTAACGTAGTTCAAACAAGCAAATCGAAGCACACGTTTATGATTATGTCAGATTAGTGCAATTCTAATACACCACGTTATATATAAAGCACGCGTATAAATGTTGGCAAACTACTCTAAGGGCACATTTTGTCCCTGTACAATCTTTATTAGTTCGGTTAAAGTCACACATGATTATTTCACACTACGTTTATGCGTTAATAAATCAAAACCTTCATTTTCTGCTTCATCAATCCCTCCTCTGATGACTACTTGTCATTACACAAATTTAGCCCACAAATTTTATTCCATTAAAATTCTGTCAGTTCCCTTTTCCTTTTAGTTCCCCTAGTTTGCGCTTTGTATTCTTCTGCCATTCTTTTCATAATTTTCTCCTCCTTTCTTCTTTTTATTCTTTCCATAATCATTATTATTCCCCTTTTTATTCCCCAAATTCCAAATACACAAATTATCACTATTAAAATTCCCTCTATTATTTTTAACAATATTCCATTCCAAATTCCCCCAATCCAATGTCCCACTGAAGCAAGTCCTTTTCCAACCTTCTCCCACACTCCTGGTTCTTTCAGTTCCTTCAAATCTGCACTTTCTTTTGTTAGATTAGCAAGCATAGTTTTAATTTTCACACTATTGTCAGGTATATAGGTACAACAGTGTCTTGCACCAAGCATTTTGCAAACACCTCCATCCTTTGCTAAAAGAATGTCTAAAGCAAGCCTATTTTGAAGAGTCATAGCTCTTTCCGCTGCAAGTTCAGCATCTATCAGTATTATAGCACCTGAAAACTTTGTCAACATGTTATCCACTATAGTAGACAACTTTCGTATCTTGATGGAATTCAGCACAACTCCCAATGAAGGAATCATTGCTCCAAATATATCACCTACCACAGCAGCTGCGGTCTCTCTTTTCTGGATACGATGGGATCCAGATGTCTTTTGAATCATCGATAGGTCATCCAGTTGATAAACCTTTGGGAACACTATACCCAAATAACATCTTCCCCACCATCCCTTTGGAAGACGATAATAGGCATTATACCCACAAATGTAATATACACCTGGAATGACAGGGTCAAGTCCGTCCATCATGAATGTCCATTTGGCCTTAAAGATAAACGTGTGTTTACATTCACTCGCCCCTACAAAAATGTTGTCATAATAAGATTCACCTCGATATATACAAAACTTCCCTACATGCCAAGCATCTAAAGCAATTTTCCCTTGTGTCTTTATGGCAGCAAAATCATAATTATCTACTGAAGTCCTCTTATGTAACTCCTTTTCTAACTTCGCCTTCATTTGAGCCCTTCTATCATCTGTGCGATCTAAAAAGCTTATTTCTACTGCAGAGAGCGAGCAGGTAAGATTTTCCCTATTAGCGTGAGCCGTTTCAAAAGGTAGCATTGGCTTGAAAAATTCCCTCATAATTTTTGCATCCCAATCCTTTGCAGTCTGGCTTAGCTGCGCTATTATAGGAACATAAGCAAAGGTAACATCATAATTTGAGTAAAAATACTGTATGTTAGTTTGACCATAAAACCTAGACATTACTATACTACATGTAATCCCGTATGTAAGAGGCATGTGGTGATATGTCACCCCCTCCTTCACTGATGTCGGTATCTGTGTACACACATAACAATCTTTCGCATCCATTGTCTCAACATATTCTGTTAGTAAGCGATAGAAAACATTATACGAAAGCTCTTTCCTTTCATGCAAGAGTCTCTCATCCAGTGCTAGCCTTTTCAATGCGGTTAGTTCAGTGACAGTAACAGGAGCAATAGTAGAAGCCTCAATAGTCTCATTCTCACCCTTTCCATGCATTCCAAGTACAATTGCCATTATTATTAGTACACATGTAACTACCAAGCCTATACACACATATTTACAATATTTCTTTCTATTGTTTTGCGTCATGATCTGTATAGAATCAGAGAGTTAGAAGCACTTATAAATGAAACTTATTTAGCAATTTAGTTACAAAGCTGAGCGAGCGCAATGTTCACACCGTCTTCTTCAAGAGGCCAGTCACTTATCGGTTAGCAGCATTTGTCTCAATTCGGCAATAACTCAGTCTTTATCGGTTTAGCAAATGTCTCATCCGGTTTAGCAATGTCTCAGCTGGTTGTTTGTTTCACGTTAGATTGTAGCAAGCACTGTCATTTATCACCCTTTTAATCAACACTGTCCATAAAACTTTTCTTTTCTATTGGTATCTCTTCCTCTTCTTCGTTCTCGATGCTTAGAGATACAAACTCGTCAGTCCAATCGTCATTGACTGCATATGCCCATTCAGGACCGGAATACCTTCTGTTCGGTATCCTTTTCCTTTTCAATTTTGCTTCTCTTTTCGATTCTGCCTCGCTGTTACTTTCCTCTTTTGTCAAGTCTTTTTCTTCACTCGAGGTTGGTACCACGACAGACACTTCTTTCCTTTTCTCTTTTACTTTTGGCCTTTCTCCGTCGTTCAAACCTTCTCCAGACTTTTGTTTTACTGGTGATATACTTAGTCTCCTCTTTGCACCGTGTCCATTTGATGGACCTGCAACCTTTTCTGTAGAGGTTTGGACCTTTTCGTTCTGCTCTGCCTTGTCCCCTCCTTCAGGGGAATCGATCACGTTCTCTTTTTCTTTTTCTGTATCGTCTGTTTCTGGGAAAGCCCCCTTCTGATCAGGCTCTCCTGCTTTTTCACCTTTTTCGAGCCCTTCGTCACCGTTGCTTTCGTCAGGCTCTGTATCACTTTCAGCTGCTTCAGGTTCTTTGTCACCTTCAGCTGCTTCAGGCTTTTTGCTACCCTCAGCTGCTTCAGGCTCCTTGTCACCTGCAGCTTCTTCGTCGCTGTCTGAACTTTCTCCTTGGTCTTCCCCAAGTGAGTCGGACTCTTCGTTCTCCAATAATATCTCTTTTTCTCCTGCTGCTGCTTGTTCGCTTTCCGTTCGCTTTTGTTCTGTCTCAGCACTCGGCACTGTTTTATCAGGCACTGGCAATTTCAGCGCTTCAACTTCCTCATCTGTGGGACACAACACCTTCTTTGTGTGACTGGCGTGAATCCAGTTGGGAACCCCCGCACACTTCACAGCGGTAGTTGTCGTCAGGATCACTTGGAAAGGGCCTTTCTAACGGGGTTCCAGACACGACTTCCTCACGTGCTTCTTTACCACGACCCAGTCACCTGCTTTCAGTGCGTGTCCTGGACCTTGGATCGGTGGCAAGGTGGTTGCTTCCACCTGGTGAGAGAAAGAGCGAACCACGTCAGCCAGACCTTTGCAGTAGTCTAACACCATATCATCTGTAATATTCAAAAGCGCGTTTGCGGGAACTGCAGGAAGTCTCATAGCCCTGCCCATGAGAATTTCGTGCGGAGACAATCCAGTTTTTCTATCAGGAGTGTTTCTCATTGACATTAGCACTAAGGGCAATGCGTCAGGCCATTTCAAATTTGTCGATGCACATATTTTCGCCATTCTTGATTTCAGTGTACCATTCATCTGCTCCACCAGTCCTGATGCTTCAGGGCGATAGCTACAATGCAGTTTCTGTTCAATGTTCAGTGCTTCGCAAAGTAACTTTATCACCTCGTTGTTGAAGTGACTTCCCCTATCTGATTCTAAAGAGATCGGGAATCCGAAACGTGGTATCAACTCTCTCAATAATAGCTTGGCAACTGTAAGGCTGTCATTTCTACGTGTGGGGTATGCCTCAATCCAGTGACTAAAAATGCACACAATCACCAACACATACTTCAGACCTCCATGCACAGGCATCTCAATGAAGTCCATCTGCATACGACTAAAAGGCCCGCTTGCCCTACCAATGTGGCTCGCGTTCACAACTGTTCCCTTTCCTGGGTTCATCTGCTGGCAAGTGACACATCGATGGCAAACTGCTTCTGCAGCTTGACGAAATCTGGGGTTAAACCAATCAGTTTTGAACAATGTTATCATGGCATCTCTCCCTAGGTGAGCTTGCCCATGATAGAACCGCGCAAGCTGTGATAGGAGACTGTTTGGCAAAACAAATTTTCCCTCATGTGAAACCCATAACTCGTCTTGTCTCTTTATGCATTGTGATTTAATCCAGGAATCTCTTTCATCCTCCCTGACATTATTCTGTAGTGCTTTTAGTTCCTCTATTGTATCTACGACCTTCAAGGCAAATGCTTCAGCTGGTTCGAGTTCTGGCTCACTTATTGAGTTCCATTCATCTCTCAGTAATATACAGTTCAAGGCACAAAATCTTGCGACCTGATCCGCATATGCATTTCCCAGAGAAACATAGTCCTGTCCTTTCGTGTGAGCACTGCACTTTACCACTGCAACTTCAGCTGGCACTTGAATGGCATGTAACAATTCCCTTATCCTTTCCCCATTCTTCACTGGGGATCCTGAAGAAGTCAGGAAACCTCTCTGTGACCATAGTTGTCCAAAGTCATGCACAATCCCAAACCCATATTGACTATCAGTGTAAATGGTGACTTTCATCAATGCAGACAGTTGACATGCTCTGGTAAGGGCTACAAGTTCTGCTACTTGTGCAGAATAGACTCCTTGAAGCCATCCCGCTTCCAAGACCCCTGTTACAGTGCATACAGCGTATCCTGCTTTCAAAATCCCCATCCCGTCTCTTAGACATGAACCATCAACAAAAAGAATTTGGTCATTTTCATCAAGTTTAGTATCCTTAATGTCCGGTCGGGGTTTTGTGCAAAATTCAGTCACCTGAAGGCAGTCATGCTCGACGTCTTCAGCGTTCTCAATTTCAGCATTTTCTCCAGGAAGCAAGGTTGCTGGATTCAACGTAGTGCACCTTTTCAGCTGCACATTCGGTGAGCCCAGAATTATCGTTTCATACCTTGTGAGTCTAGCTCCAGTCATGTGTTGCGTTCGGGAGCGGGTCAGAAGTATCTCAACTGAGTGAGGGACCATGACTGTTACTGGGTGTCCCATCACTATTCCTTCACTCTGAGTGAGGCTGATACCAACTGCTGCTACGGCGCGCAAACACCCTGGGAGTGCTGCTGCGACCGGATCCAAAGTAGCTGAAAAATACACTACTGGTCTGTTTACGCCACCATGGGCTTGAGTCAAGACAGACAAAGAACATGCATCACGTTCATGGCAAAACAATGTGAAAGGCTTTGTGTAGTCAGGCATACCTAAAGCTGGAGCCCTGCACATGCATTCTTTCAGTTCAACAAAAGCATCCATCTCGTCTCCTTTCAGCTCAATTTGATCCAAGGCATCCTTCTGGGTCAGTTTCAGTAAAGGCTTCGCTATAGTCGAGAAGTTGGGAATCCACTGGCGACAGTAGCCCACCATTCCCAAGAATTTCCTCACCTCCTTTCTCGTCTTGGGCGGACTCATCTGAAGTACACTTGTAATTCTTTCCTTCATTATTCTCCGTGACCCTTTCTCTATTTGGTGACCCAAATATTTCACTTTCTTCTGACAGAACTGTAATTTGGAAGGAGACACTTTGTGTCCATTCCTTCCCAAATGGTTCAACAGAGCAATGGTATCGGCTGTGCAGCCACTTTCTGTCTTTGATGCAACCAGTAAGTCGTCAATGTACTGTACTAGGGTTGACTCAAATGGCAACTCTAACTCTTCCAAGTCTTTCTTTAGAACCTGATTGAATATTGACGGTGACTCAGAAAACCCTTGAGGAATTCGACACCAACTGTACACTCTGTCTAGGAATTTGAAACAAAAGAGAAATTGGCTGTCCTCATGAAGAGGCACAGAAAAGAATGCTTGTGACAAATCGATGACAGAGAACCATTCGGCATCGCAAGGGATTTGAAACATTATCACAGCTGGATTCGGTACTACTGGGCAGCATTTGACTATGATGTCATTTATTTTCCTCAAGTCTTGCACAAGTCGGACCTTTCCACTTGGCTTTATTAGTCCCATTATTGGTGAATTACATGGACTACTTAACACTTCTTTCAGTACCCCCTGTTTCACAAATTCGTCAATGAGTTGGGCAACTTTCATGAGGGTATCTTGTGGCATGTGGTATTGTGGGGTCTGGGGAAAGATCGCATTGGGCTTTACCGTCACTTTCACTGGTTCCACTCCTTTCATCAATCCCACCTCTTTCCCTGTCATGTCCCACACTTCCTTTCCGACTGTTTCCCGTAATTCGGCTGGAATATCTTCTTCAGTTATCATCGGGAAAAGACAAATCAGAGGATACTCTTCATCTACCGTTTCCATCTCATCCCCCTCTACACTGTCCTCTTCTTCCCCATCACTGCTCGTCTGTATCGTTATTCCTTCGTTCGAACACATGATCGAACAACCCAGCTTGCACAATAGGTCTCTCCCTAACAGTGCTATTGGGCTTGAATCACATATCACAAACTGATGCACCCCTTGATAGTTACCGATGCTGACTGGTACCGGATCTGTTATTGGGTTTGTCAGGTGCCTGTTTGCTACTCCCACCACTTGAACTGTCCTCCCTGAGAGTGGCAAATTTGGTACTTCACTACTCTTAACAGTCGAACGTGTGGCTCCTGTGTCAACCAAGAATGAAACACGATGACCCATTACTTTTCCCTCTACGTACGGACCCTTTTGATCAACTTCCAAGGATGCTGCAAGCACACAATCTCCTTCCTCTTCTGAGCTTTCACTCTCCCATACATTGTTTATTCCACTCTCACTGTATAATGGGAACTGTTGTACGGTGCCATTTGTACTCATTACCTGACCCGAGACCTGTGGAGGAACCATCACTTGCTGCTGACTCATTGGTGCCAAAGGTATTTGCATTTGCTGATTAGGTACCATGGGTAACTGCTGTTGCATCGGCTGCATTTGCGTCATTTGCGGCTGCATAGGTTGTAATCCCTGCAATTGATTTATGGTCTGAAAAATTGGGTTTGGACCTCTCATTTTCGGTCCCCTCATTGTCTGAAATGCATTGACATAATTGTTTTGCTGACCAACACCTACACCTGCACCTTCCTGCACCACCATCGGGCACTCGCGTTTCCAATGACCTACAATTCCGCACACGTGACACGGCATCACCCTCTTCATTGCCTGCACACCCGTCACAACGGTGTTTAAATCCGGACCATTATTCACAAAACCTCCTCTGCCTTTGCCTCTCGCCGGTGGCTGAAACGCCATGTTTCCCTGCAACTGCGGCTGCGGTTGCGGTACCTGCTGTTGGAACCCTTGCATCCCTTGCAAACCTTGCAGACCTGTCTGAGCTGCTTTAAGTTGCATCATCATCACCTTCTCTTTCAGCTTTTTCTGTTTCACCTCAATTTCGTCGCTACAGTATTTCGCATAAGTCAAGACCTCGTCAATCGGTTTAGACTGCCAACAAATCAAATGCAACTTTATCATCTGACTTATTTCTGGTCTCAGCCCTTCCACAAATCTGAACACAAAATGAAGCATATCTTTCGCCTCGATCGTTTCCGTGCCACTGTAATTCTTGAACGCCTTCAACAAACTCTCATAGTAACTATGAATCGATTCTTTTGCCTCTTGGGCAGTTCGATCAATCTTCTGCCAATCCACATCTTTTGCGGCCACCTTCGTCTTCAAATGCTCAATCACCTTATAGTACAAACTCATCACCATAGGTGATGGTGCACCCGTCTCCCTGTCTCTCTCTGGTTCACTTGTCGGCCAACCTACAGCTCTTTTGCAATCCTCCCACAAATCTGCGGAACCACGATCTCAAAGAGAGTGTTCAGGTCTTCCCAGAGGCATTTTGCAAGCTTCACAAACCTATCAGTCTGTTGATACCATTCAATCGGCTTCTCTCTCAGTTTGGGAAAATCATCCGTAAATGACTGAATGTCACTTCTGTGCCATGGTACATGTATTAATTTTCCACCTGCTGTCTCCCTCATTGGTAACATGGTTACTGTCTCGCTGCTCTGCGGTCTTTTCTCGTTGTGCTCTGTAGCACTGTCCCTCCTCTTATCCTTCCTCTTTACCCACCTGCTTTCCCACTTGTCTAAGCACCTCCACACTTGGGCACTCTGCAACAATTCTCTAAGGTGTGCCTTCATACCTGCTGACCTCATGTGTTCAAAATCTGTGGTCCCAAAATCCAACCTATAGCTCCTGCTCAAGTGTTTCGTCTTGCCTATATCAATCCCGTTTCTGTCCGCTACTTCCTGCAAACTTTTATGTACCTTGTTCACTTCTTTCGTGATCTTTGGACATAGATACCTCAGCTCCTCTTCCGTGTAGGACTCTAAACTATTCACACCCATATTCCCTTCCACCAATTCTTGTGCTTCCATGTTCAGCCTCATCCTATTCAAGTAATCTTCTCCTTTCCCACTGTCTGAACTTTGTGTGGAATTCAAGCTGTTGAACCACTGTGTCAGCTGTTGCGCATTTACCCCCATCAGTGTAGCATTCACATCGACTGCCATTGATGGTTGCGGCAACTTTTCAGTATTCGATGTTAAAGGTATTATCAATGGGGGGCTCGACCTCACCAGTGTAGACTGAGCACATATGGGACTAAACTCCATCAAGGATCCAGATCCACTTGGCTGAGCCGCTATCGGAGTTATCCCTGGAGTGTTCTCTATGCACCTCCTCTCTGTCCCATTCTGCAGCATTGATCCCTGACTGTTCATGCCTAAGTTAGGCTGACTATACAGAGGTCCCGGTGGACCTACAGTAATGGGTAGTGATATCGCGTCTGGGTTCTGTCCATATCCCATGTTCTGAGGCATGTTCATCCCCATACTATGGGTCATCATTGTCGGCATACCCATCTGACTCCCCGTCATCTGAGCATGTGCGTTTCCTCCCTGCATCTGCTTTTGAGGCATCATAAACTGAGTTGATTCAGCCTGTGTCATTGTTGGGTTGTGACCATTCTGTACTCCCCTTACTGTTTGTTCTAGAACCATTCCTCCACTATTGTCGCTGCTGTAGTACCCTGGCATCTGCGGTTGGTAATTTTCTGCTGGTTTCATTATGGGCACATCTGGATATATTCTCCTGACCTGCGGTATCTGCGGGGTGAACAGCAAACTCGGGTCCTTAGATCCCGATGGCGCTCCTGAACTCTAGGTTTCACTGTTCTGTACCGATGCCGAAGGGGCAGAACTGGTACTTGGACCTTGTCCATTCTCCGCATAAGGTGGTGGACGGTCGTTCAGCAATTGCATGATCAACTCCTCATCCTCTAACTCCTCTTCTCTTCTCAACTTTTCCTCGTCCTCTCTATCCTTGGAACACTTCCTGTCTGTCTTACAGGTAGCTTTCTTACCTGTCTCCTCTTCTTCCTTAGTAATTGCGGGAAACAATTTTATTCCCTGCAGTACATCTGACCTCCACACCTTCTGTGCATTATCCCACCTAGCATCCGCTAGTGTCTTTTCTACCTTCCTCATCCTTGTTTCAAACTTATTCTTCTGTTGCTGTCTAGCCATTAATTCCCAGATTGCTAGAGCCTCAAACTGTGCTGGCCTTGGAGGCACCTTCATGTCATACATCGTGAATTTCAGATTCTCTAGGATCCTTATATTGAATGTCCCATGTATCAGAAACGCTACGCTCCCATGTTTCTCTGTCAGTTTGTGCCATTGCTTTAGCCAAAGACACGGAGCTACCCCTTTTTCCAACATTACAATATAAGCTGGTGTGCCCTCGGGCGGCGTCTCCTCTCCTACGCTCGCTTTGATGTAAGACTCCCCTTTCATCGCGCTCCTAAATGCTTTAAGGAATTTCATTTTCTCGTCTTTTAATTCACAAAGTTTATAATCAATAGGTCACTTTTATTCCACAAAATTTGTAATCAATAGGTGACTTTAATTCCCGGAATACTCTTCGCTTGCCTTTCCCCTTCCAAACGAGCCCCACGGACTGCGTCCAATCCGTGCGCGACCCTTCTCTCCAGCCAACCTATCCCAGCGCGGCTTCTAGTGACGTCACACTCACACACACTGCGGCTGACAAAGCCTCGCGGCTAGTCTTCCTTCACTCAGCTCCTCCCGTAACAACTTCTTGCATGTATCGCGAGCTACCAAAAACTAAAACAGATCTGTCGGTTTACTACAGGAAGGGTAACACAGTCGCTTCAGGACCTTAGGGACCTTTCACTAGCCTCGGCCGCTATTCCGTCTTTCTCAGTCCCCACATTCGCAAGCAAATCTGACCTGCAGACCTACTCTCAACTTGTCAATGATCTGTTCTAGTGCACTTAGAATCTTGTCAGAGCCCGAAGTCGAAGTTTCTTTCACTCCCTAACACACGTACCGACTTGTTGACCACGCCCGATCAACCTACTAAACCGCCCAGACCACAACATGGATCAACATACTCCGGAGTCTCTTGACCTCGCAGGGCCCGTCTCAACAACAACAACCACAACCACGTGGACCTTTTTATGCACAAAGCGCCACACGCACATGAAGTTCGACGACTTCCCTACTCTCACACTCGGAGCCGCACCTCCGCTATCTCTATGAAGTTCGACGACTTCTCTACTTCTACACTCGGAGTTGCACCTCCGCTATCCTTTAAAAGAAAAAAACCCTCACAACCTTTTCACACACCCTGCAGCAATAAGCTGTGCAAGCGCAAAACCCTAACATCACTCATACCATCACTAGTACCGCCAACGCTGTTTCCACACCTCCGTTCTCTCCATTCGCAAGCTCCGAGATCCCGGGAAAGTCACGGTGGACCTAGCCCATCATCATTCTGTCAATCAGTTTTATCCAAGAAAAATCTAATTCAACTTCTCGAATGAGGCCTCAAAATGCGTAACCGTTAATTCAACACCATGTATTTTAATAGTACAGGGTCCCAAAAGACGAAACCGTCCTCTGCTACCATCAACTGATAGAGCGAACCGTAGTAACAATTTACCTGTGTTCGGACGCTCTTTAGGCCGATGAATCTTTTGACTAAGTGGGAACTCTCTGTACTCTTAATCGATCAGTCGCATCAAATCAATAGTCAATAACGTACATAAGCAATACCTTGATCAACATAACACTTAACAATTAATCCAGAATACATTTCGGCGAACCCTGACCCTTCAGCCAGGAATAACCACACCAGTTTATTGCAAAGTTAGTGAATTTATTTCCCTATATTAACAAAGCTAGCACAATATAAATGTGTCTCAACACCAAATGATAAACATAAATGAACATTAATAGCTGTCCATAACGTCGAAACAAGTGTAATCTATTTAGCATTTGAATCACAAGGCATTCGATAATGGCAATGCAAAGCACTAATATGATGATCTGTAATGGGCTAATTGCGTACATTTAGTCAGCATAACAAGATCTCAGATTGCATCGTGCGATATATGGAAACCTCATCTAACCTCAAATTAGCACCGGCATGTGGGACTTCATGCAAAAACAGTTTAGCAACATAAATTTAGAAAACTCCTAGCTAGGGCTCTTATCAAAATCAGCAGTTGGTTACCTAAAAGAAACACAATGCAATTTTACAATTTCCTTTCATATTTACCAATTACGATCAGCATACAAGGAAGTCTTCGTCTCACAGGTACCGTTCTTCGATCAGCATGGGACGGGGCAAAGGGGCAGGGGTGAACGGGGCAATTGCCTCACGGCGGCAAGGTAAGACTACTACTTCATGCAAAGGGATCAAATCAAAGTTAAAGTCTCTAGGGCCAGAATCATTTAAAGTCTCTTTCTCTCGACTAGAGAAAGCATCAAAGTCTCTCAAAATGGCGTAGTGTCCGGGTAATGGCCTCTAATAGCGCAATGGCTAGTAATGGCTACCTTCTTCTCGTGCACCTGGGTTTTTATAGACAACAGTTCAAGTCCAGTAGGGTCTCCATTGGAGGGTTCATAGGTTAGCTTCAAATTGTCCAATCAAAAACGACAGTTCTCAAGCTTTTACTTAAGCATACATTATCCTTGGAGATGGGTACGCAAATCGCAACATTGTCTACCAATTAGCTCACTTTCAGAGCCTCCATTGTCCGCACCTGCAAGTCGACCTTGAATTAAAGAGAAAATATGCCAGGCTGGCACGAAACTTCAAGATAAGCATGTGAACAGTTTCTGTGGAAAAGTACAGCTTCAAGCAGAAATACACGTTTAATAGCACATTGGAAAAATACGAACATCTAAACCGTAAGACCAGGCCACTAGGCCAAAGCCTCCTCTAAAGTAATGCTAAGCTAACGTAGTTCAAACAAGCAAATCGAAGCACACGTTTATGATTATGTCAGATTAGTGCAATTCTAATACACCACGTTATATATAAAGCACGCGTATAAATGTTGGCAAACTACTCTAAGGGCACATTTTGTCCCCGTACAATCTTTATTAGTTCGGTTAAAGTCACACATGATTATTTCACACTACGTTTATGCGTTAATAAATCAAAACCTTCATTTTCTGCTTCATCAACAGTCATAGGTGACAATGAAGTGCCTGAAGGCAAATAATTCGCATCAACGTATAATTTCACTTGCATGATAAAAACTTCACACAACCCTCGTTATTGCTGTTTACCTCACAAATCTTTGCTAACAACTCGAGATTTACTTCCATCTCTCCAGGCACACATCCTTCATTTGAATCTCTTCTGGATGGCTCTAAAACGGTATCTTCATTTAATGCTTTTTTTCCAGTGCCCATCACTTTTGTCAGATGACAGGGAAATTCTGACGCTGTTTTGTGGAGATGCTCGCCTGATTTTTTTTCTAACAGTGCTGTTTTACATCCAAGGCCGAAATCAGTTTCCTTAAGTTTTCTGTAGAAAGTGTGGCAATTGTTTGTAAATTAGTCAATACAGAGATTGTATGGCCACTGAGTCAATAGGATAAGAAAGCGACAAAGCAATGTAAATTTACCCTTTCGCCTTGTATTTATCCGATCCTTGAAGATTCTTTCAAGGCTGCATGCTTTTCTGAAACATCAATAGGAAACTTGTGTCAATGAATATAAAGAGCTTTCCAGGAAAAGGGGGGTAGTTATTACAGCACGTTTGTTGTGTTCACTTTTTGTAAGTGTTGTAGTGCTCCACATGTGAGTGGTGGGCATGCAGCTAAATGTATTTTTTAACTAAGTCTCTTTGGTGTTATACCTAAAATACAGTTTGACGCACACAGTCCTTTGGCTAATGTTTTGTTATGTATTACAAAGACAACATGGAAGGCTGAAGAGTTCCATCTTGGGGTCGTGATCATACCTCAGACTCTGATTACTGTGAGGAGAAAGAGGAAGCTTTGGGCAATGGAGATTACTAGTAGTGACTAGTCATAGCAGTTCTCCTCGAGCATCTGACAGACCGGCTGAAGAGAATTCAAACAAGTGTCTGTCCTCACCATTCCAATGAAGCAACGCCGGTTTATACTGGCATAAAGGAAGAATGCCCTTGGCACAAAATAGCAATTCAGTATCTCATAGTTGTAAATGAGCTCATAATAGCAGTCTGAGGGACCGGAATCATACTGCTTCTTACTGAGTTAACGCTAAATCGTAGCGAGCATTCTTCTATACTCATATACATTTTTCACAGATAAATGCATATAAATCCGTGCAGCATTCCATCGTAAAGCACATGTCACGATCATGATATGTTTGCATTAGAAAGATACACAAATTAAAAACTAAAAACCACAAAATGAAAGTCTGAGCAATGTGAACTTATTTAAAAGCCTCTCGCCCCAAAAGTTTGACAGGTCTTGGGACTGTTACTAGTGCCCTGGAGAAGTATACCGAAATTATAGCACCCGATAAAATTCAGATCAACTGAGCTCCTAATTAATTAGATTCGATAAATTTGTGTATCACAATCACTGTACGTGAAAAATCGGCCAGAACATGTGGATTTTGGTGGTTGATTGACCAAAGTTGACATGTGCTAGTATTTTCTGGGCCCCTTTCCCCGCTGGTAAATTTCAGCAGATTTGACCTGCCGAATTTTATCTGGAAATGCGGACTTAATGGCAAATGAAAATTACTGGATGCCATAAATCCCGCACAACTCACAATATTACCAGTGCCCACAAAAGGATTTGCACAGGGGTCGGAATTTACAGGGCCACTTGCATTCGAGTCAATAGTATCTTAGAGAAGGATTGTTGCCCACGATTCCAAAGGCCTTCAACGCGTTTACAACCTCTAAAGTTGGCGTTAGCATAACGCATATTTACGCAGTGCACGGCAATTAGCAGAGTCTGAGATTCGTTTTCATTTCATTAGCAAGAAAATACACTTCTAATAATATATGTGATCCAAAACGAATTTTATTTAGAAGGTAGAAATGGTCAAAGCCCTCTTCCCACAGCTCCAGATACACTGTACTCTGTAGACTAGCTCCACAACTAAACACAGAACCCTCGGATAGTAGGTGGGTCAGAAAAGAGAGGAAATATATGCTGTAAGACTGAGAACACCATGCAATTGATAGCAAGTAAAAAGTATATCTATTTTGTAAGCACCACACAGAGGGCACCATTTGCAAGGCCCATGGTGAAGGGCGGCGCAGCAAGTGCCTTGCTGAGCCACCCTGTGCCACTGGGAAAGGCCAGAAAGACGCTGTATCTACAACATATCACACATTTCTATCCTATCCCCCTGCGCTGGTGCACAAATTGCTGTCATGTGTCAAAGCAGGCACACTTGCATCATGGTGCAAGGGTGCTTGTGTTGTGGGGATGATTGTTTTTGTGCAGGAAGGTGTTTTCCATTTTTTATGTGTGCTGAAGAATGCAGCACATATAGAAAGTGAAAATGGAGAGAAATAAAGATATTTCTCCCTGTTGCATCACTCTTACACCACCCGTGAGGTGGCGTAGGAATCTGATGCATTCCCAGACTTGTAAATATGGGAATGCGTAAATTTACTTCGGGTTCCATGCATGTTGCGTGGGGACACGTCAAGCAACAGCCATGGAGTGTCCCTTTCACACAGTGTTATGTGTGAAAGGGGTCCATATTTACAATGTCATGAAAAGCCTCTCTGGTGGTGCAGTATGCCGCTAGGGCCTCGTAAATGAGGCCCCCAATATGTACTGCTGTCAATCGTATGAGGTGTCACATGTTGGTGGGCTTAAAACAAAAGGGGTAAAAAATGCCAAATCACTAATCCATATGTCATTAGGGAAAATTCATAAGAGCAGTAAAGACTACTGAGCCAATGCTGAATCCATTAAGCATAAAGAAGGTGACTTAGTGCTGGCCGTGGAGAACAGGAGAAGAGCACTTCTTCAAATGCATAATGGGACGAGAAAAGTAGAGGAAGCTGACAACTAATTGATAGAGCAATTAACCCAATATTAAGAGGTCCAGGCTGCAGAAACACTTAATGAATATTTTGCTTAACTGTTTAACAGTTTAAGCAAAGATGATGTCTTCCATATTGAACTAATAAATATAGAGCTGATGAGCAAGCTACCGGACTAGCAAAGCAAAAGAGAAGTACAAGCACATCTCAAATAATTACATGCAGGATCGCACTGGTCTATAGGGCAATGACGCCGCGCCGAGGGGCTGGTCTGATATGTCAGTTTGAGGGCCATTTTGTTTAAAGGTTTGTGAACCTATTTTATGGTTTAATGGGCAAGTTTTATACCACAAACATTGCCTTTAGCAAACTTAAATACGTGCAATCTCCCATACTTTGCAACACACTTAGAAAGCATGTATTTCCAGTTCAAAACTGCTCTAATTGGAACAGTGGGCCACTATTTTAGTTATCTGATTCGCTAATGGGGACCACTTTTGTTTTGGCATCCGGGCCTATTCCTGACCCAGTCCAAACCTGATTACATGGATATACGGCAGCCACACCTTTCAGTCTGCAATCCCTCTAATCCTCAGAGGAATACATGTGTGCATTAGGAGCCACGAAACGTTCTTCCATTGGTCTCATTGCTGTGGGCTGAGACTTCCAAAGGAAAAGAGGATCTCATAGGTTTCAATTTTATTATCTTCTCATCTCGTTCCTCACCACTGTCCTTACTCCAGGAGGTGGGATCCCTTCAAACAGAAAGCACTGACTTCGTAGAACCCTGAATCTCCTAAAAATAAGACACCTTTCCTTCCTTGAGTAACTCTTTACCCTACAATGAGCCATTAAGGTCTTCACAGCAACAACTCCTCCTGTTCTTTTATGCAGCTCGTTGAGAACAGGAACTTTAAGTCATGGTTTATGCCATGACGTCCTTGCTAATGTAATCAAGCTGGATCTTGGTAGCATGCAAAGCCTAGTGACAGACCACACTCACAGAGAGTGTAAAGACTGCAGCATATGCTAATTACAGACCACATATGTTTTTTCCTGAAATTCATCAAAAAACGTACATTTCATTCTCGCGAAAACTTTGGATGTGATATTCCACAGTGGATAAAACATATGTCAGTGCAGACAACATTTTTAAAATGTGGTGTGCAACAAAGGCATCCGGTTCAAAGGAGGATTAAAAACCATCATAGCTGTTGTTTCATCAGGTGAAACATCGTACGTGGGGTAATGGATACTTGACCGTTAATATTATTTCCTACTTCCTCGTAATCGGTTCCTGAAACCTATATGTATTAACCCCATACGCAGTATGAGCAGGACTGCTAACATCAACAATCTTCACTCTACCCACGATTTGGCAATTTGAGAAGCCCATTATCCCCAATGTTTTGTCTTCACATTGTATAACAGACCAGGGCTGACTGTTCCAGGAGTCAAAGCATACTCCGGCAATGCACAATCAGTGATTTCACCACCCCAAAATCGCTTCATGGAACTATGGATTTGTGGCAGGCATTTTCTCCACTAAATGCTAAATAAGGCTCTGAGGTTATTGCATATTAAAGAACATCGGCAGGAAGAGAGAAGCGATTGCTTTCTTTCCTATATTTTTATTGTCTTAATATAGTAAGGGGATATTCCCAAATAGGTTTTCTGGAGTCTGGGCCATTATACATATTTAATCATTTGACAGATGTAAGGACAAAAATTGCATATTGATCGTATTTGGTAAATTCCCTTACCACCAGAAAAAAGGAAAACAGATCATTATGAAAATAATCTCAAAGCACTGTATGGGTCAGATCATGTTAACTGAGTAGGAGATGGGTAGTTTTGTCCATCTGCTGGTATACCTGGCAATTTACACCAGTTCATAGCAACATTGAAGTGACATTTCATGAATTGTCTGGTGCAAAATGTCTTTTACACACTTGTCAGTCGAAGAAAATCTAGGAACTTATTTACAAGGAGCTTGCACTGCCGTTGAGTCATCTTTTTTTGACACAACGGCGGTGCTATGCTAGCTCCATATTTACAATGTGACACATTTGGCAAATGTGTCCGTTTTCCTGGCCCTGCATAAAAAAAAAACAGCTTGGGATCCCGCTGCATCAAAGACATTTTAATAAATTCAGAGTGGGTGTTCCATCGGAAAATATTCACTGACACAGTAGCTTAAAAAGGTTGAATCTGACCATTTGAAGTCACTTCACACCCTGGAAAATGTCTGTTCATCACATCTCCACCAGTTGTAGTAGGTTTACACATGTACAAATCATTTTGTGGAGCCCCTTGACCAACCTAGTCCTATGGCATTAATGATTCCATCATCAACTCCAGCAAGGCTATGTGACGTTGTGTACTTTTTTGTAAGGGACAAGCCAGGATTGTCACTTCTTCATGGGGGAAAGGTTACCTAAGTCAAGGCCTGCATACTCCAAAGGCAAGAGGTAACTAGACACATAAGGTAGGTAACACATGCATTGCCACTTCAGATTTGTTACTCTGGGCACTTTTCCAGTGCTGACCAGTGCTAAAGTGCAAGTGCTCTCATGTAAAGTGTATGTGTAATAGTTTTTTCCATGACTGGCATATTTGATTTACTAGTAAATCCCTAGTAAAGCACACTATACATGCCCAGGGCCTGTAAATCAAATGCTACTAATGGGCCTGCAGCACTGGTTGTGCCACCCACATGAGTAGCCCTGTAAACATGTCCCAGACCAGCCACTGCAGTGTCTGTGTGTGAGGTTTTAAACTGCTAATTCAACTTGGCAAGTCGAGTTACCTCTAAGTTATGCCCTAGGTAGACACATGGGCATGGTGCAGTATATGTAAAAGGTGGGACAAGTACTGATGTGTTTTACATCTCCTAACAGTAAAATACTGCCAAATTCTGTATCCACTGTTGCAAGGCCGATCTCTCTCATAGGTTAACATGGTGGCTGTCTTTACATATCCTTAAAGTGCAGTTTCCCTTTGAGAGCAGATAGAAATATGGAGTTTGGGGGTCTCTGAACTCACAATTTAAAAATGCATCTTTTAGTGAAGTTGGTTTTTAGATTGTTAGTTTGAAAATACCACTTTTAGAAAGTGGGCATTTTCTTGCTTAAACCATTCTGTGACTCTGCCTATTTGTTGATTCCCTGTCCGGGTCCGGCTGACAGTTGGGCTGTTTGTGAATCTCTTCTAGACAGTGACACAAAGGGAGCTGGAGTGTTGCCTGCATATCCTGCATCCGAGCTAGAGTGGAGGGAAGAGTGGTCACTTACACCTGGATTGGCAGTGCCTGCCCTCACACAATGCAGTCTCCAAACCCCTGGTCTATGTCTGGGGCCTGGCCTGGGCAAGGCAGGATCTTGAGAACAACAGAGAATTTCCTTTGTAGTTTGCCTACTTCAAAGGCAGAAAGGGGTATAAGTAGTGAACCAAGAGGAATCTCTGCCAAGGAGAAGAGCTGTAGAGAAGTAGAAGGACTGCATCTGCCTATGACTGTGCTTTGTTGGGCTATCCTGCAGTTGCTGCTTCTGCCTATGAAAGGGGACAAAGACTTTGCTGTGCATTTCTGCTTGAAGAAGAATCTCCAAGGGCTTGAACTGAGCTTGCCTCCTGTTTTGAAGTCTCAGGGCCATCAAAGATTTCCTCTGTCAGCACCTGGACTGTCTGCTGAGATTCCTGCCTTGCCAAGTGGTGCCCAATACAGTCCCTTGGCCCTCAAAAGGCGAAGTTGGCAGAACAAGAGCTGAAATCCACATACAGAATAACATGCAAATAATTTTTCGACGCACCATCTGCAACATGGCTGATAAAGGACGCGCACCCGCTTCATGGCTAAAATCGACGCATCGCGCCTGGAGAAACAACTCAACATCCGCTTGTGACTGCTGATAAAGATGGAAATCCCACGCAGCGTGGTTTTCTAACACTGTACAATCGGATTTCTCACGCTTCGACCCTTGGCATCTAAGTCATCATGAGCTTGCACGGATCCAAGGTATCCTGTCCGGAAACCTGTGCATCGCTCTCTTGCGAGGGAGAAGAATGACACAAGGCCAACCTGACCGGAGGAGCAACAATGCAAGGCCTCACTTGCGAGTAAGGAATCAACGTATTGCTGACTTTTCTGACTTACGCTCACCAGTGCAGCTTTATTGTTGACGCAAACCAGGTACTTTGTGTAAAATCAACAATATTACCCATTTTTCTTAACTGGTGTGGTGTCCATTTTGCAGGTTTTTCACTACATTACTGTGTGTGTTGGTAGAAATAATTTACTTATTGCTTCTGAGATAACCCTGACTGCTTGTGCCAAGCTGCCGAAGGGGTAAGCAAGGGTTATCTAAGTGTATTTCTCCATTCCCTTGACTAGAGGGAAGGTCCCTGCTTGGACAGAGTGCAAACTGATTCCCAACCAGAGACCTCATTTCCAACAACTTGATTAATATACTTTATTCCAAATCAACTGAAATGATGGAAAAACAAGCACTTTTGTAAATGTGATTATAGTTTTACTATTATGAGTCATTATTTACCATTGTAAACAATTTTGATAAAATGCCTTTTTTATTGTGTATTCGATCTTTGAGTGACAACATTCTAATGTTCCCTTAATGGTGTTTAATCTTTAGCAGTAGAGTCAAGTGGGGAACACTCTACAAAAGCTATACAGGCAAATTTGCATCCTTTTCCCCACATATTTGGGATTCAAAAGACTGTACTAAAAAGCAAGGCTTTGGCCTGGCAAAAAGTAAAAATGGCCAGGTCGAAATGGCAGATGGAAACTACACTCATAGTCTACAATGGCAGGCCTGAGACATGTTTAAAGGGCTACTTAAGTGGGTGATACGTTAAGTGCTGCAGGCCCACTTGTAGCATTTAATTTACAGACCCAGGTTACTGGTCTGTCAATGGTATAAAGAAAACCTCTGTACTTGTCGTATACCACTTTACTAGGGACTTATTAGAAAATTAAATATGCCAACTGGGGATAAGCCAATGTTACCATATTTCAAAGATTGAGCACATACTTAGTACTAGTTAGCAGTGGTAAAGTGCACAGAATCCCAAGTCCAGAGAAAACGAGATGAACAAAAAAATTGGAAATGAGGGCTAAACATTTGGGAGAAGACCACCTATCACTTTCAAGACTGTCTAAGGAAAATTGCTGCCTGAATGAAAAGCAACTATCTCCAGTTGAATGGTGAAAAAACCAAGATCTTACTGTTCAGCAGAGCTGAGGGCACTTCGATCACCATGCCACGACATGAAAAATCTGGGCGTTCAACTAGATCAATAATTTTCCATGAGAAATCAAATCATGGCAATATGCAGTTCCTGTTTTGTGACTATAAGACTTCTGAGGAGGGTCTTTCCTTGGCTACCAACTTCTGCCAGGAAAACACTCATCTAGGGTTTGGACATAAGGCACCTGGTTTACAGTAATGCACTATTCATGGTGGTTAACTGCATCTTACTATCTAAACTCCAGGTAGTGCAGAATACTGCAGACTGCCTGCTCCGCAATCTTCTGGTAGGCTTTCCCTTGGTTTCTATTTTGAGAAATCTTCATTGGTTTCTCATTCGTCAACGCATTTGCTTTCAAATCTGTTGTCTCACTCATAAGTCCTTGGTGAGCAATACCACTCTCTACCTAATGGTTGAATTGCATCGCTGCTGGCCTTTCGATTTAAAGATCGAGCAAGAAGGAGCTTCTGACGATCCTGCATGTTTGCGCAACTTGACACAGTGCCAGAACCTTCTCTTTCATGGTCACTATTGCCATCTCTGTTGTTGCGCAGACTTTGTTAAATTCAAGAAGATGTTGAAAATGTGGCTGTTTAGTCTTTGGAGATTTGCTTGTGCTGGCTGAGTGCCAAGAAGTACCTTTGGTATGATTTGCTGCTCTTCATCAAGTTTGATTAAAAAGGCTGACAGGTCTAACTCCCAGGGTTATGGATGCAGAATCAAGAAAGCAGCTAAAATACAGAAAAACATGTCATATTTTTTAAACATTTGAAAAAAGTGTTATTTACAAAAGTGTATATTTTGCTTCCAAAAATGGCATCAACTGAAGGTTTGGGGGGTGATTCTAACCTTGGCGGACGGCGGAGGCCGTCCGCCAAGGTACCGCCGTGAAATGACCGCACCGCGGTCAAAAGACCGCGGCGACCATTTAAACATTTCCTCTGGGCCGGCGGGCGCTCTCCGAAAGAGCGCCCGCCGGCCCAGAGGAAATGCCCCTGCAACGAGGACGCCGGCTCAGAACTGAGCCGGCGTAGTTGCAGGGGTGCGACGGGTGCAGTTGCACCCGTCGCGTATTTCAGTGTCTGCAAGGCAGACACTGAAATACTTTGCGGGGCCCTCTTACGGGGGCCCCTGCCGTGCCCATGCCATTGGCATGGGCACGGCAGGGGCCCCCAGGGGCCCCGCGGCACCCCCTACCGCCATCCTGTTCATGGCGGGTTTCCCGCCATGAACAGGATGGCGGTAGGGGCTGTCATGAAGGATTCCCCCGAGCAGCGGTAAGTCGGCGGGAGCCCGCCGACTTGCCGCTTCTGACCGCGGCTGAACCGCCGCGGTCAGAATGCTCGTGGGAGCACCGCCAGCCTGTTGGCGGTGCTCCCGTGGTCGGTGGCCCTGGCGGCCACCGGCCGCCAGGGTCAGAATGACCCCCTTGATGTGCTAAGATCCCCTTCTACCCAGCTTTTAGAAACAAGCAGAGTTGTAGGAAGAATTTTCAACAATTGTTATTCCATTTTTCTAAGTGGTGGTCCATTTGTCATTTCAGCTTACTTGAAGTTTGTGGTCGAAACAGGAGGGAATCGCAGAAAGATTTACATTTCTGGAAACTAGACACAGTTCCAGTTTGTGGTCAAAACAGGTAGTAAACCCAGAAAGCTTAAAATATCTGCACACAAGACACAATTCCAAATTGAGTAAGGATTCCTTTATTAATTTTTCTAATTGTTTTCCTAAACACATTATTCGATGAAAGAAAGAAATAAAGAAAATAAGTAGAAGAAAAATAGCAATTGGTGACAACATTTATCTGCTATTTTTCTAAATAAATGTTACTCAAAAGTATGACAAAAGAATAAATTACACATGTAAATTAGTTTAACTTACCTTTGTAAACAGCCCCAATGGTTGTGTTGATCACCCCAAAACATATGAGAGTGCACAACTGAGTTGTAGCTTTTAATGATTCTTCATTCTGTGTCAAATTCAGCAATTCACATGGCGAAATCTATTAAAAGAAAAAAGTGGTATGAAGAAAATCTCTGTATTTGTGAAATACACCCAAAATAATGAGTTTAGGATTACTGATTATTTGTATTTGTGAATTGGGATTACCCATACTATCACGTGATACAGAGAGCATTTCACAAAATGTGTTCTTTCTTTTACATTGACTTACATTTACAGACAGAAAATTGAGAGAAATTTAGTTGATAATAACAAATGGTCTCCTATTCTGTGTTCTCACACTTGTTCCAATAAACCCAATATCACACTTTTATTTGTGGACTAATCGCCTCTGACAGGAAGGTCCCTCAAAGACAACATGAAGACATACAATTTATGCCATGAAATTTAACTTTTTTAGTGTTGTGAGAAGCTGCAGAATGTGGGGCCTGGCTCAGCTGCTATGTAGGCAAACCTAAGAGAAACAATATTTATATAAATTAGACACACAGGGAAGTTCACAGTGGTGTGGCCTGAATAGATCCCACTTGCTTTTCTAGCCAAGAACGTCATACAAATGTCAAGCTTCAACTCAAAGGATGCTTTTTCCCCGCATTTATGCAAAGGAAACTTCTGAAACCTGCAAGAACCCTCAACATTTCAACTACCCAATGTTCCCACAATTATGCAGAGAACAATGGTATGCCACTTGACTTGTGTGAATGGACCTATTGCATGCAACAGTAAAGTACTTAAAATGCAACTTGGAGGCATCAAATTTTCATCATGAAAAGTTACTCAGTTTGGCAACATGGATAACGTGAAAGTGTTGATGTGGACTATATTACCACAATAAGAATCCTCCCAAACCCAGACATCTATGACAAGTAGACGCAGAGGTGACTCCTTGATTGTGTGACTTTCTTTACTTCCATTACCACTTATTAGTCTGAATGCCCTGAAAACCTGAAAATATTGCTTATTTCACACATTTTCCTCACATTTCAGGGTGAAATTATATATTTTCCTCAAATTTATGGACTGAAACTTCTGGAATCGTCACAAACAAAATTTCTACCACCCTGTGTTCCTACAATTCACCTGACAAAAACAGGCATGCTACTTGTGCAATAAAGCCTATCACCAACAACAGGAAAACCCCCAAAGTGCAACCTGAAGAATTTAAATATTTGCCATAACACACTACCTATTTTGAAGATGTGATAACTGCAGAATTTGGTACCTGTTTGCATGTCACAAAGGAAATTGTACCAAACACAGACAGTTCTGAAAACAAGACATCAGGTGAGCCAAGGGTGTTGTGGCTTGCTTTTATCCCATTACCTTCTATTAGGCAGAAAGCCCTGGATCGCACTACCTTCTATTAGGCAGAATGCCCTGCAAATCTCAAACTCTTGCTAAATTCACACATTTACCTCACATTTCCAATAGATAATGTTGCTGAATCTGTGTGGATTCACAGCACCCACTGGTCCTACACTTCTTGGCCTAAAAATGAAACCTCACTTGTATGGGGGATCTTTCTTGTGTTTTTCTTCCTCAAATACTCTGCCTTAGGTACTGCATAGGTACTTTTAGAAATGAGTGCTGTATGTGTGATATGAACTGAAAAAGAGAAAGCAATGCAATACAATGCTGTGCAGTTTATTGTATACTAAAGAAATAAGATACATATATGTTCTCCTTCCTGTCGGGCCAATAGCACCATCAGCCCTATGCCTCCCCCAAAAATAAAACAAATAAAAAATATGGCCCTCATTTATGGGAATTTGGTGTAGGGCAGCAGAGCAAGTCGATGAGCAGATATACTCTGCATTTATGCAATACAGTGCATTCCTGTCATTTTCCCCTGAACCGGTGCAGTTTCGGCAGCCTAGTGCCAATGCAGGCACCTTTGCATCATGGTGCAAGGGTGCCTGTGCTGTCAGCAGGATTGTTTTTGTGCAGGAAGGTGCACTTTCCTGCACAGAAACAATCCATGGAGGTGTTTTTCTCTTTCTATGTGTGCTGCAGAATGCAGCACATGTGCATAGAGTCAAAAATGAGGGTGGCATACGGTTTTGGCACATCCCCAGGTTTACAGGCTCTTGTAAATCTGGTAATGAGTCAAAATTAATGGGTGCTGCATGGGAAACCCACTGCAACACCCACTGAACACCTCCCTGGCGCAGAGTAAGGCAAAGCAGCAACTTGCGCTGCCTTGCCTTACCCTATATCTATGAAGCCATTCAAAGCCAAGCAAAGTGGCTTTGAGTGGCCTCATAGATATGATTTTGTAGTCACAGAAATTGATGCTCCGGCAGCGAAATGAGCTCATAAGTATACCTCTATATATCCCATGGAAGGGTGACAACCCATATCAGAGGCAATGATCCCCAACAAAGCAGTGATCCCTAGTCTTTATGATCCACAAGTAGAAATCCTTTAGAGAGAGGGCTCATTGGAAGTGGGAGACTCTCCTCTTTCCAGTGATTCCTCTCTCAACATAAACAGAGCCTGCTGGTAGGAATAATTACACCAGATGTGCAGAAAGGTCACCTAACTTGCATCTGTTGTGCTGCCTGGTGGAATCAATGAAGTTAGTGTCTATATGTCACACTTGCATCATTTAATTGTGGGTGGATTGCACAGAGCTCACAATGAAGTGATTTCCCATCGGACCCCATAATATTTCCATTGGGCGGACCCTAGGTAGCTGGCAGTGTATGTTTCCCCTCACCCACCTCCGATTGATGAATCATTCACATCCACCACACTACAGAAGTAGTGTAGAACAGTTCATCCACCCCATTCTAGTGGTTAAGGGCCAGATGTACGAAGCCTTTTGCATGTCGCAAACTGCGAAAAACGCAGTTTGCGGCATGCAAAAAGCCGAACACGATGCTCATTCCCAAATTGCGAGTCGGTACCGACTCGCAATTTGGGAATGCGACTCGCAAATAGGAAGGGGTGTTCGCATCGCCATCGCCATTCAGAGTTACTTTGTGACCGCGAATGCGGTCGCAAACCAACTTGCAGTTACCACCAGTGTCACACTGGTGGTAACTCATTCGCAAAAGGGAAGGGGTCCCCATGGGACCACTTCCCCTTTGTGAATGCCGAAAAAAATATTTTTTCAGAGCAGGCAGTGGTCCTTCGGTTTAGTTTTCATTTTACAGCTTGTTTTCCTTTAAGGAAAATGGGCTACAAAATGGAGAAAAAAAAACTGCTTTATTGAAAAAGCAGTCACAGACATGGAGGTCTGCTGACTACAGCAGGCCACCATCCCTGTGAGTGCAGGGACTCGCTATGGGGTCGCAAACTGCGACCCACCTCATGAATTTTGATGAGGTGGGTCTTTGTGACCCCATAGCGAGTCGCAGAAGGTGTCTGAGACACCTTTCTGCATCCAATTTTGCGAGTTGCAAACTGCGAGTCGGTCAGACTCGCAATTTGCAAGTCGCAAAATTTTAGTTTCCTACATCTGGCCCTAAGAGTGTAGGAATAGAAAATATCACCTTCATTCCTCCAGAGAGCATACATCCCTGCCCTGAGTGCCACATGTAAGAAGCTTTAAGAAGCTTCTGGTCATTTCTTGTTTTTCTTCTTTCTCAGGGAAAACAACAATCTTAATGGGGGCTCACTCTGTCATGGAATGCAGAGCTGGGCTCTGTGGTCTAGTGAGGCATACCAAGCGAAACTCACTGTATTGAACAGGACTACCATCAGCTCAACAAGCTGTGGAGTTTTAACAGTGGGAAGTAACAGTTTAAATTGGCAAGATATAGTTTGTTACCTGTTCCTTGCAGAGTGGCAGTTGCCTGCTCGTCTTTTCTGTTTCACATTGCCATCCAGCCCACTTCAACCACATCTTTGACTCCATTCATCTGGGAAATCACTTCTGCATGTGTGCTTATGGTATTTATGTGCAGTAGGATGAGCATAAAATATCTGTATTGGGTTTTTAAAGTGCAGCCTAGGGATCCATATTGTACCTCCTGTTTGTGAGTGGTAAATCTGATGGAGACTGGAGAGAGGCAGCCAGACAAAACTGTGATCTGCAGAGCTCATCCAGAGCATCGCTGAGGTGCTTTGTACTAGACTGAGTCTCTGATGTGAAGGACAGGAAAAAGAGGATCCTTTTGAAGTGTAGATACAGCCCTTGCCCCCTACACCTTCCATTCTTCCCTAGAGATGTTATGTCATACAGGTTGAGAGTCATTTGAGTAAGAAAGGCTGTCCCTCTTTTGTTCCCTTGTTTTGCAGTTCCTTGACAAGGAGCTCTGAGCCCCATTCTTCCTTCCTACTGACACTAAAGGCTTGCCCATTCTGGGAAAAACATGCAACAGCCAATAACTTTTTGAATTCCCTGTCTGCAAATTAGGTATAACTATGGGTCAAACCCATAGGATCTCTCATCTACTAGTGCCATTTGCCCTACACCAATGGAGACCCAAAAGATCTTTGAGCTCCAGGGTTAGGGTCAGTGACTCCCAACTCCTTTTACTATGATCAGGAACAGGAACTTGGAAGTAAGTTCTGCATCTTACTTGAAAGTGTTGTCTTTTAACTACCTTGAATGAACAAGTCCAGTGGCAGCTGAGGAGGGGTACTGAAGATACACTTGCATAATGGAAAAAAACAGTTGACAATTCTTGAAAAAGTTAAAAGAGCAAAAAGAAATACTACAGTGCAACTGTGCCTAACAAAGACCATGCCAAGTGAGTACAGTGGACACTGGCACCGATGACATGAGCACCAGGGATGTGGGTGGATGCTCACAGACATTTGGTTACAAGGCCTGGCAATGTGCAAGGACCCATGGCTAATCCTGTTTTGCAAGGCCTTCAACTTTGTCACCCACAGAGGGATGGGTGCAGATCTTTAACATGGGACGGTTCCTGTCTACATTCTTCAACTGCACATGGTCTTCAGCCATGTGCCATGGAGGTTGGTCACCAACTGTGGGATGGATTCAGAGCCTGGATTAAGACTAGGGTCTGCAGCTAACCTCTGTTGTGCACAGTCATTAAAGAATGCAGATTCCTTGAATAAACTTTCTTTAGGTTAACTTCTGGTCACCTGTTCACAAACCATTAACTTCGATTTAAATAAACTAAGAAATTCACTGAAAAAAAAAGTCAATTGATAATTAGAAAACTAAAAGTGAAAGCCCCATGAAATTGGCACTTATGGTTACCTTTACAATATTAACTCATGCTCTTGTCATAAAATATTTTACTTGACCCCCAAATTACCATGTGCTTCTTTGGAGGTAAATACAACTTAAATAGATCTAGAAAGTGATTGCTGAATTCTGCCATTTGGTGCATCTTATTGGCGTTAGAATCATATATAGCAATTGACAGTGATGGTCTGCACAGGTTTGTATGACTTATGCAAGGAGAAATACCTCTGAGATAAGACTTTTCTACAAATACTAATTTCATTTGTCTTGTTGGAAGAAGAAAAGGCCTGCCAAAATGCAGAATGGACAGATGTTTTACTAACTGGCGGAAGTCTGGACACAAATAGGATTGGTAGGTTTTCCTTCTCAACATTCTCTGTCTTTGCAGGGACCACAAAATACTAAGTTGTAAGGTGCTAGGAGCTTACAAGTGTTCATGTCTGCCTCTGTTGACCTAGAATGGGATGAAACCAGTCTTGAGTTGCTTGTGTTTCAGTATAGAGAGGACCTGGATTGGCTGTTCTCCTAGTGGAGCAGGATCAAGGATAATTTGCTGGGTCTAATCTATTGTGGAATGGTGGACAAAAAAGAAGATGGACTGGTATGCTTCAACAAAATAATTACCAATAACTGAGTTTAATTAAAGCATTCCATCCATCACGTGTGTATTTTCCATTGCACTAGAAGGCTTCTGTAGTGAATGGATGGTAGATGGGAGTCAAATATTGATTGATGCCCTTGGTTTCATTATATCTGGATTGACCTTTCTTTATGCAATACTGTTAACTTCAACATATTTTAAATTCAATTTTCATACCTAGCACAACCTCCTTTAATCATGGGTGGACAGAAATGTTAATGTCAAGCCAAAACGTGCAATCGACATGCATATCAAACAACAATGAACATTTTAATTAATCAGCAAAAGATTAATTAATTTGAATAGTGCCATGGTTTCTGAAAAAAAATTAAACACAAGTTTCAGAAGACATTAAAAAATATGCTTCAGAAGAGAATGCTGAGTCTGGCAATTGGCAAATGTATGCATGACATTTTCTATTACAGAGTTGCATTTAGTTCATAGCTGCTATCAGTCATGTTTCCACAAATGCACAGCAGCATGGTACAGTTTGACAAATGGCAGAGACACACTATATGCTTATACTGTATTGATTTCAGAAATAATGCCCCAGGAACCTCAGCTAAAAGTACATTAGTCTACATCCAGCTAGATTTATTATGTAGTTATGTATTGTTAGTTGCTGTGTCAGTTAATATGATGCACAGGAATATGTTACTTGGTAGCAGTATGATAAATGAACCCATAATAAAGGAAATATTAAAATACTACATTTACAAAACAATTTTGAAAAAAGGTGATTGGCCTTCTTAATGAAATGAATATGCATGCAAATATGAAGGAATTGAAGTATTCTTTGACCTGTAGACCCCTAATATGAAATATTCAGTTTGAAAAACCTTATGTAGACACAACATAAAGAGCCATGAGCAGGTAGAATATATTGCATATGAAGGTAACATTTGCACCTAAAATAGAGGAGGAATTATTTACCTATGTCATTTTTTAAGGACAAAACTAAAAAAGACAAGTATTGCCAAAGTCAATATGTTTAGGTTTCGCCAGATGGCTGACATGGTAAGGCTCATGGGCCAGATGTATGAAAACCTTTTAGCGATCGCAAACTGCTCATCAGGCCATTGCGACTAGTACAAGGGTGTTTGGCATGTACCTTCCCCATTTTGCAATTCGGTAACCTGTTACCAACTCGCACAAAGGATTTGTGACTCATCCTATTAGCAACTTGCAGCCACATGTATGATTGTTTTGCGACTGGGAATGCGGTCACAAAACAATCACAATTACCATCAACTTCAAATTGGTGGTAACCCTTTCGTAAACAGGAAGGGGTCCCCACGGGACCGCTTCTTCTTTGCCAATGGGGATGCAAACATTTTTAAGAGCAGGCAGTGGTCTCACTGACCACTGTTCAAAAATGAAAAGAAAACATTTCAGTTTTCTTTTTGTAATGCATCCCATTTTCCTCTAAGGAAACAAGGCTGCATAACAACAACAAAAATGCTTTATAAAAACAGCAATCACAGACATGGCAGTCAGCTGACCCGAGCAAGCCACGATCCATGTGATTGTAGCCATTCACAATAGGTCGCAAATTGCAAATTGTCTCATGAATATTGATGAGGCGGTCCCTTTGCGACCCACTGCAAATCCCTAACAGTGTAGAGAACACTGTTGTACATTTTGTACTTTGACTCGCAATTTTTGATTCGCAAAACTTTGCAAATTGCGAGTCACAATGCAAAATAATACTACATCTAGCCCCATGTGTTGAGAGGTTTCTGCCTTAATTGGCATTAACTAACCCCTAACCCATTCTCTCATTTATCTGTGGACCATATGCATCCTTCAAACTTTCCTGTTATGCCACACTTCTCGGATAGGTACCCACAATGAATGCAGCTCTTTCATGTTCTCTGTCAGTCTGTTGTATGATGATATTATACACATACTAAACTCCAATTTCTAATTTTCCTGCTCACCTGTCACAGGTATCAGATACCTACTGACTATACACTTGTGGAGGACAGCAAAGACATCTGCAAAAAGGCTACAGCAAAGTAGCCTTCATAGTATGTCTTCCCTGGCCCTTAGATGATTGCCTCTTCCATAGGGTGTACGCACTCCATCCCTCCTTCTGCAGCTCCCACAGTGATTCGTATACTTCTGATTACAGTTAAAGCCTATCTGGGATACACAGAACTCCATTCTTGCATTCACAGTTTCCTACTACTGACATAATGGTGCTTTTCATACCTGCTTCTTCTTTGGAAGCATCTGGGATGGGTCATGGTCTATACTGTGCTCTAAGGGGGCCTCAGATTCTCCCTATTATATCACCTGGTGCATCATTTCTCCAACCACTTACTCCTAGTGACCCCAAGATCCTGGTGTCCTCAACACTGCTGCTTTTCTCTAATCCACCTGATACTGCTGCACCTCTGCAACCACACTCAAATTATGCAAAATGTGAAATAAGGCAAACTACTATAACACTTGATGTGTTCCTTCCCTTTAACACATTCTTTTTACGTTGCTGGCCTCGTACTTACCCCAACCATTGTTACTGTTGCCTGCTCAGGCTAGTGCTAGATACCCTGTGTGGGCTGTAGTGTTCCTTTCTTTTATCTTTAATTTATGTCTCCTTACTCTCTCTCTCCACAGCCACACATCTACCTCTAATTCACTTAATAAAATTACAAATACAAGCTCTAATGAATTATTTGCACCTTCCGTCTCCATTGTCATGAACCAAGCTATTGCCATAGCCTGCCTCTACAACACACATGTTCTATTGTAACACTGTACATACAGTTTGTCCCCATAATGCACGTCTCACCCTAAATCCACGTATTTCCTTGTAAAAGGTATGGCCCATTTCCCTGGGGCTTATCACAAGACGCTGTGCTAGGGCCATGTTAATATACATTAGTGCACTTGGTATTGATTGTTGTGTACAACAATAATACATGCCAACAGACCCGATTCAGGTGGGAGACTCCTGATTGCTGAAGCCAAAAGTGGCTTTATTATACCTGTCTCCTGCCTGAAATTGCCTCTAAATCAATGCATGTTAATGGGGAAAATGTATTCTCCGGATTTATTTTTTCAAAATCACCCACTTTCCCCTTGTAAAATGTTGGCATGTATGCACAATATATTTAACATTTATCCTCCCTGGTGGCAGGACTAACTATTGCACCATGTGCTTAATCCGTCGCAGCAGTGGTGTAATACTTGGTGAGCAACAGATCGACTTGCGTGTAGCTCCAAACTGCCACATTTTCACGTGCTCTGACAGCCGCACGTGTTGTGGAAGCCATTTTGGGGAAGCAGCTATTTAACCCCTTTAGTGCTGAGGATGGAAAAGTTCCATCCTCAGCACCAACACTTGTGTGCTGAGGGCAGAACTGTTCCATCCTCATCACATGCACTCCAAATCACTCCACTGTTTACAGCAGAGGGATTTGGTTTTTGTGAAAACAGCCTCAGGAGCTGGGAAAGAACTTTCCCATTTCCCAAGGTTTTTTTCAGTTTTCAGTGAAATGCCGAGCAGCGCACATGGAGCTCTGATGATAGGCTCATCTCACTTTCACTGCACAAGTGCTTGCGGGGCTATCTCCGCCCCAGAGCACCTAAGCAGAAAGGAGAGGTATCATTGGAAAGAGGAGAATCTCCCCATGTCCAGATATGCCTTCAGGGTTTTCTAACATTAAAGGTTCCATATGGGCTTTGAGACCAAATGAATGGGACATGTGTGTTCTTAAAGTTGCACAACATGTTTCAGTGTCTGGTACACTGGGTATCTGTTGTTATGTCCTTTTTAATTGCCGTCTATTGCTGATATTTTAATCCCTTTTCTTAAATTTCTGCTAATCCACTTGAATCTTGCATCTTTATTAAAAAACAAAGCTTGTGTAAGTACACAGATTCCAAAACAAAAACTTTTGCAAGATCAAGTGGATCTGCTGCAAGAGGACGATCCCCAAGCAGGGATTCATCCACTAGACACCAGGGAGGGGGGAGCAGCCCTTTGGGCAAGGACTTTTGCTTCCCCCTTACTTTTTTGCACATAATCAGTCTTTTTGCCTCCCCCGGGGGGGGGGGGGTGGGCAGAAAGCCCACTAGGCACCAGGATTATTTTATTTCTTTACATAGGGTGGGGACTGCCCAACAGGGGCATGCCAATGCCCCCACACCCCAAATACTAATAATAGTCTGTCTGCCCTTCCTGGGAGGTGGATGGGGGATATTACCCTCGATCTGCCCCCTGGGGGAGGCAGAAAGCCCAGAGGAATCAAGGGATCTTTTTTTTATAAAAGAGGGGTATGGGCTGCCCACAATGGGCATGCCAAAGGCCCCACCCTCCCAGACACAAATGCAATTTTTTTTCTTTCCGCTGTCTCCTGGGGGGCAGATGGGAGTTATATGCCCCCCATCTGCCCTCCAGCGGGGTAGAAATCCCACTGGACACCAGGGATTACTTTTTTGTAGGGGTGGAGGCTGCTCAGCTTGGGAATGGCCATGCCCCCAAAATTGGGGAAATAGACTTTCTGTTCCCCTGCGGTCTAAAGCATTTCACCTCAATGGTAAGCAAGAAGATATTTGTTTTTGTTGGGTGTTCTTTTGTACAAATTAGGCCAGGAGAGGTTGACTTACTTCCAGTATCATCCCACTTCATGGGGAACACCTGTACTTTTTGGGCTTGGGTAGGCTGCCACCGTGAAAAACCTATCAGAACCAGACAATTCTGAAAATTGCACATTTGGGGAAGTCCAAAGTGGTGTGCTTCGCATCAATCCCAGACCATTTTCTTGCCCAAAATGTACTGCAAACTGCAAAATGTGACTAAAATCAGACTTTTTCCTTTCATTTCTTTGCCATATTCTTCAGGAAACAGAAAGAAACCACATATTTCCTACCACCTAGCGTTCCCCACGGTCTCCCAATCAAAAGGATACCTCACTTGTGTGGGTGCCCGAAGCAGAGTCAGCCAACAAATGCACTTTTGGACCTGCTTTGGTTCTCCCTCAAACTACACACATTTTTAGCCCTTCCCTTTCACAAGCTTTTTGCCAACTCACACAAGTGAGGTATCATTTTTATCGGGAACCCGAGAGGAATGCTGAGTAGTTGGAAATTTGTGGCTTCCTTCAGATTCCAAATATTTTTTTTTCTCACAGAAAATTGAGGAAAATGTGTTTTTTAGACAAATTTTGAGGTTTGCAAAGGATTCTGGGCAAACAAAGTGGTGGAAGCCACACAAGTCACTCCTCCCTGAATTTCCCCATGGGTCTAGTTTTTGATAGTGTAGAGGTTTTCTAGGTTTCCCTAGGTGCTGGGATAGGGCCTAAAAACCACAGCTTCCCACTTTGCAAAAAATAGGTCAGTTTTGCGTAGAAAAAAATGATGTAGCCTTGTTGCATTTTGGCCCATTTCCTGTTGCAGACACTAGGCCAACCCACATAAGTGAGGCACCATTTTCATTAGAAGATATAGGAGAATGCTGGGTGGAGGGAAGTTTGTGGCTTTGTGGGGATTCCAGAACTTTCCATCACAGAAATGTGAGGAAAATATCATTTTTAGTTTGAGGTTTGCAAGGGAATGTAGGTAAAACAACCTGGTGAGAGCCACACAAGTCACCCCATCCTGGATTTCCCCAGCTTTCTAGCTTAAAAATATACAGTTTTCCTATGTTTCCCTAGGTGACAGCTTAGGTAGGGCTCAAAAACCACAGCTACCACTTTGGAAAGAACGGGTCATTTTTATGTGGAAAAATGTTATGTATCCTTGTTGTATTTTGGGCTGTTTCCTGTTGTGGGTGCCAGTCGTACCCACACAAGTGAGGTACCATTTTTTTAGGAAGACTTAAGGGAACACAGTATAGTAGAATAAGTGTTATTACTGATTGCATTTCTCTGCATTTGCACCTTCTAAATGTGAGACAATGTTTAAGAAATAAGTAATTTTGAGAAACACTCTCTAATTCACATGCTAGTATGGGTACCCACAAATTCAGAGATGTGCAAATAACCCCTGCTTGTAAACACCATATCGTGTGCAAATTTCAGAAATACATTGGTTTCCTTGATACCTAATTTTCACTATTTCATATTTTAGCATAAGAATTGCTGTATGCCTGGTACACAATGAAAAACCATAGCAAGGTGCAGCTCAGTTATTGGCTCTGGGTACCTCGGATTCTTTGTGAACCTACAAGCCCTATATATATATTCCTGCAACCAGAGGGGTCCAGCAGATGTAACGGTATATTGTGTTTGAAAATCTGCCATAGTCAGATGAAAACGTAAACACAAATGGCTGTGTTTTTTCAACTCAATTTCAATATTTTGTAATTTTTTTACTTCAGCTGTTACTTTCTATTGAAACCGTAAAGGTTCTATACAAGTTACACCTTGTTGAATTCAGAATTTTGTCTACTTTTCAGAAATGTATAGCTTTTTAGGGTCCACCATTGGTTTCATAAACATTTCTGCCACTAACTGGAAGGAGGTTGAAAGAAAAAAAGATGGGAAAAATGGACTATGTCTAAGTAAAATGCCAAAACTGTTTTGAAAATGTGTTTTTTTTTTATTCAAGTCTGTTCCTGAAAGTTGGGAAAATGATGATTTGAACACCCCAAACCCTTTGTTGATGCCATTTGCAGGGGGATTTTTTTTTTTTTTTTAAAGGCGCTTTCTTCTGCAGCCCTTTTTTTCCCATGTTCCTCCCAAAATTCAAAATTTGGCTATATTTTGCCTATTTTCTCGGCCCCTCCAGGGGAATCCACAAACTGTGGGGCCCTTTAGAATCTCTATGATGTTGGAAAAAAGGACACATTTTTTTGCTTATGTGGACAAAACTTTATAGGGCCCTAACTTTGAACTACCCACAATAACTACAAAATAAAAAGCTGAGCACGGGAAAGGCCTAGCAGCGAAGGGGTTAAACCTCACCCAGACGCGAGGGATTACTTGGCCTTGACAGCATAACACCAACCTGCTCCTAACTCCCCTGACGATCTCCAGCAGTGACACGGCTTCCGCAACACTCTCCAGCAGCGGCTTCGATCCTGGGGGTCCAGCTCCTGTCCCACCTCGGGATGTCTTCACTCTTCACTTAGTACCAAAGGAAAAGAAAAAAGAAAACAAGTTATGCGGTTTGATGCGAATGTGCAACGCGCTCTATTAATGCTACAATTGCTGGCCAGCATATGCAAAGACAATTAATTAAGCACTAAAGATGCAATGGGCTGAACTGGCCCTATATTCCTGAACTAATTGCAGGCGAACAAACCAAATGATATGTTGACGTGAACTATTTATAAGGACACTAATCCCTCATGAACCAACAACTGTAACTAATTACACGTGAAGTATTAATCTTTTTTCTGAAAGCAAGAGACTCATAGCAAGGAACTGTTATGATTTATTGATGTGGTAAAAGGTGAACCATCCACTGGCATATGTTTACCATTTATTGTCGAGATCATCCTAATTTATGAACTATCCATGAATGTGAACACTTGAGGACCCGGGTAAAACTCAACCCTATCACTGTACATTTTAGGTGAGAAAACACTTAAACCCTTGCAATGTGTCTTCTGAATATGAATGCCTAAAGCGTACACTAGTGGTGATTATTATTACACTTGGCAGATTCCCTGTTCTGCACCTCAAGAACATTCCGGATGGCGAAGTAGCAGATCAGTGACCAGGAGAAGAAGTCTGGCCACAGAGGTTTTGCATTCCTTTGCTATTCCCACCTACCCTTCCCCTCAGGTACTATCGCAAGTGCAGAGCCCTACATCTGATGCTGAGGGTAGTACTCAGGCGGGAATGGAGGTCAAGCGTCTCCCCATCGGGGCCACCTGAAGTTCATGTGAGTGGCACCGCCTACCACCATTGACTTTATATCTCAGAGGACCAGCTGTGCATAGATCATCGCTATATCTACATTTTGTACAAAAATCAGTCCAGAAAATACGTGCAAAAAGCATTAAAAGAGACCATTATAAGCTAAAGAGGAAAAAGACGAACAGTGCAATGTCACTAAAGAATGCATGTTACAATGGAGCAGCACTTATGCAAAGGGATTGATAAAAAGATTTCTGAAAGTAAATATTTTTTGCTGTGAATGACTCATTGTATCAAAATTCCACCTCTAGCATGGCTGATCTTATAGCCCATGCCAGATCTTCCAGAGCTTTCTCGTGACGAGAACATTAGGACATTCCACAATCTTCACCTCCTTACAGCCACTCCATTATCATGGATTCATGAGTTTAGTCTTTGTACAATACAGCCTTGAACCCGAAATAAGTGTTCCAGTGCTAAACAGTACGAAAAAACTACAGGCAAGTAAAGAGTGACAGTTTTGGGACAGTAATGGATTTTAGAAGCATACATCTAGAAAATACTGTTACCATTTAGACAGCAGGTAACTTTTAGGTCTCGCTGGACAGCTTTCACCTGTGTGTTGTAGTTGACCTATTATGGACAACATCAACTCTTACAGTGGACTTTGTAGTCAGCACATTGCTAACAACTGGTTGACTTTCTTGTCTGTCTCATTTGCTTGCTTCTTAATTAAGGGCTTTTATCCTCTTGTGTTTGTTCCTGCATTTGTCCATCCTTTTGAACAGGTCACATGTATCCTCCCATTAAATTTAAGGAACTACTTTTTTTCATTTTCTTTCAGCAATCCATGGCGGTTCATGTGTTCTCTTGCGCTCTCACTCAGTTGCTGCTTCCCATGCATTTTCCATGTCATGCTCTCATACCGCAGCTTGTCTGTTGCTTCCCCAACATTCACCATCCAACTTTTTTACATTATATTTTTGCCACCCCCAGCTCCTCACTCTATTGTTCACCAGAACCCTTCCCCCAGTGCTCATGGTCTGGTGCGGACCTCTTCACACACTCCTTCATTGCTCCCTCAGCTTTCACCCTTGACTTCTTCTAAAAAAAAAGGAGGGCCTGCCAGCTCCAGTTTTCTGCATTTTTTTCATTAATGTGCATTCAGTGTATTTTGTTTTGTTTACCATCTGCCATCTTAGAATGAAAAACAAAAACATAAATACAGAAAAAATGGCTGACGGCCATGGCGCACACATGCCACATGTATGGTGTGCATGCGCACGTCAATGTGCTGTGGCAGCTTTTTTGTTGTTGTTGCTGCTGTTCCACATCATTAACCAATCATTTTTCAAAAGTATTAGCAATGTAGAACAAAATCTGTAAATAGCATTGGAAAAGCCAAACATTTGGGTAATGCCATTCAAAGGTGCAACCTATTGGCTTTGCCAGAGCTTAATAATATTAGTATTCATTATTGTGAAGAAAGTAGCCCTTTAAATGTTAGTTGGTTGTGAGGTTTAGATTTTGGTGGCGTTGAATTTGAATTCACATTTCATGAAGGCACTTTTCCTAAAATTGGGGAGGCATAGATGTAGTGAAGTCTTCTGTTTTATGCTTTTCATTCCTGCAACTAGAGTCAGTTTGTTAACCAAGTAATGAGAGGTGTCTATAGGTAGTGAATTTGTAGGAGATTTGGACATTCGTGTACATACTCTGAGCACTTAGTGGCAGCCATTTCAAAGATTCCAGTACTGGAGCCATGTGTTCAAATATTGTCGTCCAGGAATTGACATGGACTGACGAGTGGAAGACTGTTTTCAAAGGTGCATGCCAAATCTTAGGGAGACCTTTGAATAAGGATGTCATTGTAGGTAATTCAGAATGTGCTTATAGTTTGAATTATGCTTCTCATATAGAGTCTTGCCATCTTGTTCGGATTTTCAGTCACATGAATTGGTATCTCACAGTTTTTCTTCAGTGGAAGAATGAGGAACTCTCTTTACTGCATAACATATTCAGGAATATGTCACGATCATTTGCAGCAAATGCTAAGAATAAGTCAAATAGTACAAGGAGACATGAGCTACTTTTATCAAGGTGTTGAAGGAAGTCACCTAAGTGTGTGAAGAGACTTGTTTCAGTGCTATGCCCACATCCAAATCCTGATTGAATGCCAAGCAGGTTGTTTTTGTTGAATCCTTGAATGTATTGAGCACCCTCATATTTTTTAAACAAGTTCTGTTCGTGGTGTGTCTAAAATTTTCTTTCTGTGTGGGGTCCACATTAGCTTTCAGTACTAGTCAATCACAGTGTACCAGTGAAAACGGCAGTAACGGAATGATTGTAGCTATCAACTTGCACATTTCACATCTCCCAAATTGCTCAGTTATCAGCAACATATGTCTAAGTATCCCAGAGCAAGGTACTGCACTATTTATGTTGCACCATTAAGAATCCACTATCATGCTAAGTCTGTTGTGTAAACTATGACTCTGGCTTAGCTCTACAAGGTTTGACTTCCCACCCACAGTGCACCAACGGTTGAGTGTGGAAGTACAGGTCATTGGAGGCTTACACAACCCACTCAATGCATAGTTGACATGGTATCCATGCAGTCTGAGTTATTAGAAGTCCGGATGAAAAGGGTCCAAGCTGCAGTGGTAAGTTAAACCCAGTTTTACTCTTTAGAATATCACACGCAAATTCTGCTTTAAGAAAAAATACATTTTATATTTAAAAATGATTTAATTTAACAGTCTCATCCTGTTGCTTAGCACATTTTAAACCACCCCACAGAGTAATTTTAAAACAGCACTGATGAATGTCACTAACAATGAGAATAATATGAATGTTTCTAACATGGCTGGAATGTCTTTTGGTCATCTAATACCCTAAAGACTACTTCCATGAACTTTACTATGCGTGCATGAGGTAGCTTAATTTGCATCTGGAGTTTCTTAGGATTCAGACACTGCATACCTGCTTGTGAAAATATGCTGCAGTTATCAGCTCATTTCCTCTCAGCTATGCTCCTCTCTTGTCAGACTCAGCTTGGTATCAGCTCTTAGCATGGGACTAAATGCTGCAGCAGTACAGCAATCTGTCTATGTCGATCTGACTCTCTAGCCATATCTTTTGCGATAACCTGGATGATGGACCTCTTTAGTCCAGTGGTCACTGATCAGCCTTTTATACTGTTGACCTCTGATATTTTCTTAAATAGGGGAATTTCTGGGGAATTGCTGGCAACTGGTATGCATCAATATAGTCTTAGATGCATTAGTATAAACAAATATAATAAAAATATCTGAATTCAGACTACATTGTTTATGTTATGTTCACTATCTGACCTTGAACTATAGATAACAAGGCACTGTGTCATTTGATGTTATGTCAATGTCATTGTCTGGATGACATGACACTTCAACTTGTACATGGAAAGATAAGGAAAGGAGGCATCTACATCAAGTCATTCAGAAAATGGAGTTTTGGCCTGCTCGAAAGAGTCTGGCCTAATGGCTCCTTACATCTAAGCTGTCTTACATTTCTTATATATGTCAGTTAAACCAAATGTTTAATCAGTCAAAAACGTAGGCATGTAGACATTAAAAACTAGAGCAAAAGTATGTGTGCATATGGTACTTGTATAGCGCTAATTTAGCAATTAGAGCGACCTAGTGTGAATGGTAGCTTTGGGATGGGTGTTCTAATAGCCCTCTATCAACATGCACATGTCACTGCTTCCAAATTGTCTAGTTCGCAGTAACATAAGGCTTAGTTCGTCAAAACAAGATAATCGAGGTACTCCAGTATTAATGATGCAACATTAGGATTCCATTATCTTGCTAAGACTTTCTAATATTTTTGCTGTATGTCATTTAAAACAAATTATTTAATCATTTAAATTTAAAAGGCAGGCATGTAGGCATTAAAACAAGAGCAAAAGTATGTGTCTATGTAGTATTTGTATAGTATGAATCTAGCCAACAGGTAACCCAAGGCAGAAGTGGGTCAAAGGCAAAGATGCAGTCAACAGACAAAGAGGTAAATAGATACTGGGAGCAAAGGTTGAGTGTTACTGCATTGGGATGCAGTGTTAAATGATGAGGTGCATCATTTGATCTTCCTTAAATTGGAACAGTCTTTGTTCGGGTTGTTCTTTTGAGTTCAGTAATCTTGTTCCAGATCATGGGGACAGAGAAGGTGGAAGCATGTTGCCATGTTTTTTGTGATTTTTCTTTCTACACTGCTTTGCCTCCAGTTTAATGGTGTCTTGGTGTACCAAGAGCCACAAGAGAGGGTGTGCCTGTCTAGCTAATAGGTGGGGGTGCCAAAACCTGAAGTATGCCACAATTGAAACAAGTAAATTAAGAGTGGAATGGAAGAAGTTGGAGTGTAGGAAAATATAGATTAGTTGTGTGATTTCAGATCAATGTCTTGAAATGTTTAACCGAGCTAAATGCACAGTAACAAAAGTGGTTGATGGAGTTGTGAGGACCAGTCCAGTGTTTTTTCAGTGGCCGTCCACTGATCTCAGGGCATTAAGTATTAAAGCCAACAGAGACTTAGGGCCTGAGTTACATTTCGGTTGACAGGTTGCTCTGTTACAACGATGATGGGTATCCCGTCTGCTGAAATAAAAATCCCATTGTTTCCAATGGGATTTATATTTCAGCAGATGGGATATCAGTCACCATTGTGTGAAGTAACCCAACCCTCAAAATCTAAATTAGGCCCTTAGTATGCAAGTCATATTGAAGTGGAATTAGCGGACCATTTAGATCACAGTATGTTCAAAACGATAAAAGCTTCTACATTATTTTTTTATTAGAAGGTCTTTGTGATGTCAAAAGGCTTTAACTTTCATGTTGATGCCCAGAACTGTTCTCAGGCTTCTCAGTTGATCTAGACCCTGGCAGGCCTTAATTTGACCCAGTGTAATACCCGTCCCACTCATAAAGCAGACCACATATTGGATTTAGGGCTTGATTCCGATCTTGGTAGATGGGTTTACTCCATCACAAATGTGACAGTATTACGATCAGTATTACAATCCCATTATATCCTATAGAGATCGTAATTCGGGAGACGGAATATCCGTCAAATTTGTGATGGAGTATTCCATCCATCAAGAAAATAATCAGGCCCTTAATCTTTTCCAACATCACTTGTAACCAAGCCCGTGCTCCCATGCTCCTGTTATGGATGGGCAATTTCCTTGCCCGTCTACTTTTTATGGCTCATGCAGCCAGGTGGAGAACAGGGTAGCACTTGAAAGGAGGAGAAACTGGTGGAATGTTATGATGCTCTGTCTTCCATCTACCCCTCCACCTTTCACAGGTAATCCTGACAGCGATTCAAGCCTATTCAATCTGTGCCTTTGGATCCTCTTGCACCCTCAAAAACACTCACAGACAAGATATCCAAGCCATTTGCTTCGTGGTTTCTCCCCATCCTTAGAGCAGAGAAAAGCCTTTGTGAAAAAGCTGGAGCACAGATGGGGAAGGTCTTATGACCCTGTAGCAAAACTCGCCTAAAAGGGGGCTCTCAAAAAGTTTGGCAAACTTACGAGGTAGGCTATGAGAGAGCATTTCAAGTTGCGCACTACAAAGGCGGCTAACTCTTCTATGGAAGTTTTCAAGATTGTAGAATCTTTTAACTCCCCTGAAGTGGTTAAAAGTGTCTTATTTCCTTCACCTGCCCTCTGCACGAGCCTCTCAGACTTCTATGATGCAAAAATTCAAAAACCCTATTAAACTTTCCCAAGAGAAGCTGGCTCTGCAGACTTACTAATGCCCCCATTAGTCCAGCATTTGCTCTTTCAGAAATTTGCCCAGTATCTGAAAGAAGACTCCCTTCTGGTGTTACTAAAACTGCAAATCCGGCTCCCCAGAGGACCTACCCTTCCCAATTTTTCAGACTGGCTTCCCCCACTGTAAATACTTTTCTCAACAGGATTTATAACACCTCCTTGCAATCAGTGAATTTTCCAGCTTTCTTGAATTCTGTCTGGCACTGCTAAAAAAGCCTAATGCAACCCCAGGGTGGTCAGCATTTTTAGGCCCATTTCATTGTTGCCTGCACGAGCAAAAAATATCTTGGAAAAAGTGCTACATCACCAACTTTCATGCTTCATGGAAACCAGCAATCTGCTTCATGACACTCAAGCTAGGTTTTGTGCAGGATACAGCACGAAGCCCATCTTTTGAGATGTGTAAGACACCATCAGAGAAACTCTGGATGGGGGCACCTCTGCTAAGGTGGTGCTGTTAGATCTGTCGGCCACATTTGACACAGTGGCACATTCCACCTTGCTGAATAGATTAAGGCCCTCATTACAACTTCAGCGGTCTTCACAGAAGACTGCCGAAGCTGCAGGCGCCAGTATAACGCCAGTGCTGGTGGTATTTCTTGCTCCCTATTTGCACTTTTCTGCTGGGCCAGCGGACGGTAACAGTGTTACCGTCCGCTGGCCCAGCAGAAAAGTCACATCAACATTGCTGCAGGCTCGTCATAGAGCCGGCGGCAATGCTGATGTGCAGCGGGTGCAGTAGCACCCGTCGCACGTTTCACTGCCCGAAATTCTGCCAGTGAAATGTGCGATGGGGCTGTGCCTGGTGGCCCCTGCACTGCCCATGCCAAGTGCATGGGCAGTGGAGGTGTCCCCAGGGGCACCCCAAGTCCCCCTCACCGAAAGCCTTTCCATGGTGGTCTTTACTGCCATGGCCAGGCTGGCGGTAGGGGACTCATAATCCCCAGGGCAGCAGTGCTTTCGTCTGGCGGTATAGTGGAGGGGCCGGCAGTATGGCCGTGGCAATTGCGCCACGGCCATAATACCTGCCAGAACACCGCCAGCCTGTTGGCGGTGTTACCGCCAGCTTACCACTGGCCGCCAGGGTCGTAATGAGGCCCTAAGCCTTTTTGGCTTTCAAGGCGCTGTGCTGTGCTTTATTGGATTCATTCATTTTTTGAAAGAATGCTCTCCACGTTTTTTTCTGAATCAATTTTTTTACCTTCTCCGTAATCTTTGGTTTACGGGGCTCTCCTCTCAGTCCGCTACTTCAAACTTTACATGGTCTCTTTGGCCACCCTTATTGAGACCTGGTGAATGAAGGTTGTATCCCACGCGGACTATACACAACTGCTGTTATCATTTAGAAAACATTCAGAAGCAGCCTTTCTTAATTTTAAAGCGTGCTTAAAAGGCATTGCCAGCTGGATGGATACCACATTTTTTAAACAGAACACAGACTAAACTGAGGTACTCTTTTACTGCTGGATGGCTCCTCCTCCCTTGAGCCTTTGGTTGCCTGCCGAACTCAACCCACAACCGCCCACCATCCACATTGGTTAAAAATTTAGGGATCATGCTGTGCTACCCAGACCAGGCAGATCTCATCATCCTGCTTTCTGAAGTTAAGATCAGTCAGGAAGCTACTGCCTGAGCTTCTGGAAGAGACTTTAACATCCGTAATCCATGCTCTTGTAACATCGTGTTTGGATTACACCAACATTTTACATCTGGGTATTCCTGCTTTCCTAATCCATAGACTTCAAATCATACAGAATATGGTGGCCAGACTGATACGATGGGTCCCCTTCTGCCAACACATCTCACCTCACCTGAAGTGGCTTCATTGGTTTGCTAAAAGGGATAACTTCAAAGCTCTGACATTGGTGTTCCTCTGGAACATCTTGTCTATCAAACTACGTATGACCGAGTCTGAGCAGTGCTGCAGGAAATATCTCAAAACCTGTTTTTTTAAGCAAGTGTAAATATAAGTATCTTGTTCTTCAGTCTGTGCCATAGAGTGCCAGGATGCCTTAGTTGAGGCAGTCGAGCACTTTACAAATTGTACTTGATTGATTGGAAATTAAGGGTGTGAGAAACCATGCATGAAACTTTGGAAAAGTTATCAAAAAATACATAAATTGGGTGAAATGTGATTGCCCAGTATTTTTCATAAAAAAGGTAATGTGAAATACCTGCAGGAGACCGGTTTGACGAAAAATATGCAGTTCAAACAGTCATTCACCAACAAAAATGACACCAAATATTAGTGCAATTTTTTTTTTTTATTGCACAAATTTTGTCTAATGTCCTGTTTCCAAATTTGGCGAGTATAGTTTAAATTTTGCACGAGACTCGCCAAACTGTGCCTGAAAATAGACAAGTATGTCATTAGTCACCTACAGTGAATTACTGGGTGAGAAGTTGCATTAAAGTACCTTTTGTTTCTTCCTGCTGTTGCTCGATTTGAGGACTCCTCTCTTCCTTCCCTTGCGATCACACTTATATAAAGAGGGATACCTGTTACATCATCTATGAAGGAATACATAATTTGACGGATATCTAAATGTTGGCAGTGGTACTGCAGTGATATAACTACCTTTATTGTCTGTGAGACATTGTATTATATTTGAGTGAAACTGAAGTGTCCTTATATCTCATGTAAGGTAAAAGATGTTACTATGTGAGTGCTCTTAATAATGCCATTTGTGATGTCACATGTAATGTCATGTCTAGGGTAATCATCAGTACATGGGACAGGATGCATTATGTTTGATCAGTTTACTATAGAATCACAGTTGGTGTTAGGTTTTAAATCAGACAAATGTGTTAGAAGTTGTTTATGCCTAATTCAGGTCTCTCCTCTCTTCCAACTTGGATCAAAGGAAACAAGCAACTTTAGCTATCTTTAATTTCTCTGCAGCCTATGAGGCCATGAGCCATGATATCCTCTTCCCTGCGGAATTCTTCACCCATCCAAAATATTCATGCCATAGGTTAAGTCCGAAAATAGTGGTCTTGACATGCATCTGTACATGCTCATACAAATTCTGCCACTAATGCAATGCAATCATCTAGTGAAGAACCCTAGTAATGATATTGTAAAGTGGTCTGAACGGGGCTCCCAAAAAAGCTCACTGTCACATGTCAAAGCCAAGCTCAGAATTAACCTCTATAAATGCCAACTCTGCATTTAGTGCCTTGCATTGTAATCCACTGGAATACAGGGTTGCATGTTAAACATTTAGCCCCATTCAAAAGTACTAGTGGAACAAGAAACGTCTCAATTTAAAACCTAAGTTCAACTCATAGTTCTTTTAGGGGCTTAGTATAACCATTTCTGCACTTTATCAACAAAGTTCAAACAACAAGCAAGTAGTAAAAACATCCAGTGACTCAGAAGTCTCCAAAACTCTAGTCGAGAGCACAGACTTATTTATCATCTCTTATTTAGAAAACTGACAAGAATAGGCATTCTTCTGAAATGTGACATGGATAAGAGCAGTGATAAAGTGATACCAAAATGGAATGTTTCACCTTGTATTTAGTTTTGCTCTGCCTCCTCTCAATATATATGCCATTGTAGACTCATTTATTTAATTTCACTGGTCTATATTGGCCTAAAAAATGATTTGTCTAGCTGTTCTCAAGACTCCTACAGAAAAAAATAAACCATTGATTCACAGAAGGCTGATTTATTTCCCTAGTTAACTAATATTAAGTGGTTTGAGTGCAGTGGTGTCTGGTGACCTTTAAAAGTGTTGGGGCATAATCCTTGGTTCGAATTCCAAAGAGCTTTTTCTTGAAGGATTCCCTCACACTTTCTTGCACTAAGTTTACTGACTGTCTCACTCTGACAATCTGAGTCTCACATGGTCTCACTAATTCATGCAGTGTCGCTCATTCTACTCTTGCCCACTCTGTCTCACTCAGTCCCATTCATTCTCACTCATTCTAACTTACTCAGTCCTACTGTGACCCAGTCTCACACACAGCAGCACTCTGTTACAGTCAGTTCATTCTCCCTCACTGGCTCACATTAATTCTCACAAATACTGGTCCTTACTGTTACTCATTCTTATTCACTCTGACTCATTCCTTCATGACTCTTACTTTAACTCACACTCATAGTCTCATAGACATGCTAACTGTGCTGGGATTTCACCAGCTGTGAACAGTATCTCTGATGGCTGACGAAGACAAATTCATGCACCCGTTTCAGCAATTAAACAATGTCACTGGCTGCCTCAGTTTGTTGCTGGACCCGAAGCGGGTCTGTACTTTATTTTTATTATATCAAGAGTGATTTTATTTTTCACTCTTGATACAGTAAAATGGACCACAAAATAAGGAGGGTGTCTAGTAGCTGTGGAGCCCATGAAGGAGAGCCACCACTGGTCCAGGAGCACCTATCCATCAAACCAATCCATCCTCTCAATCGTTCATCCTTTCACTTATCGGTCATTGCACAGCATCAATGTTTCTTAAGCCTACCACTACTAACAACAGACTTACCATGCCTGGAGATGGTTGACTGTTTGCCATGCTCATTACTTTATAGACGTATCATGGCCGGAGATGTTTAATGTGTTATTTTACCCTTGATATGCATCACAGATTGTACTATGTTATTTTACATATTTAAATTGATGTGCTCTGCATATGGCGGTATATTTTCTGATTTGGCCTTAAGAAAGTCTTGATGACGAAACACGTGTTGGCTGGAAATCACATACTGGAATCTTCATCCAAGTGAAGAATAAACCACAAATTATCATTAATACGTATTGGAGTCTTTATGCATACGTCATGCAAATACAAGATTTTTTGGACTTCTGCAGTGGGCCCGGGTACATCTGAAAATTAGTCAAGCCTTACTTGGATTCTATCCAGTTTAACAATTAAACCCTTGGTGGATGGGTGTGTGCACCAGGACGGCACCTATTGGACATTGTGTGTGCTCGAGTACTAGATGACATCAACACCATTATTTTGTACTTATTCATCCCCCTTATATTCATCCATTCATCCATACATTCAATCATCTATCCATCTTTTGCTCAACCATCCATCCTTTAGCTCCACCTATTCATCCTTTCACTCCATCCATCTATCCATCCTCTTCCTATTGGCTCATCCATCTATCCAGCCTTTCACTCAGCCATCCATCCTTATACCCATCCATCCACCCTTTGTCCCATCCATCCATCCATCCATCCATCCATTCATCCATCCATCCACTTACTTTTTCACTCAGACATTCATCCTTTCACTTAATCATCCATCTATCCCTTGATTCAGCCATCCATCAATTCATCCTTTTACTCATCCATCCTACCTTTCATCCAGACATCCATCTACACTGCCTTTCACTCATCCATCCATTGTTTTACTCATCCATCTTTACATTCATTATTTCATTCATCCATTCTTTCGCTTCTCCTTCCATACTTTCACTCTATCAATCCATTTACCCTTAAACTCATCCATCCATCCATCCTTTCACTCATTCCAACCTCTCTTTCAGACAGGCACCCTCTCTGTCTTTCACTCTTCCATTCTTATGCCTATCACTCATTCATCAATTTGTCCATACATCCACCATTTCATCCATCCATCCACACATCCTTCCTTTCACTCACTCACCTTTGCAAGTTGATTATGAGTCTTTGTCTGCTGAGATGCAGACAGGAGAAGCCCATCAAGAACCCCACCCCACTGCAGCTGTTACAGCTGTGGTAGGGTGATTGATGATGCCCCTGATGTAGGCAGAAGCTTAACTACACACTTACCTCTTATTCCAGTAGCACAATTGTTGTCCACTGGTTCCTTCCCTCCCTTGGGCCTCTACAGAGTTGTGATAAAGAGCACTCTGTCCTCAGCTCCATAACAGTTTTTTCAAAGTGAAACCAAACGCAGTACTAAAACACATGTTACTGCCAGGAGAGCAGCCCCTGAACCCTTCCCACAGCCTGCCCATTTGTGATGATTGTTGCCATCCACTCCCTCCTTGCTGTCATCGGCCTGCCCCACCCCCAGCCATTGAAGTGAACAGAGCTTTTTTACTCCCCCTAGGACCAGTATTTATGCACCCCAAAAGCAACCAACAACTTGCTCTCTAATTCAGCACTCCCTCTACAATGATGTAATTGCTGTAGCTTGTGCTGCAGGTCAGAGAAAACCTCTTCCGGCTGGCACTTGTGCTGTAGGTCATCTGTAAAGTTTACTAGACACTGATAAGCCGATAGTGCAGAAAGAGGGATGTGTATTGCAGGCAGGGCTGAAAGGCTTCCCGTTGGAAGAGCTGAAGCCTGGGTTGACCCAAACATGGTGCAGCTAGAGTTGCCTGCCTTTACAGGGTGTAGAGTGAATGCTGAAAACCTTTTGCCTATACATTTCTTTCAGTTGTTTATGGACAATGTGTTTTTGGATGAGATTGTTGAGCAGACGTATTTGTATGCTGAGCAGTATTTGAGGGACAGCAGTGCCAGACTTAAGCCCCAATCTAGAGCTAGCCAGTAGACTCCCACAAATCTAGATGGGTTGAAGAAGTTGGGTTTAACTTTTTAGCAGGGCTTGATAGGGAAGCTGTTGTTGTCTTTATATTGGTCTACTAGTCCCTTGACGGCAACAACTGTATTTCCTGCAACAATGAGTTGTGATTGATATTTGCTTCTGCTTCTGATGCTGCATTTTGTTGACAATTCTTTAGTATTCCCACAAAATCACCCTGATTGTGACCGTCTTTTTAATATGCGGCTTGTCCTTGATCACTTTGTAGATCGGTTTTCAGAGACCTATGTTACAGGGAGAGAAATAGCTGTCAATGAGTCTTTGGTCCTGTTCCACGGCCATTCGTTTTCAAGTAGTACATTCCTAGCAGGAAGGCACGTTATTGAGTTAAGGTGTACATGCTATCTGAGAGTACAGGATATGTCTATACTTCAGGTTGTACACTGGTAGGGATTCCTGTATTGACCTCCCAGGTTGTCCGTCCACTTTTGGAGTTATTGACAAGATTGTGTGAGGATTTGGCAGAGGACATTTTAACAAAGGTCACCATGTACATGTAGATAACTTCTAACTAGTGTGCTATTGTTCAGGCAATTGGTCAAAGTGGGCATTGTAGCTTGTGGCACAATCTGCTCTAACCATGAAGGTTACCCAAGAGGGGACAGTGCAGTGTGTTGCATAGTGATGAGCTTCAAGCAGTGAAATGTGCAGACAGAAGAGAGGTCCACATGCTGACAACCATTCAAGATGAAAGTACTTCACCTGTGACTGTTTGGTGTCAGCTTGCTGATGTGTGCAAACCTGTGTATATTTTAGACTATAATAAGCACATGGGTGATGTAGATAGAGTACATCAGAGGTTGGGAACATACACTGCTGTTAGTAAGCCTTTCAGTTGGTATCGGATGTTGGGTATCCATTTATTCCACTTAGCAACCTTTAATGTTTTGTTGTAATTAAGGATTGTTCTCCAGAGTCCAAGATGACATGTGTTCAGTTTCTGGTGTCTGTGATAGGCAGCCTTGCTGTAGTGGAACAGCCAAGTGTTCTTAGAATTGTATTGGATGAGAATGTGGTTAGATTGAAAGATCGCCACTTTCCTCATCACATTCCTCCCTCACTCAAAAAAGATGTTCCAAGTAAGAGATGTAGAGTCTGTATGAGAAGAGGTGCATGGAAGAAGAGTCCTATGTATTGTTTGACTGTCCTTCTAAACTTGGGATGTGTGCGCCTGCCTGTTTCAGAATGTACCACACCCAAAATACTTTTTGGGAGCTACTATGAGCAAAAAGTGAATTGCCTGTTCTATATTGTTTTATATTTTTGTTTCACTGTTGGCATTAATGCCATGCATTTAGTTAGAAATTTTGTGTTTGTAGTTGTGTATTTACTTACAATTAGTTCGTGTTTTCCTTTTTGTAAAACAAATGTGATGGCGGTGTGTGTGGACTGGTGCTTGGCTGGCGGTGTTCATTGACTGATGCTTGGCTTGTGGTGTGCGTCAAGTGGCACTTGGCTGGTGGTGTGCATGAACTGGCGCTTGGCTGGCGGTGTGCGTGGACTGGCTCTTGGCTAGTGGTGTGCGTGTTCCAGTGCTTGGATGGTGGTATGTGTGAGCTGGCACTTGGATGGCAGTGTGTGAGTAGTGACTTGCTTCTGGTCACTACACACACTGATAGCCAAACCCCAGTCCACACACTCCATCAGCTGGTTTGATTGCTGTGTCAGGCATGTGGGCATATGAAAGTGATGGGCCCTTAAATAGCGCTGTCTATTGATGTGAGTGTTGGGTCCATGGTTGGTGGTGTGAATGTTCCTGTGTGTGTCACATATGAAAGGTGTGTAAATGGACTGTAAAGCGGTTGGTGCATTGTCACGGTTTTACAGCTCAAGAGCTGTGAGTCATTGGTTTATTTTTTTGACATTTCAATTATTAACAGTGCATTTCTTTTTTGTGAAATCTCTTGTTAATACAATTTTATATATTGAACCATCATATATTACCAATATGTAGGTGTTAAAATAAAGGTGGGTAGCCACAAGTCATTTTTATTTCACTTCTTCCAGTTGGGAATTCAACTCACAAAAAAACCCACTCCGCTGTAATCCGGTGTCGAAGTACACCCCTGACTTTGATGGGACCCCACTGATGAAGTATGCCACCAACAAGGTTTTTTTTACAAAACCTAAGGGCATTTTATTTACACTTTAAGTGTTTGGGACATCACAAGAAGGAAGAGACGTGGTAGGGTGCTTGCTTCTTGTCTAGGGAAAATCCACCAAATCTAGAAATGTTCCTAAATTAGACACCTAAGGGATCATAGGGTGGTATGCCTCCTGTGGATCCCAACAAGATTCTTTATCCACAATGCCCTGCAGACCTCAAAATGTGACTAAAATCACACTTACATTTGTGTGGCAAATTCTTCCAGAAACAGAAACAAACCACATATTTCCTACCACCCAACGCACTCCTCAATCTCTTGATAAAATTTATACTTTACTTGTGTGGATGCCCAAAGCAATGTCAGCCTAAAAATGTATTGAAAAAACATGCTTATGAACATTCTTTGGTGCCCCCTCAATCTCTTAATCCCTCAAGTGTTGGGCCTTCTCTGTTGCAGGCACTTGGCCCACCCACAGAAGTGAGGTATGATTTTTACCAGGAGAGTGAGGGGAACGCTGGGTGGTAGAACATGTGTGGCTCCCCTCAGGTTCCAGAACTTTACATCACAGAAATGTGGGAAAAATATGTTTTTAGACAGATTTTGAGGTTTGCAAGGGATTATGGGTAGACATATGGGTAGACAGCTTTGGCAAGAGCCACACAAGTCATCCCATCTTGGATTTCCCAAGGTATCTAGTTTTAAAAAATGCATAGGTTTGCTAGGTTTCCCTAGGTGCAAGTTGAGCTAGTGCCCGAAATCCACAGCTATGCACATTACAAAAAAACAGTGTTCAGTGGAAAACATTTGGTGTCCGCGTTGCATTGTGGGGCATTTCCTCTCGTAGGCACTAGGCCTACCCAGACAAGTGAGGTACCATTTTCCTCAGGAGACTTGGGGTGGTGCTGGGTGGAAGGAAGTTTGTGACTCCTTCAGATTGCAGAACCTTGCATCACAGAAGCTCAGGGGAAATATGTTTTTTTAGGCAAATTTGAGGTGAGGGAATCTGGGTAGATAAATGTTGTAGGAGGCTGGCCTGCTTTGTAGCGGGTACCTAAGGTACTTACACCTTATACCTGGTCCAGTTAACCGTTATTAGTGAAACGTAGGCACTGTTCTAGCAGCTTAGGCTGTCTAGAGGTAGCTGTAGCAAAGCAGCTTAGGCTGAACTAGGAGACATGCAAAGCTCCTGCAATACCACTATTGTTATACAGTACTTATACACAATAAAAGACAATACTCAGTGTTACCAAAAATAAAGGCACTTTATTTTAGTGACACAAGGCCAAGAATATCTTAGAGACAATGGTGGTCATTACAACCCTGCCGGACGGTGTTAAAGTGGTGGTAAGACCGCCAACAGGCCGGCGGTAAAAAAATTGGAATTATGACCGTGGGTTGCCCACTGTACCATCCTGGAGAGTGCAAAGACACAGTCTCTCAAGTCTCTACAGTGGGTGGGTTGCCCACTGTACCATCCTGGGGAGTGCAAAGCCACAGTCTCTCAAGTCTCTACAGTGGGTGGCTTGCCCACTGTACCATCCTGGGGAGTGCAAAGCCACAGTCTCTCAAGTCTATACAGTGGGTGGGTTGCCCACTGTACCATCCTGGGGAGTGCAAAGCCACAGTCTCTCAAGTGGATAACAGTCTCCACTGGTTCTGGAGGGGGCTTTGTGCCCAGAGTGCTTCATCCTGCCAAAGACTGAAGTAGTGGATGCCTTTCTCCACTGGTTCTGGAGGGGGTTTGTGCCCAGAGTGCTTCATCCTGCCAAGGACTGAGGTAGTGGATGTGATACTCCACTGGTTCTGGAGGGGGCATGGTGTCCAGAGTGCTTCATCCTGTGCAGGACAGACGGAGTGGATTCAAGTCTCCACTAGTTCTGGAGGGGGCATGGTGCCCAGAGTGCTTCATCCTGCCAAGGACTGAGGTAGTGGATGTGATACTCCACTGGTTCTGGAGGGGGCTTTGTGCCCAGAGTGCTTCATCCTGTGTAGGACAGACGGAGTGGATGCAAGCCTCCACTGGTTCTGGAGGGGGACTGGTGCCCAGAGTGTAGCACACACCCCGTGACGGTCCCAGTTGTGTCACTGCCCCTGCCAGAAATGGGCTAGCGGTGCATTCCATGGCGGTCTTTGCCCTGTTCAGCGGTCCCTGGCCAGTTCAGCGGTGCTTGAGTTGCCAGTGTCAGACCTGTTCAGCGGTGCATTCCATGGCGGTCTTTGCCCTGTTCAGCGGTCGTTGGCCTGTTCATCGGTCCTTGCCAGGGCGGTCCTTCATTGCCCAGCAGGGCTGTGGCTGGCGGTCCTTCATGGGTCAGCTGGGCTGTGGCTTGCGGGGCCCTCCTGGCCTGCTGCCCTGTGGCTGGCATTGGCCTCCTGGCCAGTGACGATGGGGCTGGCCTCCTGGGCAGTGACTCTGGCGGGGCCTCCTGGCCAGTGACGATGAGGCTGGCATCCTGGGCAGTGACTCTGGTGGTGGCCTCCTGGCCAGTGACAATGGGGCTGGCCTCCTGGGCAGTGACTCTGGCTGTGGCCTCCTGGCCAGTGACGATGGGGCTGGCCTCCTGGGCAGTGAATCTGGCGGTGGCCTCCTGGCCAGTGACGATGGCGGTGGTCTCCTGGGCAGTGACTCTGACGGTGGCCTCCTGGCCAGTGACAATGGCAGTGGCCTCTGGGCAGTGACGATGGCGGTGGCCTCCTGGCCAGTGACGATGGCAGTGGCCTCCAGGGCAACGGGATGATGCCGGTCTTCTCCACCGTGCTGCTCCTCCCAGACTTTGGAGATTTCTTCTGGCCCTTTCCCACCTTGGGAGGATTCACAGCTGAGTCAACACTCCCCCCGGGACCCTTGTAAGCGGCTTTGCTGGCTGGAGTCTTCCCCCTCTCCCGCCGGGCACTGTCCAACTTCTGGTGCTTCACGGGGGGACTGGCTGTGCTCTGGCTCCGTGCCACACTGGCTGGCCTGGTGGCCAGTGCACTTCACATACCTGTAACAACAGGCACCACTGGTCCCGGAGATTTTTTGGCTGAGGTGCTAGTACGGGACCTATGAGTTGGAGGGGGGTGGTGGGAAATAGGTTAAGGGGGGGACAGGAAAAGTTGTTTGGCACACTGGGACGGGTAGCTGGAGGGGGTTTGGAGGAAGAGGTGGTGGTTGCAGGAGGTGTAACCTTTGTGGATTTGGGTGCAGGTGCATGAAATGGAGGCTGTTGTGAGGTGGATGGCTGTTGGGTGGATGTGTGCCTGCGTTTGTGTATCTTGGGAGGGGGCGCCACAGACACACTTGGAGAGGACACAGGGGACGTGGAAATGGTAGTGGGGGTGGTGAGAGCACGTGAGCGGGGTGTGGTGGTGGGTGTGCTGGTGCGGGACATAGTGGCTGTAGTCGTAGTGCATGCAGGTGTGAGTGTAGACGAGACTGGGAGGGAGGAGGGAGACGAGGAGGAGGGGGACACAGTGGAGGCAGTGGATGTTGGTGTGTCTGTATATGTGTGATGCTTGCGTGAGTGCCTGTGGGATGTGTGGTGCTTATGTTTGCCTGAGCTTCCCTTGTGTGGTGAGGTGTGTGCAGGCTGGTCTGATGGTGTGCTTGGGATAGGCTGGGGTACAGGGGATTGGGTCTGGGTGGAGGAAGTTGGAGGGGGAGGCTAGACACAGGGACAATAGCTGCCATCAGTGCTGAGGCCAGAGTTTGCAGGGTTCGATGAAGGGCAGCCTGACCAGAATGAATGTCCCTTTCTACACCCTGGATGGCATTCAAAAAGGTAGACTGCGCAACAGTGAGGGACCTGAGGAGGTCAATGGCCTCCTCACTGAGGGCAGCGGAGGTGACAGGGGCAGGGGCTGAGGTGCCTGGGGCGAAGGTGATGCCCACCCTCCTGGGTGAGCCGGCACGGGGCGAAGGCTGAGGGGCTGCTGGGAGGGCGGTGCTGGTAGGGGGCTGGCGGCTGTACCTGTAGAAGTGGGGGGGCACAAATTTTGCCGCCACCACAAGGGAGCTCCCATCGGAGGACGAGTCTGTGTCGCTGGTTGCTGATCCTGTGGCCGCCGTGAAGCTCCCCTCGCCCTCCATCCCACTGGTGTATTCAGAGTCCGTGGTGTGGCCCTCCATGGCCATGTGGGATGCAGCTCCCTTGTGCTCTGGTGCCACTGTACCTCCGCCTGATGATGCTGATGCACACAAGAACAGGGAGAGCACAAAAAGGGGGGGGGTAACGACAGAAGAAAGACAGGTTGAGTGCATGGCTTACTGCTACCGTTGGCGGACAATACAGACACAGCAGCCCCCTGTACTACGCCGCGCAGTTGGGCTCTACAGATGCAATTCCTGGGAAATGGTCTACAAGGCCATGGACGACATCTGCACACATAGATGACACAGGGGCATGAATACCTGTACTTGCCACTCTACAGAGGTGGGGTGGGGTGCCACATGGCCTGCATTACGGAGATGCCTAGCCTACGGAACTCGCACAGGCCTAGGGAAACCCACAGCCCTCTTTCCCCACCCAGACACCTTGACTGCGCGAAAAGTCCGCTGAATGATGTTGTACTCACCCCCTTGAGTCTGCTGTGATGCCCTCAAGCGCCCATCCAACTCAGGGTAGGCCACCGCCAGGATCCGGAACATCAGGGGGGTCATGTTTCGACAGGCACACCTCCCACGTTGGGAGGCCATCCCCAGCTGAGCCTCCGCTGTCTTCTTGCTCGAGCGGCGAATCTCCTCCCATCTTTTCTGGCAGTGGGTGCTCCGTCTGTGGTGGACCCCCAGGGTCCGGACGTCCTTGGCGATGGCACGCCAAATATCCTTCTTCTGGTGGGCACTGACCTAAATGACATGTACAGGGGAAAAAGAGTAGTCATTAACAACTGCACCGTTTAAGTGAGTGGCCCACATCCCTACCCTTGCCATGTTGCACATGCATTCACAGTCCTTCATGCACGCATAACTGTGCACCCTTCATTATTACATCCAGCCCTCTCCACACAGGCATAGCCCATACAACGTGCTCCCTGTGTACTTACCTGTTTGTCTGGAGGACCGTAGAGTAGCGTGTACTGGGGGAGGACCCCGTCCACGAGCTTCTCCAACTCCTCTGCAGTGAAGGCAGGGGCCCTTTCCCCAGACGCACGAGCCATTGTCTCTTCCAGACCGAGGTCACAGCAGCCCTTGCAGTGTAGTTCCTCTCCTGTCGAAGATCAGGTATCGAGTGATTAAACAGCTAGAAAATGGCGGTCACGTCCGCAGCGGTCACGTTCGCGGCGGTGCGTACCATCACCGGCGGCGTACATCGTCATTGGCTCCTGGGACCCATAGGGTCCAATGTTAACCAATGCAGCATTGCGCCGCGGTCTTCGACTGCCTACCGCAATGGTGTACAACGCCAGCGCAGTTACCTCACATCCAATTGTCCCAGTTTAGAGGTCAGGCAGCCGCCATTTCAGGGGCCCACATGGCCTAATTACCAACTGCGTCACACATACCTAGGCCTAGTCTCACAGCACATACACAGGCCACATTTTGTGTATGAATGGTGTTCTGTGTAGACTGTGGGTACATACCTCTGAGTTGTTTGACTCTGTGGTCGCTGCTGTCCTTCCTAGGCACCGTCCGCTGGGACATGTGAGGAGATGGCGGAATCCTCCGGTGTACCGACGGCTGGTGGACCTGTCAACAATGGAGGAAAGAAGTTTGATCATCACCTACAAGTTTGACCGTGCCACAATCCAGGAACTGTGTGCCCAGTTGGAGCCTGACCTGATGTCAGCAATCTGCCATCCCACAGGAATCCCCCCTCAAGTGCAGGTGCTATCAGTGCTCCATTTCCTGGCAAGTGGGTCGTTTCAAACAACAGTGGCCATGGCATCAGGGATGTCCCAGCCTATGTTTTCCAACATGTTGTCCAGAGTGTTGTCTGCCCTTCTGAAACACATGTGGAGCTACATCGTTTTCCCTCAGGCGGAGGACTTGTCTAAGGTTAAAGGTGACTTCTATGCCCTTGGACATATCCCCAACATCATAGGTGCCATTGATGGGACCCATGTAGCTCTGGTTCCCCCCCCACAGGAGTGAACAGGTGTACAGGAACCGGAAGAGTTATCATTCCATGAATGTATAGATGGTGTGTTTGGCAGACCAGTATATCTCCCAGGTAAATGCTATGTTCCCTGGCTCTGTGCATGACGCCTACATCCTGCGGAATAGCAGCATCCCTTATGTGATGGGTCAACTCCAGAGGCACCGGGTGTGGCTATTAGGGTACTCTGGTTACCCCAACCTGTCATGGCTACTGACCCCAGTGAGGAATCCCAGGACCAGGGCAGAGGAACGCTACAATGAGGCACATGGGCGGACTAGGAGGGTGATCGAACGCACCTTCGGCCTTCTGAAGGCCAGGTTCAGGTGCCTCCATATGACAGGTGGTTCCCTATTCTACTCACCAAAGAAGGTGTGCCAGATCATCGTGGCCTGCTGTATGCTTCACAACTTGTCTTTGCGATGACAGGTGCCTTTTCTGCAGGAGGATGGTCATTGATGGAGGAAGAGGACATTGACAACAGGGACTCAGTTATCCAGCAATATTTCCAGTGACACACAGGTGAGAAAACATTCCTGCCTACTACAAGTACTTTCACACTTCTACCTCTATCCTGTCTGTCGATTTCAATCAGTATATGGTCACTTAGTTGTACATTTCCCTTACGGTTTCACAGGTGTGGTTTCCAACGTGTGTCATCTGCTTAGATTCCTCATGGACTTGAGATGTGTGACATAGGTATGTTGACATTACATTTGAAACAGCATTTTGTCACTGTCATTGCTAATACACATTTTCGAAATCACAGACTGACTCCAGATTGTTTTGTGCTTCAAGGGTGTTTATTGAAGTGCTCAATATTGGAGGGGGGTTGTAAAATGGTGAGGGGTGATGGTGGAGGAATGTCCATGGCAGAGTCCAGTCTATTAGTCTCTCAGGTGCATTGCCCATATGGGCATAGGAAGTGGAGCTGGGGCAGTTCCAATATGGACAAGGTTACAAAGTGGGACAGTGGTTTGACAATCAGGGTGGTCTCATTTCTTGGCGGGGGTCTTGGCATCGTGCTCTGTCTTGTTCCTGGATCTCAGGGACCGCTTGCAGGATGGTTCTCCATCTGCAGGGGGTGGGGTGCTGATGTGGTGGTCCTGTGGCGGTGCCTCCTGTCCACTAGAGCCGGCGGAGGTGGTGGGCAGTTCATCATCCATGCTAGTGTCAGGGGCCCCTTGTAGTGCCACAGTGTCCCTCCTGGTGTTAAGTATTTCCTTCAGCACCCCACGATGGTGCCCAGGGCGGAGCTGATGGTTCTGAGTTCCTCCCTGAATCCCAAATACTGTTTCTCCTGCATGCGCTGGGTCTCCTGAAACTTGGCCAGGACCATTGCCATCGTCTCCTGGGAGTGGTGGTATGCTCCCATGACGGAGGAGAGGGCCTTGTGGAAAGTGGGTTCCCTTGGCCTGTCCGCCCCCTGTCGCAGGGCAGCCCTCCCAGTTCCCCTGTGTTCCTGTGCCTCCGTCCCCTGGACCGTGTGCCCACTGCCACTGACCCCAGGTCCCTGTTGTTGTTGGGGTGGTGGGTTATCCTGGGTTCCCTGTAGTGGTGGACACACAGCTGATTGACGTGTCCTGGGTACGGAGGTATGGGCCTGCTGGGTGGGTGCTATGCTGGTGTTACCAGGGGGTGGAAGGTCTGTGGTGGGCTGTGCCTGTGTGAGGGGAACCGACTGTCCCGAGGCCCACAATGGTCCGGGCTGGTCATCTGGATCCAGTTGGCCAGAGCTGCTGTCATCACTGTGGGCCTCTTCTGTGGGTAGGGTGGAGATGTCTGGACCCTCCTGTTTGGTGACGTTGGGTAGGGGTCCTGCAGGGGTGTAAAAACATGATTATTGCGTCTGTGTGTGTCATGGTGTGCAATGGGTGGGCGACCGTGTACCCCAGTGCTAGCATTCCTGTGTGGGGGCTTGTGTGATGATGGTTGAGGGGGGTGTTATGGGTATGTGCAGTGGGCATGCTTTAGTGATGGGTGTCCATGCTTTGTTGTTACATGCAGGGCTTGGTGTTGGGATGTGTGGTATGTGTTATTAGTACATTTGTGAGAAGTTGGAGTGATAGGGGAGGGGGCGAGGGTGGGGGTCTGTAATAGCATGCAGGTAGGGTGGGGGATACAATAAGTAAAGGTTGGACTTACCAGAGTCCATTCCTCCACCGACTCCTGCGAGGCCCTCCGGATGCAGAATCGCCAAGACCTGCTCCTCCCATGTTTTTAGTTCTGGGTGAGGAGGTGGGGGTCCGCCGCCAGTCCGCTGAACCTCGATGTGGTATCTTGAGACCACGGAAAACACCTTCCCCCGTAGGTCGTTCCACCTCTTCCTGATGTCGTCCCTATTTCTTGGGTGCTGTCCCACTGCGTTGACCCTGTCGACTATTCTTCGCCATAGCTCCATCTTCCTTGCAATTGAGGTGTGCTGCACCTGTGATCCAAATAGCTGTGGCTCTACCCGGACGATTTCCCCCACCATGACCCTGAGCTCCGAGAACCTGGGGTGTCTTTGCCGTGCAATGGGGTGGTGTAGATGATGTGTGGGGTGGTGTGTGTGGTGATAAGTGTGGTGATATGTAGTGGTGTGTGGTGTTTTGTGCATGGAAGTTGTGTGGGTGATGGTGTTGAGTGCCTGTGGCTGCTAGTTTGTGGATGGTGGTGTCTGTCTCTGGCCTTCTTTTGGAAAAAAAATTGTCGTAGGGGTTTGTGGGTGATGTGGGTGTGTGTTTTATATTGTGGTGTGTGGCTGTGGTGTGTGTATGTGTATCAGGTGTGTGTATTTAGAATTGTCCAATGTGGCTGTGTTTTGTATGTCTGTGTGTATTTTGAGCGTGGTGGTGTGTACCGCCAATGGAATACCGCGGTTGAAAGACCGCCGCGTGGATTCGTGGGTCGTGATAGCATGGGCGTATTTCTGTTGGCGTGACGGTGGAGGTTTTGTTTTCGCCAGTTTATCACTTACCTTTGGTGTGGCGGACTTGTGTGGGTGTCTGAATTTTGTCGGATTTCGAGATGTGGGTCGTAATAGCTGTGGCGGATTTACGCGGCCGCGTCGGTGTGTTGGCGGTCTTCTTCACGGCGGTAAGTGGCTTTTACCGGCAATGTTGTAATGACCCCCAATATACCTTCTGGAGGTAAGTATTATACACAATATATACACTAGTAACATAATCAGGTAAGTAAACAGTGATAGAATAGTGCAAACTGTAGAAAATATGATAGAATGCAATGGGTCTAGGGGCACACAAACCATATACTAAGAAAGCGAATCACAAATTTCCCCCTAGGCAGGTGTATTGTTTAGAGGGGCACTGGGAGTGTACGAAAACACCAAAGGTAAGTAAAGTAACCCACCACAGAGCCCAGGAAAGTAGCAGTAAAGTACTGTAAGTTTTCTCATGACACACTAAAAATCGTGATAAGACATATTGCAAGAATCGAGCAAGACTGCAATCAACAACCAGTGGAGTCCTGGACCCGAAGACCTGTAAAGAGAGGAATCCAAGTCCAGAAGTCACAGAAGATTCCAGGAAGGACAAGAGCCCCTGACAACCTAGAAGATGGTGCAAAAGTGGATTCTCCAGTAAGAAGAAGAGTACAGAAGAGCACCAAAGAAGATGGCTGCAGGTTCCTGCATGGCGCAGGAGATGTCCTACATCAAATTGTTGGATGCAGGCTGTTTGCATCGCTGTATTCCACAACAAGCCTTGGTTCATGGAAGTTTGCGGTTTGCGTCAGAGTGGCGCTGCCTGGACCCGGAGGGTCCGGGGGGTCTAAACTCAGACTGAGGAGAAAGAAGGGGCTCTCAGCACTGTAGAGAGCCCACAGAACACCAGGCAGCACTCACGAGAGTCCCAGGACATGGGGACAAAGAAGATGCAAAGTGCAGTTGTCGCAGCACAACAAAGGAAGGTTCCAGACTGCCAGAGAACAACTCAGCATCACAAGATGGAGTGCTGGGGACCTGGGCTACACTGTGCACTAAGCATTCTTGGAAAAGTGCACAGAAGCTCAAGGAGCTAAAGATGACACGGTGCACAGGGGTACTGTCGCAGCACGGGGAGGCAAGCTCTTATCTCCACCAAATTTGGACAGGTGGACCTCAGGACTGTATGGGTCACGTTGGTCCACCACCTGTGTTCCAGGGAGCATGCTCGTCATCAGGAGGGGAGTCCCAGAGTACTGGACGTTGGTGCAGAAGGGTGCCTGCAGAAGCAGGGAAGTGACTCCGTCACTCCACGAAAGATTCCTTAAGTCCTTCTGGTGCAGGATGAAGACAGGGAGTCCTCAGAGATTGCACACCAATGCTGTCTGGAGCTGAAGTTGCGGGTCACAGGAGTCATTCTGGATACTTTGTTGCAGTTACAGCAGTTCCTGGAGCAGTCTGCTTCTAAAGGGAGAGGGGACTTATATGGGAGATCCAGTGTGCCAATTGGAATTGGAATATGAATTCACTAAACTATAGTGACTAATTTGGTAAGTAGAGAGAGCATAAGCACTGGAGTTCTGGTTAGCAGAATTTCAGTGACACAGTTAGGCATACTGACTACACACACATAGGCCACAAACTATGAGCACTGAGGTGCTGGCGGCAGGATCATAGTGAGACAGTAAAACACACTGACAAACACTCACAAACAGGCCAAAAGTGGGGGTACCCATGCTAGAAAGAGGCTACTTTCTCACAAATTTGGCAAGATCCACACAATTACCCCATACTGGATTTCCATTGGTGTCCAGTTTTCTGAAATGTAAAGGTGGGCTAGGCTTCCTTAGGTTCCAGCTGAGCTAGGGCCCAAAATCCACAACTAGGCACATTGTAAAAAAACAGTCAGTTTTCAGTGGAAAATGTGATGTATCCATGTTGTGTTTTGGGGCCTTTCCTGTCACAGGCACTAGACCTACCCACACAAGTGAGGTACCGTTACTATTGGGAGACTTGGAGGAATGCTGGGTGGAAGGAAGTCTGTGGCTCCCCTCTGATTCCAGAACATTGCATCACAGACACTAGAAGACAAGGTGTTTTTTAAACATATTTTGAGGATTGAAATGGGTTCTGGGTAGACAAATGTGGAAAGAGACACACAAGTTACCCCATCCTGGAATCCCCTAAGTGTCTAATTTTAAAAAAAATGTGCAGGTTTATTAGGTTTCCCTAGGTGCTGACTGAGCTACGGCCAAAAATCCACAGCTAGGCACATTGCAAAAAAACAGTCCGTTTTCAGTGGAAAAATGTGATGTGGCCACGTTGCATTTTGGGATGTTTCCTGTCATGGGCACTAGGCCTACCCACACAAGAGAGGTACCATTTTTATCGGGAGACTTGGGGGAATGCTGGATGAAGGACGTTTGTGACTGTCAAGGTTCCAGAGCTTTGCCTCACAGAAATTTGAGGAAAATGTGTTTTTTAAACAAATATTGAGGTTTGCAAGGGATTCTTGGTAGAAAAATGTGGTAAGAGCCACACAAATCACCCAATTCTGGATTTTGTTTTGTGTCTAGTTTTCCAAAATTGATAGGTTTTCTAGGTTTCCCTAGATGCCGGCTGAGCTAGAGCCCAAACTTCACTACTAGGCATTTTACAAAAACACAGTTTTTAGTGGAAAAATGTGATTGATCCACATAGCGGTTTGGGGTGTTTCCTGTCATGGGCACTAGGCCTACCCACACATGTGAGGTACTTTTTTGTCGGGAGATTTGGGGGAATGTTGGGTGAAGGGAAGTTTGTGGTTCCCCTCAGCCTGAAGAACTTTGCATCACAGGAATGTGAGGAAAATGTGTTTTTAGACACGTTTTGAGATTTGAAAGGGATTCAGGGTAGAAAAATGTTGTAAGAGCCACACAACTCACCCCATCCTGGATTCCCCTAGGTGTCTAAATTAAAAAAAATGACAGGTTTGCTAGGTTTCCGTAAATGCTGGCTGAGCTAGAGCTGAAAATCCACAGCTAGGCATATAGCAAAAAATAGTCAGTTTGCAGTGGACAAATGTAATGTGTCCATGTTGCGTTGTGGGACATTAGGCCTACCCACACAAGTGAGGTACCATTTTTATCGGGAGACTTAGGGGAACACAGATGTGAGACACTGCATAAGAAAGAAGTCATTTTGTGAAATGCCCTTTAGTTCACATGCTAGTATGGGTAAACCCAAATTGAGAGATGTGCAAATAACCCCTCCTTCTAAACTCCATACCTTGTGCCCATTTCAGAAACACATTGGTGTCCTTCATATCTACTTTTCCCTACTTATAATTCACCATATGCATTGCTGTATACCACGTACACAACGAAAAACCACTGCAAGGTGCAGCTCAGTTATTGTTCTTGGTGAACTCTTAAGCTCTATATATCCCTGCAACCAGAAGGGTCCAGTGGATGGAAAAGTGTATTGCTTTTTAAAATCTGCCATAGTTAGAAGTTACAGATGAAAACGTTGAGACAAATGGCTTTTTTTCACCTTAATTTCAATATTTTTTATTTTAACTGTTACTTTCTGTACAGAAACCTTGAGGGATCTACACAATTGACCCTTTGCTGAATTCAGAATTGTGTCTACTTTCCAGAAATGTATAGTTGTCCAGGATCCACCATTGGTTTCATACTCATTTCTGTCACTAACTGGAAGGAGGTTGGAAGTACAAAAAATAGGAAAAATACTTTATGTTCAATTAAAATGTCAAAACTGTGTTGAAACATTTGTTTTTATGATTCTAGTCTGCCTGCTTCTGAAAGCTGGGAAGTGGTAATTTTAGCACCACAACCCCCTCATCAATGCCATTTTCAAGAAGAAAAAAAACTATGCTCTCTTCTGCATCACTTTTTCCCATTTTTCCCTAACAAAACAACTGTAACTGTATTTTGTTTAATTTTGCGATCCCTCTCCATGGAAATCTAAAAACCCTGGGTACCATTAGAATCCCCAGGATTTTGGAAAAGATAGGACCCAAATTTGGGGTGGATAGCTTCTGTGGACAAAACGTTATGGGGGCAAACTACCCCAAATAGCCAAAAAATGGCTTAGCACGGGGAAGAAGGGAGGTCTAGCAGCGCAGGGATTAAACTCATTTGTGTAAACTTAAAGCACACCAGAGACATAGAAATATAAGTGCATTTTTACTTTGTGGAAATGTGAACTTTTCTGTAGTGAAAAAAAAGCAGTGCTCTGATGAACACCATAGGCTAAAGAAGTATTTTTAATGGGGAATATGAATCTTTGTGTTTTTTTTTTTTGGTGCAGGCAGGATAGTTGTGCACTTGCCAATAAAATACGCCATAATGTGCTGACAAATTTGAACCCAGCAGGGCACAATCAGTCTTTCATCCCTCCAATGTCACTAAACTGAGTACTATTACATTGGGTAGTAGAAACACATTTTCAAAAGCAGCAGAAACAGTAAGCATATTATGCAGTACTGTTTAAAGATCAGAAGAGATGTGGCGAAATGGCTAGAGTGGCTGACTTCGGAACTTTGGCACCATGCTGTAAATCACCTTTGGGGCTAGCTACAAAGGTAAATAAAACTCTTAAGTAATTTACATGTCTAATTTACTCTTAATGCTTTTGACTGACCTTACCACTTTTGGCTAGGCACAAAACCTGAGTGCAAAGTTACACAAATGTGTAGAGATACAATGCTACATACCCTGAAAAAGAACGTGGAGCCACAAGTCTGACTGTAAGTTACTACTGGCAATGAGTATTGGCAAAGCCAATGGGTCTCACCTATTCAACAGCTAATGCTTTGCCATTGTGGTTTAGCGATGTTGTACACCAGAGCGGTTGCTGTTCAGTATGGCTAAAAGTAGCACAGAGGAGATTGGTGTGGATTGTCATAGAATAGCATAGTGAAGAGTGGAATATAGTGGAGTGTCATAGAGTGTTGTGTATTGGAGTGATATAGAGTGGAGTCGCATACAGTGGCATATAGTGGAGTGGTGTAGAGTGAAATGGTGTAAAGTGCATTGGCGTAGAGTGTTGCAGAGTAGAATGGTGTACAGTGCAGAGGCATAGAGTGCAGCACCACAGAATTCAGCAGCGCACAATGCATTGTCATAGAATGCAGTAGCGTATATTAGAGTGGTGCATAGTAGAGTGCAGTGGCATAGAGTGGTGCAAAGTGGAGTGCTACAAAGCAGAGTGGCATAAAGTACAGAGCATAGAATACAGTGGTGCAGAGTGCAGAGGTGTAGAGGTGCAGAGAAGAGTAGAGTGGTATAGAGCAGAGTGGCATAGAGTGCAGAGGTGTAGACTGGTGCATAATAGAGCATAGTGGCTTAGAGTGTAGTGGCGTAGAGTAGAGTTTAGTAGAGTACAGTGGTGTAGAGTGCATTGACATAGAGTGCAGTGGCATGGAGTGGCATAGAGTGCAGTGGTCTAGTGGAAAGTGGTATAAATGTAGTGGCATAGAGTACAGTGACATACACTAGGTTGCTTCAGAGTTGAGTGAAGTGGCATAGAGTGGAGTGGTGCAGGTTCAGTGAAGTGACGTAGAGTCGACTTGTGCACTGGTGCAGAGTAAATTAGAGTAATGCACAGTAGTTTGGCATAGAATACAGGAGCATAGAATGATGTGGTACAGAGAAGATACATAGGCCCTCGGTGACGGCCACCAACATACTGTTGCGGAGGCGAACATCTGTTTGCCATATTAGGACACACACACACTAAACTGGCAGAATACTGCCACAAACATAAATCTGCCAGATTAAAGATAAGTGGTATAGTGTCGGTAGAACACCCACACCGTCATGCCAACAAAACAACACCTTCCACATTGTGACCCACGAATCACCACGGTGGACATTCAATGGCGTTAACCTACTAGAGGTACACACCGGTGTGGTCAGAATGGCCACCCAAAAAACAATACAACACAACATTGGCTAATAGTTAAAGCACACACACCTGACACTAATACACACTCCACACCCACCCATCCAGAGCACTATAAAACACACACCCATATTACACACAACCCTTTACAAATGGGAAAAATAGCCAAGATACAGACACGCTAATCACAGACACAACTGCACACGCCATCGGTCACCCAACCATCGGTCACCCAGCCTGCATCATTCAACACCCACTGCACAACACACACAACTCCCATGTCCCCACAAAGACACCCCTGTTTCACAGATGAGGAGTTGCGGGTCATGGTGGAGTAAATAGCCAGGGTAGAGCCACAGCTGTTTGGAACACAGGTGCAGCAAAGATCCATAGCAAGGAAGATGGAGCTGTGGTGTAGAATTGTGGACCGGGTGAACTCCATGGGACAGCATCCAAGAACAAGGGATGACATCAGGAAGAGGTGGAATGACTTATGGGGGAAGGTACGTTTCATGGCAGCAAGGCACCAGCTCGTCATCCAGAGAACTGGCGGTGGACCCCCACCTCCTCCCCCATAGCTGACAGCATGGGAGGAGCAAGTCTTGGCAGTACTGCAGCTTGAGGGACTCACTGGAGTAGTCGGAAGACTGGACACTGGTGAGTCAAAATATACTACCTATCACCCCCATACCTGCATGCCATATCACCCCCTCACCCTTACTCCAAACCACTCCATCTCACACAGTGCACCTGAACATACGACTGACCCCAATGCCAAGCCCTGCAGGCCATACTCACTGCATGTACATACCTCCCAGCCCTGAATGTACACCCACCACTTATGCTTGCACAGCATGGAGAACTATCAACCCCACAATCCATCACCATACAGAAACAAAGGTGTCAGAACTCCAACAAAGATATAGGGGAAGCTAGAGATGTAGACTATGTCACAGACATGATGCATATTACTGGACTTACATCCCCTCAGGTGCCCCAGCCAATCCCAGCGGTGAGGAGGTGGCACGACTATCCTGTCCACCAACAGAAGATGCCCCATGAGAGTAACTCTAGACATCTCGATCTGGATGAACTTCCTGGTCCATCAGGACCACTGGTCAGTCGGCCACCCCAGCCCTCTCCCAGTCCACCACAGAGCTTCCCCTCTCAGTATCCAACACCACAGCACCCACCCAACATCCCCACACCTCTGTCCCTAGGGCACATCAAACAGCAGTGTGCCCACCTGTACGGGGATCCCAGTGCACACCTCACAGGCAAAATAATGAGGGTCCTGTGGTCAGTGTCAGTGTGCAGACCATTCAGGGGAGACAGGCACTGGGGGACAAGGAGATTGGGAGGACAGCTGTGTGCCTGGGGGAGGGCAGGCTCAGGGAACCGACTGTCCTGGAGGCACTCACTAATTTCTTGGGGGCATACCAACAATCCCAGGACAAGATGGGCCAGATTCTTGACAACATACAGGAGAACCAGCAGTTGCAGGAGATACACCATCAGGAGATTAGGGAATATTTACAGGCCCTCAACACTACCATGGTCTCCATAGCAGGGTCCTGGCTGATATGGCCAACATAATGAGGGACTATACAGCAAACCAGTGGGCCCCTTCCATTAGCCAGTCAACTGAACAGCCCACCACATCTGCTGCAGCAAGTGGACAGGAGGCCCTGCCGCAGGACCCACATGCCACCAGCACTCCTCCCCCTCCAGAAGGTGAACCACCCCACAAACATTCCCTGCGACCCAAACAGATGCCAGAGACACTTGCCAAGACCTAGACCACCGGCAGGAAATGAGACCCTCCTGAATGCCCCCCTTGTGACCCACTGTGTCACCTTGTCCACTTTGAACTGCCTTTGCTCCCCTTCCTATGGGCCCTTGGACACTGGACCTGTGCTACAAACAGACTAGACCAATACCCTGGACTTACCTCTACCATAACCACATTCCATTGCACTATACCGCCTATAAATTTCACTACAATAAACACCCTTGAACACATCTCGAGTGATAGTTATTTATGTGATGAAAACGTGCAATTATGGTAACCATTACATCATGTGCAAATGACCTGAACTCTGTTGTAGCATACAAATAATGAGCTGTAGCCGCCTGTAGTCATCACATCAGTACCCAGTTGTTATAACACCAACATCTGCAAAATGAGAAGGCATAGGTGACAGTCAGTTGAGATGCAAAGGAAGTGAATGCCATCCTGCGACAGACACACTGAAAGGATAAATAATAAGAGGAAAGTCAGTACCACTGTGTCACCTGTGTTTCATTCGAAATAGTGACGTATAACTGATGTTCTGTTGTCCACATCCTCATCCTCTGCCTCCTCATCCTCACTGTCCTCAGGGTCCACTGCTGCCACAGGGGCATTTCCAATCTCCTCCTCCTGTAGATAAGGCACATGTCATCTGAGGGCCAGGTTGTGCAACAAGCAGTATGCTGCAACTATCTGGCAAACCTTCTCAGGGGAGCAGCAGAGGGATCCACCTGTCAGATGGAGGCATCTGAACCTGGCTGTCAGGAAGCCGAAGGTACATTCTATGATCCGCCTGGTTTCCCATGTGCATCATTGTACTGATTGTCAGCCCCTGTCCTGGTATTCCTCACATCGTTCCGGAGCCACAATAGGATTGAGTAGCCAGAGTCACCTGCTAGTATCCAGGGATAAACATTAACCTTTCACAATGGTATGGGGGATGACTCCTGAAGGCATACACTGACATACATTGGGTGGGGACTCTGGCTCACCTACTAGCCACACCCTGTTCCTCTGTAGTTGTGCCATCACGTATGGAATGCTGCTATTCTTCAGGACGAAGGCGTCATGCACAGACCCATGATACTTGGCAGTGACGTGGGAGATGTCCTGGTCCACCAGGCACACCATTTGCACATTGAGTGAGTGGAAACTCTTCCTATTCCTGAACACCTGTTCATTATGCTGGTGGGAGACAAACGCAACATGTGTTCTGTCAATCGCCCCAATAATATTTGCTATATGTCCCATTGCATAGAATCCATCCTTCATAGTGACCAAATCTTCAACTTGGGGGAAAGCGATGTAGCTGCACAAGTGTTTGAGCAAGGGAGACAAAACTCTTGCCAGCACGATTAGGAACATTGGCTGTGACATTCCTGCTTCCAAGCCCACTGTCACTTGAAAAGAACCAGTTGCCAGGAAATGAAGCACTGATAGAAGTTGCACAAGAGGGGGATCCCAGTGGGATGACGGATAGCTGATATCAAATCAGGCGCCAATTCTGGACACAGCTCTGTGATTGTGGCCCTGCCAAGTCTATAGGTGAGTAGAATGTGCCTGTCCTCCAGTGTAGCCAAGTCCTCAAGGGGTCTGTACACGGGGTCTTGCCTCTTCCTATTCCTCCTCAGTGGTAGGTATCTAAGGGACACAAGAGTGAGTAGGGTGACAAAAATTGAACAATGGAACCACCACCTCCATGTACATAGAGCATGCATGTAATCGGACAATGTGAATGGCAATGTATATGTAATTTACAGCAATGACGCAGTTCCTAATTTCTGAATGTTGTCCACCACCATAAAATGGCGACCACCTGTCCTGTAAGTATGGACTGCTGGAAGTGAGGTAACTCCGCCGGCGTTGGGCATCATGGCAGAAGGTGGTCTTGCACAGCTCATTGGCTAAAATGGGGCTCTCTGGAGTACCGTGTCCAATGGGGATCACTGGCGGCGGTGACGGTGTACACCACCATAGATGTAACTGCCATTTTCTGTCTAAAACCTCACTTGATTCCTGACTTTCCACAGGGCAAAACCTCCACTGCGTGTGCTGCTGTGACCTGTGTCTGGATCCTCCCACGGCCAGTGTGACAGGGGAAAGGGCCGCTGCCTTCACTTCGAAGTTAGACCGCCTGATACATGGGGTACTATCCCTATATGGACAGCTGTATGGGCCTCCAGACCAACAGATGGGTACACCATGGGCACGATGCATGTGACAAGTTTG